>NC_053169.1:103778560-104378560 GCF_016835505.1 Polypterus senegalus | reverse complement strand
GAGCAAAATCTTTGGGATATTTAAAATTCCGTCATTTTAGAAAATCAGAGTAAAGAAATTTAATTTGTTCTTTTATTTACTATTTAACTGTATATGGATATATTTTTATGGAGATGCAAACAGGCTGCGTTGCCAGTTTGAGTTGATTTATTCGTTTGAATATCTGAACTTGCTTGTACTATCTGCTCAAAGATATTTTGCCTACCAATAAAATCTTCTGACGGAAAATCAAGAGAACTTTGAACAACACGATAGTTCATAATATCCGAGCCACTGCACCAAGATGGTTTGTCCATGCCATTATTGCAACTGATACCAAAGAGCCGTAAAAGAGGCGTGACAGGTACAGTATATATATGTTTATATATATATATATGTATTAGGTATATGTGTGTGTGTATGGTACGCAGGTGTTATGCAGAATATATATATATATATATATATATATATATATATATATATATATATATATATATATATATATATGAGCACAAAAGAATATTTCAAATGTTTTCACTATTAAGATTTGTTTAATATATAATTGATGAACATATAGAAGAGGTCTATTAAAATTGAGCAGACGACAGATCGACACAAACTTATTGCAAAGAAGACTAAATGGGCATACTAATAACTGATACTTGTTGTAAGTCAGACCAGTAGATAATAACTTAAAAGAAGAATGTGAAGAACAAAAGCAAATGTTTAATGTATAAATGTTCAGGATACATGAATATTCATGTCTAAAAGTACAAGAAATGAATGAATCATTACAGTTAAATTGCTAGTGTTTTGTCTTTAATATTTAAAATTTTAGATATAATAAACAGTTTATTTTCAAATTATATTCTATAAAGTACGGAATGCGTTTATTGTTCATTAAAATATTGTAGATCCTCGCATTAGTGTTCCACCATGTTCAAATGTCTTTCCACTTTGATCTCAATAAAGCTATGTCGGAAGGTTTAACCGACACTGGCACCAGCGCGAAAGATTAAGAAGATCATCCGAATAATACAAGAACGAGCCAACAACCGCCGCACCGAAAAGGTGAGGTGGCTAAACGAGAGAACTGCACCATTTCACCGTCTCGTTATCTGTCAAAGGCAGATTGTTGCTATTTTGAGATATGAAGCAAGTCCTTTTGGAGAGCCCGGCATCTACATGATATGTACAAGGCGAATTGCGCTTTAAATCAGAAGACCGCATTTTTATATACCGTGCTATTTTCTAAAACGATATGACTTCACCACCAGCGTTTGTTACCATTGAAAACTTAATAGCCTCAAACACCAGAAAAGACGGAATTACCGATTTGCTCATTAAGATTGATTTGTGTAGTCCTGTGGCATGAAATGAAGCACCTTAGATTGTAGCAAACCAACAAGAGCTTCATCTTGCTTTGTTGGCTGCTAAGACTGGCAGATCACAATACTTCCAAGTTTCTTGATTATTAATAAATGGTAAAATTAGCAGATGTATTGAAAAAACTCTTCTGCAGTGATTACATGCACTCATTGTTTAGGTTATTGTACTTTCATCCCAATTTTTTTATATTCTTATGAGATTAAGTTATCATAGATTATCTGCATTCTCAACATAAAGTGACTGTTTAATTGCATTTGTTTCTGATTGATGCTGTACAGTACAACACTAATATTTGCACTTCTTTGTCACCTTTACTTGCAGCCTGGTTCTGATAGTGGGACAACAGCTGTTGTTGCAGTAATTCGTGGAAATCAGTTAATTGTTGCTAATGCTGGAGACTCGCGATGTGTGGTTTCAGAAAATGGGAAGGCAGTAGACATGTCTTATGATCACAAGCCAGAAGATGAAGTCGAGCTGGCAAGGATCAAGAATGCAGGGGGCAAAGTTACTTTGGATGGAAGAGTTAATGGGGGTCTAAATCTTTCCAGAGCTATTGGTAAGTCTATTTTCTACTAGATTCTCGAGGTCCATTGTCTTGTTTTACATTTCCTGTGTTTAGTTTACATTTTTGCATGAAATTTTATGTTGATGTATAGTTACAGTTTTAAACATATTATAAATCTTAAAGTCAAGACTGAAGAATGTTTTGGTCTCTGCAGTGTTCTGTAGGAACTGTGCCCTGTACAAGTATGCATTTGGCTCAATGTAATTAATCGGCACTACATCTGGAATTGTAATGTCGCCCATCCAGCTTCATTAATCATTACATACACTCAGACATATGTACAGAACCGCCATTTATCTCTGCTTTGTATGCTGTGATCACAAACAACTTATACTTAAATGAGCATTGTGCCTAGAGCACTACTCATTAATGTTATATATATTTAAATTTCAATGAATGGGAAAATGTCTAAAGTGCCTCAGAATATTTCAGCTTTTTGGATAAAAAGGCAACATGAACTATACATTTTGATTTATTACTGTTCTAATTTGTCACTTTTATCACAGAAATTCTTGCCCTTTGCTTCCTTTTTTTGTTTAGAAGATCAACTTGTGCTCTCATTAGGCTGACCAAAGCTGAAATAAGAGTTGTAGGACAGTTACAGAAATAAAACCCCAACAAGGGTTGTCTGCCTTGTGGATTGTGGAAAAAAATGGATATATTTGTGGCTTTTCAACGATGAGGCAGCATTAGGACACAATCACATCATCTTTGTCTATCAGTTCACGGTCATCGGTTTACATTTGGCATTTCTTGAGATCTGAGAGTTTACTTGGAATTTGATTGGAACTTTGGTCGATGAAGTAATTCAGGGATACAAAATGTCCAGCTTGTAGGGTCCACGTCTGTTCCAGACACTTGAAGTAAGGGTCCTCCTGTATCTGTTAGTAGTGTACTCCCCACTGTATTGTAGACAGGTAAGTTGTCAGTAATTATCAAATCAGAAATCAAGTAAGAAAAATCACTAGCTGCTCTAACTACAGTTTTGTTGCACGAGTGTAATATTTTTGAAAAAGTTGGTGCAAGTTTAATGTAACAACGTTAAGTAATTTATAAGTAAAATAAATATGTGGCGCAAATCCCAGATGTTGGCTGTGAGGGAATGAACTGTCAGTTCATCTGATTGTGATAAAGGTAGTAAAGCAACAGTTTCAAGTAAGGTGACCACATCTAAAATGCAATGACTGGCACATTGCTAAAGTGCACTTCTGAGCCTAAGGGGGATTCTAGCAAAAGAAAGCTGAATATCCTAAATAATTAACTATTTTTATCAGAGGCATGGTGTCCAAGAGCTGCACTTCTTATCGCTATATAGTGCCATCCACAAAATTGAATGATTTATACTGTCCCTTCAAGCATGTCATATGTGGAGCTGAGGTATTAAGCTAAGCTGCTGCCTGAAGTACAAATTTAACTGGAGCTGCAGTGAGGCTCCTTCAGCAAAAGGAAAGGAAAGACGGGATAGACCATCACAGACGTGTTTGTTTTGTTAGAGGTTAATTAACATGGAAGTTTTATCTGAATTGAGAACCAAACTACTTTTAACACACTGGCAGGGCAGCAAAAACGAATGTTGAATTGTCCAGGCTGTGACTCTGCATACATAAATAAGTTTATAAGCGGACAGTGAAGCATAGAATTAGTTACAATCACATCCTTGATATGCAGGCTATTCAGGACTAGAGCAGTGTTGGATCCAAGCAGATGCAGTAGCTTTCATGGTCTGCTTATTTAGTCCATTTCAAGCTTATGGCATTTATGAATCCAACATGCCTTTCATGAGTGTGCTTCCTACATCAACCTAAATCTTTCCTGCAAAAATTGCATTGCGCCGTGTACTCTCAGACAGTCGCCCAGCGCAAATCTCGATCCTTCAAATGACAATTTCAATTTGCTCCTTTGTAAATATGAAAATGTGTTTGTTCACTTTAAGACTGCCTTCCTCAGTTCACATTGTTATTCGAGGTCCCTTGCTTTAGTCCTTACGTTTGTACTTTCTATCTTTATGTAGGAGATCATTTTTATAAACGAAACAAGAATCTTCCTCCTGATGAGCAAATGATTTCAGCTTTGCCAGATGTGAAAGTATTAACATTAACTGACACACATGACTTTATGGTCATTGCTTGTGATGGAATCTGGTAAGTAATTGGTTTACAATTTGAAGTTTGTCTTGTACTGTTCACAATAGACCCAGTAAAGTGTCTTCAAAAGGGTGTTTTACTTGGATAATGAATGTATCATTTCTCAATTAAAATTTTATTTTATAAAAGAATGGGCAAGCTTGTTTCTGCTATACGGAGTCCAAGTTCACCGTTCAATTGTTGGGCTTGTTATTCAAGTGTTTGCAGGGCAAATTTTTAAATGAACCTTGCTTTGCAATTTATTGATTTTTTTTTTCCTAAATGAAGGCAAAACAGACTTGCTCAATAATTATTGACATGTCTTAGCTACATGATAAATCACAAATGCTTTAAATATAAATAAATATTTTTATATAAATTCAGATTAGGAATTCAGAACAGTATTTCCAGAAAAGTATGTTAATACTGGCTCTTTCTGAAAAAATTAAAAGCTGTTTGTATACCACTTTTAGGATGAATACTATTTAAGGCACATTACACGCACATTTTCACAACTGGAACACACTGAGTTATGTGACAAGGCAGAAATTCTATTTATGTAAAATTATTCCTGGAACCAGAAAGTTGAATATAATTGCATGCATATAAAATAATGAAATACATGATTAGTGCCAACCCGGGATTGGTTCCTGCCTTGTGCCCTGTTGGCTGGGATTGGCTCCAGCAGACCCCTGTGTTCAGATTCAGCGGGTTGGAAAATGGATGGATGATTAGGCCTTTTTCCACTGTGCACCAAGATGGTTGGTTGTATTGTGTTAATTGGAGTATCTTAGTCCATATAATTGGTTTAAATTAAATTTATGTACTGGAGGAACTGGAAATGATAGAATGGAGTGACTTACAGGATCCAAGCCTGCTCTATGAGCATGCAGTGTTTCAGAGGCCCAGCCTTCTGCAAGTTGTCCATGAATGTGTGTCAAGTGATGGCCTGTTGTAAATGATAGTACAACAATAATAATAATAATAATAATAATAATGCACTCATTTAATGAACCAGATTTTCAATGAACAAGCCCATCATGTGATCTTTTCTAGGAATGTTATGAGCAGTCAAGAAGTGGTGGATTTTATAAGTGAACGTCTTCTTAAAGAAAAAAAAAAAGAGACCAGTTTGTCTTCCATAGTGGAAGAGGTGAGCCCCTGTTTTCATTTTGCTTCTCAGAAGTTGTCGTCATTTTACAGATTATTTTGCTTTTCTTTAAGTTGATATTTATTCATGAAGTTTGTTTCTCTATTGAACACCCTGCTCTTGTTTTAGGTGGTTCACAGTAGGACTTGTCTGTTGCATTCAAAATGATAGGTTTGTTTAATTTTAAACAAAATTTAATAACTACTGTTATCCAGGGTGTAGTTGTGGATATTTTCTGCTATTGATCTCTCTTTCTCTCAGAGCTGTCTGCATTGAATAATTTACTGACTAAACATCCATTTGCATTTGATTTTTTCATCACAAAAGCATACGGTATGTTAATGTAGGCTGATCTGCTGTGATTTTAAAATGGTTACAGCAAAACCACCTCTCACTTCCTTTGAAAGCCAACTCTTGGTTTGTTCCCATTCCAGGAACTCTTGAAATGTATTTGTAGCGATCTGGAGTGTGAGAGGAATGGATAAGTCAAATACTTTGGCTAATACTGCATCTTCATTTTGCTAGCCTTTTTGTTTTATAGCATAAGAGTTTATAATTCAAATCTAGGCACTGATTTCCGATTTATTTCTTTTATTTTATATTTTAGATTTGAATTACAGAATAAAATGTCATTTTTTTTTCCCTCTTATATATATTTCATATCTTGATATGTATCCAGATTGTTCTATGACCTGCATTGCCTGAAAGAATGTAAATCAGCAGGACGTCACTGACATTTCATATCAGGCTTTGATTTCAGTCCCACCTTGTACGGCTTCTTCAAATCAGACTCTTGCAAATGCCTCCACTGTTTTTAATCTGCTGTGGGGAACATTTTTTTTTTGTATCAAATGTAAATACCTCTCTACATTATAGAAATTCCAAAAAGCTTTATCTGCATCCATACAATCTGTTCATTGCTCGTCAGGGTGTCCCTGTGTTCAGTAAATCCTGTTTGCATTTTTCCCAATTGCTCAGCCATTATAATAACAGACATGATAACTCCTTGAAGATGGTCAGTTTTCTGTTTCCTCTTTGTGTCTCTCAGCTAATTACTGAATGCACTGTCTCCTCTGGCTTTATTTAAAATGCAGAATATCTGACATTTCTTTGTTTCATTTTTTTAGTCAGCACACAGTTGTAAAATAAGTAAATGTGAGACTTGCATTAACACCACATACATTTAAAAGCTAAAAACTGAAGTGATTTTAGAGAGCTTATGGAAGGTTTCATTTATTACTGTTCAGACTAAATTTGATTAGCTGTCGCATTAAAATTCATTGCATTTTGTTCTTGGTTTGCTATTTTTAAAGTTGTGTTGCCAATATTTTATTGACTTCAATTTCAGAATAGTTTTTGTTTTGAAAAGTAATTTTGCTTGTGCCGCAGTTTTCATTGCTTTTCATAATTTGACTGTGCTCTCCAGATGATAATAAACTTGAAGTGCAACATATTCTGCAAGGAGACTTTCTTATCCTTTTTGTTACGCATTCTTGAGTTGCTTTATGGTCATTTCCAAAGTTTATTTTTTTCTTTATATGAACAAATGAAAATATTTTTCCTCTAAGCAGTTGCCATATCCCATAATGATTTGATGTCCTATTTGGTTTGCACTCCCCCTAACACATTGAAATCCAATCTCCACTAAACTGGTATTTGATTCAACAGTGCTAAGATGCCAGTTTGACACTTATTTACTCAAGACTTGTCTAATTTCTTCATAAGAGTTTGGTTTCTTTTGCTTTTTCTTCTTTATTGGCATTCTTTTTTGTTTTAGTGGATTTTTCTTGCAGTTCATATTAAGAAAAATCCACTGAATATCTGACAACAACGCTGCCATTCTATCCTTGTTCCTGCTTGTTTTTTAAATCTCTGGCCAGCGCTGCTGCATCGCAACACAACATTCTCAAACCCTGTAAATCTAATTCACGGATTTGGGGTCTCTCACGGTGGCACAAGGCAGAAACTAATTTGGGACTGGAGGGCCGTTCATCACAGGGTCCCATCACAATGCACATGTACAGTCATGCAGATGTGATTTCCAGTTCATCAAGCCTGCATGTCTTTTGACATGTGTGAGGAAACCCACACAGATATGAGGAGGACACGCACGCTGCCCAAAGACCACTTCTGCTACCGCCTGTTTTGGAGTAAGAAATCGAGATAGGAGTTTGATACTTTGGAGGTGACCCAGTTACTCCAATTATCAGTGAAGTAAATAAAGTCTTGGTGCCAATAATGTCTAAAGCATCCTTGCTATTTTCAGTATTTAAGTTGTTCTGCTAAGCCTTTATGTTTTGCTAGTCTATACATTTGACATTCATTTATACTTGGTAAACAATAGCATGTAAAACAGAAACATTACTTTGGTTTTCTCAATAATTAAAAAAATAAATTTGGGAAAAGGCATTGCAGCTTATAGTACCCTGTACTGGTCCTTCATGGTTAACTTTTTAATGACAGCACTTGCTTAGTCGAGATGCAGTAATGACATGCTGCTCACCTGGTAGGAGAAGATGCTGGAAATTCTTTCATGCCTGCTGCTGTTCCAGTTTATTCTTCCATCGTCTCGATTTATGATTGTCCACAAAGGCAATTATGGAGCTTTGGTCTGACTCTGATGCTCACCTGAGAACTCCAGCTACCCAAAGAATCATTTTTTCCAGGGAAAACCAAACTTCCATTGACAGGGGCCTTATTTGAGCAAAAATTAGTGCAGTAATTTAATTTGCAGAAGACACAACAATTAAAGGCCAAGCTGAGCAGGATTGTAAAAGTTGATTGAGGAAAGACAAACGAGACAAAACTTTCAAGTGCTCTAAAGTGGCCAAAATAAGCACTTGAGAAATAAGTGGGGTGTATATTGGAGAAAGTTATTGATTTTTGTTTTATATATGTTTAATATTTTGAATGCTTAAGTACTTGCTCGATTGAGCCATTATTGCACCCTGGAAACCTGAACAAGACTGCTCTTTGATTATTTGGATATGTTTCATGTGTGCCCAGCATGTGCCCATTTTAATAGAGTGAGTGGCAGCAGCTGTGCTAGGGGCTGCTCTGCTACGTTCACCAAACACTCCAGTGAACTGGGGCTTTGAGTCAGGACATCTTGTTTGGCTCCCCTTGTTCTCACAGTTATGTGCTGCAGAACTTGATTTGTGAAAGATCCTGCTAACTTGTCTTTGTTCAAGGCTTGTTGTGTTTGTTCTGAACACATTAGAGTGCAGCGCTCCATGCTGATCCTTGCGTCTTTCATACTTCTACTTTTTTTCCCCTGTATGTGCAAAGAATAACCCTTTAAGTAATGCACAATCATGAAGGCCATCTGCTCCATGACCCCTAATTAAGGTGTATCGTGAGTTTATGGACAGTCTACTAGGAATTGTCTCGTCAGGACAGGTGGTGGGCATTTCTTTAGGGACCGCAGACTTTCTGTTCTGCTAGTAATTATAGTTACTGAGAAGGCAGACAAAGGGAGCAGACATATTGTCCATTGGTACTGGAGATGAAGGCTGACTGCATAGGCTACATTGTACTCTGCTTTATTTTTATTTTTTAATTGAAGGGAATCTAGAAAACTGATACTAATGCTGGGATGAAATATGTCTTATTCTTATATGTCTAAAGATTGTTTTTATTTGCACGGCTTGGCTGTTGACAGAAAGCCCAGCGCGGCAGCTCTGTGGTCCACGTAGAACCCGCACAGATGTGCATCCTGGTCCACGTAGAACCCGCACAGATGCATTCTGGTCATGGCAACTTGTGTGAGACCGTCATTGACAGCCTGCCAAAGTGGTTAGTTGTCTGAGAAGGGCAGGCCGATGCTGCAGGGTCAAGCTCACCCTCTGCCAACCCTGGACTGCAACAGCTGAGTTTGAAAACCATAAACCTTTGCATCATCATGGAGTGTTCATTTGCAACATTAGTTTGATCTTCGAGCGCCACACTTTTCTTATTTTTGCACTGTGTCTCCTTACTTGTAAGGACCATTAACAACTGTATTTGAAAATCATTGTATTCTCTTTCCACAGCTGCTAGATCAGTGCTTGGCTCCAGACACGTCGGGTGACGGGACGGGCTGTGATAATATGACCTGCATTATTGTTAGGTTCTTGAAAAAGTCGAACTGTAGCCAAATTGACAGTAAGAGAAAATGGACAGTTGAAGAGGAGAATGGCAATGTGGACAGTAAGAAATTAAAAACGGAATAAGGTTAGAACTTTTGAATTATCCCTGCCGCTCAGTTTGAATCAAGGAGAACAAATTGTTCCTTTTTTATTTTTATGGACAAAATGTTTGTTTTTGGTACAATTATAGAAACCTCCCATGAACCTCTTGTTTGGTAGAACAATAAAAAAAAAACAATTTCTTGTATTTGCGTGTTCATTGCTCATTCTTTTTTAATTATTTTTTTCATACTTTCATTAATATTATTCAGATGTTTTTGCAGCTGCCATTTTGTAATTAAATTAACACTTTCTCTTTTTCTACCAACTGCCATAATTAAATGTACTTTTGGTTTTACTCATGAAGACCTGCTTTTAATGTAAAAACTGCTAAGTGTATTGTATTTCATTTAGTGTTACTTAATTTACTATTATGTGTTCGACCTTGCAATTTAGGATCTGGTGTTCTTATTCCAATAAATTTCAATGTGAAATAATTCTGGCCTATGATTCTGGTCAAAGCCAACAAGGCGCAGCTATTCCATCTGCCATCTGTCTGTTCATGTTTCGAATGGCAGCCGTCACCTCAGCTGAACTCGGACACTCTGACACTGCAGTGGAGACTTGGTGAGGCAGGTCATTGTGCCACACCATGGAGCACACGTTTTGTCCTTTTTTTTTTTAGTTTACATGAATAGCACAGTTTGCCTTGTGGCAGAATTCAAATGTTACTGCCCTCTGGTTCAGCTGCATGCAAGTAAGTCCTCTTGCTAATTTCTTTGCCAGGTGTTGCTCTTCTCAAAGTGGCTTCTGGCAGAATTGACTTTGGACAGGAGAGTGGAGTCTGGACAGCATAACAGACCTTAGCCAGGACCAGCATTGTAGGTGATGAGTTATTGTACAAGCAGGAGAAGAAGCAGCCAATAAAAACTGGTGTGTTATTTAAACAAGAAAAAGGTAATGCAGAGAATTAGATTCATGAAAACATAGCTGAGCCAGGAGCTTGTTTTATTGACATCATCGTTTCATCAACACCATTTCTGCTAAACTGCTGTTGAATTCATTTATGGATGTGGTAACAAGATGAAAGGGAAATTAGAGTCATGCGGCAGCAGAAAGCGAGAGAGAGAGAGAACAATTCACTTATGGAGGTATTGGACGCCATACAAATCCTTTTATTTGAACCCAGTAATATGCTGGGTGACATTGTGTGTGAATTTTGGGGCTCAGTGGTGCCCCCTTGTGGTTAAATCAGATTTACATGTGAGCCTCATTATAGGTTTGGGGCCCAGGGGCTCCCTTTCAAATAAATCGAGATTAGTAGCAAAGACTGCGTGCAGAGGCAGTTCTCTGTACCTACTTAGCTACAGTATATTATATGTGAATGACAAAGATGCATAGGAGACATAAACGGCACTACTTCTCAAACGTTGATGTAATCACTGTCGTTTTACTGTTCCCGAAAGCCCATGTAAGCTGGCAAGAGGCACCGGACATAAAAAGCTGAAGCCTTCGGGACACTTAGAACACACATATGAACTAAAAAATTGAGACCAGAATGGTAAGCAAATTGGTTTGCAACAAAAACCTATTGTCACGGAGCACCGGTGAATGAGTCGCAGACCACCACTGTGCTCATTCCAGGGCTCTACTGCAGCATCCAAAAAAACAAGCATCGGAGGGGAAACTGGCGGCTGTGAACCGGCATCCCATCCAGTGTCCGCTCTAGCTCCGCGAACTGGAATAAGAAGGGACATCTAATGGGTGGATCGAGAGGCATCTGTTACGACAATGTAGAAAGATATCAAAGAAAAGATTCAAAACACACTTTCAAAGAAGAGGGCCAAGAAACTTCACAACGAAGAAATCTCGCAACTCATCACCGGCCTTCGCCCTGACCCATCAAACACGTCAGTCGCAACAGCGACCCGGAAGTGTTCGTTTAAAGGTCACGAATGCCCGCGCCAAGCCCCCGGATGTATTACCTTTTAACAGCGAGCACGGATATTTTTTTTCCGGGGCCGAGTATGTCTGCATTGATTTTATACGGTGAAATCTTAGAAGAAAACGGGGCAGTGGCTTAACTCCATGGTTCAATGGACGGCAGTTTGAACGAGGAAAGCAGCCAGCAGGGAGATGAGATTTGGTGTCTGAAAAGGACCAGGCAAAAGACGGGATGGCTGCTTTTGCAGGACAATGCGGAGGTAAACGGCGGTAAACCTTCGTCGTGAACTAAGAGCTGACTGGAAGTCCTGAGCAGGTGTCGTTAGGGCATTTGAGCACTGGGAGCAAACCGTGCCGCTGAATTGAAATCGGCAACCGCTGTCACTTAACCGGAGTACCTCGAATGAAATTAGCCACTTGTGTGGCCGTAGCCGCGTTCACTCACTCGGGGAGATGATGAACGTGAGGCGAAGACTGCCGGTTTTGGACATTCGTAAATATCGCGCCGCCTCGTCACTGTGCCGTGGTTCGTGAAGCAAATGTAGAAATAAACTTGCAGGCAGCGACCGCGCCGCGGACTCCCGGCCCTCCGCCACTGAATGGCGGCTTCTTTTAAAACGCGGAGCTCCTGGCGACTCGCTCTGCCGCTGACATCGTGTCCCCTTTCATTAGCATCGTACGCTGATCCGCCTACTGTGACAGTGTATGACTTTGTTCGTCGCTGTCGGTCACTTTGTCAAAATCTAGACGTCGATTAAATTGTTACCTTGGCGACTAAGCGAGTTGTGTTTTATTTGTTTTGAACGGTTGAACTTTTTACTTTTATGTTGACTGTGTAACGGTGACACTAAGAACATACGTAAAACAGTCCTGCAATCTAAAGTCCTCCCTATTGGACATTTGAAGCTGCGCGTGCTCTTCAGATAAACAGGTGGTCTTCTGTAGATTGACCCTACTGCCCAGCAAAATTCCGTGGGGTGCTGATGGTCCATGGCACAGGTATGATTAATAACGATGGAGATCCACGCATTCATCACGAAGACATATTCTCCCATGTGACCTGCCACACTCTGTAGCTATGCACAACCCCACAGCTTTTTTGACAAAACTTTCACAAAACCTTCAGATGTTTCCATTCTCTGCCTCACTGATGGGGGGAAAAAGTGGCTTGGGATTAAGAGCAGAGTTTTCTGCAGCAAGTGACAGGCATCTCGCTGGCATCCCTCTGCTGCCCCACTGCCCATCTGCAGTTCAATAGAGCCCTGATTTTTTTTTTTTTTTTTGATCCAGAGGCAAGCACTTGAAGTTCAGATTAGATTATTTTAAGAGTGTGGGGTTAGACATAAACACCCACATAGAGCATACAGGACAGGAGGAATGGCATCGTTTCATCAATACATTTTACTTGGATCCTACTAGTGAGTGAACTGACCTGGAAAACCTCTCAATGGCATAAAAAAGTGGGCATGGTGAACTGACACAACCAGCTGCTTCTGCTTCACCTGAGAAAATGTTCTGTATTAGTGCTTCATTCAAATCTGTCACAGTCCAGGCTGGTCAAGTTTCAAATTAATACGTCACAGTGTTTTTTATTTTTAAGATGGAGCAAGGCTTGCTTTTAGAAATGCATTATTTTGGGAGTCAAACTAAACAAACCTTTTTAGGTGCATTGAAATACTAAAATCTGTTTTGGCTTGCGGTCTCCCAGTTTAAATGAAAGATTTCTGTATTAAAGGGTGCCTAATGATGGTTCCTGCCTTGCACTCATATTCCAGGGCCTGCGCCACCACCACCTACTCAAAGCACCATGATGCTCCAACATTGATGGACTGAAAGACAGAAGTCTACGTGACCATCAACATCAAGTCCTTCCATGAGAACCCTAAATACAAAGAGGACTGTTTGACTTATGTTAGGTAGATTGTCCAGAGGGGACTGGTCGGGCGGTCTCTTGGTCTGGAATCCCTACAGATTTTATTTTTTTCTCCAGCTGTCTGGAGTTTTTTTTTTGTTTTTTCTGTCCCACCTGGCCATTGGACCACCTTACTCTTATTCTATGTTAATTAATGTTGACTTATTTTTATTTTTTATTGTGTCTTCTATTTTTCTATTCTTCATTTTGTAAAGCACTTTGAGTTACATTTTTTTGTATGAAAATGTGCTATATAAGTAAATGTTGTTGTTGTGCATCCATAGATTGGATCAAGTGATTTTGAAAATGTTCTGTGAAGATCAATGAAAACAATGACAACCATACTGCCGACTGTCCTTTTTCTGGGAACTTCTAGGCATTCTACCAAATGCCAACAGGCTGTAAAACCATTTGGTCGTGACAGGAATTGGCTGTGCTCGTGTGGTCAATTGGATATGGAGTTGTGGTGGGACACACAAAGTGCTCGGCTTCACTACACTTGACCTTTGTTCAGGACACCTGAGAATTCTAACTGTGGTCCAACTGAAGAGCTGTTAAGGCTAATGACTGACATCAGTAGTTCTTCCAAATCACTAAAATGAATTTTGTCACAGTAAAAATTATTAACAAACAAAGGAAGTGTTCCATAATTCAAGAACTTTAGTTTGGTATGAGTGGTCTTATAAACCATTTCATTTGAGGCAATGCCTACGTGTCCAGTGCCCACCTTATCCCATTGAGTTTCTTAATTTGCAGGCATATTGATTGTTTTTTTCTATTTGTGTTCTGTAGGTGTCACTTGGTCGAGGACTTGATGTCACACACCGGCTAGTATCCCTCACCTGTCCATTCATGATTTCAAGAAATCACTGTATTCTCAAGCAGAATGAAGAAGGCCAGTGGACTGTGACCGACAAAAAGGTAAGCAAAACTCTCCAAACAGAAGCCTGTTATATTGATTTTGACACTTTTGCCCTAGTAGGAGCCACTGGCAAACACTACATGGTGGTGATCTTATAACTGCGCCTGGTAAAGGGTGGCACCATTGGTGGACCTAAAAACTGGGCAGAAGTGTAATCAAGAATTTCAGTAGAATATGACAAAAACAAGGGCCAGTTTAGTGTCCTTAGGTTTTCCAAAGGCTTTCTATTTATCTGAAATTAGTATTTGGCATTCATTCATAAAATATTTTCAACATGCTCATCCACATTTGTCTATGTACATTTCTTGTCCGGTTGTAGTCCTTAAGTGTACTTTCTAGAACGCAGTTAATTCACATCTCTAAAATTTGCACAGTGATATTTTCTGTGTGTTTGATTTGCACCTGGGGGAACACCTGATGTCACCTGACTCCACGTTTTCTAGGATATGTTAAAAAATGTAAAGTAGACAATAAAATGTCATTATTACAATTTCATATCCACTAAATGAAAGCATGGCAGTCTGGTCTTTCCAGAGGTGGCCCATTCTGCACATGTCTGTGTGAGATTTTTCACTGGGCACTCCACTTTTCTACCGTTTGCGCCCTCAATTTAATTTCACATATGTAGTCATTTTTGTTAGATCTTTTATTCAGGTTAGCTGTCTAAATCTAAGGGCCCCTTAGGATGGCTGTGGTGTCTTTTGATTTTTGTTTGGTTGCCAGATCATCTCACTCTTATTTTAACTTGCAGAGTCTTAATGGCGTCTGGCTGAACAGAAAGCGAATTGAGTCTGACGCTGCATGTATCCTTAAAGAAGGAGACATTGTTCAACTTGGAGTCCCCATTGACAACAGGGGTGCTGAATTTGAATACATTTTCACAAGGGAGAAGCTGCAGAATGTTTTGCCATTTTTGTTGAAAGTTTCAAAAGATGTGGTGGACCAGAGGATTCAGAGCAGCAAGAGAAAGTTCCACTCGTTAGATGAGGAACAAGTCAGATCAGTTTATTCAAAAGCCAAGATATCAAAATCCTCTACTGATGGCATGTATGAAAAGCAGCACAGTTTCTCTACAGTTTTGGCAACATCTAGTCTTGCATGTGACTCTGAGGTAGCCGCCGGACCCAGTGGACGTTGTGATGGAGTTGCTGGTCTTTCAGATGAACAAAGTACCGAGTTAAGCACTCAATGTCACGTAAACTTTGCAAAAGAGCCCCAGTGCACAGGGCAAAGTGCGGAGGAAAGGCTGCTTACGGAGCAGCAACAAGCTGAAAAACTGAAGACTCCAAGGGATGTAGAAAAGCAAAAGGTAAGTTTAGGTTGGCGGAATGTAAAAGTTGGTATTTCTTACAGTTGGAGTTTATTTTATTGTAAGGATGCCCCATTTGTACTGGCTGGAGGGCTAGTATGACTTGTTCAGTTTGATAAACTGGCACACTGTTTAGGGCAAATGCTGCTCCGCTGTAATCTGTCTCGGTGTGAGGATTCCACGTGTTCTCTCTGTGTCCCCTTTCACTGTGTAAACGATTTTTGTGGATTTTGATTAATGAAGCTACTAGTGTCACCATTGGCTCTGGATATGTGGGTTAGAAAGTAAAAGGATGAGCACTCCATTTGCTTGTTTGTTGTATTCTTCTGCATTTTTCCCTTTTTTCTCTTCACAAAATCAAAACATCCATGAAAAATCTCAAATTAGATATCTTGCCCTGATAAGTCACTGCTTTAACAACCAAGGTTTTGACATTAGTTTTAATCATAACTCCCTCAGTCATAAGGAGAGGTAACAGATATTTTTGAATAATCTTTAAAGATTATATTGGAATTATTATTACTATTTTTTTTATTTTTAGCAACATTGTGGAATGAGAAATGAAAGTAAGCACTTATACAAAGATGTTGATGAGATTATTCAGGCCAAGGAAAAAGAACTTCAAAAAACAAAGGTATGTATCAAAATATACAATAGGATGGCTGATCTTGCTCATCTGGTGTTACTGAGGGTGGACTTTCTTTCAGGCCCCCTTGGCCAGCCAAGCGTGAGAGGGGCAAGGTGACATTTCCATGTTTTCTGAAGTCCAGTCAAGTATCTTGTGTTCATTTTATATATTGCATCATAAGCTAATTTGTGACATATTCATTGAGGAGGGAACTGCAGGTGGGTCAGTTTCTGCTGAAAAGTGATTTGGAAAATGAGAGATGCTCCGTACAATTACATACAATGTTTGTAGTGATGGCTGAGGATGACTTTTATTGTCATGTTTTCAATGAAATTGTAGCCGAATACAATCAAAACATTCATGAAAAATCTCAAATTACTTGTGTGGCATCATTCAGATATCCAGTTGTATGCTCACAATGTCCCAAACGTATTTTCACTAAAATATTGTTAAATAATCCGTTTCGAGAAAATATTCTTATGAGCTGCTTTGTTTTAGAAAACTGAATGAGATTTTGTTGAATACCTATTATGTCATTGACCAGGAGACCTGCTCACTCACTGGAGATTGTGGGATCTAATGCCACTTCAACATTGTAGAGAGATGTGGACAGTTAGCGATTAAAAGGTAAAGAATACTTGTGACAGCGAGATCAGGTGGGCAGTCAGCTTTGTGTTTATGCAAATTGTGCAAATAAAGAACAGAAAGACAGTTCACTACGCAGTTTCACAAAACACATGATGGTGGGGAGAATGAAGTTCTAGTTTAACAACCAACAAATGAGGAGAAATGTTGTCTAGATGATGGTTTTGAATTAAATGTCCTTCTCTTTTGTGCACAAAAACATTTTCTGGAAGTCCTACTTTCGTGTGTATATATATATATATATATATATATATATATATATATACTGCAAAAAATTAAAGGAACACTTTTTAATCAGAGTATAGCATAAAGTCAATGAAACTTATGGGATATTAATCTGGTCAGTTAAGTAGCAGAGGGGTTGTTAATCAGTTTCAGCTGCTGTGGTGTTAATGAAATTAACAACAGATGCACTAGAGGGCAACAATGAGATGACCCCCAAAACAGGAATGGTTTAACAGGTGGAGGCCACTGACATTTTCCCTCCTCATCTTTTCTGACTGTTTCTTCACTAGTTTTGCATTTGGCTACAGTCAGTGTCACTACTGGTAGCATGAGGCGATACCTGGACCCTACAGAGGTTGCACAGGTAGTCCAACTTCTCCAGGATGGCACATCAATACGTGTCATTGCCAGAAGGTTTGCTGTGTCTCCCTGCACAGTCTCAAGGGCATGGAGGAGATTCTAGGAGACAAGCAGTTACTGTAGGAGAGCTGGAGAGGGCCATAGAAGGTCCATAACCCATCAGCAGGACCAGTATCTGCTCCTTTGGGCAAGGAGGAACAGGATGAGCACTGCCAGAGCCCTACAAAATGACCTCCAGCAGGCCACTGGTGTGAATGTCTCTGACCAAACAACCAGAAAGACTTCATGACCTCTAATGGGCCCTGAGCTCACTGCCCAGCAGCATGCAGCTCGATTGGCATTCGCCATAAAATACCAGAATTGGCAGATGCACCACTGGTGCCCTGTGCTTTTTACAGATTAGAGCAGGTTCACCCTGAGCACGTGACAGAAGTGAAAGGGTCTGGAGAAGCCATGGAGAACATTATGCTGCCTGTAACATCATTCAGCATGAGCAGTTTGGTGGTGGGTTAATGATTGTCTGGGGAGGCATATCCATGGAGGGTCACACAGACCGCTACAGGCTTGACAAAGGCACCTTGGCTGCCATTAGGTATCAGGATGAAATCCTTGGACCCATTGTCAGACCCTATGCTGGTACAGTGGCTCCTGGTGCACGACAATTCCTGGCCTCATGTGGTGAGAGTATGCAGGCAGTTCCTGGAGGATGAAGGAATTGATACCATTGACTGGCCACCACACTCTCCTGACCTAAATCCAATAGATAACCTCTGGGACATTATGTTTTGGTCCATCCAATGCCACCAGGTTGCACCTCAGACTGTCCAGGAGCTCAGTGATGCCCTGGTCCAGATCTGGGAGGAGATCCCCCACAACACCATCTGTCATCTCATTAGAAGCATGCACCGATGTTGTCAGGCATGTATACAAGAACACAGGGGCCATACAAAGTGCTGCGTACAATTTGGAGTTGCTGCAATTACATTTTGGCAAAATGGACTAGCCTGCCACATAATTTTTTCACTCTGATTTTTGGGGCGTCTTTGAATTCAGGGCTCTGTAGGTTGATCATTTTCATTTCCATCAAACGATGTGGCATCCTTTCGTTCCTAACACATTACCCAGTCTATATCAGTATAGATATCCAGGAAGATTTCTTTTTCCCATTGAGATCTGATGTGTTTTGAAAATGTTCCTTTAATTTTTTTGAGCAGTATATATATATATATATATATATATATATATATATATATATATATATATATATATAATTATAATTGCAGCTGGAGATCCACAAAGGGAGAAAATGAATTACGTATCATAAAGTGGTTTTTATTCCTGAGCTTTCAGCCCCTGCCAGGGGCCTTCATCAGAGGATAATGTTTAGACTTACAGAATCAAAGGCAATTTATTGAAACAATTATGTTTAAGTCAGTGTGAAGGGGGTAGGGCTTATTGGTTGTAAAGTTTTATTTATTATGAACATGTTGTTCTTAAGTTTGTATATGCTGGATTTATGTCCAAATGCCTGTTGATGGCGTTCTCATTTGATAGCCAAGATTCGGCCAGCTCTCTGGCACTTTTAGTACTGGCCTTATGTCTGTCTTGTACATTTTCCCAGTTAAATGTATGTCCTGTTGATTTAGTATGCGTATGGATTAGTGATCGTGAGTCCTTTCTTCTGATGGCGTTGCAATGGTCCTGTATACGTGTTGTGATTCTTTTTGATGTTTGTCCTATGTATACCGCTGGGCAAGAATCTGATCACACTGACTTGAATGTAATTTTTTGCTATATATTGCCTTTGATTCCTGTAAGTCTAAGCATTATCCTCTGATGAAGGCCCCTGGCAGGGGTTGAAAGCTCAGGAATAAAAACTGCTTTATTATACGTAATTCATTTTCTCCCTTTGTGGATTACTAATTCTCCAACTTCCCGTGTAGGTAGAAGGCTGAAATTTGGCAGGCTCGTTCCTTACAGCTTACTTACAAAAGTTGGTCAGGTTTCATTTCGAAATTCTACGCATAATGGTCATAACTGGAACCTATTGTTTTGTCCATATACTGTAATAGACTGCAGCTCGATGGCCGTGGGAGGCGGAGTTGTCTCGCATCATCACGCCTCCCACGTAATTGAGTGCCTGCCCGCCCATATAAGGTAAATATTTGCGGGTGAAGGACTGTGCTTAGCATATTCATAGGTAAAAATATCTGAATCACAAACTGATGTTAATTATATTTTGTCCATGAATACTTATTAAATAATTCCAAATAGTCTGTTCGCCTCTTTTCATAGCTTTTCCGATGGTTGTGCTGCTTCCAGGCATGTATTTTCATATTAAAGCATTTAACCAATCACATTTCAGCCATCATTTGTTTCCAGGCAGAGAGGGCTTCACAATTCATTGTGCAGGCACTCTAACACAAAATAAATGTCAATTAACCTGTTGCTTCAACCAATCAGATTTTGAGTTGGTGTCAGTGCGGCCCTCTAGCAGGCGTACGGCGACATCACCGTATTCAGACCCATTGATTGGATAGAAGCCGCAGGTTCGCCTTTCAGCATTAGCTTCGATGGCGATAGAAAGGGACTTTTTGATGGAACTGAGGCGCACGGATAATCCGTACGACATAGTGATTGAACTATTTTTGCGGAAAAAGTGGAGGGTGGATTTTGTTTACAAATAATCTGAATTTTTGGTGAGTAAAATGTTGCGATTTTCCTAAATAATATTGCAAGTTTATGAGTTATTATTGATGTTTTTTATGTGTGTCGGCTGTGGCTGCAGTAGAAAGGAACTTGTTCACCCCGGTTTGTCTATTCAATAAAGGCATTTATTGTGGCTACAGGAGTTATCCATCTGCGATGCAGCAGCTCTTTATAATGTATTTCTGCATATTAAGATGGTTTTTATAACCATAAATGAGTTTTTGAGGGGCGGGTTGATTCAGATGGAGCAGTACTGAAGGGCTAGGTGTGAGATGCATGGTCCGCCAATGGACCAGATGATACGTAAATTTAATGAACATTACAACCCGAAAATAAACAAAACTGTAGAGAGGCACATGATTAAATGAACGGTAAAAAAGTAAGAGCGAAGCAACGGTGACTTATTGAGGCAGGCAGCCGAGAGCACAAGAGCACGGGGCTCGATGTAGTGCGCGTTAAGTCGATCTAAAATGCATGCTCAGATTCGAAAAAATATATCTTTCTATTTGGATATAAGTAGGTTCTATTTAGTCGACAGAAATATCTTTGGTAGGAATGGAAGTTGAATTTAGTCTTTACATTTCTATGGTGAAGAAAAATGTATGCAATGATGACTAAATTTAACTTACATTTCTACCAAACATATTTCTGTGGACTAAATAAAAATTACTTTATATTCAAAATTTTACTGATTTATATAAAGGAGAGTTGAGATCCGAGAGACTGTGTTTGTGGAGAGATTGACAGTTAAGGCGGGTGGGGGAGTCACGTCATTATCTCCCCTCACATTCACGTCATTTCATTCTCTTCATTTTGCTCTGAGCTGAGCTCCGCAGCTAACGCTGTCTTGCGGAAGCAACTTTGTGACGCTGCCACCAAATACTCACAGAAAAATCCACAAGTTAATACACACACTGTCTCTAGAGTTTCTCCACACTCTGAATCCTCCAGGCATTACTGAGCATAATCTAATTTTGAGGGTTGGGACACCAATAATGTTACTGAAAACCTTACAGCCACCGAGACTTTGTAACGGCACAAGACTTCAGGTCACGTGTCTGCAAAAGAACCTAATTGAGGCAACTATTTTTACTGGCAGTTGCTCAGGGGAGAGAGTTTGTATTCCTCGCATCCCCGTTATACCCTCTGATCTCCCATGTCAATTCAAATGCCTCCAATTTCCACTAAGGCTCTGCTTCGCGATGAAAATGAATAAGTCTCGGGGACACACCCTACAAAAGGTTGCCATTGATTTGAGGCAAGATTGCTTTTCTCCTGGACAACTATATGTTGCATGCTCAAGAGTAAGCTCGCACAGCTTGGTCATATTACAACCGGAGTGCTGAACTGACAACGTGGTATACAAAGAGATCTTTAACAAATAATTCTTGGTATATTTTCCCTCAGTTTAAAAAGGTTTACTTTTCTTCTTAATAAAAATGTAAAAGCAGTACTTTGTCGCTGCGAAGCTCTGGATTTTGCTATATACTGTATATATATATATATATATATATATATATATATATATATATATATATAATGTATGTTAATATGTGTATATATGTATATGTGTGTATATATAACAAAGGCGCTATATAGGCGCCTGACCCGACAGAGATGGACACGGAGGCACGTATAAAAACACAAAAACTTTATTGTTCTTCACCCGTGGGTGCACGTCTTCCCCGTGACCCACAGGCAATACACAGTCCCACAAAACACCAGTCCAACACACCGCAACACCACCTTTCTTCCTTTACGACCACTCCTTCCCAGGCCTTGTCTCCTTCCTCCCAACTCTGGCTCTTCGAGTGGTGGTGGCTGGCACTTTTTATAACCCACCCGGAAGTGTTCTAGGTGCTTGACCACCTGGTCCTAATTGCATATTTGAGATATGACCGACAAGTTTATAATGTGACACGAGTAATGTGAATCCCCAGCTCCCAGACAATCTGGAACATTGTTTGCCTGGGTACAGCATTGGTATTCTGTTACTTCTGGTTTCCATTATATCAAAGTTTTTCTCTCCATTTTGTATGAAAACATCAGATTGAAAATTTTTCTTGGCCTCCACTACAAACTACAGGAGTGACATTTAAAAAAAAAAACAGTTTTTCTGTGGAGTTTTCCCGTAATGCCACTTAACTGTGAAACATTATTATTTGTGTGTGTGTGTGTGTGTGTAATCCAAGGTGTACCTGAGAACCTCTTTTGGGGATTGCGGTTTGCCACCGTTGGGAAGGTGAGCTTGATGCGGTGGGTCACATAAGTGATCAGCAGTGCTGTGACTTTTTTTTCCTGTCTGTCCACATTTCAAGAAGGGAGAAGCTCTTATATTTGCATTCATTCCATCATCTGCCATCTTCAAAAGGAAAATGTGGGTGTCAAGAATCTAAAGGTTAAGAAACGTGGCCTTAGAAGACATACATACAGTATTTGTTCCAATGATTGAATGGTGAGACGGGTGTCATTAACACAAATTTTTGTCTTTTTTTTTCTTGGTGACAGGTAGAGACAGAGAAGGCGATAGCACAGAAAGAGCAGTTTTTTACTTTAATGACTGATGTACTGGAGAGTGAACTACAGTGCGCCATCTGCTCCGAGCTGTTCATTGAGGTACGTTGTTTTTGTGGAAGACAAGTTTGTTCAAAACAAGTTAGGAAAAAGTTTTTTTTCTTTTTCTACATGATGCATTGTCCCCACTACAGTAACAAAACTGTCGTAATAAAGGAGGGCCAATTGGGAAGAAAATCTTAAAGGATGTCAGTGGCCAAAAAAGGGACCTGGCTAAACATCCATAGAGTCCTTTGTGGAGAGTCTAAGGGGTAATGTCTTTTGCTACCAGAGAATCCCATTTCTGAACATGTAGCAGTAAATGCTGACAGTGGTTTGGTCCAGCTGACATGTGGTTAAGTGTTTACAAGTGCATGCTGGGAACTGACAATCCAGAAAAGAGTGGTTGTCAAGTCAAGTCACAGACTGCCATAGTGGCTTTGCTGCAGCTGTTTTCTGCTACTGATTGAACTTCTTTTTGTTTGTACTTCCCTGCTTCTTTTGTTATGTAAATCATAAAATACTTTACTTTTTGACATTTTTCTGTGCAATCTATGGAGTGTGTAAGCATACATTTATTTTTGAAGTCACTGTTTTTTTTTTTTACAATTGTGCAATACATTATTCTGCTCCAGAAACTTGAATTGTTAGGTACATTTAAATTAAAGCCAACCAAAACCTAAACTTTTCTGAATATTCAAATATGTCCACTTCAGAGTATTAATTGCCCTGACTGTAGAAAGCATTGAGATCATAAACATAACAAAAGACTGGAGGTAACTCATTTTGACCCCAGCAAAACGCCTGGCATTGATGAAGTCTTTAGGTGAACTGCGGCGAGTGTGAAGGAGGCTTTAGAACCAGCTGGGAGCACAGTGGGTAGAGAACATCAAGAAGCGGGCATGAGACGATCCGCATACAATTCCTGTCGCAGTTCAGGCTTCACAATATGACATTTTCACAAAGAAATGTGCAGCAAGTCTAGTGTGGCTTACTATTAAATTAAAACACAGCAAAATGTATTGTGTATTTCTACACTCATTTGAATTTAGGTTTTTTGTAGATTTCTTCTTTTATAAAAAAAAAAAAAAAAACTCACCTTAAATATGAATATATTTGTATGTCAGTAACATAAGACATGTTTTAGGCGTTGACTTGGTATGTGTACAATACAGTGCCATATGTCATATTAGCAGTATTTTGTATTGCAAAATCGTATCCTGCCTATCAAGAAGTTAAATGTGTGACTTATGTTGTTTTGTAAGTTGTGGTCTTCAGCTGTTCAGTTTATTGGACAATAAGCAGATATCATCATAAATCATCAAATGCCCTTAAGCTAATTTGGGGTCATGCCTTGCAGAGCCTGTCTTGTCAACGTCCGACAAGGACAAACTGAACAGTCGCACACTCGCTCTTATGTGGCCAATTTAAAGTCACCCATTAACCAAGCATTGTGTTATTGGGGTGTGGGAGTGAAAGCAGAACCCGGGGAAGACAGTTAGGACATGCAAGTGTCACATCATCGCTAGGAGCGTTAACACTATTGGACATGCACGTTTCTGATATGTCTGCAATCTAAACATATAAATTAATGTGCTGGAACATTCTCAGGTTTGAAGTGCATGGATTTGTGAGTTTTATGGCTTTTGTTTCAGTTTCTACTGGTGTCCTAATTGACCATCTTTTTTGCATTTCCACCCATGCAATGTTCTCTCTTTTTGGGCCCGTTTACCAGTGTCTTTTATATAGCACTTTTCTAGAATAATCAACGTGTCGAAGGTGGGTTTAATCTCCGCACCCTTGAGGTTTGGCCTGCCATTTTGTGTTATTTGGTAGCAAGACATCACAGCATGTGAGCCTTCCTGCTTATACTTCTGTAAATGGCATGTGTTCTGTGTCTCCATTTTAAGAACAGTAGACAAGAAGCATGTGGAGAGATGACAGTAAGAGCGCAGGTCTGACTAACCTGTGGGCAGGTGAATTGTGGTCAGTTAACTCCCCAAACCCTGCACTAAATCATTTGTCTGTGCCTCCTTTTTATCTTCGTTGTGTAGTATTTACTGGATCTCAGTGGGACATTTTTTTGAGTACCTCTGTTTACCAGAGGGTACTTACGTTAACACCCTACGCACATGCTGAGGTACGTGGATATCAGAAAAAGGGAAGCCCAAATTGAGGTCACCCAGGGACTTTTTATCCTCTCCTTTGTCTCTTTGTGCGTTTTCATGGGGAAGAAAAATGAAATCTGGATATGTTCTTAACAGTGAAAATGGGTTTGGTTTGCTCCAGTAAAAATCAATGACTTTTGTCTCGGCACTGAGGAAAGAGTGTAATTCTACCAAGAAGAGGAAAGCAAAAGAGTTCTGCTTTGCTGAAAATGAGACAAAGGTACAAATTCATTCTCCAGTAACGGTGAAGGCAGACTTGAAACTGAGCAGAACTTCACACATTGCTATGTTTTTCACATTCTGCTGTGTAAGTCTGTTTTGAGCTGACGTTTGAGTTTTTACACAGACGTTGTTTTACTGCTCAATAGTTTTTGATTTTTAGTTGATTTCCTTTTGATGATTTCTGTGTCATTTCACTTGACGTGATTCTAACCAACTACATCTGCCACTGATCGTTTGCACTTTCAAATGCCGTAGTGAAACTGGCCATGGTGCGGTTAGACGCTGTGGGATCGATCGTTCATCATTTCATCACTGGTAGAGGTGAACTGAGTTGCCTCTAGTTAAGTGAATTCACACAAAACGCCAAATACCTACTGCTGTCATTTTCAGGTGAATTTGGCTCCTGGGAACCAATTTCCCCAAGGAAATTTGTTTGGAATGTTCAGTTTACATTGAAACATCTTCAACAGAGAATGTTATACAAATATTATACATTTCAAAAACTCCAGTTTTAAAGAACAAAACACAAAAGTGTTTTAAATTCTTTGTTAAAACAGAGAAACAGTCAGTTTGTCCTAAATCATTGATTGATTTACTTATTTTCAAAGAGGTTGTTCCAGCTTGGACCTCTGTGATGGCCGCTCCCACTCACACCTAAGCAGTTTTTTAGTGTTTTAGTGCTAGACTTGAGCGCTCTAGATCGCTTCTAAATCTGTGTGCCATCATTTTCAATGACATTATTCACATCCAAATGTGTTAGATAACTCCTGCGTGCCGCAGTTTTGAGTATTTATAGCCAAATGCGTGTCCCATTGAAAAAAATGGTAACTTGCTTAAAAAGCTTGTTTATATATTCAAAAAAGCATTTTTACAGGAAGTCATGAGTAAGGAATGAAGCAGCTCATCAAAAACAGAAACACATCTAGATGAAACAGCTGGCTTAAAACTAAGCAGACACTTGATTAAGCTCCTGTTACTGGATTACATGCAGAACACTCTTTTGTGATTTGGTTGTACAACGGAGTCTTAGAAAGGCTGGCGTATTGTTCACCAAATTAGCTTCCTGCAATTAATCACTGGCTGTGTGACCAGACAATTTAAATGTGCCCCTCAACATACGCAGGCTGAATGTATCCGAGTATAACGTCTGTTCACTTGTTGATTACCCAATATCCACTCTGCTCTAATCTCTTGCTTACTGGCTGTCAGACAAACAGATCACACTCTTACACAATAATGCTGACCATGGCAGGCAACTTTACTCTGCAACATAACGTGATTTTTTTTTGAGTGGTGGGAACAAGCTTCTGTAAATATCACTAAGACACGATCACACATCACTGTACTTGTGCGCTTATTGACCTCTGGGTGAAGTCCTGGAATTTTTCTTTATAGTGAATCCAAAATCACCCTCAAGATTCCTTTTGCCGAAGAACAGCACCACCTCTTCAGTACTGTGATCTCCAAGATTAAAAGCACTTAATCATAAAATTTATTCTGATTTTCAACAATTGCCTCGCAACCCACCAAATGGTGTCATTTCCCCTGCTAAATGCTTGCATAATATCTGAGACAATCCCCTAAATATTCTTGCAGAATGCCATAACAAAAGTTTGAAAAATGCCAAACTGGTAATGTATAACACTCGAGTGTGAGTAGGCCATACCTGCTGTGGCCAGAGGTTCGGTTGTAGGTCTGGCACTGAACGACAGCAGACCACCTCTTTTGAACGGTTTGCCAGTGCTGCATGAGGCTCACTGTGGTTTATGCTTTCTCTGCAGGCCGTAACGCTGAATTGTGCGCACAGCTTCTGCTTCAAGTGTATAAGTGACTGGAGAAAACGGAAAGATGAGTGTCCAATATGTCGTCAAGCAGTAGTGTCCCAGACAAGCTCCCTTGTGCTTGATAACTACATTGATCGAATTATTGAAAATTTAAGTCCAGAGATGAAGAAGAGACGGGAAAGCTTGATCAGTCAACGGAAAGCTGAAAGGTACATTTGTCTTGACAAAGAGCTTAACAACCTTGACAGGTTGACTCGGTAGAGTCCAAGTAATTCAGACCTGAAATGCTGTAGCCATGTACAGTATGCGTATAAGGCCTCAGAGCTTGGATTTAGTGAAGAGAGCAATGGAAGAATAAACTGAACAGAATTGACTTTTTTTCCCCCATATCTCTGTGTTTGGTTCACGTCCGCTACCATCTACCAATCCCAAAATTGTGTGTTAGGCTGACTAGTGACACTAAAAGGGTGGGGAGGGAATTTGGGACAGGTCCGATCGGATTGTTCCAGTAAGGTTTAGATGGCATTATGAATGAATGTGAAGCTGGTTAGTGGCGGGTTCTCTTTCTAGTGGTCAAGTGGAATGACTGATTTGTGGACAAGAAGGATTGCTTGCTTCTTAGGTGACCCTGGTCAAGCTAATTTGTAGTATTGTGTTTTTTTTTTTTTTTTAGGCAAACGTGACCTGGAAGCAAACCTGCCTGTTCTGTTATGCACTAAATGGACAGCTCTGCTTGGGATGGCATCATTGGATGGCTGGGTTTTAGTTGAAAGTGACTTTGGAAATAAATTGTGGATGTGAGTAATTAAATTAATAAAGGCGTGAAACAGTCAATGCATAGTTTAAGGAACTCAATTTCATGAAAATAGTCGGATATGGGGTGGCTGACGTCCAAGTTGAAATTAAAATTGCTTACAGAAGGCAAGTTGCATTCAGTCGAAGCAAAATTCTACTCTTGTGTACTAAACTCTCACTTTTAAATGGTTATAAAAAGGTTTGCTAGCTGTACCAATGGAGAGAAGTTAACTGATGAAGGGCTTTTAGAAAGATGTTTGTTACAGATGACCAACTGCGGTCTCATTTTGAGGACACTTGTTCAGAACAAGAAATAGGAATCCAGTCTGACCTCTGATGAAATGTCAAGGAATCATTTGAAGGAGGGAGGACATGAAGATGTTGAAGCTGGCATCAAAAGAAGTTTTCATAATTGCTAGCCATCCTGTTATTTCTGCGTGAGGCAATCGTGGAGTTTCAACTGCAAATGTGCTCAGCTGTCGTGACATAAACCTGATCCAAGGGCTGTGTGCATCCAGCATCTTTACAATTGGCTCTTTTGGTAAGATCGCCTATGACATATCAGCTGCTATGTGATGAAATGCGCTTTCCATGTATTTAATTGAAGGAGGTCATTGTGAACCATCCATCAGTGCATTTCCTGGGCCTGCCCAAAACACAGTTGTGTAGAAGGACATTCCCGTTTTCGAATAATCCCTTGGCCATCTTGGTGCTATGTTGGGGTTCCAGTCAGGCCAGTACTCCACATCCTCGGCAGTACTTTATCTTTCCAATGTCACATTAATAACATCACCCGGTCTGCTTACTTCCACTTACGTAATATTAATCGCATTCGTCCCTCCCTCACTCCTCATACTACTGCCATTCTTGTTCATAGTCTTGTTACTTCTCGGCTGGACTACTGCAATTCACTCCTCTTTGGTCTCCCTAATAAATCTCTTCACAAGCTTCAGTTAGTCCAGAATTCTGCAGCACGTATCATCACTGGAATCCCATCTTTTCACCATATTACTCCGGTCTTGCAGCAGCTTTATTGGCTCCCGATCAAGTTTCGTATTGATTTTAAGATTCTGCTACTAACTTTTAAGGCCATCCATAACCTCGCACCTCCATATCTGTCTGACCTTCTACATGTTGCCATTCCATCCCGTAACCTTAGATCCTCTTCCTCCACCCATCTG
This sequence comes from Polypterus senegalus, assembly GCF_016835505.1. Lineage (NCBI taxonomy): Eukaryota > Metazoa > Chordata > Cladistia > Polypteriformes > Polypteridae > Polypterus > Polypterus senegalus. The sequence continues at coordinate 104,349,831 of NC_053169.1, read as the reverse complement.
ACCGTTCCTCCCGCCCGTCTAACCACCATGGGGAGCAGAGCTTTCAACCGTTCTGCTCCCAAGCACTGGAACTCATTACCTGCGGATCTCCAAAATATCAAATCATATTCATCTTTCAAATGTAAACTTAAAACACATTTGTTTAAAATGGCTTTTTCTTCTTCCTCCTAATTATAGTGGTTTTGTTTGGTTTTAATTTTTAGATTTTCTGATGTTTTAAGTTGTTTATAATTGTGTTTTGTATTTATTTATTTATTTATTTGTTTGTTTGTTTGGTGTCCTTGAGTTCTCTGAAAGGCGCCTTGTATAAATAAAATGTATTATTAGTACTCTTGAAGAACAGCACTTCACCTTTTCTTCAGCAACACCAACTGGGTGCTTATACCCCCAGAACAACATAAGAACAGAGCAGGACTGTGCCCTCGTGAAAACAGAAGGCAGCACCTGGGGGTTGTGGAGGATGTCCTGAAAGTAAGAAAGCTCAAAGGTAACGTGGGCCCGACAGACAGAAGGACGGACAGACTGATCACACACACTACTAGGTTTTGGTGTTTTTGTTACTACATCAGATAGCCATGCCATGATGCGTGTGCTATTTCAAGACGCTAATTTGTTTTTAAAATTCAAAAGACGTTGAAATTCTGCGAGCACTAATAAGTTTACTTTCGTTTTATAATGTTCTCTAATCCGCTTTTTAACTTTATGTAGGTTTTTACTTTTTTCTGTCCCCTTAACCTAATCTCCATTGAGTGTTCCACATGTGCCTGATGCTGCGGTTTGATGTTGTGAGCTCTTTATGCAGCGGGAGGTAAGTGCTCTACATGTGCCAGTCTCATTACGCCGTTTTTAGACCCTCATGGTTTGTGGGGCTCTTTTTACTGCTTGGTACTTTGTAATGTAAAATGAGATATCTGATGTGAAGCCACCTCATTCTGTCAAGGCTAAACTAACGTAAGGTGCAAAGGACTAAAAGCTCACTAGCCATTTGCCTGTGTCAAATATGTCAAGTCACGATTTGTAGATTTAATCAAACCAGCGTTTCTAGAATAGTTTAGGCCTGAATTATGTGATCCATGAGGCCAAAGATTCAGATAACTGACTACTCCTGCTTTTTGGGGAAGATTTAGATTTGCCTGTTCCATAAAGAGATTTGGCAACATTCAGCCCAGTGATTAGAGCAACCAATGCTCTGAAAGGAACCTGCCGATGAGCAGGAATAACACTTTGAGGTTTCGGTAATTAAGGAACCGAATATCAAAGTCCATAAATATCCTTTCAGAAATGTTAAGCCCAGCAGCACCATTTAAGAAGTAGAAAGGAAAAAAAAAAAGATGAAATGCTGACAATACTGTGCCCGTCCTAGACTAACAATCGACACAGAAGCACAATTCCTTTATATTCTGCCCAGAAAAACTTGAGCAGACAGCGCCGAGGCACTCCAGCTTATCCAGAGAGGTGCCTTCATGACGGTTACGGTTTTACATCGGAGACTTTCTGAGCAAGCAAGCTTCTGAAACCCGAGATGTTCAGAGTCGCCCCGAGTGGCTTTTAGCTGGCATCTATGTAAGTCAGGGTCATTTCTTCTCTTTTTTTTTGTAAGAGGAAGTTTTCTTCATAACATTGGAGATGTTGTACATAATTGACAAAATGATTGCAGAAGCAAAGTCTGCACCTACAAATACCTGCATGTGTGGGTTTCACTTCTTGCTTTTTTTGGCATATAAATTGCCAGACGATACAGGAGACGTCTCTTATAGTAACAGCTAGAATAACTCCATGTATGCTGTACACTTAATCTCATGGTTCTTGGATGTCTTTGCTATCATTGATTTTCCAAAAACAGAACAGTATGTGAGGGCATACTATGTTTCAAGTGTTGCAGTAATGGCAGCGGTACATTTTGCATGATGCAAAGTTTACACAGATTGACCGTTTTATGCCTTCACTCTGTTATTACTGTTCCTCCACGCCATTTCTTTCTGCAGAAGCTGTTGCTGTGTTGCTCTTTTCTCAGATATGGCCATAATCTCCATGCACTGGCACCAGCACCTCTTGCTCTGTTGGCGTGAAGGTGTTGTTCCTGCGGTGTCTCAGCCTTCCAAATTTTGCCACTACTGCAGGGGGGGAAATAAAGAAAGCACTCCAGCAAGCCAGAATTTCTTGTGAGATCCAGGATGGTCTAATCTCGCTTTCTGGAACAGCCACTGGGGACAAAGCCACAACAAAAGAAAGCCCACGCTTAAGTTTCAGTACATTTTAGTTTCCTATTAGGTAACCATATTTATTATAAAAGCAGATAAAACAAATAAATTAACAGAAAATGTTTTAACTCCAGTAGATTCCTTGGTTTTCCCACTTTGTCCAGAGGAGGAATGTGTTCTTGTTGCCAAAGCCTGCTAAACCTCCCTCAGGCTCAATTACCGAGTGGTCCCAAAGTTTTAGACTGCCGGCAAATCAAAGTCTCCTCCTCTGTCATCAGGCTGGGCCTCCCTATATGAACTTAAAGCATTTTGTCTTGTCGTGTGGTAACCGTGTTTTAAAGAGAACAGAGTCCACTCGAAACTGAGTGTACAGCAGTGGCATGTAGCCGTATACCTTAACAAAAAAATTAATGCACTTGTGCCGTTCGTGGAAGTGTGAATCGTCATGAGAGAGTGCCTGCGGACATCCCGGGCAGCGAAAGGTCCAACGAGAAGTCACCTTTGGGGAAGAAAAGAAAAACAATTAGTCGCTGACATAGCAGATAAAGAAACAGACTGTCTGAGGTTTTCATTCTCTGCTTGCTTCAGCAGTCAGTGGTGGTCCTTCAGGGGTCTGGCCTCAGTTTATCTAATTTATATTAAAGACATCGATGCTGGTATAGTTAACTAATGAAAAACTGGAAGAATGGCAGATACAGAGGCGGCAGCCAAAAAAAAACAAAACCCAATTTAGAAAGACTGGGAGAAGCTTGAGAACTGCGCAAACACTTGGAAAGTGGGGCGTGATAGAAAAGGGCAAAGTGTTACGTCACTAAAAGGAACATCAACTGGGAGACTGAAGCAACCTCTGAAAAGGACTTCGGGTTTATGTTGACACAATGTCTTCATTGTCTAAAAGAGGTGCAGAAGCAATTTAAAAAGGCAACTAAAATGTGAGGTGGTGTCATCACAATGAACAGAAATCAAGGGATGTTATGCTCAGACTTTACAATGCACAAGTGACACTGCATCTGGTGTATCGCCAATGGTTCTGCTCACTAGCGGGGCACCTCCATGTGCAGCGCAGGACTTGGAGAACAAAATGTCTTCAGCAGCGGAGACGGTGCAGGGGCCTCCTCCAGGTCTCCAAAATCCTCACAAGAATTGACTAGGTAGCTACACCAGAATTTGTTCAGCTTAAGGGCAACAGTAGTGGAAATGCATTGACGACTGCTCCAGAAATGTTTCTTGGCTTTGATCGACCAAGACATGGAGTGGGAGAAGAAGTCTTGAGAACCGTTAAGAAGGATCTGGATGAAGTATAGGGACGGCTTAGCTATTATGAGCCTGATGGACTGAATGGTCTCCTCTCTTTGGTCAGGTCTCTTATGTTCTTACGTGGCAAAACTCCTTTTAATTAAACACATTCCGATTTGATGAACTTTGACCTTTACCTTCCCTTGGCCACAAATGAGGCACCTAAAGAATATGCAAATTTCAAGAGGACAACATTCAGACAACGTCCTGCAGATTAATGACACTAACCCACCCTTGACAAGAGCTTGGATCCTAATTCAGGCCCAGTTTATCACAAGCTTCAAATTTAATAGACTCGCGATTTGGTTCAGTGCATTTATTAGATTGGCAAACAGCGACTGTTGATCTTACAGACGCGTCATTGAGCTTATTTAAGCAGAAACTCGGCCAATTGCTCTAGCACAGCACTTGTTATTTCGGTTGTCTGAAAAGGCACAAGCTTTGTGGGAGAACTGTTCATTGCCTACTGGAAACTAGGGGAAAGCGTGACCAGTACAAGAAAAAAAAAACAAAACGGCAGCACTTGGACGTAACACTTAATGGCTGTGGAGAAAATTGACCCTCGGGTGACAGGTAAAGGTAAGAAAGCTCAACTACACCAAGTGCCCACGAGGCCAATGAAAGGCTACAGTGAAACACGCCTGCATTCAAAAAGACTGAAACAAGAGCATGTGGAAGTAACGCCCAACGCTGGTGAAATAATTTGGACGCAAGGCGAAGAGACTGCAGCGAGAGGTAATAATGGACAAGAAAGAACTCAAAAGTGAGAAAGGGCGGGAACAAACAAAGCCCTTCATCACCCACGTGAGAGGTTACAATGCCACACGGAGACCAATCAGTGCTTCATTTTTTTAAATAAGCAATTCCATTTTGTGACTATGCAATGGTTCCATGCAAGTTGTGTGCACCCTGCCATAGGCTGGCATCTACAGAACCTTATGCCTGGTGCTGAAGCCCTGAGCAGGGTAAGCAGATTTCTAAAAATGGTCTTGCAGATACTCACAAATGCACAGATGATGCAATTTTATGCAAAGCTTTCACACTCAAGATGGCAAAGGGTCAAAATGCTCTGCAACACACTGGCAGAGTTATGCGATAGAACACAAGTCAAGTAACCTTTGTGGTTGTGCTCTTCGTTCTTATAGCACACCATAAATTGATGCCATTGGCAGTCGTTGTGTCATAAATAACACAATCAATGAAGCTTAAAAAGGCAGCAAAGCCATCCAAATAATCTTGCTAAATTATTTCCAAACAATGCATGTGCACAGAAGACTCACCTTGATTGGCGGTTTCCTGGTTATGTGAGAAACCAAAAAGTTCATAGCGATGTCTTCACAATTGATGTATTCGTCGACCATGTCACGTATAGCTTGAGGCATCACGTAAGAATACAAGTATGCATAGTACTAAAGAGGAGCAAGCAAAACAGCAAAAAGTCACTCGGGAGGCTCGGACTGCGGTGGAGAAGATCAACCTGAACGTGTGCCAGCGCCAGTCTGTTGACAAACCCAGTGAATGGCCCTCGGTGAAGGACTGGCTCTGTGCTCATGCAAGATTTTACACTTTTCTGTCCTTTGTTAAAGCTGCCCCCACCCTCGCCCACTGAAGCACTCCAGGTTCTTTTCAGATTTCTAAATTGTTGTTCTGGTTAGTTTAAACTGGCTTAGTGCTTAATTGTGTGAATGGGTTAGTAAAGTGAGTGGGCGTTGTGCATTTGTCTCGATTATCCCTCTCCATCTTCAGGCTGCAACTTACCTTGTGGAAAAAGGCCGCCCCTGTGAGCACCATTGACAGCTCGCATGAATAGTTTGAGTTGTATAGCCAAGATTGGTGGCTTGCATCCCATGCGTGATACCTTCCAGGAAACCCAACTATTCGGTCTCTGGCTTCCCTCCAAACTCTATGAAAACACAAAGGCAACCACCATGTCAGTCAGTCATTATCCAACCTGCTATATCCTAACACAGGGTCGTGGGGATCTGCTGGAGCCAATCCTAGCCAGCACAGGGCACAAGGCAGGAACAAATCCCGGGCAAGGCACCAGCCCACTTCAGAAAACACCATGGCGTTTACTGCGAAAATGAGAACAAGCATGATCCTGCTGCGCCACTAGCATCCGAGCACACTCGTGTCACTTAATGAAGTGTAAGAAAGACGCTATATAGCGCCCGACCCGACACTGATCAGACACAGGAGGCACGTATAAAATTAAATAAATTTTGATTTTTCTTCAGCTGTGAGACACGTCTTCCCCGTGTCTCACTAGCCCAACACAGTCCCAAGCACACAACAAACACTTTCTTCTTCTTCTCACTCCACCACTCCTCACCAAGCTTCATCCTCCTTCCACCCAACACTGGCCCCCGAGTGGTGGTCGCTGGCTCCCTTTATAGTTCACCCGGAAGTGCTGCAGGTGCTTGATCCCTGATTTCCTGCTTCACTTCCGGGTGTAACGGACTGGGCTCAGGATTCCCAAATACAGCGCCCCCTGGCGGTATCTGCTGGACCCAACTCCAATTCCCAGGATGCCCTGCGGGAACCCGATACATTGTTTTGCCCCAGGGAGGTGACCAACTAGCATTCAGGGGGAGGTATTGCAACGTCCATGGCTGTTCCCCCCCTGAATATAGTGTGTAGTGGCATCCCGGCTAGGTAAGGGCGCCAAGCCCCCGTCACAAAACATATCTGCCTCATGTGGTCGTATACATCTGGGAACTTTGCCTTACATGAGTTTTTGGGCTGAGATGGGGGCAACCTGGCCCTCAGTTACCTGGACACTAGACCACAAAATGTATTCAATAATACATCTCTTGCACTGAATATTTTGCCTAATGAATCTTTACTGCCATACATAATTTGTTACTTCTGATATACCAGTAGCAGCAACACAAAGACAACAGTTATGACATCAGCACAGCCACAACAAGTGCCACTCTACTGTTCCGAACACAAATGCATCACACTTTCAAGATTAACTGAACAAAGACTGAATAAGGGGTCCAAGAATCTGAGGACAAAAAAAAGTGAATCAAAAACTTGTCAAAGACTCTTGATGTGTCGCGTGGTTCTCGTTTGCAGCGAGCCAATGGTGGAGGTGGTTACCTGGGTCACTCTGGTCCTTGATTCTGTGACCTGCTCATTTCCTGATCCTAGGTGTGCTTCAGCCCTGAACACAGACCAGTTCCTAGCCTACACACCTTTCTGCTGTTCAAACAGCAGCAAAGCCAACAGGCTTCTAGGAAGTAAGGAGAATTCAATGCCCTCCTCATTAAATGGAATGAGCACCCATGTTTTCATCTACCTCAAAGAATTTAGAAGAATCCATGTAACTGACTGTGACACCACCTGTAGGTGGTAAACTTAAGTCTGTGGCATCAAGAGCTCAACAGCTGAGCCAGATAATCCATGTCCCTTGGATTCGTTCATCGTTGTGTGGAAATACAGCACTGTATTATATAAGGGTTGTGTTTCCAGAAGGAGAACAAACGCCACGCTCAGTGACACAAAGCAGACAGTGGATGGGGTGCATGAACTACACCCGTAGTTCATAATCACTTGCAGATTTTTCATTGCTGGTGCTAAACAAGGCTGGCACGAAAGCTACATCTCCTTAAATTGGAGGGGCACCCTGGCTCAGCAGCCATTATTTAAAGCCTTGAATTATCAATGGTACAAGTCTGAAGGGCAATAAAAGTAACAGGAAGGCAGCCCAAAAGAACGAGGATAACAGAAGAGATAAACCTTACCGAAATCCAAACATGATTTCATCGTGGCGGAGATGGGCATCATCATCAATTGACAAAATTGCTTCAGTCTCAATAGCATCCCAAGGAAGGAATCGATTGTTCAGACTGTTTTTTTCAGTTTGTACTACCTACACAAAAGTAAAAAAAAATATATATATATATATATCATAAGATGGTGGGTGTGTGCATGTCAAAAGATGGCCATTATTTTAAAACTTAATGTTTGATAGGATAGCAGGTACTGTAAACAGCAGAGACTTTCAAAGTTAAACAAAATGGCAACAGAAAGGCATTTCATCAAAAGGCTACTAGACCAGCGATGGACAACTTGCAAGAACACCAGTTTACAGTTTTAATAAATTTTAGCTCAAAAATAGAAAGTAAAATGGAAAAAGCAATGGACTGCAGAGAGACTCGCTCACACTACACAGCATCTCAAGAGCAGCAGGATAGCCACAATGGGCCTGCCAGCTGCTTTTAGTTCAATAACCACTTGAATCGATGGGTAAATGTGATTTGGGGTTGTTAACACAATTACTTTTGGTTTAATTGCCTGTGTGATTATATTTTAGCAATAAAGCTTTCTACATAAATAATGACTTGATAACTAAAGCCACAAGCACAAGAATCTTTCTAGGTAACTGATGAGAACATCAGACTGGAGCAGTTGAAGGAGCATAAAGTCTCACGCGCAAATTAAAAAAGGGAGCTTAAGGTGTCTCAAGAAGGTTCATGCGATTTGCTGCAGTGACAAGTCAGCAAGTACTAAGGAAGGCAAATTGAAAATTGTGGAATAGTCAGAAGAAAATTGCTTAGCTCACTAGTTACTTCTGGCATAAAAGGATGGTCATAAGATTATAAATTAACTGGCACAACTTTTATATAACTTAGACATCCCACTACTGTGCCTACTCGATTGCCTCAAATAATCCTTAAGATGGACATATAATGGCCAAGGACATTACTAAAACATTATAAAACAATTGCAGTGTCCCATGGGCTTCTTTCAGCTCTGCTTTTTATGCAACTTTCACTCCCATATTTAAACTAGCTGTATTCTTTCTTTAGCAGCATATTAAACAGGCTTCATATTTCCACCGTAGTTACAAGGGTGGAGTGTGCAGGTGGTAACATGGCTGCACCCTCAAAGAGCACAGTCCCTGGGAGAGTGCACCACGATTGGTGTCTCTATATACATTTCATTTTCAGTTACCACTCTTTGGACCCCGATTGGTCGGCGTGCCTTTTGTGTATACGATTTAAAACTGCTGTGTATGTCTTTTGTTTTTTTTTTCTCTGTATAATTCACTTCTTTAAGAAGGAAATCCCTCCGTTAGCAGCCAATCCCACCCATAAACGAGCTTGATGGACTGAAAGGCCTTCTCTCATTTGTCAAATTTCCGATGTTCTTTAATGACTTGGCCACAGATTGCCAGGAATCTTCTCTCACATTCTTAATAGTCGACACATTTGCTGTCCAAATTCTTACAAACTTGAGTGTTCCTTCTTGTACAGCTGCTGAAAAGACTGTCTGTACTTTCTCATACAATTTACAACACACATCTGAAGTGATCCAATTGGTGTCTTTTACAAGCTATCCCATAATACACTACACACTCCTTACCCATGAAGTGTAGATGTTTCACTCTCCTCTCATTAGACGGATGTTCTACAAGATTGTTTCCTTAGAGCTGCATACATATCAAGAGTGTGTGCGTAACCAAAGCCTGCTCAAATCCTCCATGAGTTAACAAGAAACACTCTTAGTGTAACCGAAGGACCTTCGATTTTAAGACTAGGTCAAATGAAGCGAAACGAAAGTTACTCTACGATGCCTCAATTTTACATGCCTGCTTCACTGAATACCCTCCCAGTCTGCTGTGTGTGAACGACTAATCCTGGGTAATCACCAGGGGCCTCATGTATAAACGGTGCGTATGCACAAAAATGTGGCACACAAACGTTTCCACACCCACATCGCGATGTATAAAACCTAAAACTTGGCGTAAAGCCACACACATTTCCACGGTAGCTCATACCCTGTTGCACACAACCTCTGCGCTCGGTTTTGCAGACTGGCTGCTACTGTTACGGTGTGGTTACCCTTTCTTTTTCAGATCCACATTCCTGACGCGGCTTTATAAATACACTGAAATTAACAGCATATTGTTTATTAGTTTAATTCATCTGATTGTAATTAACCTTTAACAATATAATGATCCATGGAATAGCCATAGTATTCCAAAGACCATAACTGCTTTTAGCGTTGTTACGCTCACTGCACCTCCTCCTTCTTTCAGCTGCTCCCGTTAGGGGTTGCCACAGCAGATCATCTTTTTCCATATTACTCTCACTGCACCACTCGGAGTATTAATATCAATGTATTCGAGTGTGAATCACAGCTGTACAGCAGCTGATCGGAAGGAGAATACAGCATATAGTATACAGCATCAAGCACACGCTGTCTATTTGAACTGCTCTCACATCACAAACACTTCAGAGCCTTTCCTGTGCGGACCTTGCGGTTCAAAAACAGTTTCATCCCAAGAACTCTAAACACATTCCGTCAGTCATCAAGTGCTCCTTGTAGAACTGTTAGGACTTAAGTAAAGTCACCTCACTGTAAACTTGCACTACAGTTATAATATTGCCCAACCTGAGCCACTTTATAAAGCGCATATTTACATATGATGACGATATCACTTTTAAGATGAAATGCAGCAAAATATGTTTATTATATTATACAGATAAAACTTGAACTTCATTTAAATAATCTATATCGTTAATAATTAAACATGTGAGGACGCGGTGCCGCGGTGCTAGCGAGCCGCTGGCGCTCCCATCACGGACTGTTCCTGCCTCGTGCTGTATTCTTGCTGGTGCGGACGCGACACTGGAAAGATAGATGGATAGAATAAACATGTACTACGAAGATATTTCAATGTTCTTTAAAAGTTTTGAAGAAATCTGCGTTCTAAGCTTACAGATGGCGTAACGTCCATTACAGAGCTGATTGTGGGGCGATTGGGTATTTGGAGAAAGAAAAGTAAGGACAGGAATTGGACGTTAGTACATTTGAAAGAGACAGGACTGCTGCAATAAATTATTTCATCGAAGGTCGTGCATGGCACAGCAAGCATCATGCGTGAGACATGAACAATCACTGAGCCATCGTGTTCCCATGGTTAATAACGTGCTTTAACTCCTATCATCATGAAAATGATATCACGTATACATCTCAGTATTTAAATTATTCAGAGAGCTGTAATATCACAAATGTAATGGATTCTGTGCCCTGCCCGTTTAAGAAGCATGTAGTGATTTCCACACAAAGGACATAGAAGATCAAATACAAAACAAAGCATTTAATGTGCGTCTTTAGTTACAATGGGATTTGAGAAACTAGTAAATTAAATGATTTAAAGATGAAGTTTATGATGTTCTACTTTAAATGACAAAATAAACTGTGTGATTAAAGTGGAAATGTCGAGATTGAAGTTGACATTTCATGCTTTTTTCACACCGTGTGCCTTTTTTTTTTGTCTGTACCCTAATAAGCTTTCATATGACACTCCGACGGTGGGCTACGACTCGCCTTTTCACGGCGACTTTGATATCTGACAACTTCTTTTTTATTTCAGGCACTGTGCGACTTTGTGAACTTGAGCTTTCGAGTTTCTCCAACACGCTATGTCACTGGATCAACTTCCTTTTGTTGTTTATGCCACTGTCTAAACCAACAAATTGTACATTTTCCTTGCCTCCACTTGGTATTCGCTGAAATTCCATTTTCCCCTCGTGCTTTTGCCATTTCACAGAACACTGAGCTTAAGGGCCATTTATACTGATCTGCGTATTCAAAGAGGTGTAAATCTGGGAGGAGTTGGGGTGAAGCAGCAGGCATTTGTGTCAATTTTCATGCTGACCGGGATTTATGTAGTGGAAGAACGTGGAAGCTGGCGTTCGCACAGATTTATACATCTGGATTTTTTGGTGTGTAAGCACATTTCCACTTACGTCATGTTATAGTGCGAATTCTACACACGGCGTTCTGCATGAGGCCCCAGGTCATTTTGAACAAGCAAATCTTGGAACAGCCATGAGAATAAGAACTGGCAGATGAAGTGGTCAAAACAATGACTGCCTCAGTGAATGTCACAGTAAATTGATCACAGGGGTTCAAGCAAAGACAAAACGACCGGACAACAAGGTTACGTAGTCTAGACTATAAAACGGGGAAATAAACAGATTGTGAAACAAGGGAGCAAACAAGAAATACAAGAGCTATCGAGCTCAAATAAAAAAAATAAAAAAAAAAAAACACACCCACGTGGCACAAGTCGACTCCTAGCGATTGTCTCTTTACAGATTCTGCGTTCCCACCGAAGTGACAGAAGACACGGTCACTCTAAGGATATGATCCTCACACTTAAGGTTGTCCGTCTTGGCCCTCAAATTAGGGTACTCCTTTAGTGGAGTAACAAAAGTGTGGCAACTTGTAAGTCTGTGTGTGGCAGAAAACTTTGATATAAAAATGAATCTCAATACTTTAAATGTTACTTTTATAAAGTTAGGTTGCAAGTTACAGTACAGACACAGTCTAACAATGCAATTCACCCTCTGGAAGAAGATCCTGGAAATCAAAAGGGCTCTGCGTGTTTGTATATTGTAGCTTGTACTCAAAAAGAGAACATCCTTCTGTAATAATTAGCAACAGGTAGTCCTGCAGAACATTTCAAATTGAGCCTCTGCTAATAATTAAGTAATTAATTCTGTCCTTAAGGCAGGAGCCCAACAAAAGTAAAATGGAATTTCTGATGCGAGCTAAGAGTGCAGGACGCAGTTTAATGAAGTATTCCTAGTTCTTTTGTGATTTTAGGATGTCAAACTGTAAACCCCTTGGGTGAATGGATATCAGTGAAAGAGGTGGCCATGACAAATAAAACACTATCAAATCAACCCTACTTAGCATTTAAAGGACAAATTACTTTTTTAAACCTTATCAAGAGAAGTGTTTTGTTCGCCACTCAAGAGTACAGCAAGTCTCTGTCTGACTTTCTTCTCCCATTTCCAACCACTTACCACAACAGGAACTCCAATATCAGGCCACAACAAGTCTTCAGATGGTGGTTTTGGGGAATTCCACACAACTACCACCTTATTAAGATATGGAAGTCCATTAAGACGCTCCAGCGAATTCATCAGCACTTCTTCCCTTTCATAAGTCAGTATCACCACCGTAAATTGCTCCCGTGGCACATTACCCCCAAGAGCAGCTTGAAATTCTTTTCCAGAACCACCTGCACCTCCTCCAATGGGCCGGAATCCTGTTCCTGATCCAAGGAACTTGGCTTCAGAGGGCAGTACGGGGTCTAATGGAGTATATGGAAAAAGATGAAAAGGACCTGGAGGGTGATTCCAAGCTCGGTAAATATCTGCCGCTGTAAAAGTGAAATTGCGAAGATAACGAGGGGAAGAATAAGGTGGCTCTGTCTCTACTGGACCAAGGTCCAAGTCTCCGTTATCTGCAATGTTGGGGTCTGTTCCAGCAGCCTTGCCAGATTTATGGGGGATTTCTTGGGCCAACTCTTCAGAAATGGGTGCAGCAGGAATCTGGATGCGTGTTCGAAAAGCAGCCAAAATAGTTCCGAAAACAGACTCCGTTGTTGAGAAGTAGGTTTCCCAAAGAAAACGTCCCTGACGCCGCATTGCTAACACATCATTGTCAGAAATGCTACGTAAAAGAAAATGTACTTCTGTGATACGTGGCTTTGGGATAATAATGGCCGCCTCACTCCAACTAATGAAGTCATGATATGGTAGACGAACTTGGTCACCAAGAATCACAGGAATGGCTCCTGCCTCTAGAGATTCAAAAAGTCTCATGCTACTGCTTGTGGAGGCCACCAAGCGGCTGTCACCAGGACCTATCAATAAAGCAAAAGTGGAAGCCTTTAAAAGTTCAAGCCGTTCTTCACGCTCCCCACATAAAGCCCATTCTGTAGAAATGCTTTGCCTTGGATGGTTTTTACATGTGAATTCCACAAGAACTTGATCAAGATGACTGTCTTGAACAGATTTTAGAGTCCCAATGATTCGATCATCATAATCAGCTGGTGGGTCTCCTTCCATTTCCTCTTCAAAAGACCGTGGCGGAGCTTCCTGTAAACTGTTCTTGAGGGATTCTACCTTCTCTCCTTGGAAGGTGAACAGGTATTTCCTTTTTACTGGCACCTGTGATGGCAACTCAAGAAAGTTGGGTTCAGACAGTGCATGGACCAATGGCGAGATGACAAGATCAAACCCAAGTCGATATTGTTTCTCAAAAAACGTGGACTGTGCCATAACTGCTCTCCCTGTGCTAACATTATAGAGGTAATTCTGTGTCATAGATTTACGGGACAGGTGAACCAACAAATGATTGTGTCCATCAGATCTCCAATAAGGTAGAGAGTGAAGCTGCTTCTCCAAGTCTTCAGGAGATCTGCTTAAGGAATTCTCCTGTACTTCTCCGACTAGAACAATGTAAATGCAAGCAATGGATGGATCATCGGTGACATAGATGCTACTTTTTGCAGATGCCAAAAAAGACTGTTTGACTAGTGTATCAATAGCAGCACCCCAGGAATAGCTATCCGGGTCATAAATATAGACTGGGAACCCTGAAGTCAATGAACAACGGGAGTAGTCAAAGCAAGAATGCAATTTGCACGAGTGAGGCGACTTTGGCATAGGAAGTCCCACATCATCTTTATCGGGAAGCAACCGTACAGGCAAAGAGAGTTTTGGCTGGTTTTGTGCAATGAGCTCCTTGTAAGAGTGCTCTGTCTGGCTAATGACATTTTTGAGCTGCAGCAGGTCTTGTTTGGCACTGTCAATGCTCTTTTTGCAAGCTTCAATCTTAAGGTTAAGCCGAGCAATCTCCCCATTGAGTTCCTGGCGTTTCGCCTCCAACTGAAGAAGTTCTTCACTTACAGACTCACGGATTCTGCAAAGATCCTGCACATGTTTCACTTCACAGAGTTCACTGCCAGGCCGAGGGCCAAATATTCGTTTGCCGACGTCCTCCGTTTCATCAATTGTAGTAAGATAATAGTGGGCAATCAACGGGAAGAAGACAAGAATAATAAACAAAGTAAAACTCAACCAAGTCAAGCGGATACGGTTAGACCAGCGTAGCACCCATTGCTGCCCGCTACTCCCAGAGCCATTCCCAGCACGAAGCATGGTATTCTTAGTCATCTACTATTTGTGTGTGTATACGTGCAAACATATACATACACGCAGCCATATGCAAAGACCTGCATAAACAGAATTAAGTAGGGTAAGTCGCCATGGTGGAAAACTCTTCTTTGGAATGTAAAAAAACTGAACACAAAGCACAACTTTACTGCTTGAAGTCAGACTTCAACGTACTTCGGGGGTTTTGTATACAATCAGAGGTGCTCCAGTGGTTCAAACCAAATGGCTTATCATTCTTACAGCTTCATTACTCAGTTTTGAAAATTCTTAAAGAAAAACTTCATTTCTTTTAACAAAATTAAACAGTAGCCAAAGATTAGATTTTCCATCACAATATCAATGAAATGTCCACATTTGGAATTTATTTTCTGGATGCATGTTTCCAGAAAAGTGATGCTGGAACGGGGATAGGCAGATGTGCTCTTTTTAGGAGTTTTCAAAGTCGGGACATCTGAAAGAAAAAGTAAGAACCGAATTAGCATAATGGACCCACAATAATGAAGATGCCACTGAACAAGCTCACAAAATGTTGGATCAAAAGAAGATGAGCTTTCTGAATGTTAAGAACCAAGTCTGTGATTAATGCATCCATGACAGGAACAAAAATTGGCAAAGCAAAAAAATCTCACTGCGGTAACTGCTCACATTTTCTACATTTACAGTGGTGTGAAAAACTATTTGCCCCCTTCCTGATTTCTTATTCTTTTGCATGTTTGTCACACAAAATGTTTCTGATCATCAAACACCATTAGTCAAATACAACACAAGTCAACACAAAATGCAGTTTTTAAATGATGGGTTTTATTATTTAGGGAGAAAAAAAATCCAAACCTACATGGCCCTGTG
This sequence comes from Polypterus senegalus, assembly GCF_016835505.1. Lineage (NCBI taxonomy): Eukaryota > Metazoa > Chordata > Cladistia > Polypteriformes > Polypteridae > Polypterus > Polypterus senegalus. Next base: position 104,334,497 of record NC_053169.1, on the reverse strand, counting down.
TGTAAAAGTAATTACCCCCTTGTTCAAAAATCACCTACCTGTGGTGTATCACACCCGAGTTCAATTTCCTGATTACTGCCACACCTGTTTCAATCAAGAAATCACTTCAATAGGAGCTGCCTGACACAGAGAAGTAGACCAAAAGCACCTCAAAAGCTAGACATCATGCCAAGATCCAAAGAAATTCAGGAACAAATGAGAACAGAAGTCATTGAGATCTATCAGTCTGGTAAAGGTTATAAAGCCATTTCTAAAGCTTTGGGACTCCAGCGAACCACAGTGAGAGCCATTATCCACAAATGGCAAAAACATGGAACAGTGGTGAACCTTCCCAGGAGTGGCCGGCCGACCAAAATTACCCCAAGAGCGCAGACGACTCATCCGAGAGGTCACAAAGACCCCAGGACAACGTCTAAAGAACTGCAGGCCTCACTTGCCTCAATTAAGGTCAGTGTTCACGACTCCACCATAAGAAAGAGACTGGGAAAAAACGGCCTGCATGGCAGATTTCCAAGACGCAAACCACTGTTAAGCAAAAAGAACATTAGGGCTCGTCTCAATTTTGCTAAGAAACATCTCAATGATTGCCAAGACTTTTGGGAAAATACCTTGTGGACTGATGAGACAAAAGTTGAACTTTTGAAAGGCAAATGTCCCGTTACATCTGGCGTAAAAGGAACACAGCATTTCAGAAAAGAACATCATACCAACAGTAAAATATGGTGGTGGTAGTGTGATGGTCTGGGGTTGTTTTGCTGCTTCAGGACCTGGAAGGCTTGCTGTGATAGATGGAACCATGAATTCTACTGTCTACCAAAAAATCCTGAAGGAGAATGTCCGGCCATCTGTTCGTCAACTCAAGCTGAAGCGATCTTGGGTGCTGCAACAGGACAATGACCCAAAACACACCAGCAAATCCACCTCTGAATGGCTGAAGAAAAACAAAATGAAGACTTTGGAGTGGCTTGACCTGAATCCAATTGAGATGCTATGGCATGACCTTAAAAAGGCGCTTCATGCTAGAAAACCCTCAAATAAAGCTGAATTACAACAATTCTGCAAAGATGAGTGGGCCAAAATTCCTCCAGAGCGCTGTAAAAGATTCATTGCAAGTTATCGCAAACGCTTGATTGCAGTTATTGCTGCTAAGGGTGGCCCAACCAGTTATTAGGTTCAGGGGGCAATTAACTTTTCACACAGGGCCATGTAGGTTTGGATTTTTTCTCCTAAATAATAAAACCATCATTTAAAAACTGCATTTTGTGTTTACTTGTGCTATATTTGACTAATGGTTAAATGTGTTTGATGATCAGAAACATTTTGTGTGACAAACATGCAAAAGAATAAGAAATCAGGAAGGGGCAAATAGTTTTTCACACCACTGTATCATCTCTTATTCACGTCACAAGGTTTTGCAGCACCTTGAGTCATATTTATACTTCACACAGAGATGGCCTTAGCATGGTGACAAAGGTGTGAAAACAAAGTATTCCAAGCATTTAGCATTCAAGGGTTCTGCCTGTCGCTTCAGGGACACATGTACAAACTGCAATCACTGGACAAAGGAGCACACATTCCAAAGCATCTTAGCACTGCTCAGTGTTTTAAACCTTAACTTTCTTTCTGGAATTCCAGCTGCACTATAGGTAGCCACGAAGTTCAAAAACATTCGAGGGGTTACTATGGTCTGTGAATTCAATACACTTTACATCAATTTAAGTAAGCTACTTCTACTTGTTATTTTATACGAGTTGCTTTTTGGTTTCATCAGTATGCATCATCAGCCTGTAAAAAGTTTTTGGTAGGAACCAAAAAAAAAAAAAACCCAAACCTCATTATTAAAACACCAGTTAGTTTATTGTACCAAAAAAAAAATTTTATTAAAAAGCCCAGCACTGAGAACTCCACAACAGACGTAGAGGACCACCAAAGCCACGGACCTACTCAAGTGTGAAGCATGGCCCTCCATAGCCCACCAATTGCTCCTCAGCTGACTGCCACATTCATTTCTGTTGACTCTTCATGGGGTCTTCCAGCAGAAACGGACTGTGGATCTGCACACTGAATGATTCCTCAGTTTCAGGACTGCTTTTTATTGAGGGTCTCCTTGCCAACACTGTGGCATTGATGTGGTACTGCAAGTGGACAAGCCTTTCTACAGTGCATTCCCTAGCATTATACCCAGTCAATCCACATGCTAAGGTTTAAGGATAAACTTCTTGTGCTGTTCTTTGAGTAGTACAAAGGTAGCAGACATGAAATTTCAAAAGGTCTTGTGTATTTTGATTTTGATAGACTGTACTACATTCCCAGAATAAGAGATATGCAAATTCAACTAAAGCAACCACTGCTTCCTCATGGCCAGACACTGACACTAAAATGAAAGCATCCTACATGGTTATACAAGACAAGGCACTGGCACTCCTCTACACAAAACTGATGAAGGACACCACAACTGAGACTTATTCTGTTTCACAATTCTGACATACATATCTTTCTGAATCACTCAGTCAATGAGCGATTCTATTATTTTATAGGATTTATTGACTGACACAATACAAAGAAGCCAAGTGACTTCATTTGGTTTTTTGAGTTAACTGAGACAATCTCCCAAAATCCATCCATCCATCCTCCAACCCGCTATATCCTAACTATAGGGTCATGGGGGTCTGCTGGAGCCAATCCCAGCCAACACAGGGTGCAAGGCAGGAAAAAACAAACCCCGGGCAGGGCGCCAGCCCACCACATATCTCTCAAAATGCACACAAGAAATTCACATGAACTACAACTCAAACTTCCCACAAATGTGAGCACACTATTCCTTGCAGCACTTGCACTTTCTCAATTAAATCTTTCTTCCTACCTAGCTGGTAATAAAGTGTACAGTGTATTACTGTGGCTTACCAAATAGCCTTCAAAGTAGCATTCTGCTTTACCGAGTTCAAAATACAAGCCACAATTTCATCACTGCACCACCACCAACAATGGCAAGAGGAGATATCTGAAAAGGACAGACAGCTTCATCTACTATATAATAAAACGCTACTGTCTGTGTTTGTCTGCGTCTCCGGTACCTTTGGGCAATTGGATCAGGCCGTTTGGCTTCAATCGATTAGCGTTAGGGACAACAATACCTTAGGAATGCAAAACATAATTCCTGACTTTGACCCTTTTTTTTTTTTTTTTTAAATATAAAATAAAGTTAAAATTGGGCATTTCAACATCAAAGCAAACAACTTACCAAGTGACGCTAGGTCACTAAATGCTATCAAGGCACAACAAAGTCACCTGCAAAGAGGGGAAGGTTTTAGAAGAATATGCAAGATGCTTTCACAGTTTGTAACTGGGGTCATTGGTGTGTAAAACTCCTCAAAATAACACGAGTTGGAGAAGGCGGCTTCACAGGGAAACAAAACAAACAATCGAGAGAAGAAGCACCAGACGAGAGACTGAGACACAAGGATACCAAGGAAAGGTTAAGTAGGAACACAGAGTACATGTATGGCAAGATTATGGATGCATCAATCAATCGACCGCCCACTGATCGAAATCAGAGGATTTTTCACTTTAAAAAACACACACACCTCAAACTGTGATCAGTAAAAGGGACGATCACAAAAAAATATTTTCAGCCCCTGGTTTTCTAAGCATTAAAGTAATTTAGTTGCAGTGCTCCAAAAATCCAGCTTAGGTCCAGTAGATTACCACCTACAAGGAGAATGAGGCTGGACTTGGCCATACTCCAAGATAAGGCCTCTTCTAAGCAGTCTGAACACAGTTTTTGTAAGGAACTTGCAGACTTGGATGTGACGTGGGATACCTTTATGTAACAAGACCCTGAAGGTTGCTGAGAATTGTGTTGATGTTGCCGGTGTTCTCAGAAGGAGGGATTTCATCTTGCAGGACACCTGGGATAACATTGAGAGGAGTCATAGCACATGGCTTGATGGCAACTCTGGTCCGTACTGGGAACTGACAAGAGATGTCTGTGAGGGCTCGGAGTGATAAGTAGACATTTGCTGGAGAAATCTGTGAACAAATGACACACCATCTATGGTCTAGTGACCCATGCCCTGCTTACAGAGGAACTGAAGTATTACGTACATCCAAATCTGCTCCTTGGAGAGTCACAGTCAGGGTGGGTGACAAAACAGTCCTTATGGATGATGCTACACTTGTGACTCACTAAGAGAAGGCTAACCCTCCAATTAGCAGTGAACCACCCAATCTCACTGAAATGGCACAGGTAGTGAACCAGCTGAGGACAAGGAAGGCTGCAGGGATCTGTAGTACCCTGGATGAACTTCTCCAGGCTAGTGGTAAGGCTGTCCTCCTGGCATTACAAGAAATCTTTGCTTCCATTTGGGAGATGGGCATCATCCCAACCGATTGGGAAATGGGACGGGTCATCCTTATCTGTAAAGAGAAGGGTGATCACTTGGATTGCGGCAGGTACAGGGGGATAACCCCGCTCTTGTTGCCAGGTAAGCTCCTCACTGGTGTCATCCTTGATAGGATCCATGTTCACTTGCTCACCTGCAAGCAACCAAAGCAATCGGGTTTTAAAGTGTTTCACTCAGTTGAGACTTTGCAAGCTTGTACATTGGTACTGTGAATGCTATGCAGAGTGAAGGCAGAACCTCTGCGTTCTTCCCAGTTGAGTCAGGGGTTCAACAGGGTGTGTTCTGGCTGCCACTCTGTTCAATACTGGGTGTTGGGTGGGGTCATTGGGTCCAGTGGCTGTGAGGCATCTGACGGTGAAGAAAGATTCACTGATCTTTACTGTGCCAACAATGCTGTGATCTTCGCAGAGTCAATGGAGGCTCTGATAGGTGCTCTCTAGAGACTGAACAAGGGTTGCAAGTTTATGAGCTTGTGAGTGCCCTAATAAAACCCAAGATCCAGGCCTTTAATGACATCTTGGGCACAGCCATCAGCAGTGTGTCTGTCAGTAGACAGAATGTCAACCCCATTGAGAGGTTTACTTACCACGGGAACAACATTAATGTTTCTGGTGATTTTTCCTATAAAGCGAGTAGATGGATTGTGAGAGAGTAATGGGGGTGTTGGCCACGAGATCTTTGGAAAGGGGTGTGTGGCTCTCCCAACGTCTTTGCGAAAGGATGAAGGTCCAAGTCTTTAGAGTCCTGGTGCTTCCCATTTTGCTATTTTTTTTCTTAAAAGACTAAACTCATGCATAACCAGACACATAGAAACCTTTATGTCCTATAATAAAGTGTATTTCTATAATTATTATAGACCAAGTGTTTTTTTTAAAAAAAAAAAAAACAGTTATTAGCAAAACGAAATTATGTAGGCTTATGGCTCAGTGACCATAAAATGCTAAAATAAAACTTATTACTTAATGTATGTATTTTAAATATGTGCAAAAATACTTATCCATAAAACAAAAATGGCATAAAAGAAATTACTTTTCATAGTTACGTGATGTCACCGTGTTATCGTTTTCCTGTAATATAGTAGTCTTCATCTCTTTAGCAACAAATATATGTATTATGGAAAACAGCCTGGACACAGACAGGCAGACACCGATAGTTTACACCCAGGCACACGTTTATTGATTTTTACAACTATTTACAGATGCCACGCACAACCCAGTGCCCCTCGAGGCCTCTTTGTCCAATGCCTTTCCTTCGCCGCCTCTCCCCCGAGCTACGTCCACTTCCACCCGACTTCAGCTATCAAATGAAGGGAGGTGGCCCCTTTTATATTCTCCCAGATGTGCTCCAGGTGCATCCCGATGAGCTTCTGCCAGCACTCCCTGGTGTGGCAGAAATGCCGGCTGTGCACCGGGAAGCACTCTGGGTGTCCCTGGTCTTTGTCCCCCCAGCACTTCCGGGTGTAGAGGACGTGCCGAGGACCAGGGCTCTTCAGGCATCTGGGTACCCCCTGGCGGCGACCACAGGCCCCTGTAGGGTTGAGCTTCCATGCTCCTTTCCCGTGGTCCCCATAGCCACCAGGGCGGTCGCCCCCTCATGGTCTGGAGGAGGCGTAATCCCTCCTTTGGTCCTTCGGGCGTTCAGACCGGGTACCGCCCCCAGCCTCTTGCCACAGTATATATATATAATTACACAATCAATTGATATTGGCAAAGAAATGCTACTGCTTAAATGTAAATGTACATACACTTATAGGTTTTAATTATTTTAAATCATTACCTGCACTACAGCTTTTTGCTGTTAAATACATTTTACTATATTTATACGGGTGTGTTTCCATTTCCCCCTTCAGTGTATCATGTAGACGTTCATAATTCTTGAGGAGTAATTATACACTATGGATTTTAATTATGCAATACTTGTTTCTTACCAAAAATTGATGCTGTATGACACACAGCAACAAATATTAAACACAGAACATATCTGCAGCAATTTCAAATTCATCTTTATCTTTTCTTATTCCAATTAAAATCCTAAGCTTCTGCATTTTAAACAAGCTTGCTGTCCAAACTCAATTGGTGTCCATTTTAATTTAAAGTACAAAATAAAGGTCCAAATTCCTTACAGAAGCTTTTCTTGCCTTTTGTCTATTTGCACAGGACAACTTCTCAGTGTACTTTTTTCAGTTTATTACTCCATTTTCATTAATATAAAGGCTAATATACCAATAGCCTCTCATTCACTGTAAAAACCACCATCTACTCGCCACCACTGGTTTACAATTCAGGAAGTTTGTTGCAAAAGAAAGAAAGAAAAAAAAAAAACACTATGGAGAATGGAAGCAAATGACTAACGCTTAGAAAAGCAGGGGCTGAAAATATTGGTTTTGGTGATCAGCCTTTTTACCGATCACCAATAGTCTTTGTGTGTGTGTGAAAATCAGCTATTCGATTGGAGCGACCCTAGTTGACACCTTAGAATGGGCTCAGATGTTATTCTGCAGCTACATTTGCAGAGTTCAGGCCCAATAACATGGCAATGTTACTCATGTATATGCATGTGGCTCATATTAATGACATGGCTTACAGACATAAGACAAGGTTCTTATGCACATGACTCAAATTACTAGAAGCACTAAAGTCCACTTCTTTGAATGTAGCAAATCTCTTTTCTGCATAAATTGTCAACTGGAGTGGTGGAAGGCAAAGATAAGCTTTTATTTAAGAAATAATCTAACAGTCTCTGACCCAATTCTGGCAGCATTGGTTGCAATGTACAAAAACAGCAGCTCCACACCAGCTATCCATTTCTTTATCTATTAGCCCACCATTCCCGAGTAAAGGAGTAAACCTGCATCTGTGAGCCATGATATTTAAGACAGTGAACGGAACCCTGCCGTCATATCAGTGGATGACCTGACCAGTCCAACGCATACGGATACAGAAGCAGAAGTCGGCCACGATCACTGCCAAGCCAGCACTCACTGACACAGGATTAAAACACACTTGAAAAAGAGAAGGAATGACAGCAATTTACAACTAACATCAAGAAGGAATGTCACTTGGGGGCACGTGAATTCACACCCAATACAATCCTTTTGCAGTTGACAATTACGAGCTCATGTGAAAGGTCTCCTTAATGGTCTGCAGAAATAAACAAGAAGCCCACCAGTCTGACTGCTGAGTTGGGCACCAAAGAGCTCTGCCAGGACCACAGCTGGTAAAGTTCATCCATAACTGGATAAGGGGAGTGTAATTCATCTTATTTAGGGGGTGCTGTGTGTAAGCACTTAGGGTGGGAATTCCAGGGTACCCCAACATACAATAACATTGACATTTTTTATTCTTTGCAGTAGAGTATATTATGGCACACTGCAATTTAAACGATTTTACTTTATTTTCACCAAAGTGACGCATTACGGAGGACTGGCTGTCTGGAGTTTATATAAAGCCCTTGGCCCTTTAAATGAATTCCTGCCACATTTCAAACTTTGTGCCTAAAAGTTGGCTTGGGTCCTACACATTGTGAAACAAACCACACAGAAATGCACCGTGAATGGGTCAGACCACCCTACCTAACAAATAATAAAATTTGTGTGTAGCCCAAAAAAGGAGGGCTGCAATGGGCTGTTTTTTGACAGATCATCCCTCCCTGTCTTGATACTCTAAGAAGACAACTTGGCATACTTGGCATTAGGGTAGTGGCAATGACACCAGGTCCTGCTTTATGAGCAAAAAACCCACAGTCGGCCAGTCACAAATTCAAGGGCAGTAGGCAACATCAGGCCCGACACGGTCATCCAGAAGAGGCAGCAGACATCCACAGACAGCTACTCTAAGTGGGGTCCTGGCAAAGGGAGTACTCACACTAGCAACTGGTTCTGTCCATGTGACCCACTCAAAGTCTAGTTTGTTTGACTAATGTGTTCACTCCATGCCAGGCCAATAATACTGGGCCTAAGCCTGCTTGAAAGAGGTGGGCACGGGCAAGGTTCAGAGGATTCAGGAACAGTGTAATCGCTAAACGAGCCAGGGCATGGAATACAGACATGACGTCAATGATGTGACAAGTTAGTTAACAAACATGTCTCATTTCATTTGATACCCCAATATGTCACAGTCTTAAGACTCAGACTAGTGTTTCTTGCTTAAAACCAGCAAACACTACATGCATTTCTTTTCTTCTTTACATTTATATAGCATCTACTTTCCAGGGTTTTGTCCAGCAATTAAATGTTTGGTACCACCTGGATCACGCTAGTTAACTGAACTGGCCCAACATGCCTGTGTCAAGCACAATCAAACTAGTAAATGTTTGTGGGCTACACAATCCAAACTTTGGGTGCTAGAACCTGCTACAGCTTACATGGTGTAAGGAAGGTGCCAGTATTTGACAGAACCAAGTGTGCCTCAAAAGGTGCACTCAGCCACAACATACCAGTCCAGAGGTGCCAGTCAGCAACCTAATGTGCCCATCTGTGTCAAGTGTGAGAGCACCCAATGAAACCACAGAGGCTACAGGAAAAACATGCAAACTTCATGCAGACAACAAGTGTCTTTTGGCTTCCGACGCTTGTCACAACAAGCAGTCATGCACGCTACAAACAATTTGAACGTCCTGACTGATCTCCAATGTGAATTCTCCAGATTGACATCAACATGCTTAGAGATCTGCTGTACTCAGAGGTTGGACTCAAACACAATTAGGAGGTTTCACATTCCGACATTCACCTTTGAAGCTCTAAAACCAACCGCCAACCCTCTAATTACTAGAGAAACACTCTTGGCATTTCGACAGGTTTGAGGAAGAAATTATGGGGGCGAGAGTTCCCAGCAACAGCTTGCACTGCCATTACTGTCAGGATTTGAAATAAATGCCTCGAGTTAAAAGCGCCACCTCAATTTCGCCACCCACTTCGTGTACACGTTAAATAAAGCCTGGCAAAAGATGGCAACATCTGGACCTCCACTGCCAGCTGCAAAAACAAGCAAACAGTCTGGCGGATATCGAATCGCATCGCATCGCTGGATCCGCCGTCTCGGTGTGGAGGGGACAGGCTCGGCATAAAACCCACCACCCCCGCCCAGCGCCCACACGGCACGCCCGCGGCCCTTCTTAAAATGGGCCACACGCGCCTTGCAGCCCCCCGACTTGCCAGTGTCGCCTACAGACACGCACACTGCAACGACACAGGCGGGACTGAAGCGGGCGCGAGCGAATAAATCACGGCGGAGCCTCCCGTGCTGACAGGCCCGCGTCCGAACCTCCTCAAATGACACGCACGGGCACAAATCGCTAAGGAGATGCGACGTTGACGCGCAAAGCCCCCTAGAAATCTCTGGCAGCGCCGCTCTCGAGGACGTTTCGCTGTTATTTTCGGCGTCTGTCCCACTCGTCACAGAACGATGAGCTGCATTCCCCTAACTGGACTTTTATGCAACGAAGCCTCGGATGAACGACGCGCCCACCGCACGCACACTTACCGGTCAGCGGCAGTTCGTCGTTTGCTATGAATTCCTCACTTCGCTTACACATCACCACTACGCTCAACCTCGGCAACCGTTTAAATGAGACGAAAGGCTGCCTGTTCTCTCCATGGCTGTGTTAGGGAGCAACTGTGAATAAAAAGGCCACTGTCGCGGTGCATTGTGGGAAGCCGGCAAGCGCGCACCAGCGAGCGCCCCCTGTTGCAAGTGAACGTCACCAATCGAAGCAGCCGCTCTTTGTAGCTGACATTCCTCGTTGATTCAGGGCGACACCGGCGGGCCTCGTAAGGGGGTTTCGGTGTTTTTAACAACGTGTCCGCCATGCATGTCAGAGGGTGGGTGGACTCCTATGGGTGACCGTGCTTGCGCGATGTCCCCCGCGTACTTTTTAGACAGCGCGGCTTTTAGATTATTTCTGACTGCCTGTAACACATTCAGCTAGGGAACAGACGACCGACTTTTCATGACTGTGTCAGCTGTGCTGAGAGAATGGTCGTGCTGCAAAACCTCCTACCCTCGAGGCGTGGTCGGAGTCAGGAGGAGGGCGTGGTCGAGCTCATAAGGGTGTGTCAGTTAACGCCAAGTGACAGGAGGGGGCGGTGGGGCTTCCAAAAAGGGCGTTACTTTGTGTAAATAAGGCTACTTTACATAAAACGAGGAGTCTCAATATGCGAAATCTGAATTTTTGTTTTGGGTGGTTGTTGGTGAAAGTCAGAATGAAACGTATTGTTTTTCATTTAAAATTAACAATTAAGACTACATTTTTAAAAGCCACAAAAATGTGCTGCTGATTTTTTCTTGAGCAGTGTCGAGTCTGAAGGAACAGGGTAATGGTGCCTGTCAATAAATAAAGTAATCGCGTCCACTAAGGGCCTAGCAAATAACCGAAATGAGGTCTGCCATTTGAAATTGGACCCGAAGGACAGGTGAGTTTGTGGCATAGAATGAACGTCACATTACACAAATTCTAGACTCAGGGTTTATTAGATTTGCCGACTAAGTTGTTGATCTCATCACCAGACCATGTCAATTTACACGAATGGGGATTACTGCTAACCTTCTAGCACTGTTATGTAGACCCCTTTTTCTGACGGACAGTAGTGTACTGCCTGACATACTTGGTGCTGTACTAAAGGTTAACAGCTGTGGCAAGTTTAGCCACACTCTCTCTCCTTTTCTTGTTTTTTCCCATTCCATTGTGAAACTTAAAACTCCAGACATCAGACAGACAAGCTTTTCTTCTGATTGTGAGGTCAAAAACACCTGCTTTCCTTAATTTAAGTCGTTGCATGATATGAACTGTTGTTCTGGGTGAGTATTCATTGATTGCCAGCTCTCATGCACACAGTCACCTCAACAACTAAGAGCAAAATCAAATCTGTTGGTTTTGTTGGGGCAGCTTGTGGACTAGCTGGACTGAGAGGCTGGGTATGTCAGACTACACGACCGATGGTTCACAGGAGTGCGCTGCGACTCTTCCTGACTCTTTAAAATTATGTTAAATAAGTCTATAAATTGGAAGTGACTGGAAAAGTCAGGTAATGTGACATAGCCTTCAAATGATGTGTTAAGTGAGTTTTGTGATATGGGAAGCTGATGTCACATTACACAAGATGTAGTCAGAGCGGATGTTAGCCTTGACAACTGCAATTGCTGAGCTTGTCACGGGAGCATGTCACATTACATGATTCTAAATTGGTGGACATGTCAAGTTACATAACTACGCAGCGACTTTCCAGCACAGTTTCACATTTCCCAATTACCATGAGTGTGCCCCTTTTTTGTGACCGCCAATAACACGCTGCCTTCCAGAGCTGGTACCCCCATAAGGTTTACAGGTATTGTAAGCTCAGCCACAGTCCCTAGCTTTTGTTTTTCTTCATTTTATTCCATTCTGTAATGACATGTAAAACACAAAACATCAGACAGATGAGCCTCTCTTCTGTTTGTGAGGTCCAGAACTGTTGCAGTCCTTATTCCTGGTAGCTGTAATCAATGCACAGTATTTTCAACTCTCACACTCCTACAACTTAAGACAAAATCAGACCTGTTTGGGGGTTATGAGACAAAAATATTGTACTTGGTCATTTATTTATTAAGGAAAATGATCGAATATTACATATTTGTGAGTGGCAGAAGTATGTGAACCTTTGCTCTCAGTATCTAGTGTGACCCCCCAATAACTGCAACTAAACATTTCCGGTAACTTTTGCTCATTCCTGCACACCGGCTTGGTGGAATTTGAGCCCATTCCTCCAAACAGAACAGCTTCAACTCTGGGATGTTGGTGGGTTTCCTCACATGAACTGCTCGCTTCAGGTCCTTCCACAACATTTCGATTGGATTAAGGTCAGGACTTTGACTTGGCCATTCCAGGACATTAACTTTATTCTTCTTGAACCATTCTTTGGTAGAACGACTTGTGTGCTTAGGGTCGTTGTCTTGCTGCATGACCCACCTTCTCTTGAGATTCAGTTCATGGACAGATGTCCTGACATTTTCCTTTAGAATTCTCTGATATCATTCAAAATTCATTGTTCCATCAATGAAGGCAAGCCGCCCTGGCCCAGATGCAGCCAAACAGGCCCACACCATGATCCTACCACCACCATGTTTCACAGATGGGATGAGGTTCTTATGCTGGAATGCAGTGGTTTCCTTTCTCCAAACATAACGCTTTACATTTAAACCAAAAAGTTCTATTTGGTCTCACCCGTCCACAAAACATTCTTCCAATAGCCTTCTGGTTTGTTCACGCGATCTTTAGCAAACTGCAGATGAACAGCAATTTTTTTTTGGAGAGCAGTGGCCTTCTTCTTGCAACTCTGACATGCACACCATTGTTGTTCAGTGTTCTCCTGATGGTGGACTCATGAACATGAAGATTAGCCAATGTGAGAGAGGCCTTCAGTTGCTTAGAAGTTACCCTGCAGTCCTTTGTGACCTAGTCGACTATTCTACGTGTGCCTTGCTCTTGGAGTGATCTTTGTTGGCCGACCACTCCTGAGGAGGGTAGCAATGGTCTTGAATTTCCTCCATTTGTACCCAATCTGTCTGACTGTGGATTGGTGAAGTCCAAACTCTTTAGAGATGGTTTTGTAACCTTTTCCAGCCTGACGAGCATCAACAACTCTTTTTGTGAGGTCCTCAGAAATCTCCTCTGTCCGTGTCATGATACACTTCCACAGACGTGTGTTGTGAAGAGCAGACTTTGATAAATCTCTGGTCTTTAAATAACGCAGGGTGCCCACTCACACCTGATTGGCATCCCATTGAGTGAAAGCACTGGACTCGAATTTCACCTTCAAACTGACTGATAATCCTAGAGGTTCACATACTTTTGCCACTCACAAATATGTAATATTCGATCATTTTCCTCAATAACTAAATGACCAAGTATAATATTTTTGTCTCATTTGTTTAACTGGTTTCTCTTTATCTACTTTTAGGACTTGAGTGAAAATCTGATGATGTTTTACGTCATATTTATACAGAAATATAGAAAATTCTAAGGGATTCACAAACTTTCAAGCACCGCTGTATTTGCCTGTTTCAGACGTCTTTTTTGTACCATGCGTAGCGGCACATTTTTCTCCAGCTGTTTGGAGTTTTTTTTTTTTGTTTGTTTTTCTGTCCTCCCTGGCCATCAGACCTTACTCTTATTCTATGTTAATTAGTGTTGCCTAATTTTATTTTCTTATATATTTTGTCTTTTTTTTCTTCATCATGTAAAGCACTTTGAGCTCATCATTTGTATGAAAATGTGCTCTAGAAATAATTGTTGTTGTTGTTGACTGTGTGGTAGCATTAAGGTGTAGAAACCATTTGGATGGTTGGCGTCTGCATGTCCTCCCCATATTCTTTCCTACAGCTACTTTGGTTCTCCTCCCACATCCTCAGGTCGATGAGTGACTCTGCCTTGGCCCTGTGGTTGTCTGCTACCCATGTCAAAGTTGGTTCCTGCCTTGCACCCAACGCTTCCCTTGACCAGAAATTGGAGTAAATGGGTTTGGAAAACTGATAAATGGTTTTATTATATGACTAACAAAGTGTCTCAGAACACTTACAATTTGTGAAAACGTGGCTCAATCAATCAAGAATGGAAACTTTCACAGAGGAAGTCTGTCTCAATGTGAATTTGCTGACCCGGGCTGCCCAGCATGTCTGCGTTTAAAATCAAGTATTACTACTTCAGATGGAAGGCCATTAAAATGACTGGAGTGGAATATGGATGGGTTTCTGGGTACATGAATAAGATAAATACAAATGACTTGATTTTCACATCTAACATGGGGGACATTACATCACCTCAGGCTGGGTCAGAGCCCACAAGCTGTAGTTCACAAACATGAATTCAATCTCTCTGGCACTCCTGCAGTGTCTAAATGGCTTTGAAATGGCAGAGCAAATCAGTACGGTGGCATGTGATGAGCTCTGCTTGTTCAGAGGTGACCACTTGTACTCTGCGGCCCGACACAGCTCCTCGCTCAGAAGTCACCAGTTTTATTTATAGTGATTGACAATGTTTTCAGCTCCAGCCCTTTGAATTGTTTCGCATTTCTCACTTCTTTGTTTTGGTCTGGGGAGCGGGGGGTCATCTGAAGCTAATAGGATCAAGTGATGGGACAGGTGCACTGAGGGTCTGTTACGTCATATCTCTGGCTCTCTCTCTCTCTTTCTATCGCTCACATGGTCACTCTGTCTCACAATGTGTGGACCATAGCAGTAGAGTGTTGTACTGTGTTAGCCATAGATTGATACAGGAGAAAGTAGGGTGAAATGACATCTTTTATTGGCTAACTAAATAGATTACAAATGCCAGCTTTCAAGGCAGCTAAGGCCCCTTCTTGCCTGATGAAATGTGTGGACCAGTAATCCTGATGGTCGGTTTATTCCTCCAGGTAATGTAAAGTATGCGAAACTGACTGTAGTTTCCTTTTCCTTGAACTACCATTAAAGAAATGAACAAATGCTCTCCCTGAGGTGAGGATCTGATGATAGTGGGGGGCCCCTGACTACAGCCCAAGATAGCCTGGATGTTAATACTAATATTACCTGTCTTGGAAAATTTGAACAGTCAGTCTTGTTCTACCATTGAGACCAAGCAGACAATAGAATATTACTTTAGGTCCAGGGTGGTGTCTCATGAAGGAATGTAAGGACTTCTCCACCTTAATCAACTGTCAGGCAAGAATGCAACCGGTTAGGAAAGTCACTTCAAAGCAGCATGCGACTCGGGGCAAAGTTCAGCCATAGTTATGAGAGATAGTGAATTGTAATGGCAGCCAGTCCAAAATCAATAGCCACCCTCGTACCGCATGGTGCCAGGGCACTATGACATGGGCCTGATCCAATGGTATCACATGTCTCAAATGTTTCAGCAATCATAACTTAAGCAGATGACACTTTGCAGATTTGGAGTTAGCTGCAAATGTCTGCCTACTCCATGGGGTGCTTTTCACTTTTAAAATGTGCACTTCAAGAGTCTGTCTCATTGGTTCAGTAAAGACAACCTAAAGTGACTGACATGAAAAGCCGCAGAAGGTGACACATGAAGGTGAGTCCCACGGTCTCATGTCTATTATGACTGGTTTCTAGCCAAGTCTCACCTTTAGCGAAACTATTACATTTGGGGCCTCTTAGTAATAAAGAAGAAGGTTTTACACTATTTTTAATTTATGTAAGACTTTTCATAGAGTAAAACTTTATTTAAACTCCTTACACACTTCAATTCTAGTGACATATTATAACAAGAAAGACACAAATAGTGTTTAAAAGTGTCTTGTAGGGTCGCTTGTTGAATCTTTGCATTGCTTGCCTATGTCTGATAGGAGTTCTCATCCCCTTCACTTCACTTCACGTGCTCCACACTCGTCCTCCTGTCTCAATGTCCAACTGTCCAATTGCTGCGAGGCTCATTTTATATTCAGTGCTTCCTTGGCTCCGCCCTTCCTCGCAGTCCGTTACCGTGTAGTTTTCGGCCTGGTCCAGATGTTATTTATAATAACAGCAATAATAATACTAATAATTCTACCAATAATAATACATTTTATTTATAATGCACCTATCACAGCTCAAAAGGCAGTACAAAAATAGTTAAAAACACACACAAGGAGAAGCAAAACAGATTACACAAAAAGTTACAAACTGATAAGTCTGAAATATATTTTTCAAATCCTGGTAGCGACCTGACTTGTCGAAACCAGAAGAACAGCATACCACGAGGCTGGAGCCGAGAGTGACATAGAGGATGCTCTTCCTGTGCCTTGAGATGATGGGTTAGGACTGGAATGGACGTTCATTCGTCTTCTAAAGGGGACCACTATGATTAGCCCACGTGTAGCGGTGCCGCGCTCTATCCCGTCCTGGGTTTGTTTCTACCGTGCGGTGTGCAGCGCGGCTCCCGTCCCTCATGAATGAAGTGTGCAGATCGGAGAGTGAACAGGGTAGTGCCGTCTCATTCTCACTCTCTCTGTTTTTCTATGGCTCTAACACACATTTTAAACACGTTGGTGTTGTCCTCAGTCAGGTCGCAAGTGTCAACACCGTTTTCTCACGCAGTACATCAGCGGACTATCAGTCGTTAGTTTTCTGTGCTCATCAGCGCACTCTTCTCCGCCCCCCCCCGCCCTCCCTTCCTCCCTTCCTCCCTCAAAGGCTAGGCTGCGCTATGCTGCCCGTCTGCTCGTTCGAGTATCTCCATCTGCTCATCCGCTCGCCTGCGGTGCTCGGGTGTTCAGCCTTAACTTTCCGTTCTCGACTGTCTCGGACGCCAGTCCAACACGTGACATGAGAGAGCGGCAGCCAATCGGCTATTACAACGGGGTAACCATAGCGACAGCGACTCCACTAAACAGAAGGACTGCGAGCGGCCACTGCAGAGTGGATCGCATTTGGCCATCCGTACCTGCCAACCCTCCTTACTACGCTGGATCAGGTAATTTCTCTTTTTATGCAGGACTTTTTGAGATCTGCGCTTTAATGCGATACAATTGCGCTGATCAGTTCAGCGTTTTCACGGCGTGGTGTCGCAGTGCTTAGCTTGGCCTTCCTGAGTGGGCACGCGAGTAGACGGCGAAGAGCAAATGTGCCACTTCAGATGAATTACAGCTGGGCACAATTTAAGCCGATCAGCGGTCAAGTTGCTTTTGAATTTGTATTTAATGAAAGACAACGCATTTAGCTTCAATTCACGTTAATCAGTTTGCCGTGTCAATACCAACATTCGCTGAACACTAACGCAGCTAATTATGCACGCAAAAGAAACACTGTGGCCAGGAGTCCGGGGTGTACACTTTAAGACAGCATGAGCCATCATATTCCCGACTGAACATAAGGCACAGTGCAAGGAATCGAGCCATTTTACAGTAAAGCATGGTGGTATATGGCGCCATTCTAACCACTCACAAAATTATCTAGCAGGGACCTTTTAATTAAGGAATATACTGTATGAAGATTTGGCAGATGGCACAGCAGGCAGCTTCGCAGATCCAGGGGCCTGGGTTTAAATCATGGAGTGTTCTCTATGTGCTCTCCCATATTCCTAAAAATGTGTAGATTAGGTGAACTGGAAGCACTAAATTGACCTGCCACCGTGTCCAGGGCTGTTTCCTGCTTGGCCTCCAGTGATGTCAGGTAAGGCTCCAGTGCCCCACAACCCAGAAACAGATTATTTGGGCAATCTTATGTAAGGTTATGACAGTTAAGATTGATCTCTTCATGTCAGAGAGACACGTACGATAATTCAAAGGGCAACACTCTGGAGCCCCTGGAGGTTGTAGTGAAGGAGAGAATTAAAACAAACTGTCATTATGAACAATGCTGTACATCCTCTCTCTGACACACTAACACCGAGGACTTTCAGACAACGGATTATACAGCAGAAGTGTGTCAAGAAACATGACTGGGGGTCCTCTGTACCAACAGCAGTATGTCTGCATAATGGGCTGTGACAGCCAAATCAGAGCTTTTCTTTCTTTTGAATTGTTTTGCTTTATAGTAATTCCAGCATACGTTCAAGCCAAAGTGTGAGTATGTTTATGTATGTATTTATTTATGTATTTGTGTGTCTACCTGTTTATATATTTATTTATTTAAAGAGCTTTTGTAAAAAGGTTTCTATCTATCTATCTATCTATCTATCTATCTATCTATCTATCTATCTATCTATCTATCTATCTATCTATCTATTATATAGTGCCTTTCTATCTATCTATCTATCTATCTATCTATCTATCTATCTATCTATCTATCTGTCTGTCTGTCTGTCTGTCTGTCTGTCTGTCTGTCTGTCTGTCTGTCAGGTTAGATGAAGAAACCAAAAAGTAATCATGAATAACAGAGCAGTCAAACCTAATATTATTATGTGCCTTTCATGATGTTATATAGTGGTATGGAATAGCTTTATACAATGTCTTTTTAGAGAAAGCACCCTCAAAATACAAAGAAACTAAAATCAGACATGAGCTTTATCAAGACCACTGCACAAAGAATTAAAAACAGTGCTGCAGCCAACCATTCATTTTTATAGTGCCTTACGCTAAACATAAAAATACAATAAAAGTTCGGATGAGAGCAGGCTATCCCAGTGGCTCTCTCTCAAACTTTGGGGTGGCCCCCCAAGGGGGGCATGAAGTAACAAAAAGGGGGGCGCAAAGATGTGAAAAAAGAAAACAAGAATCAAAAATATGAAAAAATATCATCTATTGAAACCAAAACAAATTAATTGAAACAACATTCTAATACTCGAAAAATAAATATAGAGTGAGATAAATGTTGATAAATGTTAAGTAGGTATAATAAAATGCTATGTCATTAATTAAAAAAGAACAAATTGGTATTAGTGGGCTCCTTTCAAAAAAATTGTCAGGGGGGCATGAAAAAAACTGTTATGAAAACTCGGGTCGCAAATACGTAAAGGTTGAGAAATGCTGGGCTGTTCAGTCCTGCTCAGTTTTCCATTTCCAATTCTCCTAAAGTGGCTACAAGATGGCCAGATTCAGACTTGTGGGTTTCTAAAGTATTCTTCTCAGCTCCTCACCTTTTCCAGGCCCTTAGAGCTGGTTGTGTGAGTAAATTATTATTATTGTTATTTTTTAAATGGGCCCTTAACCAGTTTTCAATTGAGGCCCCCTTGTTCTTAATTTCACGGCTGGAGTCCACGCCACTCCTCGCCTCATCATTCAGATCATTTCAGTCATGTCGCCCCTTGATGTCTGTGTAAAGGTTCACCTCCTTCAGTCTCTCCTCATCGCTCAGACCCCGCAGTCTTCTAATCAGCCCGGTTCCTCTCCTCTGGACTCCCTCTAGCGCTGCTTTGTCTTGCTTGTAACATGGAGACCCAAACTTGACACAGTAGACCAGTGCATTACGTAGCTTAAGCGTAAGCTCCATTGACTTGTTCTCCACACGCCGAGGTGCTGTATACCCTAACATCTTAATAGCCTTCTTCATGCACACAGGCTGGATGTAGATGAACGCCCAGGTCCTTCTCATGAGGTGTATTTCCCGTTTTTACTTCCTACATGTCCTGCTTTGCATTTCTTTAAGACACCTAAATGTGACTTCTGTCCTGGTCCACCTTAATGATATTGCTGGCTCCAGGGTTTCTGCTCTTCTCCAAATCTGTGTCATCTCAAGCTTAACCAGCTCGTTAAGCTGCATTTTGATTGTCCTCCATTGCTCTGTCTTTTTAGCCAGCTTTTTAGAGGACACCTTGAACTCCAACTTCTTGTAGCCTCATGTGTGCTGCCACATTAAGGTTTTTCTAATGTTATAATAATAAATCATGTTGTGGGCCCTGCACAACCAGTCAAGAGCTTTTGTCGATTTCTTATGTTAGGTGAAGACGGTGTCCCACAGTTCTCCCATGTTGACTGCCCATCTTTACCGGGAGCTCTGGCTTGTTCTTAACAATGGCTTCTTGAAGTGACACCTCAAGAGTTGTTTATGCCACCCACGGCTCAATATGGATGTATTGATATGCCGTCTTGCTGCCCACCCCAGTTTACGTGACGTTACGTGTTTAACGCTGGCCACACATCTACTGCTTCCCTTTATTTTACGTCTTCCTCTTTCTCCTTCGGCACGTCGCCTCCCTTCTTACTGGTAACTTCTCAACAAGAATCCCATGGTGAGGATGACCTGAAATTGGCTTCTGCTTCAGTTTAGTTTGTGATTATCGAGTCTTCAACAAAAATGGTGAATTGAAACTTTTGTATCGGAAATTAGACTAACTAAAATTCTTTGTTAATAATTGATTTGGGTGGGCACAGTTTCAAAACCCCTAAATAGACATTTAGATAACAAGGAATCGTGCAGGAATAGGCACAACATTTTATCAAGCATAACTAATCATACAAGTGGTGGTCTGCCGGTCAGAGGCTGGATGGTGCTCACATGCTGTGAAGGCTACAGTCCTCCTCGCGCTCTTCCATTACATCTCAAGTGACATTGTGTTGTCAATAAAATGATGGAATTTGCTCATCGTCATTCAGTAAGTCTGTGTGACTTTTTAATTTACCGTGGAAGGACCTGCACGCTTCAACTGATGCTGTTCTTTGTCATTGTAGGACTTCACCTGAGCGCAGGGCCGCCCAGACTTTACTGCTGAGTGTCACGATTACCTGTGAAATGGCCGAGTTCGGGGACAGCGTGTTAGAGGATTTGTCCGCCAGTGACCAACACACAAGCTTTTCAATGAGTAGAGCTACGGCGGACGCAGACAAAAGGAAAATGAGAAGGATTATCGCAGAAGATCCCGATTGGTCACTGGCTATTGTGCCCTATCTGAGAATCATCTGTTTGCAACATATAATCGATAACTTTGAAAGTAAGTTCCACTTTTATTTTGGTGTTTTCTAAACTCTATCTTCATTAACAAATTAAATGGGTCTCTTCAGAATGCCGAAAGAAGAATGAAGTTACTGGCACTTGTAGATAGCGACAGTTTATCTGCCCATCCAGCCTTAACACAACAGAATAAAGACAGAATTTGGGCAGCCATGCACACCCACAATGCAGCTGGACAGCCCCACACTTGGGCATGGAAGGGCCTTTACTGCCCTCAGTGCCACCATGTTTATTCTGCATGGGACGGTTTGCCTCTCCCCTGCTGCTGGTTAGCTCTCACCACTTCTTCTCTGCCAGACTTCCCAGCCCAACAAAAGACACTACTCCCCTGGCACATCAGTATTATACCCCCAAAGCACATCCAGGTCAGCTGGGGCTTTCTAGGAGGTACCCCTAGCAACTTCAGAGATCTCTGACAGAGCTGACTGTTCACGCTGCACTTGCCAAATTCCAAAGTGGAGCATCCCCGGAGATGTGCTGCCATCCACTGACCTGGGACAACACATCGATCTGATAGATCCTCCAATATTCTGGCATTGTTCTGCCATCTTTGCTCACCTCAGTAGTGGCCTTGCAGCTCAGGGTTTAGCAGGTGCTTCTCTAAGATGTAATGGGGATGGACTCCACAGAAAAGGAATGGAGGCATCCAAGATCAGACATCTGAGGAAGTAAGGACACTGGTAGGTCTAGCTCAGTTTGTGTCTAGCCAGGGTCATCAGCAATGGCAACTAGAAGACATTAAAACTGCTGACCCTGTCCTCAAGCCTCTGATCAGCACCTTGGACACAAATGGTCAGATTGTCATCTTGGCAATTCTGTGTCCAAAGACAAATGTCTGCCTCTAAGTGGTCTTGTCATTGTGAATGATCAAGCCTAAAATGGTGGCATCATTGGCAAATTCAAAGGGGCTGGTCTTGTTTACGGCCACACTGTCATGGCAGGGGCATTAGCACCCTTTTCTGCGCGGTGTGTATGTTGGCTTTATTACATTTTATCGAAACACATTTGACATCAGGCCTGAACTGTGATGAGTCTAATGAATCTGAAATCTGTTGGGCTGTGATGTTGTCCACAAACTCCAGTGAGACTTTGACCACTGGGACTTTGAGGCTCCAATCCAAGTAACATTTGAATTTGAAAAGAAACAATTCCTGCCATGCGTCATGGGGTCCACCACATGTGAGGTGGGGTGAGGACTCATCTTTGTTATTAGATTTTGCCTTCATCATCGTATTTAACTACAACTTTTAATTCTAGAAAATCCTATTCTTGATGAGCTGCCGCCCGCTGATAAAGTGAAAGTGCTCGAAAAGCTTTCCACCAAGCTCCCAATAAGTGTGACAGCTAACCTCATCAGCGATGAAGGCTACTGGAGGAGGTGTTCAGTGGAGCGCTGGGGGAGGCGAGACGTTTCTTACTATGGAAACAGCTGGAGAAGAATGTTCCTTGAATGCCACTTGGAAAGTGCCATTGAGCTTTTTATTCCGAACACAACAGACCCCAATGTAATCCTGGACAAAGTTCCTTTCTACAAGAATTATGTGAAGAAAATCAGTGTGTCTCAGCTGCTGCCTCCTGTCAAGAGTTCGGAAAACAGACAGAAGGAAGATACTCTATTAGCAGTGGGTGATGGAGCCTCTGAGGAGCTCTCAGTCAGCCATTTTGACTTTGGGATGTTGTTAGACAAGATGACCGAACTTGAAGAGCTGCACTTGGTGTATGGTGTCAGGGGATGTCGCATGAACTTCGAGTGGAGTCTTTTTGAGTTCACTGAACAGGACTGTCAATCCTTAGCCAAAGCGCTGAAGTCCTGCAAACATTTAAAGGTAAGGGTCGTATGACACAATCAGTGCGTGCTCCTTTAAATGGCATCACCACTCTCACGTGCCAATCTGAATAAATGCCCTCTTTAATAAGGAGGGGGCTTACTTCACATCAGTTAACTCCAGTTTGGCTTCTTGGGAGTTTCAGAGTGGGGTGTGTGTGTGAATGGGGCCTGCTAATGACTGGCACCTCTGTCAGTGTTGGGTCCAGCTTTGTGGACTCTGCCCCACCCATGACCCAAGTATGGTTTTGTTGGTGAATTCTTCATCATCTTGCACAGACAGCCATTAAGACATTACATGTACTGTATGTATTGGTGGACTTTATGGGTACACTAGAATATACTCAATACTTGACTTGACAGGTGAAGTATCGTGTGAAGGGTCTAACATAGGCTAACATTGCACACAAATGAGCTCTTTCTTCAATTTGACCAGCAGGTCAGTGGTTCAACCTTCATGGCAAGCGACCAGCTGCCTTTTGTTCACAGCTCATTCCCGATGGACCCACTACTGAGGCCTTGAACATGTCCATTCAGGCTCCATGTCCCCGACCTCTCTGTGACGCATGAGAAGCTAGTTGTTCTTACTACCAGTTTGAGTGCTCCAGGTGTGTCCAGTAGGTGTGCTGTTCATCTGAGCCACTGGAGGGCAGTTGAGAGCTCAGTGCCTTTCTTTACCCAGGTGCCTCCGTTCAGATGCCACCACCGCTGGCAGAGCAGTATTAGCCTGTTGGCTACTGTATTTAAAAATGTTTTCACAACATGGGTGTTCATTGAAATATTTATCAACCCTAATTCCAATATCTCCCACTTAAGTGCACTTACTGTAATGTGCGATTTGCTTTCATTCTTTGTGGAGTTCTGTGCCAGGTGTCATCTTAGGAGGATGTTGATGAAGTGTAAGGCTATCAAATTCTGACGTAAATGTCCAAAAACCCTCAATGCAGTTTGCTTACGCTGAAAATGTGGCAGGCCAAATGTCAACCAACTTGCTTTTGGGGTCCCTACAAGAAACTTGGCTTTGCTGAAAGCAGAGTCAAGATTTCTGGTGTGACACTTACCAACCCTGCAGCCCACCCAACACCATTGGCAGCAGAGGAAACGGCTATGTTTGTATGTCATATGAATTGTACAAGGGTGCATGTGGATGTGTCACTAAGTGTCATCTTTTATTATCGCAGGTCTTCAGGTTACATCAGAGCAAAGTAAATGATGAAAATGTGCAGACGCTGTGCAGCAGCTTCTTGGAGCATCCTTCATTAAGAGAGCTTGATTTTTCCCACAACATCATTGGTGAGCGAGGGGCACGAGCAATAGGAAAACTGCTGAACAGCAGCAAGCTAGAGGTCCTCAGTTTGTATGATAACAAAATTAAAGGGCATGGGGCTCAAGCCATTGCATATGCCCTCTCCAGGAATGAAAATCTAACAACGTTGAACCTTCGACTGAACCGCATTGGAGATGAAGGTGGACAGTGTGTCGCTAACGCTCTTCTAAAAAATTCGACCCTTATAAATCTGCACCTTGGAAGTAATGAGCTGACTGAGCCCACCGCCAACTTCTTGTCTAGAGTTCTTATGCAGAATAAAACCTTAAAGAGCATCAACCTTTCCTGCAACCGACTAGGACTCGTGAGTAATTGCTGAAGGCCTTAACACCTTTTCTCATCTCCATATGTGTAAAATGTTGAAGATGGTTTTAATTTTAAAAATCGTATGCATTACATCAAGTAGGGTGGAGGCAGGCCTCACCGCTGCTTATCTTTTATTTACAAGGCCTTCATTCATTATGCTGTTAGCAATGACTGCCACCAAGCAAGACCTGTGGCAGCGCCAGTGAGATGACAGAGACATGTTTGGGGCAGGTCATGAGACCTCACGCAGGACGCATGTGGACCCAGGGAACACATGCAGACTGCTCATGGCTCTCTTGAAGGTCAAATCCAGGTTCCTAAAGTTGTGAGGCAGCAGCACTAGGCCCAAGTACACTGAATACTGATGGTGGTGCAGTGTTTAGCGCTGCGGCCTCACTACTCCAGAGTCCTGACTTAAGTTCCTGGCCCAGTTACTTTTCAGGCCGCCTTTTATTCAAGGGCGCTCTGTTTTTCCTCCTTTCTGTACCTGTTGCATTAATGGACATTTTTAATTTGGGCCCATGTGAGTGAGGGTGGGTGTCACCTGGAGCGAGCTCTGCTGTGGACAGTGACTCAGTTCAGGTTTGGCTCTTGACGTCTAAAAGAGTGGTCACGCTTATTTCTTCTTTTCCTTTAAGGATGGTGGGAAACAGCTTCAGGAAGGCATGGCCCACAACAGCTCACTAGTCGAGTTTGATCTGCGTTTGACAGAAGTTGGCCAGGAGAGCGAATACTTCATCAGTCAGATACTCCAGAGGAACAAGGAGACGGCACACAGGACTCCATTGTGAAGAGTTTGTGAAGTAATGTTCATCAACAGCAGCAAAATCCTGAACTGATGTGACCGGACCGCTTCAAGATTCGCATCTCAGGCCTGTCGCTTCACGATGGCCATGAGCTGTCCAGTGTCAAAACCAAAGCTTGAGACCACGTGCACTTTAATGTGAAAATGACTGAGTCTTATACTTTGCTGCTCAGACAACATCAGCTAAGGACTTGGCTATTGGATAAAGACGCTCACATGTTATTGTTGTGTACTCAATTGTATGAAAAATGGTGGGTGTTAAAGTTAAAAGGAGAATGAGCCGAAGTACGAGGGGAGCTAACATCAACCTGAGGAGCAGTCAGGGGGAGTTTGCTTTGTTGTTTGGTGACAATTCACCACTTTTTGTGTGTCAATAAAGATTTAATGACAAAAGACTAGTTTTTGTAGAATATTTGATTTGCATGCTAATCTAAGAAACTACAACTCCATGCTGTGGCAATAAATGAAAAGCAATGGCATGGTGAGCCAAACATCTTGATTATTTCACAATATTTTACTGGAGAAGAGACATGATTTATGCTATTGTGAAATTCTTCTCTTCAATTTTAATGCCCTTTAAACTTCCCACTTTATAAAAATTTCTAGTAGGACAGAGAACTTGAAAAAACAAGTCCATTGGTTGAGAATGTGGAATTTCAAGAAACCATCAGAGACCACCAAAGAATGGTGGGCAAAGGGAGCTTGTAGAACCGTTAACTTTGCTATCAGTCGACAAGTACATTGTGTGGAAAAAGACAAGCAAGGGCAGCCAGTAACAAATCAGCCAAATCCAAAATGCTGCTCTTCCATGGATGGTTTGTGGGTTCAAGGTATGCTGAGAAACCTGATGATGAATATTACATTTTATTATGATATCGATTACACGGCACTTAGAACTTACTTGTGCGTAGACTCGGACAAAGGGAGCTCCCCCAGGCTGAAAAGGCTGCAGGAGCCTTCATAGAGACTCGGCCTGAGCCTCCTAGTGGAGGAGGATGGAGGTGCATTTCACACTAAGAGCTGTGGGAATCAGGGACTTGAAGTGTTGACCTTGACAGTTTGTAAGAAAATGGCAGACTGGGGCAAGTCCTCTGTTAGCTAACCGACTGAGCAGTCGGTGGACCGAATGGCCTTGTCTTGTTGGCAAAGTGTCTTACGACATTTATATGAAGTACATATAAACACACGGGGCCTCCACAAGCTGCTGGCAACAGCATTTTGGCAAAGGGGATTTTGTGCCCTTTCCATCCCAGACAAGTTTACTCTCCTTGGGTCTTGACATTTCACAGAGTGGCCCGTGCATTCGGCACAGCTCTGAAGCATTGTTATCTAAATCGAAATTAAGAAATGCCTGCATGTTACTTGCATATCCGGCCGTATTGAGGAGTCAACTTGAGAAATTCAGTGTTTGTGCTGAAGGGACATTTGCAAAGGAAGCAAATGGTTAAAAGTTGTGAAAGACAGTGGCACCCATGAGGAGCCTAATAGCCGGCACCTTATTAAGCGGTGTCTGATTGGGTCAGCAGACTTGTCTCCAAGCGGCCCCCTAGAACAATTTCAAGTTTAATAGCTTTTACTATGTATTTCATCAGCAGAGCCACTGAAATTGAGCCATCAAAGCCTCCTGGTTGCCTCACGACAGATTTTAGCCTGAGAGTCTACAGTAATTATCCCAGTGGATGTTAGCTTGTGTAGCTATTTCAACCTCGTTCATCATTTCAAACAGCTACATCCAGTCGTGCACCTCTTAATTTTATCAGATGGATTAGCCTCCCTCACTTGTCTATCTTGTGATATTTCTAGG
The DNA here is from genome assembly GCF_016835505.1 of Polypterus senegalus. Taxonomy (NCBI): domain Eukaryota; kingdom Metazoa; phylum Chordata; class Cladistia; order Polypteriformes; family Polypteridae; genus Polypterus; species Polypterus senegalus. Next base: position 104,307,693 of record NC_053169.1, on the reverse strand, counting down.
GGCTGAAACATCGCCTCGCGCTCCTCTTTTAATCAGCTGAGTGAGCCACGCACCGCTGCACTCCGACTGACTCCTATTTTCTCGCTCCTGAGTTTGATCTTCAGGGGAAAAGCCGGGTTCAGATGTGAAGGTGAAAACGCAGTCCACTCTTACCTGCGGGCGCTTTCCTTTTGGGGAATCCGAGGCGGCCACATCATCTCATTTTTCTCTCGTCCTGGTGCACTTTGGAAAGGATTACTTAAGTTTGAACTTGGCTGATGTTTTAGGCTCTCGTTTTCATAAGCCAGCTGCCAATGACTTTGGAACAAATGTGGCAATGTACTGTAAAAGTGGCTGTTGGGTTCACGTCTAAAGACTCAAGGACCTTGTTGTGTTTATTTGTACAAAGTCTAGTTTAAGGACTCAGATGGGGTTGCCTTTCCATCTCTGCCCTCTTCTATCAGAGGTGGAGTAGCGTGGCATGGCTTCACTGTGCAGGGTTCACTTTGTCATGGAGTCTGCATGGTGTCCTGCCACTGTGCAAACGCAGCTGATGCCATGTGAAGGCCACGGTGAACAGATGAATGACGAAGAACAAAGTGAATTAAAAGGATAAAACAAAGGACACGAAAAATGAAGGCACCAGCTTTTGAACTCGGTATTAATTTCACTACGAGTAGATCCTCTTTATTGTAGGAATATTAATTTGACCATCATGACGTCTGCTAGTTGTTCTTCTTTAGGTTGGCAGGTTTCGCCCCGTCTCAATATCTGAGCATGTGGGCCATTCTTAGGCATGTTCTTGTTGACCTTTTCTGATGAGTGGCAAAGCCAGATGTGAATTCTGGGGTCCGCTTGTCATTTGTGTTCTCCTGGCCGGCCTCAGTACACTGGAGGGAACTTTACAGTTCGATTACATTGTTTGCCAAAGTGTTTATCACTTGTTTGGGAAGCGCTGTGGCTTTGACTTTATTTCACAATCGGCTGCTTTTTATGAATGAATCTGGGAATTGCCTCTTGCTGTATGAAGTTTTTGCTCCAGTCTGTTACAAGACCCCATGCCATAAAAGTGGGCACTCTAGTGGTATTCTGTTTGCATTAGGCTCAGGCGTGGGGTTCAGGGTGAGAAAGCATATGAATCATGGGGGTCCAACCCCCCTCACTGACTATGCCCACAGCTGGGGTGATGGCTTGTTGTACCTTCTGAATGGTCTTAGCAGTGGGCCAGAAACTCCAAATGCACCCCATCAGCTACACCAAGGACAGACCACTGTTTGGCTGTGTTACTACACAGAGTCCTCTGTACTCCATACACACACACACACACACATCTTCATGGCCCGATGCCCAAAATGATGCCAACATTCTTTACACACGTTATATACTTGCACATCTGCATTACGCTGGACACTGTGGCACCCTTCACATTGCACAAAGTGCACTTTTGAGATGCACGTGCCAAGGTAAAAGGGCACAAAACAGCAGATTTTTTAAATGAGTGTGACGCTAACACAGCTGGGTGCAAGGGAAGAGTAAAGGAGGAAATAAGAGGTGGCAAGGGTTAGGAGTAGGGCAATGGGCACACATGGCACTAGAGCCACTCTCACACTCGTAAGGCTGGCAGTTTCAGAACGGCCAGCCACAGTGCCACCAAACCGCACCGTATGGTTCAAGGAAAGTCATATACATTGGAACGATTATATGGATGAGATAAAAGTCAACCGGCACAGCAAGACATGGTAAGTCATGATTGGCAAAACGCTGACGGTGGCCCACCATCAGTTCATGGAGGCGTAACGCGTTTTTCGTTGTGTCCAATTTATTTTGAAAAGCTGACATGGCTAGAAGTCCTCCTCCCTACCAAAGCTGATGTGTTGAAGCTCTATAGCTGTGACGTGAAAGCTGGTCATCCATTCAAGAAAGGTCCATTTCAGCTTCTGAATGGCTTTGTGTTAACTGTGCCCACTCCTGCCCACCAGGGTCCAACATTAGCTGATTAATATTATAGATGCATACAGCTGACCAGCAGTGGTAGTTGTTCTTCTGCTTTACTTGGCGGTGCGCTTCTTATGTTAAATAATAGTGTGACTTTCCTGCAGTCCAAAACAACCCTGTATGGCACCATGGCACGGGTAATGCAAGTTCTGATGATGTTTTATGTCAGAAGATAAGCAGTCACAGCATGGCAGAGACCACCTAAAAACAGAACACAAAATGGTGTTGTCAGGCTGAGGATCATTTTTTTTTTAATCCCCAAAACAAATGCAAATGGCGTCCAACAACTCAGAATACATACCAGGATGGCAAAACTCAGAGCCATTATAATGCTGCAGTCATAAAGAAGCCTCACAACAGACTAAATCAGGTTGTGTCGTCAGTTGGCTGGACTGGTTTAGGCCTGACATTTAGGCCTTGGCATTCTACAGTTCTAATAAAGAAGTCAACAAGCACCAATGGTTCAAATGGGAATCTGACAAGCATATGCCGAGTGGTCCCCTGTTGGCCCTCAAGACATCCTCAGTTTACCAGGGTGTAAACGGTGGCCCTCACTTCCACTTTGTCCCAAATATTGTTTCAAACTATGAGTGGAGCTCTGTTTTGATCCTCATCTGGACTGAAATCTGGACCATGTGGTGGACAATGTGATGGACACTGCATTCGCTGAGATCTGCTGCCCACTTCCAAGAACCATTCCTAAAGTTTCACTGAATGAACTCAATGACCTTACAAGTCATTGATGAGATGAGCAGGATGTCCTGTTCTGACTTGCAGGTGACATGCGCAGGGCGTTTGCCACCATTTCTGCCCAAGAAGGGCACAGGCTGCTTGGCACCACATCACTTTGTTTTTTCCAGATTCCACTCTACCAATGTCACGACCTTGCTGAGGCTCCTCCCTTAGCCCACCAAGCCCCACCCATCACCATTAAAGTGGTGGAAGTCATGTGATGGGAGGGGCTGCAGAATTAAACAGGACACCTTTGGGCCCCCTGCCTCTGCCAAGTGGCTACTCTGACGTCTGTTCAACGAGACCCCAACAGAACTGTGATTAGCAGCATATTAGAACATTACAACAATTGGGACAAGAACATTCCATCCAGCCCCACTAGCTCAACAATTACAGTATACTCACCAAATTCATACAAAATGACATCAATTCAAGTTTTAAAGGATCCCAAAGTCCTACTGTCCACTGCTCTGCTTGGCCACTTACTTCACGTGACTGTGGCTTGCTGTGTGAAGGAAAACATCTGCTGCACTGAACAAATCTCCACGTATCCCGTGTTCTCATCTTCAAGTAACAGCCCGTACCCAGCATAGTAATTCACTTCACTTCAGCCATGACACTTCTCCCTCCGCATTTACATTAAAACTACAAAGGTAGAGCTGAATGCCCTCCATACCCAGTGCCACCTGTCTTTAAATGTGTGTATTCCATGTCAACTTGCTGGCTTTGGTCAGCTGACTCCAGAGGTGACTCCAGGGCTTGGTCAGAAAGGATCCTGGCAAAAAGGGTCCAAGAAGCAACAAGAGAAAAGGAAAACCCAAGATAGAAGGAGAGTTGAGCGTGCCAAGGTGAAACATAAAAGGTGGGCAAGTGGGTGAGCACTTAGAGGTTCAATGGTTGGAAAGCAGAAGCAGTGGGACTGTTTGTGCCCTGCCTTGTTCTTTTGAGTAGGTGGACTTTCTTAGCCTGTCTACCAATAATTGTCATCATAAGAAGTGGACTCTTTTCTTCTTTATGCCTTCTTGATAACACTTTAGGTGCAGTGCCCACTCTTGGCCCTCGAGTGGTCCATTAAAGTCTTGAGAGCAGCTCCGGTGAGATGTTGAGCCAAGACAGGAGGCTCGGCTCTGCTGCACGACTTCACCATTTTAAGTTTTAAGTGCGCACACTCAGCGGCTGAGAGGGCAGATGTGGTACTAATGTCTGATTACAGTCTGCCCAGTGACAGGCTTGCCAGCCTGTTCCTGAAGAAGCTGGCCATATTGGTTCCAGCTCAGTCTGCCCAATGTACATTAGGTCGGTTTAAATCAGGAATGGACACTGCAAACTGCCAATGGGAAACATTGCAATGAAAAGGACCGACCAGGGGTCCTGCAGCTTTACTACGAAGTCTGAATAGACCTGGCATTACTGACATGGCTGTATCCGGCTTTGACTTCTCCTGGGCAGGGGTGCCAGTCCATTGCAAGGCTCAATCACTCACTCAGTCAGTCTTGGTGTCAGGACTCAAGGAGAACACAGAAACTCCACACAGATGGTGACCACGCTGGGGCTGAAGGCCAAGAGGCAGGAGATGCACCACCCATATGGGTCTCTGGCTGTGGTGCCAGGTGTGAAGTAGACAGCAGGGGGCTCACACAATCAGAAGTCACATTTTGCTAAAACAAACACACAAAGCCCCTACTAATCAACTGAAGGGGCTGTTTGCATATGGAGAGATTTTTAGAAATAACTGATGGGATGAAAATCAACAAAAGATGTCCACCCAGCACTTTGAAGTCTCCATGTGCTAACAACTTTTGTCAACCCACCAGTTATGTGACCCTATTATTTGACTTATCTGGTCATAGAGAGCATGAGGCTGGACGAACCAAACCAGGCAGGATGCCTGGCATTTCAGTAACACTTCTGTCTCAGTAGGATTTAATATGGGCAGCACAGTGGTTGGCACTGCTGCCCCTTGGGAGCCTGGATTCCATTCCCAGCCCGTCCACTACTTGCTTTCCTCATGTCAGTGTGGGCTCTTCTGCAGGCATGTGACGTGTGTCACTGTTCTAGGGGGCTGTAAACTCACCAAGTAAGAGCGAGTGCGCCATGATATAGACTTGGTGAACCAGGATAGCCTTTGGCCCCCTACAGTCAGTGATTAAGGTATGCCAGGACTTCCTAAGGCGCTAAAGGGAGGGCGACAGGGAGAACGATGGCGATCTGGTTAGGACGTGTGCACGTCACGTTGAACCCAAGTCTCTGACCGCTGGATCAGGAGAAACCGCACACAGCCGGGGCTCCCTCCCGCACCTCGCGCTGCCGTCTCTTTGCCCTTTTCCATTTATGATATTTCACTGATTAAGTCGAGTTGACGCCATCAGCAGCCGTCGCCGATTTCCCCGCTGACCACTGGGTGGAGAACTTGACTGCAAAATGTCAAAAATGGAGAGAAATAAGTGAACCTCGGACTTAATGAGGAGGCACGAGACAACCGTAAGGATAAAATCGGCAGCAATCTGATAAAAACGAAATCAGGGCGCCGTGTGCTTTTCAGCGGGATTCGCCGTTTGTGGCCCCGCTGGCTTCAAGTGGGCGGCTCGGGCGACCAGACTGGCATGGCGGTGGGTGTCGCATCTGGGCCGGTAAGCACTCGTCGGCACTCTCTGTCTTTTCACTTTTATACCCGAGCGTCCTGGCAGGCGATTTTAAATCCAAGGCGAAACTGCCGTTCAGTCCGATTGCCTTTTGTCTCCCGTCTTTCAAGTGATGATTTTTGTTTTATCCGAAAGCAGAAAACACCGACCGGCAAAGAGAAGAGACACGCAGGCGGGTGAAAGTAATAAACTTGGACAGGTTCTTTACTGGGGTCGTTGCTGAGTCCACATTCACACCGTGTGTGTATCGCAGCCTACTTCCTTTTAGCTCTCCAATGGATATATTCTAGCATGGTTGGATGTTGGTACCTTTTCCAATCGGAAGGGTCTGCTTGCCAGGGTTATGTATTCCCCCGATACGCTGAGTGGCAGCATTCACCTGGCAGAGCTCCCATTTGCACACCTGCTGGGCATGGCTAGAGTTATAGTCTGAGTGGTCAGCCCTCTTAGAATACTTGGGTGCCACAGGGTGAAAGTGTAGGAGAGCAATACTGCAACTTTGGGGGGCTTCCAATGGACCTGAAGTGTTGTGTCATCAGAGGGACTCCTGGGTCCACTTTAAAAGAAATCCACCTTGTCTTCACTGGTGAGCCAGAGTTGGAAAGCAGGTGACAACACTCTCTTGGAGGAGCAGAAAAAGAAGGGTGCTTATTAATTGTGATTGGGGTGTCTGGACTTTGCACAATGGAAGAAGGTATAGGAGTAATAAAAGAAATTTATTTGAACTTGGAACAGTATCTGGCCTGAGTGTGTCTGGGGTTTGGGGCTCAGTGGCGCCGCCTTGTGGTCACACTACATATTTCTCCTCCCTTAATGTTATAACAGATACATCAAGATACAAACATTATATGGCTATTTAAGAACAAGAACATCAAAATGAAACAGAGTACACACTTTTGGAAATATGGGTCACTCACAGGAGTGAACATGGACGACCTCTACACCCTAGGGGTTCATTATGTCTGCCACTTTATTATTATTATTATTATTATTATTATTATTATTATAGAGAGAGTTAGCTACAACAAGTTAAGACAGTCGAGACGCCTCTGTCGTTGGAGTGGGTTACGTCATAAAAGCACTGTGTGAAGCATAACACCCTCTATGGGTCTTGCAAAGTTTAAATGAACATGTTAACATGGACTGGCAGGCCACTCCCAAGGATGCAATGGCACTGGACTTGGCTTATTTCAGAGGTCCTGGCATGGAGTGGTGGCTCTGAGGCTAGGGATCTGCACTGGCAATCGGACGGTTGCTGGTTCAAATCCCGTTAAAGGCCCTTAACCTGCAATTGCTCTGTCCTGGGTATGACGTTATTCTGCATGTAGGCCCTCCAACCTGCAGAGAAAAACTTGGGGGTTGGTGGCAGAATTGGCACTCCAGCCACCATTAAAAACCTCACACTGGTCCATTCCATCTGAACTCGTGTGGTGCTGAGATGTCACCCATTGCATGGCTGCTCTTGGGTCCTCATCTGGGATCCTGAGTTGGTTGTCGTGTGGTGGGTGCAGCAACGCGCTGTATCAGTGTGTGCTCTTAACCTCTCTCTCTGGCATGACAATCATGAATTTGCCTTTTCCTCGACATCATAATCAGGTCTGCGCCACCAAATGTAACTTCAAGCTCGCTCTTTTATTTGAATTAGGCCACAATGCCCGCCTGAGGTGTCACTCATCTACCAAGGAGGTATAAAGACTCTCATGCTCCATCTTGCTGTTACTAAGAGGTCCTTCCCTGTGAAACATCATGAAGGTTGCTAAGATTCTGTCCTCTCACAATGCAAAGTAGCCGTGAAATGTGTTGGATGGTCGTTGGTCTTTTGCTTGATCTGGCGAGTGGTTCCACCATCTGAAAGTAGAAAGTCTTTTGCCCTTTTTAATACTCTGAGTGTTACTGTAACCCCCTCACACTTCCCAGCTTATCTCGAAAAAAAGTCTTATGCTTTCCCAGGACAACTGAGAGTCTCCGACAGAGACAACCTTGAACTTAGTCCAGTCTATGCATACATTTTCATGCCATGCCCTACCCATCATAGCTGGATAATCACCCTTTTCCATATATATATGTGCAATTTAGCTTTCTGCCCATTTAGTTCAACCTGGCATGGGCCTTTATGATGATCTCAGAGCGTTTCACACACGGGGGAGACAGCTGGTTCAGAATCCACCTCCATTTCCACAGGGTGTCCTTCAAGCATGGCAGTAGCGGTTTCATTGTTCCTGAACCACATGCACACTTTTCTTTTTACAAGGCCAGGGTGACGTTTTATCTCTGCCTGGGCCTTAGCTTTTCATGGAAGTCTCATGTGTCCATTTCTATTTTTGACACTTGATGAGTACTTCTGCCCTGCACTCAGCCTGATCCACATCTCTAACACTGTTCTGTGCCCCCTTTTTGTTTGCTTGGGTCGGCCTGCACACTGAAATGTGAGGTTGGCCTCTGTTAGTAATTGTTTCTGAAGGCCCACACTTCTTGATCCACACGTCGGCCTGTTGCCGAAGGCATCATCCAAATCAGCAGCAAATCTTCTGGAGAATATTTACATATTGAGCAACAGGCTCCCCCTTGTTCCAGTTCCATCTGTGAAACTTCAATCTTTTAGTTGTTAATAGAGGTTTAGGTAAGAAATGCGACTCCAGAATTCTTACAATATCATAAAATGAGTTTTTCTGGCCGTTCCAAACTCCTCAGGAAACTAAACGTGTTTTGCCCCAATATTAATAAGAAATGTTGGCACTTTTAGGGTCATCCTCAATGGCGTTTGCTTTCACAGAATACTCAAATTATGCCATATAAGCACCCAGCTGCTCAACTGTATCATCAAATGTCCAAAATTGTCCCATTATCACTGCCATTGTCACTTCAGTGGAGAGCAAAGTCACTTTACCATAACGAGTTGCAGCTGTTTTAGTTTCCCGTTCCATGGGAAATAAATAATAAAAAAGTAGTTTCACATCCTGAGTCTTATCAATAATATTTCACTGGAAAGCCGTAGAATCGCACCCTCGTCGCCAGCTGTACTTATCTGCCCACAGTTACAAACTGAAGCTTGAAGGTGAACAGGCTCTTTAGCGGAGGTCCGCGTTTACACCACCCATGTGTTACAGTCTACTTCCTATTAGCTCCTCAATACCCATAATTCATTGCTACTCTGGAACCCCCAGCAGTTCAACAGACTTACAGGATACAGTGGAACCTCGGTTCACGACCATAATTCGTTCCAAAATTCTAGTCGTAAATCATAGCAATTTCCACCATAGGATTGTATGTAAATACCATTAATCCATTCCAGACCGTACGAACTGTATGTAAATATATATTTTTTTAGTTTTTAAACACAAATACAGTTAATTATTCCATAGAATGCACAGTGTAATAGTAAACTAAATGTAAAAACATTGAATAACACTGAGAAAACCTTCAACAACAGAAAAAACTAACACTGCAATAGTTCGCACTGCAGTGCTAGGAACCGCTCGCTTAAAACACTTTTTTTTAATGGAGTTTTAAGCACAGGGAAAAAAATGAACATTTGAAAAATCTGTAATTTAATAAACCGCCAAGAAAAGTAACATTGAAACAATGCACGCTACGAACCGAGCGCTAAAAACAAAATCAAGTCATGTCTACCTTATGTGTCCTGCACTCCCTCTCTCTCGCTCACTCGCTCTCTCTTTTGTGTGTGCGTGTGTCTCTCTTTCACGAGCCTGGAGCGCCTGTGTGTGTGTTCTCTGTCTAGTGCACTCCTGTGTGTGTGTGTGTTCTCTCTCTAGTGCACTCCTGTATGTGTGTGTCAATCTCTAGTGCACTCCTGTATGTGTGTGTCTCTCTCTAGCTCACTCCTGTATGTGTGTGTCTCTCTCTAGCTCACTCCTGTGTGTGTGTCTCTCTCTAGCTCACTCCTGTGTGTGTGTGTCTCTCTTTCACAAACCTGGAGTGCCTGTGTGTGTGTGTCTCTCTCTAGCACACTCCTGTATGTGTGTGTCTCTCTCTAGCTCACTCCTGTGTGTGTCTCTCTCTAGCTCACTCCTGTGTGTGTGTGTCTCTCTCTAGTGCACCTGTATGTGTGTGTCTCTCTCTAGCTCACTCCTGTGTGTGTGTGTCTCTCTCTAGCGCACCTGTATGTGTGTGTCTCTCTCTAGTGAACTCCTGTATGTGTGTGTCTCTCTCTAGTGCACTCCTGTATGTGTGTGTCTCTCTCTAGCTCACTCCTGTGTGTGTGTGTCTCTCTAGTGCACTCCTGTATGTGTGTGTCTCTCTCTAGCACACCTGTGTGTGTGTGTTCTCTCTCTAGTGCACTCCTGTATGTGTGTGTCTCTCTCTAGCTCACTCCTGTATGTGTGTGTCTCTCTCTAGTGCACTCCTGTATGTGTGTGTCTCTCTCTTGCACACCTGTGTGTGTGTGTCTCTCTCTCTAGCGCACTCCTGTATGTATGTGTCTCTCTCTAGTGCACTCCTGTATGTGTGTGTCTCTCTCGCACACCTGTGTGTGTGTCTCTCTCTCTAGTGCACTCTTGTATGTGTGTGTCTCTCTCTTGCACACCTGTGTGTGTGTGTCTCTCTCTAGTGCACTCTTGTATGTGTGTGTCTCTCTCTCGCACTCCTGTATATGTGTGTCTCTCTCTAGTGATCTCTTTTGTGTGCGTCTCTCTCTCTCTCTTGCTCGCTGCACAGGAAATGCACAGGGAGAGACTGAACACGTACAAACCGAAAGGGAAACTGGCTTGTTCGTATACCGAGTGTGTGGTCGTGAACCAAGGCAAAAGTTTGGTGAACTTTTTGGTCGTAAACCGATTTGTATGTGTACCTCGACATTCGTGAACCGAGGTTCCACCGTATTACAATTTTATATATACGTATAAATGTTTAAATATGTATGTGCTTTTTAATATTGTTATTCCTTAAAACTGATGTCAGTCTGTAGGATTTAATTGTTAATATTACAAAAATCTGCCTCCAAATGTTATTGAAAGGCCTAGACCCAAAGATGCTTAATAAGTAAAGATCAATTTTGAAATCTGCCATTTCTATCAAATGAATTGGATAAAGGAATTGCCCCTCAGCTTCAGCCGCACCTCAGAGTTCCAGTCTTGCTGTTGCATTGGCCACAGAAGGAGCCCAAACTGCGTGGTGGAAGTCATTTTAATGTCTTCTAGTGAAGGAAGTGTTCTGTTGTTTGATTTAAGCTCCGTTGACCTCTCTGCTCCGTTACATCGGTTCACAAACCATGTTGGTCTCTCAGGCGCAATCCTTGCTTGATTTTGCTCAAATTGATTTCAGTCTCTACCGAAGTATGCTGATGGTGGTCCATCATTAAGGGGTCTTCTGGTGTTGAATCATCACTTATACTGCTTGACATGTTGGCCTTAGCAGCATTGTGGTTTAAGAGTCCCAAGGCACCTAAGTCCCTAACAATTTCAAAAATACCCACTAGAGGGGGAAATCCTAACAAAAAACCCTGGGTAGTAACATAGAGGAGCACATAGAATCTTTTTAAAATAAATGATTCTTAATGAAAATGCTGTGAAATAACATGAAGCTCGGTGGAGCACAAAAAGGAAAAGAGAAAATCCAAGGAGAACAAAAACTCCAATATAGTAAAAGAGCATAAGGCTAAAAAGATATCAAACAGAATAAGCATAACCGGAAACAGCAAAAGTATACTCACCAACTCCCAAGCACATTCAAATGAGCCCACAGGAACTGTGGGAAAACCCCGCCTTCAGAGGGCCAAGGGAAGTGATGGGCAGGTAGCCCCGCCTCTAGGAGAACCACCCACAAAACACAAGGAACATCACAAAGGTTCAGAGAAAAAAAATGTAAGAAAAATAACACAAACATAAATAAATAACTCAAAAATGAACAAAAGACATGAAAGACGGATTTGAACATAACAAGCAGGAGGGGAGCGTGTCAGTGCACTTCAGCTCTAGACCCATAAAGTTGAATTTTTAAGGTCATGTCCTGCTTTGCTTGCTTGAGTCAATGCCACGTTTAGTCAGTCAGTCAGTCATTATCCTACCCACTATATTATGACTACAGGGTCACGGGGGTCTTTTGGTGCCAATCCCAGCCAACACAGGGCGCAAGGCAGGAAACAAACCCCTGGGCAGGGTGTCAGCCCACCACAGGGCACACCCACACCCAAACACCAAGCACACACTAGGGACAATTCAAGATCGCCAATCCACCTAACCTGCATGTCTTTGGACTGATGCCACGTTTACTTTGATGTAATAAAAGTATTGATATGATTGTGAGGAAGAGAACTCCATTGATGCACATGTAGAACTAATAATCAAAACTATTCACTTAGTAATCAATGTGGAAAAAGGTGAAGCTTTAAATAAATGAAAATCCCGAATGCCCTGAAAATCTGCAATGATTTGAAATGTGCCAGGAGCAAACCCTGGAGAAAATGCCAGCCACTAATCTCCATTCCTTTAGAAGTTCATTTTAGATCGAACCAGAATTCAGTTCAAGAGCAAATTCCAGTTTCAGTTTCAGTAAACGTGTAGCTTCATTCCCGTGTGCTTCAAAAAGATGGTGATGATGGCACCAGCTCTCCTCCGAAGGACCTCAGACATTTTCTAAATCCATAATTTCCCCCAGCGTGTTTTGTTTTTTCATTTTCTTTTTTTATTTCACTACTGCGTGTGGAGATTTCATTTCCCAGTCCTTAAACATGACGGATTGCTTAGTTGCTTTTCTCTTAATGCTTTTAGCAGTTCCCAGCAAACTTCATTAATCAGGTGAGCTCTTGGCCTGAGCGTGCAGGATGGAGCGGCTAATTTGTCTGATTAGCTAACGACTAGCTGGATAATCTGAGGGCTTTGTGGCCTTAATTACGCCGTAATCTGCTCAGGTTTGGCTGCTCAAAAAGCCAGCAGCACTTTTCCCTTTCCCTCCCCACCTGGGCGGCAGCGGTGCAGATTCGTTTTGTCACCACTAGAAACTTTTGACAAATCACTTCAAGGGCAGACGCACTTTGAAGGATAGAGGAGAGCTGCGGCATATGGCACAATCCCCTAGATGTTCCTTTTAAGAGAACCAGTTTGGGAAGCCTGTGATTTTCAGCAGCCTACTCATTTAATGGCTGGTCTCACCATCCGGCTAATGTGATGAGACTTGCCTGTCTGCTGCTCCTGGTTGTTGGCTACTTGTACAAATTGGAAGGGCTGGTTTGACTCCATGGGTGAGTCTTTTGCTTCATTTTATAAAAGCCTCGGAGATCTTCAGATTGAACAATGAAGTCTGATTTGGTCCTGGGCCTTCTTATAGCCATCTGTGCACTTCATTGTTTTCTGTGTATTATGAAGGTATTACTGGGGGTACCAAATGCAGCACATGATTCCAGAGGGACTTCTACCTGCTAACAAAACTCCTTAATGGGTTTTGAGACAAATGAGCACAGTCCACACTGGACACTATCATGACATTTCTATCTTAACTTTCCTTTCACATATCAGAAATGATCTCCTTGTGATGGAATGACATCCATCCTGAAGTAGTTCCTACCTTGTATCTAGGATAAGTGTGGACCACCCAATACTTTACAATTGGATTATGTGGCTGTGATAATGCATGGATGGACCTTCACACGTAGAAGTCCAAAGTTGGCTGCTGAGGTGGATACCACGGTCAGCATCTGTACGATTGTTTATAAAGATTGAAGCTCACGACTTTCAAGGTTTGCACTTTCTGATATAAAAATCCTCCCAACAGGCTGTGTCTCCACCTTGCAGAGTCCACATCCGTCATCTCCCAGGAGGAGATGTTGCTAACGTCATACATGTCCATGTGGGCTCTCCTCCCGTAGTTTTCATGCATTTTCACACCCGTAGTTGGTTTGCTTTGTTCCCAACCAGTGGATAAGTCGTTACTTTGTTTCACTTCCCAGTTAGTTTGTTTCTGTTTCACTCTTCAAACTCCCAACCAAACTAAATGTATCAATAAACAACCCTGAGTGCACGTTGTGGACTTCTTTCATTGGGCAGAAAGATTTTCATTTCCGAGAAAATAAATCTCATGGAAGGCTGACAGCAGTTGCGTCTGTGCACCGCCACATTTTACGTAATTATTTGGTTACGTTGCCAAGCACGGTTGTTTTCTGAGCCAAATGCCTATCGTCAAACAACTGGAAGACTACGTGAAAGTTATGTGCCGCTACGCATGGTACAAAAAAGACGTCTGAAACGGGCAAATGTGTAAAGCAACAACAACAACATCGCACTATCTATCTTCTATCGCACGTTTTCATACAAATGATGGAGTGCAAAGTGCTTTACAAGATGAAGAAAGAAAAAAGAAAAAATATAAAAATTAGGCAATACTAATTAACAAAAAATAAAGTAGGGTCTGATGGCCAGGGAGGACAGAAAAAACAAGAACAGAAAAAAAAAACTACAGAAAATCTGCAGGGGGTCTGAGGCCACGAGACCACTCAGCCCCCTCTTGGCATTCTACATAACATCAATGACCTCAATCAGTCCTTATGGTGTTCAGGGTTCTCATGGAAGAACTTGATAATGACAGTCATGTGGACCTCTGGTCTTCTATCCTTCAATGCAGGGACATCACGGTGCTTTCATCAGGTGGTGGTGGCGCAGATCACCACCACAGAAAACCGGAAAAAGAACAGCAGAGAACGCAGGGGTTGGTGTGGATGTCAGAGCCACCCAGAATGATAAAGATAATTCAGTGCATATACAGAATATCAGGGTTACACTAAAATGAAGCAGCTATGAGAAAGCCAAGTTAAAGTAATGAGTTTTCAGCAGTTTCTTAAAGTGCTCCACCACATTAGCCTGGCAAAATGAAGGCACGTTCTGCTGAGGGCACACACCGAGGCTTTATGACAGTAGACGGACTGAGAGAGTTTCATTTCACTGTATGATATTGTGTGTTTCCTCTCCAGATACCACCATATGAAGCTAATCTCAAAACACATGTCTACTGTCTTAACTGTACTATATATTTGTTAATAATGTTCATTCTGGAACGTCTGATTAACATTTACTACAAAATTACTGCAACTTCATAGCTGCACTGCACCTTTCATTGAGTGGATGTCCCACTTTCATGATCATCGTTGCCACAGGGCGCTGCTGTTCATTTCTCGACAGCTCTGTTTGTGTTTTGATTGACAAGAGAATTGACCCCCCCCCACCCGTTTGTTATTCAGCTACTGTCCAATCACGTGCGAGAGGACGTTAGCCTGAGTCACATACTACGCTTGCTCTGATTGGCTGGTACTTATGTGAGTTTCTTCTGCTAATTGTGTCACATTTGTAGCTATGTGTTCATTTATTTTCACTTTTTTATTTTTTTTAATGATTCATGTTAACCCTTCATTAATAATTCTGTGAATGAGATTCCCTAATTACCAACAGCAGACACTTAGCTTGATTACCACAGCATGCACAAGTTCATTGATTTCTCTAGCTAGCTTGGGCCCACAACACAAAAGACTTCTATAGCCAAAAAACCATAAATGGGAGAGGGGAACCATAAACTCCCTGGCCTAAAAAACAAAACTGTTGTAATAGTTACAAGCTTTCATTGAAAAAAATCTAAACTAAAATAAGAACAAACTGAGAGCAGAGTTCAAAATCATAAAAATCCTAAAGAGCTCTTATAGAGTTTCCAAAGACCAGAATCCAAATCCCAAATCAAAATCAAATTCGAAAGGGGAGCCAGCTGAACTGGTACATATGCCAGTCCCTCTGGAGCCATCTTTTAATGTTAGTTCTCAGAGCTGCAGGTCAAGGGCCTCCCACCATTGTGCTAAAAATACAAACGTCACAAGAATGAACGTTACAGAAAATTGTAAATAAGCACAGCAATTCTAAATATGGAATAACAAAAAACAAATAGAAAGAAAACAAAGTCATATACAATAAGATAAATTAAAACAGAATATACCCAAACAATAAGAAAATGAATAAAAAGAAAAGAAATAGGAGATCTATCTCTGCTATTCCATACCTGACAACAGATCACATTAAATATTAAAAACTAAAGTTGCTACAAACACAAAGTCAGTTGTCACAATGTCGCCCTGACGTGGAAAATAAAACACAAGGGGATCACAAAAAGATCACAAAGGTGTGGGTGGCACAGGATGCCTCATTTAATTGTCGCAATAAAAAAGAAAAAAAAAATCAAATAAATATTCTCCAAGGTTTTTAAGGTCACCTGTTTAAATTGCGGACACTTGATATGTCCATTTGGTTGTAGGTCTGGGATAATAGACTTTGGTCATCAGGCTGTCATGTAAATCATGTTAAGGCTCATAGGACCGTGGCTTACAGGCTTCTGGTCTGTCAAGGTCATCTCTGCTGCTGATAGAAATAGATGACCATCACCACCAGACTGTGGTGCCCCATTAAACCTTTTCCTCTGTATTATTGTGATGCCGCAACCCAAAAATGTCAAACACAGGTGACTCTGAATGACCAAAAGAAAAATAAGACCAGGACTCACCCGAGGCAGCCAGGCCCCAAACTCATAAGGCAGATTTCAAGGCCTGCACAGGCCTAAAATGGGGCTCAGGATTTACCAGGTCAAAAATAATTTGGTTTCATCTCATTGGAACTGCCTTGTTATTCACTGTGATGCTAGCAATCACCGAAAAGGTCTATAGCAGTGTTTCCAAACTCCTTTTCTGTGGTGCCACATGTTTTGACACCAAAAACATCCCAATGCACATCACTATTCCACTAACCACAAACACATTACATCTCATAGACATGCCCACTGGTGACTGCACAAACAGGCAGATGGACTCTAGCAACTAGGAGATGCTTCCAGAATTCAATAATGCTGACTCTGTAACACAGCGATCGCAGAGCTGTTTCAGCTTCTCCAGGTGCTCCTGCCATCCTCAGACAGGTCTTGAGCACAGTATTATTACCACGGCACACCTGGGGAGTCCTCATGGTGCACCTCTACTGTGGCACACTGGTTGGTCTATAGAAATGGGTTTGAGATATATTTCCAGGATCTGCAGAATGCTAGCTGAGGTCCTTCAGGTCAAGTTATATAACGAGGGGAGTCTCGTTCAGCTTTAGCCCTGGTATGGGTGGAGAATTGTGAGCAAGACCGGTCTTGGCAGCATGCAGCCTGCCACTGTTAAGGATTTAAGAAATAAATATGGTGGGGTGTACAGGTAAAAACAAGGAGAGTAAACCTTGAAACTTAATGTGAGCATTTCTTCTTGTTCACCAATAAAAAAGAACTGTTAGAAGATAAAGTGCCTTTCATGGACGCAGTCACAATAAAACAATCAGCTCATGCAAAGCAAACTGAAAATGCATCACCTCCGTGTGTCCCAACCTCAAAAGGATCAGATGTGGGGCTGAGCTCGTGTTATCATGAAGAAGATGAAAGCATACTTCTCAGGCCATGGGGTCTTTATGTACAAAACTGTGGCCAATGATTAACAAAGAGAGTGACAGTCAGTCCCTCTTCTCGTTTGTCATGGAGCGGGTTTTTTATGCATGGATTCAGTTTGGACAGATTCGGTTTAGTTTTATTACGTATTTCTTGTTGTTAAATGGAAATAATGTAAGGATTCTGTTTCATTGTGTTTGGCTGGCCATATTGCTTATGGCTGGTGAGGCATAAGAGAAGTTGTTCCTGTCAAGAATATGTTTGGCATTGTCTGATTTGTGTTGATGTATTGGTATTGCTATTTTATGTCTTATTCACTTCTGTCGTTATCTTTGTGTCATCATACTGCCATTCTGCTGTTTTCCTATGAGCTCCACCATCTTGTGGCTTGTTTATTGTATCAATAGTCACATGATCAGTTACACTTCCCCTATAAAAGATGGCAGCACACATTCACTCATTTCAGAACTCAGTGAAACAAATGGAGGGATTTCATTCCAAAACCATTGGATTAAAAAGCAAATATTGAGGAGATGAATTTGGTTTGATTCAGGGTGTTAAGAAAATTTGATTTATATTTGTGTTACACATTTTATCTTTCATTTCTGGACCCTTGATTTTCAGTAAGAGACCCCAGCCAGGTCCATTGACCTTCCCTTAAAACAAAATTCAATTCTCTGGCCTCACAGCAAACAAAATGGAAGCACAATGACATGACAAACTTAACAATAAAACATGTTAACCATACAAATAGAAATAGGAACAATTTAAAAAAGAAAATCAAGGCAACGCTTAATGCAAACTTAACTAGCCCGCATGTTGAGCAAAATGCTTAACAGAAATAAAAATAATAAATAAATCCATAAGGGATGCAACTTTTAACTTAATTGAGAAGAAATTCCATGCGCCTCGTTTTCTGTGTGAAGGTCCGAGTCCTGCTTCTTGCCTCTTCTGAGACTTTTTGACACTCTAAGTGAGTGAGACCCTCTGAGGCCCTATTTCCTCGGCTGGACCCTCGATTAGGGCACTTTGTGCGTGTTGCTCTTTAATAGCCACGAGTCTGCAGTTACTAATATCGGCCCAGTTGTTTGTTAAATAGAGCGATGGCATTTATAAAGAGAAATCCATAAGGAGGATTAACAGGTCAAGTTACAGTAATTCTGCTATTTTTTTTTAATTGATTTGTTTTCCATTTTAATGCCAAGTTTTCAAATAAAAGATTTAAGAAAAGAATCTCAAAGAGATCACATGGACAAAGATGCCCGCTGTTGCTGCCATTAGTTTGCATGAATGCATGTGTTTTGCTCTTCCTCTTCTTCATCAAAGAGGAATTCAGAATGCTCAGACAATGCTTGTTGTTACAGCTGAAGGACCCCCAGAATGCGCTGACCGTGAACTTGAGGCGAACTCGTTAACACTACTGTCAAGTATCCCACCCTCTGCGAAACACCGGGCCCGTCTTCGCTGCCCCCTTGTCAACATCAGTGGGACCAAAACATGAACGCGAGCCATCAGCATCGCTGACAGCTTGTCATCAGTGAAGATCTCATTAATTTAGACCCAACGTTTCATTTATTTGGCATCTGCCAAGCTATTCCCATCCCCTATTGGTGCAGACTTTCTGAGATAACCTCTGTTTACATTTCCCATATTTATTTGAATGTTCCTCATACTTCAAATTTAGCAGTCAGTTGTTCAGGCGCTGTCAGTCCACATATGTGCAGTTCATCAGATGTCGATGTGTGCGTGTGTGTGTGGATCTGTCAGCTGGGGACAGATCTCTCCGAATTTCTAATAAAGACAGAATCTGTAAAACATGAAAAATGAAAACAAATGGAATATAGTATGTGGGCCCCACGGGAGCGGGGTCACAAAAGTATAGCGGACTGGATTAGTTCATCTATTCACCAGAGTGGCATCTGAGTACCACAGGAGCGTCTTGATATCTAAAAAATGATGGAAAGACACAGTTCAATTTGTCCCACTTTCATAAAAGATAATTAACCTGTCACTCTCAGCACTTTAACAACTTCATTAAACTGGAATGGGAAAGATTGCTTCAGGGAACGCGCTACTGTCTCGCCCAGAACAGGCACAGCCAGGAATTTTTTTTCTTCCTCTCAAAGTGGGTAAAGTTGCAAATAAATACATGGAGTGTAAAAAAAATCGACTTGGAGGTTATAAGTAAGAGAGCTGCACAGGCCCGCAGTCTGAGGTTTATGAGGAAGTTGAGAGGTGGACTTGGGATGACGTGCTCCATGAACCTTTAATGGCCAAGAATAGGAGAGCCAGCCATGTGCAACTGACAGACGTCTCCAGTGAAAGCAGCAACAGCTTCCTTTCATTCCTCTTTCTTTATTTCTATATTTGTTTTGTTAGGATTTACACCACCAAATACGTTTAAACGAAAGGAATCAAGTTCAATTTGTATTTATTTAATTACAAAGGTTATAAGCAACGTGTTACTTGGTGACTCTAAGCTGGGAGTGAGCGGGGGTCTGTGTGTGCACCTCCGTCCCATCCAGGGGTAACCCTGCCAGAAATGGAAGGATGGGGGCCAGCAATTAGCTGTTGGAGTTGTGGTGGGGACCTTCCCTGCTGCCAGTCCATGGACCCCCAGTTCACTTCTCTCGTCGAATTGCCTCTTTGTGGAGTCTCTTTGCATTTCTCTGGTTTTCCACCTGAAATGCTGCTTAAGGCAAGGTACGCTTGAGCTGGACGACTCCCATCTTGAGTCTTAGGCTGGGGCTCCAAATATCATCCATCCATCCATTATCTAACCCACTATATCCTAACTACAGGGTCACGGGGGTCTGCTGGAGCCAATCCCAGCCAACACAAGGCGCAAGGCAGGAAACAAACCCTGGGCAGGGTGCCAGCCCACTGCAGTCCATACATCATTGACATGGAAAAATGGCAAAGTGAAGATAATTTAAAAAAAAAAAGACACTTCCTTAATTTCCTGATGAAACTCGGGACAAAATGCATGAACTAAAGCTTTGGGGCAGAGAGTCTTTTTTCGCAGTGGCAAAATCTAAACATGAAGGCTGAATCCAAGCTAATAAGAAAGTACGAGTCAGAGAGGAGGAATTTTCACATGTAAGCATTGAGTCTGTGCAGTGCTGAGACTGAACTTTGTATGTTTTGATGTAATGAAAATGAAATGAATTTATAAATACAACAAAAACAAACCTGTGCCTTTCTGTGAAGAAAGTAGAATTCATTAGCATTTATAGGCCAAGCTGAACTGGAGAGTGAAGGGAACTTAAACCACTGGCTTTCTACCGTGAACGTGAAGTGGCGTCCATCTCATTATTCGGAACACAAGAGTCCAACGGTCGGAGAGAACCAATGAGCTCGAGTCGCCTGATCGACTGGCCTCACAAAAGCTCCATCGGGTTCCGATCTCACACTGCATGGCTTCCTCTGATTTAGTTGTTTGGTTGTAATTTGCCCAAATGTGACCTCAAAACCAAAACTTTCTTGTCATTCAGTCAAGCGCTTGTAACATAACGACTATAAAGTTCTGACTTTGAAAGCAGTGTCCTCTGAATGAAGCACGTGTTATATAGATTTGACATATTTTAAAAGATACATTTGATATCATTCAAGTCTAAGTTATTTTTTTGTTCTAGGGTGAAGCATTTATTATAAATCATAAAATGACTGTATTTGCAACTTAAAATGGGGTTCAAAAGGCCTTAAAACTTATCGATCATATCCATTGTTCAAGCAAAGAATGTTTTGGAGTATTGATCAGCATCTTGAGTTTGCACAAGTGCTGAAAAACAATCTAATAACTAATTTTCAGAAAGAAAATATTTCTGTTTGTGGGACATTTTAAAGAAAGTCTGGCAGCACTCTTCACGCCATTGCTTATTCCCGTCGTGGTTTCCTGCGGCTCGATGCTTTGATTCTTACTGTTGTGGTCCCCGGCCGGGACGCCCAGGAGGACCAGAGGAGGGCTTGTGCCTCCTCCAGACCGCGAGGGGGCGTCCGTCCTGGTTATGTTGGGGGTCCCTACAGGGCTGGGCTCCTGCCCCGGCCGGGGACCACACTGTGAATGTTTCTGGAATTCAGGACGAGATTTTGATTCAAGTTCAAGTTTATTGTCATGCGTACAGAGCACAATGAGCTTTTTACTTGCAGGTCTCCTCACATCATGTAAAAAAATAATCTGACTTGAAAAACACCAAAGCTATCCTTTCACTTTCACAATAAATGAACATTACAATGAGCAAGATAAAAAAAAAAAAAAACACAAACAATGGCTCTATTGTACTGATAAGTCTGCATAGATTTCTGTTATGTTAATCAACATGAGCTGAGAACACAAAACATTTTAGGACGTACATTTGGTTTAGTAGATTACTATGCTTTATGACTAAAAGTCTGCAGTGGGTTGGCACCCTGCCCAGGATTGGTTCCTGCCTTGTGCCCTGTGTTGTCTGGGATGGGCTCCAGCAGACCCCCTTGACCCTGTGTTCGGATTCAGCGGGTTCGACAATGGATGGATGGATGACTAAAAGTATGACTACTGCAAAAAGGAGAGAGGAAGTGCCAAAAACCCCTGGCCAAAACGAAGTAGACTCTTTAGTGTAAGAGCAGACCAAGTTAATGTTAGATTCACCTAAGGGTTTACTTGAGTATAATGGATGGAAGTTCTGCATAGCTACACAGATTCTGGTAGATTCTGTTTTATCAAATTGAAGCTCACATGTTAATGAAATATTCTTCATATTCGATTTTATTTTTGATGAAACATTTTATACTGATTAGATTAGAAAGAGCTTGTAAATGGAAAGATACAGAGGCAAGGAGCTGTCTTACTGTGAGTCCAATTGCATACATAGATCTTAATGAATGCCATGCTAATATATAAACCTATACAGAAATGTACAGAAACATAACTAAGATTTAAATAGAAACATTATAAGCAAAACATAATATTTTTTTGGTGTGCATAATGAATGTTTCTCATTTTTGTGAACTGTTCTTGCCTTCAATTTCACTAAATCTTTTAATACAAAGACATTGGACTGTGGAATTTGTTGTGTTTACATCACACTTAATGCTCAGATCCTTTTAGTATTTATAGAATCCTTGGGGCCACAGGATAACATAGGTATATTAAGCATTTAAGTTAGTAAATTAAATTAAAATGCAAAACAAACCCACATTTCAAAAATTCCAAAAGTAAAAAAAATAATAACAAAGCCAAATACTAAGTGCTAAAGAAAAAGCAAAGCCAACACTAACCAAAGCAAATCCACAAAACCAAGAAAGTAAACCAAAACAGGCCAAAAAGACGCAATGGAAAAAGTTAAAAGACCAAAGAAAGTCACAGGCCATGGAAAGCCAGCAGAAGCTTCTGACAGTGTGAAGTGTTTCTAAAAGCGTCACTCGGGACGTCTGCCTGACTAGACATTGTGCTTTGTATGTTACACACACAGAAAGTTGTCAATAGACCAAAACTCCACCACTGCGGAAATTAGGGAAGCTTCGATCACATCTTTTAGCTACCAAGTTTTCAACATGGCTATGTGGGCACAACTACTCTGCCTCAGGAGATATCCAAGCCCAACAATAGGCCCAAGTGCTGACAACTGGCTTAAACTATACTGAGGGTCTTTACTGACTGCATGAGGGGAGGTGAAAAATCTCCAGCTGCTTGTGATTCACCCTCCAGGTCGCTCAAGTTTGCTCAACTCTTTTGTCACCAGTCAGCCAACGCATAAGAAAGGAGGTGTTAAGTTGGTACAGCACAGGGTGAACTTTATTAAAAGTTCTTCAATGAACCTTCAAATTCAAAGCTAAACTGGAAGTTGTAGAGAAAACCTGACCAGGTTTACTTGGCTCAGCTTCCTCTATGAATTTAGGTGGAAGTGCCAGCCTACACAAAAGCAGCTCATGAAGAGCACACACATGCAGAGTTGAAAAAACGGCAAACAACAAAACCAACGAAAAGGGCACAGTGGCAGGCAAACAACATGTGCTCAAAGGGCACACTGGCATGCCGTGTTGTGGGTCAGGCCCTACAGTTAATTATTTGTTTGTTTCTCACTTATTATTTTTTTTGTTTTAGAATGACTCTCTGTTAGATTGTTAATTGTTCTCTTTTTTGTTAAATTGTATTACTGATTTCTCTTTTCTGCTAGTTATACCATCGAGTGTTTTGATGGTGGAGGCACAAGACCTCAAATCGGATTACGAGCCCCGGGTGTCTTCTGTTTGTGGGTTTTTTGGTCTTTTGTGTTTTGATTTTAGGAAAGATGTCGGCTTTGTTAACTTTAAATAACTTCTACATTGTTTTGGTTCTTTCTTTGCTCTTTTCTTTTTTATTTAATGTGTGTATTTAGTCTTTTTCGTTAGCAATTTGATATTTTTGCATATTTTTTGTATTCTGAATTTTGATCTTTAGTTCCTGATGTTCCCTGTTCCTTATTTCTCTATTTTTGACCTTGGATGTTTGGTAATTAATTTTCTTCTTGATTTTTGGTGGGGCATTTTGAGTTTTTTGAAATTATAGCTTGTTTCTCTTTTGGAAATGATTTCTTAATAAGATATTTGCTTTTGTGCTTTATTTAAAATTTAATTAAACACTTTGTTCTTGTGGCACTTTCTGTATGTTTGCAGTACAAATCCTAACAAAGACCACATGACCAGGGCCCCCTGATGTCACAAACTCACGCCATGTACAGCTCAGTCATAACCACAGTCCATGATGTCAAGATGTGGCAGCCATTTTGGATCCCTGGAAACAATGATAAATCATCAACAGATGACAAGCAAAGCGGTGCCAGAACACCAGAAAATGGCTGCAGGTCCTGACACATTGTTGCTCTTCTTGGTGTCTTTATGGGGCTATTTGTGTTTTCATTTTTTGTTACTGCAAATTCAGTTTAATGTGGAGTGTTTTGCTCAACAATAATTAACATGAAATTACAGCAATATAAGTATATGGAAATAATAATAGAGATTTGGGCAGTCGACAGCATTGCTGGGGTTCTGAGGTCAGCGATAACAGAAAGCAGTTCTGGTGACCTTCATCAGATGGTGGGCAGGTACAGCCGTCTGGACAGTCCCTCAAGATGCTTTCATCCCAAAGTCATTGCATGAACGACCCATTTGTATTAATAGGGATCAGCTCCTGTGAGACAAATGAACATCAATCGATGGGAAAACAGAACAAAGATTGAATAGAAATCATAGAAATGACCAATAAATCCAAAAGAGTGCAGACATGGCTTCAGGATCTCTAACGGGGTTCAGAGACCATTTTCTATTACTTAACTTAGGGTTAGGGTTGTTCTTAAGGAGGCTAGTGAGTACATATATAAACCCTTGACACGTATTTTTAGGAAGTCACTGTGCACTGGAGAGATTCCAAAGGACTGGAAAATGGCAAATATCATCCCATTATATAAAAAGGGTGACAGGGCAGATCCAAGCAACTATAGGCCAGTAAGCTTAACAAGCATCACAGGAAAATTAATGGAAGGAATTATTAAGGATAAGATTGAGCAACACATGACAAGGACAGGAGTTATTCTGAACAGTCAGCATGGGTTCAGAAGGGGGAGGTCGTGTTTTACTAACATGTTGGAATTCTATGAGGAGGCAACAAAAGGATACGATCAAAGTGGAGCTTATGATATTATTTATCTGGACTTTCAGAAAGCATTTGATAAGGTGCCACATGAGAGGTTGGGCATCAAGTTAAAAGAAGTGGGAGTTCAGGGTGATGTTTTTAGATGGGTGCAGAATTGGCTCAGACACAGGAAGCAGAGGGTGATGGTGCGAGGAACCTCATCAGAACTGGCCGATGTTAAGAGTGGTGTTCCACAGGGGTCAGTGCTAGGGCCGCTGCTATTTTTAATATATATAAATGATTTAGATAGGAATATAAGTAACAAGCTGGTTAAGTTTGCAGATGATACCAAGATAGGTGGATTAGCAGATAATTTGGAATCCGTTATATCATTACAGAAGGACTTGGATAGCATACAGGCTTGGGCAGATTTGTGGCAGATGAAATTTAATGTCAGTAAATGTAAAGTATTACACATAGGAAGTAAAAATATTAGGTTTGAATACACAATGGGCGGTCGAAAAATCGAGAGTACACCTTATGAGAAGGATTTAGGAGTCATAGTGGACTCCAAGCTATCAACTTCCAAACAGTGTTCAGAAGCCATTAAGAAGGCTAACAGAATGTTAGGTTATATAGCACGATCTGTGGAGTACAAGTCCAAGGAGGTTATGCTCAACCTTTATAATGCACTGGTGAGGCCTCATCTTGAGTACTGTGTGCAGTTTTGGTCTCCAGGCTACAAAAGGACATAGCAGCACTAGAAAAGGTCCAGAGAAGAGCGACTAGGCTGATTCCAGGTCTACAGGGGTTGAATTATGAGGAAAGATTAAAAGAGCTGGGCCTTTACAGTTTAAGCAAAAGAAGATTAAGAGGTGACATGATTGAAGTGTTTAAAATTATGAAGGGAATTAGTACAGTGGATCGAGACTTGTATTTTAAAATGAGCTCATCAAGAACACGGGGACACAGTTGGAAACTTGTTAAGGGTAAATTTCGCACAAACATTAGGAAGTTTTTCTTTACACAAAGAACGATAGACACTTGGAATAAGTTACCAAGTAGTGTGGTAGACAGTAAGACGTTAGGGACTTTCAAAACTCGACTTGATGTTTTCTTGGAGGAAGCAAGTGAATAGGACTGGCGAGCTTTGTTGGGCTGAATGGCCTGTTCTCGTCTAGATTGTTCTAATTGTTCTAATTGTTCTAACTTAAAAGAGAAAACTAGCATTTTTCACATTCCTTTACTAAATATTTTGTAAACATAAAAACAAACAAACAAATACAGAAAAGGACAAAACAAACAAACTACCATGAAACGTGGAAGACAAAAAATATTAACTATAGGCAAGTGCTGGCTGCTCCTGTCGTCACTTCTAAGGATGTTCACGTTCCTTGAAAGCTAAAGCACTTTGTGATGCATCATTGAGCACTTTGCTGCTTTCCAAGCAGATGCTTTCTGGGGTCCATCTGCTCACAGAGTTGTCTTTAACAAGCCCCTTTCACCTTCAGCAAAAGCATTAGAAATGCCGGAGTATTCATTTGGTTTCATAGGTTTTGTTGGAGATCTAAAAGGGAAGTAAATCAGTGACACCTCCTAACTATCCATCCATCCATCCATCTATTATCCAACCCGCTATATCCTAACTACAGGGTCACGGGGGTCTGCTGGAGCCAATCCCAGCCAACACAGGGCACAAGGCAGGAAACAAACCCCAGCGCACTGCAGGGCACACACACACACACCAAGCACACACTAGGGACAATTCAAGATCGCCAATCCACCTAACCTGCATGTCTTTGGACTGATGCCACGTTTACTTCGATGTAATCAAAGTATTGATATGATTGTGAGGAAGAGAACTCCATTGATGCACATTTAGAACTAATAATCAAAACTGTTCACTTAGTAATCAATGTGGAAAAGGTGAAGCTTTAAATAAATGAAAATCCTGAATGTCCTGAAAATCTGCAATGATTTGAAATGTGCCAGGAGCAAACCCTGGAGAAAATGCCAGCCACTAATCTGCATTCCTTTAGAAGTTCATTTTAGATCGAACCAGAATTCAATTCAAGGGCAAATTCCAGTTTGCACCCAGAAGAAACCCACACAGACACGGGGAGAACATGCAGACTCCATGCAGGGAGGGTCTCCTAACTGTGAGGCAGCAGTGCTACCGACTGTGCCACCGTGCCACCTTACCTCCTAACTAAATGTTACATCTCAGTGACTTCAGTGAATGAGGCAACACACATGAAGGAAATGCAGTAAGTCTGCAGGAAAATAGTGGACTGGGCTTCCTTGTACTTGGATGTTGTTTAGGTCCTCCATGTCATTTTAAAATCAACTTCAGGGTCATTCTCATACTGTATGTTGTATGACAAGCTACTAGAATTTGAAGGGCCTTACTTATTATAATATTATCTAGGCTTATATTTTTGTTATATACAGTACGTATTCAAATTAGTGCTTCTATATGTTGGTTCCACTCTTTAGATGGAGTCTTTGGTAATGTAGTGAGTTGAGAAAAAAGATGGATGAAGAAATAAGTGAATATCCAGTTAGGGATGAAGAGAAGTTTTCATTCTTAGCTGAGTTACTCTTGTGTGTTTCCAAATTTAATGACCATTTTCAGTTTGTATCTAATTCTGTAAATTTAAAATACAATGTCCGAATGAATGTTCTCCCATCCTGAATCAGCTTCCACTTTGTGCTCAGTCCTGCTGAGACAGGCGCTGGTCCACTGTGACTTTAGGAGATGGGTGGCTGGATGGATGGAGTGAGAGGGATTTCCATTGAAGAAACACACGACGGAAAACATACCTTAAAAAGTCATGTGATTCAGTGGTGGCAGGACAAAAGTGGACAGTGACAAATATGTGGTGGCAGAATGTGCTCACCAACCAAACCCTTTGTTCATACTCTCTTCATTACCTACACAGCGCACACAAAAACATCATTTCAATTATGAGGTATACTTGTCAATTGTAATTTTACCTCTTAAAAGTTATTTTTCACTGTAAATATACTATTTTTGTAAAATATTATAAACAAATTAAAGTGACAAAACAAAGTATATCATGCAAGGATAAATGACGTGCATAAATAATTAGAAAACACAAAACCTGGTAGCTAAAAGGGCAACAGTGTCCTGTGAAATGTGCGGTCCCTGGTGAAAGATCAGAAAGTGGCACACGTCCACGTGGCGAGTAATCAGCTGCCATCATAATCTGGACACCTCTAGCTCTGGAGAACAGGAATCCGCAACAACAAAGACAACATTCATTTA
Source organism: Polypterus senegalus (assembly GCF_016835505.1). Lineage (NCBI taxonomy): Eukaryota > Metazoa > Chordata > Cladistia > Polypteriformes > Polypteridae > Polypterus > Polypterus senegalus. The sequence continues at coordinate 104,280,071 of NC_053169.1, read as the reverse complement.
TATAACACATCTTCATACAAACTAATAATGAGAGCTGGTCTCGGTACGACAGGCTGGTGTAAGAAATGCGGGTGAGATGAAGTCCAAACGACTGTAGACACGATCAGATGTCTGACCACGGGAGGTGGCGCTATTAACTCCACGGCGGTACAACTTTGTTTGCAAACTCCCTTTTCTAATATCGAGGTAAGGATTAATCTCAAATACAATCTGAACTCTGGAAGTACTTTAATTCCTGTTGCTGTGCTTCTTCCGCAAGGACGCACAGCATTAATGGCTCAAGTGATAGGAGAAAAGGACAAACTATTCTCACAATGTGCATCAAGTAAACAAAGGGACAAAAGCCATGCGAAGCCTGAACTTTCACCCTGAAGTATGTAGGACAACTTCTACAAGTGTTTCTAATATTCTGCCATTAGAGGTCGCAATTCAACCTGACAAAGGACTTTCTGACACAAACAATGGAGCTCAAGTGCTTTACAGAATGAAATGAAAGGAAGTTAATATAACAGATAAACAAGATTAGGTGCCAATATTATAGACGATGAACAACTGTAACAAACTCTTCAAGTACAAACATCATCACAAGGCCCACAACCTAAAGTTATTAACATTTAAACATGCAGAGGAACCTTTGGTCGACTTTGTTGTTGTCCACTTACCTGAAACTTCTTCACTGTTCTTCACAGCAAGTGTTGGAGATGAAAGAGGAAATCTCAGTTGATATTTGTCTGCTCGCTTTATTTGGTGTGCTCTTAGGAAATTAACAATGACAAATGGCAATAACAATGGCAAGTGTTTTAAATTCAGCTAATGTAAATTAGCACTGCATTATGGTATTTTTCCATAAACAAATCATGCAGAGAAAAACAAAAAACAAAATGGAGGTGATGGGCTAACATACGGAGTGATATGTGCCACCCACAAGAGTATTGTTGTTAATTTCCTAGGACCGTGCAAATGGTTTAGGTGGTTTAGAACGAGATGTATCACATCTTGTCTGTCTCATTTATAAATCACTTAGAAGTAAGCACTGACACCCTGCTACCAAGGTGGCAACTTTGGTGTTAAATGTACAGTAGTTAGGCCTTGCTTACTGATAAAATAATAATTACTGTATGTCTTAAAAATGTCCAAGTGGTGACATCCTTCGAGACGACTCCCTCAGTCTCCTGTCTCGCCAGCCTATCCCCCAAAGGGACTAGTACCTCTATTGGCATGGACATCCGGAGCTGGGCTTGTGCCCGTTGGCTTGTCTGGACTGCAGTGCACTCCCACCTTGCTGTGGAGGTGAAGGGAATCTCCAGGAAGGAGACGAGTGTGCCCAGCTTGAATTTCCACCCTAAGACTCAACAGAGACTGCACTCTGAAAGTGGACACGTGGATTTAACCATTTAGTCTTTTAGACCCCTGCTTGTTGAAAGTCATCTCTCTCGCTTGCCGCCATTTGGCGCTGTCTGGTTTTCTCTTTTTCTCTAATACTTTGACTATGGAGCACTCACAACACAACATCTTTTTATGAGCTGTACCTGTGGTGCTGAAATCTTCTTGGCACCTTTGTAATGACATTGCCGTGATTTGAAATGTATTGTTAACCTAAAGGTTCAGCTCTGATGTGGTGACCTTTTCATGTAAAGCATTTGCTGAACCAGCATATTCTTTAATTGACAATTGGCTCTGATCCTCTTCTAGCCTGGGAAGCATACCGTGGTGTGCAAATGTTTGGTCATCTTTGCTTAAAATGTCAGTTTCTGTGACTTGTTAAGTGAGCAGAAGATGAACTGATCACCAAAAGGCATAAAGTTAAAGATGACACTTTTCTTTTCATCATTTTATGCAAGATTAGTGTATTTCTGTTTTGTACACTTGTACAATGAAAAAAGGAAAGGCTGCGGTGGGCTGGCACCCTGCCCGGGGTTTGTTTCCTGCCTTGCACCCTGTGCTGGCTGGGATTGGCTCCAGCAGACCCCCATGACCCTGTAGTTAGGATATAGCGGGTTGGATAATGGATGGATGGATGGATGGAAAAAGGAAAGGAGCACCATGCAAGGGTTTGGACATTCCAAGATGTTTGAGGTCTCAGGTGACTTTTCTCGAGGTCTCAGACCTTCATTAGCTCATTAGGGCTATGGTGTGTTCACAGTCGTCGTTAGGAAACCCTAATTGCAAAGCCGTATAAATTCTCGTACTCCTCAAACCTTCTCCAAGAATCAGCAGCCATGGGCTTCTCTAAGCAGCTGCCTAGCACTTTGAAAAATAAAAGAACTGAGGCTCACAAAGCAGGAGAAGGCTACAAGACGATAGCAAAGCGTTTTCAGGTAGCTGTTTCCTCAGTTTGTAATGTTATTAAGAAATTGCAGTGAACAGGAATAATGGAAGTCAAGCTGAGGTCTGGAAGGCCAAGAAAACTTTCTGAAAGGGCTGCTCTTTAGATTTCTAGAAATGCAAATAAAAACCCCAGGAAGATTTAACAGATCTTGAGTTGTGGTGCACTGTTCTACTGTGTAGTGACCTTCGTGGTAGATTCCGCAGAAGAAAGCCTTTCCTGCATGCTAGCCGCACACAATCAGCACCTGAAGTTTGCCAATGAACATCTAAACAAGCCTGATACATTCTGGAAACAAGTCCTGTGGACCGGTGAAGTCAAAACACAACTTTCTGGCCACCATATGCAAAGGTGTGTTTGGTGAAAAAAGGGACCAGAACACGTCTCCAACTATTAAGCATGGCGGTGGATCGATCAGGCTTTGGGCCTGTGTTACAGAAAGTGGTACAGGGAACATGTCGTTGGAAAAGGCAAGTATGGATTCAGATAACTACCAGTAGATTGTGGAAGCAAAAAGCAGGCCATTTGTAAACAAAGTTGAAGTTACAAAGAGGATGGAGCCTACAACAAGACAATGACCTGAAACCTACAATGGAATACCTCAAGAGGAGCAAAGTGATAGTTTTGCGATGGCCGGCACAGCCCCCCCCACCTAAACATTGTTGAAAACCTGCGGAGATCTCAAAAGAGCAGTGCATGCAAGAAGGCCCATGAATCCTGCAGAATTAGGAGCCTTTGTAAGGATGAATGGGTGAAAAGGTCCCAAATAAGAATTGAAAGACTCTTAGCAGGCTGTAAAAAGTGTACAAGCGGTGATACTGACAACGGGGGTCTTATGAGTACTGACCATGTCAGGGGCCCAAACTTTTACTTCAAGCTCTTTTCATTTTTTTGGATGTTTTAAGTACCTGTGAATGTAATCTTGCATAAAATGTTAAAGAAAGGTGTCATCTTTAACTTTATGCCTTTTGGTGATCAGTTCATCTTCTGCTCACTTAACTATTCACTGTAACAGACATTTTAAGCAAGGGGGCCCACGCACTTGCATGCCCCTTTACTCCTTACTAAAATGACCCGAATATTTCACAAAGTATTCCTTCAGATATTTAAAGGAAAGGATTGGCCTAAGCAAAAAATATGAATTTGGGTGGCAATGATTCTTCTTCCACTAGCAGTCACAATTTGGAGACTTTATTCCGCATATATCTGTTCTTATTTGAGGACTCACTTGTTCGATTCTGTCCAAAGATGCTTTTGTTGCTCTTTTATTTTGCTTTTCATTTTGTTCACAGGTGTCTTTTCACAGATGTAAGCATTTTGTTTAGTGTTGCTATGGCCGTTGCTGGTCTTGTGATGTGATGATATGACATTGTGACGCCAGTTCCTAGTTTTCCGTGTGGATTTTGGCAGCCCATTGGCCTCATAACTAAATTAGCAGAAAGAAGAAATGCATGGCTGAAGAGCAGGTAGGGAGCATCATGCCAGAGAAGCAAAGCAAAGCAAACAATGAAGCTAAAACACAAAGCCTGCCAGATGTTCCACCACTGACACGTTTTGGGCCGTTGGGTTGTTGTGTCCTGCCAAGACCCTTAAATTAGTGTTAATGGATTGATGGGTGGCATAACATGAGGTGTATGTGTGAGCGTCCAGGGCGATGTGCAAGTACCAGGGCCAGGTAGTGAAAGCCTTAGAATGCTCCTTTGTACGTTTTGGACCAGCCAGTCCAACTGGATATTGGTAACACTTTTTAACACGTCCTCTTTGTTGAGAATTGGGAAGCAGGAGTCTCGCTGCCCTCAGGATAGACGGACCTGATAAACCCTCCATCTCTTTCATAGGTGAAAACACATTCCTATCAAGCCTTTAGCCATGCATTTCTAAGGCTAGATGGTCTCATCAGAGCTGTTGAAACATTTTGTTGTTCAGCAGAAGACGCGCGACACAAGAACAAGAACACGCAAAGAGTGATGTCATCTTGCCAGTGCCCTTTGGCTGCAGTAGCTCAGCAATGTTCTTTGCCACAATGGATTAAATGATAACATAACCAAGTAAAGCAAATACTTTAATATAATCATATTTGTCAAAAGAAACATCTCCAGGGACAGTTAATATAAATATTACACCTGATTGTGAACCCGAAGCTATCAACGTAAACATCAGCTTGCTTGAAATAAAACGGAAAGTGAAAAGAGTGATGTGGCCAACTCAGACGAAACAAAGTTCAAAAACTCCGAAAAGAAGGGAAGAGAATGGGCGTTGTGCTGCTAATGACTCGAGGAGAAGCCGCACAGTGGCCGTCTCAAAGATAAGAATAGCAGGTCACCGTGACAGATGTTTGAGACATATTGAAAAATTAATTAGCCGCTAGTAGACCAAACGTGAGAGGCGGACGGATCATTTTGTCTGGGCTGACTTTTGTTTCACTGCTCTGCAGCCACGTTAGATCAGATTGACTTGAATCCTGGGAAGGCAGGTAGTTTGGGATTATCTGAAAAGATTACAAATGGCAGGATGGAGGTGGCAGTGCTAGTGGGGACGGTGATGGCTGCAGCATTTTCTGTGAAAGGTGATGCTTGATGGGACCACAGAATCACAAGTTGACTAATTGTTGTTCCAAAGTGTCTCTTTACTTCACTGAGGCTAATCTTTGCGTGCAGTTTCTCGAGTTCAAGCCCGAATTTTTAAAAATGCATAGCATTAAGCGGCTTGTCCTTCTGATGTTCTTTCAAGCCACTTTGTCCTCGCCTTTTCGCCAAAGCTTTCTTGAATGGTGACGTCAATTTCTTCAGTACAAGCATGTGAGGGGTCGGCTGGCGCTGGCTACTGAGGTGGGCTTTGAATGCGTCTCTTAGGTCATGAGATGTTTGAATGTCTCCTCTTAACCAAAGGCTGCTTTTATATCTTCTTCTATTACTTTTTAATTTGCATGCACAGAAGCCCATTACAGTCTCTATTTTTATATACTTTTTATGTAACTATTCATTTTTAGTTCATTTGTAGTCCTTGTGAAGTTTACCAGTTTTATAGTTAAAGCGACATTTCAGAAGTTTGAATACACAGTCACCTGATGTTACCCAAGCTGTATGGTTTATTCATTTAATGCTTTTATAGGATGTTACCCTAATTCACCAAGCAGAACTTGCAGTTAGTGACACCGCTGGCCTCTTCATGTCTGACCAGTCCTGCTGTCCTCATTTTCCTGGTTAATTTGTTTCTCATGGCTTACAGCCTCAAAGCAGTGGAACCAAAGAAGGCTCCATTGTCCTTTAGGACAGAACAAACCTCTGTAGGCCCAAAGTCCATGAGTGTCCTTTCTGAATTAGCTCAGGTCAAGTGACAGTGCCAGGGTTAATTTCTAAGATTAATATAAATGAACATCCACCTCTTTTCCATAGCATAGCTGCTGAGAGCCAGAGTGGGATTAGTCACAAGGGGGAGGTCAGCCTTGGATGGTACAATAGTCATCGCAGGCCACATGCCCACCCATACTCACACACACTGGGCCAGTTCAGTTCAGAGTCAATCATCAGCCTAACCTGAATGTCTTCTGGAAACAGCAGGAACCCCCTGAAAAAGACCACATGACATGGCAAGGACAGAAAGTGGCAGGCCTGGGGCTTTAAGCTGTGAATGCAGCGAATCATCAGACATTTGTTGGATGGCACATAAGCTCTGATCATCCTATCTCATCTCGATATCTATCCTCATCTATGGTCAAGAACACTGGAGAAGGGGGCTGTGGGTTCAAGCATCTGAAATAAGTTTCCCAAGATGGGAGGACCTCAGAGTGGACTAAGAGGAGCCAGCTAGTGTGATGTGGACATTTTCTAAGGATTCCCCCATGCCTGTGTGCCAGGTACGGCCCAGTTGGAGGTACACAGGAGAGGCAGGAGAGATTTTGAATTTTAGAGTCCAAACTCTATTTTGTTCTTCTCGTATTGTTGTCAAACCTGCCTACCCCAATTCTTGGCCATGTGAGCCTGGAGCATACCCAGGCAGCACTGGGTGCAAGGCAGGGTGCCAGTCCATCACAGCAGCACTCATTCCAGAGCCGATTTAGAGTCAGGAAAACTGTGGTGAGAATACACAAAACACACAGAGACGACATCAGTGTAGGGATTTGAGCCGAGGACACTGGATCCACGAGGCCACCATGTCATCTTGTATTATTGTGTGTGTGTCATTTCTTTTTTTTTTTATCAAATTTGTTCCTGTTTACTCTTTTGTAGTCTCTTCTGCAGATGTGAAAAGCATTATATAAAGTACACTTCAGTGTTAAAAGGTGCTAGATAAAAGGGCTAGGGACTGAAATGGATTACATTTTCAATGATGGGAACTGCCCTGATGGGCGCCCCCCACCATTAGGCACATTTTCAGCTTGTAGCTTAAGACGCAGGCAGTCGAGAAGAATCCTGGGAGTTGATGCTGCCACTCAGTTACTATTGTAATACCAAGCATAGTCTGTGAAAAAGACGGATCATAAAAATGGTTATGGCTAACCATTTACAAAACAGGCAATGAGAAGCCAATGATGTCAAAATATGAACTACATAAATTTCACAGACACCCAAATCAAGCAGCACACAAAACTCTTCGATGTTCTGCAAAGACAAATTCTAGAAATGATGGGTCAGTTTGGAAAACCTCCACCAAAGTAGGAGTCTGAAAGTCTGAGAAGGCATTTTACAGATGGCAGTGCACACGACGTGTGGCATCAGTGATGGAGCTCATGGATGTCACAGACACAGCGGCAATTCGAGATCCGCCTTCCTTTGGCCTCCAAACTAGTGGCACAAGTGTCCCTTTAATTAGATGCTGATGGCTGCTTTCTTATGAAATGTCATGCCAGGACAGGCTGATGTTTGGATGCCTGCTGCCCTCTGTTCGGGTATTTATTTCATCCTCCATCCAGACTTGCCTTTGTAATGCCACAATCTTTTCACACGTCACAGCAGTCGTCTCTCGTATATATTTTGTGCCCTCCACTCCATCTTGCCTGTTTTTCTCTTGGATTTCGTCCTTTTTCTGTCCTCACTGTGATGTCATAGTTGTGTGGGTTCATTTTGGCCCTTCACTTTGGCCCATTTTATTCCTGCTTTTAATACTTTTAGACGGTGGTATTATGCCTTTGGATTTCCCTTTTAGCCCGTCTCCATTCATGCTGCACACTCGTGTGTTATTTGAAATGGTGTGTCTGAAAAGAACAAAAGAGAAGAGGAATGATTAAAGAGGCTGAGGAGCTTCTGGGCTCCGGGATGAGTGGATTGTCCTTTGAGGACGGTGATTCATTAGGCAGTAAGGCAGAAAGTCACAACGCAGTGGGCTACAAATGAAGGCTCATTTGACTGAAAGCGGACCACTCTGAGCCCCTACACAGCGGAGTCGCAAAAAGAATCAGGTAACAAAGAGGGCCACCTTGGCACTTAGTCTTAAGAGAATAATGTGCTTGTGAACAAAAATGACTATTGGCGGTACAAACAGCCGTCCGAACGAACCTCCGAATCACACCAATGCTCACTACAGCCAGGTTACGTGTCATCCTGCAGACGAGTACAATACTCACCGCAACTCTGAATATTTTAGGAGCAAACAAGGGAGGCTGCACACTTGTAATCCAAACATGGCTGCCATGACATTAAGTGAGAGAAATATGCTCCACAGCAGGAAAATATTCCAAAGAAATTTGAGTCAAACGTCAAAAACTTGGGAGCTGTGTGAGTGTAAGCCATAAGTGCAGTTCAATAAAAAGGAAATCAAGAAACATTGTGAGTCATAAATTTGTCTTCCTCGCGTCCCCAAGGGCTGACAGTTAAGTGCAGGTCGAGGGAAGCCGACGGGGTGACCTTTCAATATGATTTCTTTATCTCCTATGATCCTCTTTATCTCCTTTTTCTCTTGGAGTCACTGGGTATGGTGGCCCATCTTCACGTGAGCCACACCACTTTGATCCAAGGCCCACCAGCATTGGCTTGAGCAGAGGCCTTGTGAGGACAGGAGTGTATGCAAGACACTTCTCTGTGTTGTTAAATGGTCATCCATCAGACCGTCCACTTTTTGCTCACAGCTCCTTTTATTGAATGCGAGTGCAGAATGAAAAAGATTAGCAAATAATGGACGGGTTAAAACCAAAGTATCTGAGACAGTTTGGAAGCAGGCCTTATACCCCGTGACATGACTTAGACCTGAAGTGGAATAATGTGTGAGCCTTGCAGGGCCGAGTTTCACCTCCCACTATGGGATGGCACAGAGGAGCCATGACAACTGAAAGATTCAGGTAGCACTCCTTGCCCAAGAACGTGATGCATCAGCATGGGAATTACAGATATCAAGAACAGGAACTGAACTATGGAGATGTCTGAATGAGCCTAATGCAAATGAAGATATCAAATCCCATGTCTGGCAAATAATGACTGTGATCAGTGATTGCCAGGCGAGGTTAGACTCGGGAGCACTGGAAAGTTCAGGTTCTGTTCATCTCGGGACAGTTGTTTCTCTTTCTCCTTCTCTTTATGAATTCTTTTCTCTAAAAACATATCACAAGTGCAAACATTTGATAGTATCCTGAGATTCTCACCTGCTTTAATTAAAAACGTCGGCCATCACGGTACAGGCATCGACGTGCTCAAAACTAAAGTGTTCAGCGATGTTATCAGTCCTCGTGCGGCAGAACGCAAATACCAGACTGACTCCCGTAACAATTAAGGCTGGCACTCACATGCCCGTGGCCTTTTCCAAATCAAAGTGATTTCTGATGGTACAGTTTGCAGACAAAATACATTTGCACATTTGTATTGAGCATAAATGATTTAGAAAATTGAGTAAATTTCTAAACGAAATAGAAAAAAAAAATCATAAGATCACGTAACATCACGTTCTCCAATCTGCTTAATCCGTCACCGGGCCTGCTCACCCACACACTCTCATGGAGCCAGACTGGAGTTGCCAGTTAGCCCGAGATGCAAGTCTTTAGGGATTTGGGAGGAAAACCAGTCGTAGACTTGCAATCGCCACACATGCAATGGCCAGGTGCAGATCCTTCCTCAATACTCTTATGATAAGAAGCAGAGTTACACCTAGGAAAACAGAAGAACAAAAACTTTATTTTCTCTTCACTACTTTTTGTAGGATTTCACCCAAAGCATCAGAGAGCTCAGCATGCTTCAGGTCCGAATTAATAAACATGGTACCCATGAGATCGCCCAGCTGTGAATGTGCAGTGGTACACACCACATGGTAAGTTATCATCCTGGTCTTGGCAAAGTGGTGTGACTGCTGCCCATTACAGCTGGAATCAGAAAACAAAAAGTAAAGTGGCCCGCCAAAGAGGCCTGGCAAGGTAACGTGATACAGAACATCAGCCGCGTTGTAAAGTATAGTCAGGAGTAAACGAATGGAGGTGCTCAACCGTCCTGAAACCTTCACAGGAACTGACGAGGGGTGCGGCCCCCTGAGCAGTGGCTCACTCTTCTTGGCATTTTGTATCTTGCAAGGGAGCCGCTGATTGTCTCATGGGCACTGCTGGCATTCTGTGACTTTCATGTGTCTTGATGTGACCTTACCAGCAAATGTTTTAGATTTGCGCCAGGCATTTGTTACCTTGTTCGTGTGACCAAGCTGATGGAGTTGAGTCTGGGGGATCGTCCATCTCCGTATCCCATCATTCCTGTGGGTGATATGGTAGGATTGGCCGATGACCAGATGTACCTTTTATTTGAAATCACAGTAATAGAATAAAATCAGGGTGCCCAGGTTTTTTTTTCAATTTAGGTAATATGAACAGAAGCAGAGTTAGACTGAAAAGATGGCAGTCATTATCATTGTAATGAATAAAGAAAATGACTTCACAGTGAAACTGTCACTCGCTCTCGAACTGTAGGATCCTCAATCCTTGGCCCTCAACTTTCTAACAGGCTGTTTATGAGATGACGATTTGTTTCTGAAGCACAATTAAGAAGCCAGTGTTGTGTTTTGTGCAGTAAGCCCGTTTTGTGAGGTTCCTTTAGGCTACTGTTAGTGACGAGCTGTCAGCGCGGCCTTGATGTCACACATACGGACGGCCATGTCATTAAGACTGTCCATTGGTGGGCTGCACACGTGCACATTACCAGAAACGGGACTGGGCCTGTGAGTAACAGACATTAAGAGCTCCTTGGCCATTCTTCTGCCAAATGAGCTGAGGAGAGCAAACAGGGGAGTCAATCACATAAATCAGTCTTCATTTTGCCTTCCCCATTAAGAAGCATCCATTAAGACTAAGTTCACCTCACTTCATCCTCTTCTTGTTTCACTTTTTTAATTTTCTAAAAAAGAGGAGTTCATTCCTCATAAAATTCACTTTGGCCAGCCTGCAATTTGCATCCGAGCCAATAAATAGTAATTAGCATTAACAATTAAACCAGACCCTGGAACCAATTTCTCCTCCCTCAGAAAGTTGATTAATGGCCGTAGCAAAGCCGGTGAGTGGAAATGTCTGGAGCAGCTACAAGGAGGAACAGGAGGAGATAAGAGGAGGTGCCTTCCTAAACAATCTCCTGTCCATCTTCTTCCAGTCCTGGAATTTCAAGCAGGGCACATATGCCGCATATACGGCTTGGAGTTAATATCTCCTTGGCAGACCCCATTCCCACACACAGATGCCCCTATGCTTCCTGGTCTCCCCGTCCCTCATCCAAGTCCACTTCAGTTGTCCATGCCAGCCCTGGGAGACTTTGCTGCTGTGGATTTCTGGTTGCTTGACAGCCGCTAGGACTTGAAATTCCTTTACAGGTAGGCAGTTGTGGAGTAGCAGATGAAGGTCTGGATGTTAAACCACAGGGAGGCTGGTTGAGTCCTCACCTTTAAACCAGCTTTGAGACCTTGAACGACTCACCAAGCCTGCCTATGCTCAGCTCTAAAGCTCTAAATGGGGTTCAAAAGAGAAAGGCGCTATATAAAATCAAACTTGTTTTTTTTTGTACAGCTCTGAGTCATTGTTGAAAATTTGTGGTCAATGAGAGGTTCATCAGCACAGATGTCACCATCTCTCCTGGGATCATTGAAGACAAGGCAGGGACCAGACTTGGGCAGGGTGCCGGACACATGTACACACCGACATGCAGCGTTATTATCACCAATTAGCTTAGAGGCGGCTCTCCTCATCCACCCTTCATTAAATTGATTTCTAGATTGTGTTCTATGAAGGAGATGTCAGCTGTGAGAGGTGCCTTAGAATGCCCACTGTTAGCATTTCTTCCAAGATTTGTATTTACCTTATTTATAGACGATTAATAACCTCAAGCCTTTTCTACCTGTGCTCATCACCTGTGTCAGTGTAAAGGTAGGTGACACGTGTTCTGTGTCTCAGAGTCACACACCAAAACAAAAGAGCCATTAGAAGGTGCCTTAGCTGGCATAACAGAGCCGGACCCCTGCCATTCAGACCAGAAAAACTGAGCAGAATTGAAAGTATCTGATCTCATGGCCATCCAAGCAGCAACAAGAGAACTGCCATTCATAAAAAAATAGCCAGGGAGAGAAGAGTGACAAACAAATAAACACAATGGGGCAAAGATGGTGTGAAAAAAAAATGATCACTTCAAGGGACCTGCAGAGCCATCACACTAACCCAAGCAATGGCAAGTCATCCATGCAGCACCCACGGGCACTGTCACACCAGCCCAAAATCTGGAGCAGAAGACAAAAAGTCAGGAAGCCCACCAGAGAATCCAAAACCATTTCAGTAGTTGTGATTTGATCCTGAGGACAGACATTCACATTCTTTATTGTCACTACTTGGGGCCCCTGAACGATGCTCTCCCGATGTCTTCTGTGACCGCCATCACCCAGGGACTCACCTGGACTCTGCGTCACTCTACGTCCCACTGGGCTGGGCTTGCTTTGTGACGCACTTTTATGACTGTTGGGAGGCAGGAAAATGGCCGTTAAACCAGCAGAGACACGTTGGAGCACCCTGAGTGGCATCCTGAGTAGTCGCCATGGCTGGTCAGACCATTGATAGTCGATGGCTACGTTCGAGCCTTGCATTTAATGCCGTTTCATAAAGCCGTTTGTGTAGGCAGCTCAGTGATTTATATCGTAATTACTGTGAATAATTTAGAGTCTGGTAATTAATGATCTACGCCACAGTCACTTGTAGTACCGTTTTCGTTGGGGTCTTTGTGCGATCAGATGAGTTATTAGTTTGCACATTTTGTAATTATCTAAGCGTTTATGTTTACTTTTTGAAACTCTGTGCCTTTTTCTGGATTGATCAATAGTCACTTAATGATTCTGTTAAATGCCTGACACAGCAGAATGTGGGCTCTGCCCGCTAAAGCGTGGATTAAGGACGGCGGCACCCAAAAGGAAGGTGCAACAGTGAAAGTAGACAAGTGAAAAGCTTTTATTAACATTAGAGACCCATTAGAATATTTCTGTTCGACTTCATTGGAGCAATAAATGAAGTGAGTGGCAGAGTAGAGGACTCCTACTGTCTCGGCACTGGTAATATATGGCCAAGCTGGAGTCATGTTGCAATGCTTGTAAGAAACAGATGTTCCTTCCCTGACAAATCTTCTCCTGTGATTTATTATTCATTTACTCAAATCACAATGGAATGTCTTTGGAACATTAATTAAATTCCAAGTAAAATAAAATTTGCTGCAGAACTCATTAATGGTAAATGACTTTGACACATCATCAGATTTGAAGGTAAAATGTGCAACTTTTCAAGTGGAAGGTGGCATTGTACCCCGTTTATTGTGCCCACTATGTAAAATGGCAACAATTCCTAATTCAATCCTCATGTTATCTTCCAGAACATTTAATTTGGAATATGTGATGCCAGATCATTTGTGTTGAATACACTGGTGGGAAGGGGGACACGCTAACTCGTAATGAGTACCAAAGTCCAACTGTTTATTAATGAAATACACGGCACAGAATGTAAAGTGCCAAATTAAAGAGAAGGCAAACCAGACCCCTGCCATCAGGACTTCTGGCCTGCCCACTTCCCCACACTTTTGTCGAGCACCATAACTGTGTCTCTGTCTCTGACAGATGAGCCCCAATTGAACTCATGTCCCTACACAAAGTGACCCATTTCCAAAAAGCATCCTTTAAAACCACCCAGGGGACCTCCAGTTCGATCCCTAAAATGACGTCTTCCCTCCTGTGCTCCTCTCTCCTCCCTGTCTGTACTTAAAGGCAGAGGTGGCCCTTGGTAGCTTCCAGGACGTCTGTCCTCTTTACCATACAGCAGGTCCTCCTATGTGTTCAGGAGGAGACCTCTGCTGACCCTTAGTTGTTTTATATCCCACAGGCCATCTCAAGTCAGTGTCCACAGAAAAATTTAGATTGTGGGCATTTACCCTGACTGTGATGTGATATACCTGCCCTGTGCCATCTGAGGTGACAACCACTGTTACACTGAAAATAAGTTTGCTTTTGTGTTTTTCAAGACTTGCCCTAATCCTAACCCTAATCCATAAGAACTAGGAGAACTTCCTCAGAGTTGTAATTCTGGGAAAGCATGACCCCAGGGACACTTGTAGCTGCCTACCTTCATTCCAGCCATCATCCTGCTAATCACTGGCCAACTGAACTACTGACTCACATGTCCCATGTCTTTATGAGTCCCATGTCCAGGTGGCCACATGGCCCATGGCAAGGTGAAGACCTTAAACAAGAAGGACTACTCACAGAGTAAACTGGCACAACACATGTCCTGGCAAATTTTGCCTTGAGCCCAGAGCTACCCAGGTTAGCCCTACCCTCCCATGGCTTTTGTTAAGAATTGGTATTCGTATTTTGTTACTCTAGAATTTTTTTTTTTTTTACTTTAGATATTTTTTTTGAAACCTTGATATTCTGAAATCTGAATTTGAAAACATTTCTTTCATGTTTATTTTCATTTTATTTCCTTGCCTTTTTTCCATTTTTGTTTTTAAGTGTGTCACACGAACATTTTAGAATTCCCCACAGGCAGACAGTTAGCTGTTAAGGGACTTGGCTGTTAAGAACCAGAAGGCACCGTGATTTGTATCATAAATTCCAGCACAGCAACTCTAGGCCTTTGTCCGAGATTACGGATTTGAACTGTGGCATGTTATTAAGGTTCTGGAGTTGTGATTTACAATTCATAGCTTTCTTTTCTTTCCTGATTCTCTATTTCAGTATTTTGACTATGGTGGAATTGCTTTAATGACCTCTTGGGCACTGCCATCAGCAGTGTGTCTATTTGCGGAGAGAGTGTTGACCTTGTTGAGAGGTTTACTTACCTTGGCAGTGCCAGTGACATTCTGGTGACTCTTCCTATGAAGTCAGTAGATGGGTTGGGAGGGCATTGGGGTCATGAGGTCGCTGGAAAAGGGTGTGTGGCACTCCCGATAGCTCTGCAAAAGGATGAAGGTCCAAGTCTTTAGAGCCCTGGTGCTCCCTGTTTGCGAGACATGGACGCTATCCAGTGACCTGCGATGAAGACTGGACTCCTTCATGTGTGTCTCTCTGGAAAATCCTTGGGTACCATTGGTTTGACTTCATGTCGAATAAGCGGTTGCTCATGGAGTCCCGAATGAGGCACATGACCTGCATTGGGAGGGAGCATATGTTACAGCACTACGGCCATGTAGCGTGTTTCTCCGAGGGTGATCCAGCTCATAAGATCCTCATTGTTGGGGACCCAAGGGACTGGATCAGGCCAAGGGGTCACTCACGTAACACCTGGCTGTGGCAGATAGAGGGTCATTTCTGGAGGGTGGGACTGGACCGCGTGTCTGCCTGGGGGGTTGCCAACTGGGATCTCGAGTTGTTTCGTCATGTAGTGGGTGTGGCAACGTGCTGTACCAGTGCGGGCTCCCTGACTTGACTTGGTGGAATTGCAGTACTCTGGTGAACGATACTTTGTAATTCTCATCTGACTACCATAACAGTTCAGCCCCCAGGTTTTCAAAGCACATGACAGACTCGAATAAAATGTTTAGATGTGAGTTTCTTTTTTAAAAGACATACATCTCTTAGTTTGCTGCTAGCAACATCTAACAGTGCTTGCTCTTTTTATAAGTGGGCTATTTAAGGGGTCAGGCGACTTTGAACTGGATATGCAAGATAGAAACTGGATGGAAGGAACAGCTGAATAAAGCAAAACATAAAACGATGACAAAATTACAAGCAATAGCATCTCAATGGGCAATCTGCAGGAAATTCATATTACAATCTCAAGGAAAAAAATCAACTTCCTGCCTATTTCTCTAACAGCCACTGTCAATTTTGCCTTAACCAATTTTCTAAAGCTCTTTTAGCTCAGAAAATGAGTGCAGGCCTCAGAAATACAGCAAAGAGACAGACTTGCCCTCTACACAGGTCAGCACTCAAGGAAATCCGAATTCATACCTAAAAAAAGAGCAATGAATGGAGAAGAAGTTGTGTCGCACACCTAAACAACACCTTCTGTCACATTCGAGTGCCCACAGGGCACATTACGGGGTCTTTTAATGTATTTTCTTGCCTTTGCTGCAGTCAGACTGCTGATCTCTCCATCTCCTAATAAATATAGAACAGATGCGACTCCGTGACGTCAATTAGGTGTGGGTATACACAGGGGTGGGCGTGGTTAGGGAGTATTGTGGGCATGGACGTGGATTGTTGTGGGCGTGGCTCTATTGTGGGCATGGACGTGGATTGTTGTGGGCGTGGCTCTATTGTGGGCATGGACATGTATTGTTGTGGGCATGGACGTGTATTGTTGTGGGCGTGGCTCTATTGTGGGCATGGACGTGTATTGTTGTGGGCGTGGCTATGATGTGTCAGTAGCTGACATCAAGCCAGGCATGAAGCCTTTTCTGCTGTCAGCTCTCTGGGTCCATTTTGGAATGCAGAACTCCACCACTTTCATTCTTCTTTATTTTATGCTTGTGCTTATAAAACATTGTGACATTTTTAACTTCCTAGCTTGTTATTTTTCAGCTTTTTTTGCTTTGCCTTGACTCAGCACTTAGATGCTTCATCAGAGTAATCCTAGAAATTATCTGAGCATATATTACACAAATATTTCACCCTTAAAAATGTTCCTGTGAAGCTTGAAATTTTAACAACCACCCCACAACTGTCATCAGCATATTAATACAAAGTGTGGGTTGGAGCTGAAGGTTGGAATTTCTATATAAATTGCTGAATACGGGGATAAGAACACCACCTCATCGGGGCCTGTGGAACCAGTTAACAGGAATGAAGAAGAAATGCACCCGTGGAATGAAGTGCTGGCTGCAGTTCACTAAGAAAATGGGCATCAGGCCTTCCGTATGTTGATGCGGAGCGAGCCAAAGTGCCAAACACCATGATCACAACTTAAAAATATAACAAAGTGAATTTTGAAGGCTCCTAAACTCAAGTGCTTGCTTACTCCAAATTGCTGAGTTGCTCTGTGTGAAGAAAAATTTCTATCATTTGTACAAAACCGAATCTTTATAAGTGTCCATCTGTGTCCTAAAGTTGAGATCCCCAGTCCTTCACAATCAAGTCACCTCTTTGTCTCCTTTTGTTTAAACTCCAAAGGTTCATTTCCTTCGGTCCTTCTCCTCGTAGCTCAAACCTCCCATAAATAGGCCTGGCCGCTCTTCTCTGGACTTACTCTAGTGCTGCCTTGTCTTTTTTTATATTATGGAGACCAAAATGGCACACAGTGCTGAGGTTTTAAAGCTCCAGGATAACCTCCCTTGACTCCACACATCCTATGTTCCTTCTTAGTGGCTTCTGTCCACTGTCTGGATATATAAACAGTGACCAGTCCACAGCGACTCCAAGGTCCTTGACTGGTGAGTCTGGCTTTGGCCTGGGGGTCTGAACAATACAAAGCACAATTCATTGAATCTTTAAGAATTACATGACTCTCCTCGGCTCACGACTTGTGCTTAGCGTTGAATGTTTACCAGAACGAGGCTTTAGCTCAGCTGTGATGAACGGTAGCCATTTCTTTTAAGTGCGCACAGCACTCTGCCATTGCAAATGGGAAGTGAACTGAAGGATTGTTATTTTGCATTTTTCTCCTCGGTGGCTATGGAGCCCGGCAGTAACCTTGTGCGATGCTGGCGTGTGTCGCTGGTCTCAGCACCTCGCTCGAGCTGTGATTCTTCACCAGCCAGGATCGCATGATGTATCACGGTGGGAGGCTGATGGCGCAATTACTCACCGACGACTGCTGACACCTGCGCTTGCCTGACACCCGGCCCCAGCGGACATGACAGCAAACTTCGGTCCTGAACCAACTTCTTCCATCTTCCACTTTTCTTTTCGCTCAGCTGCTGACCGTGCTGTGTATTGTTCATTATTTAGATAATCAATTTGGCTTAGAAATGACTTGCTGTTTCCAAAGTCTTGTGTTTTAGAAATTCAGTCACATCGACAAGCGTTGCAGAGTCTTGAGGCAGCCATTCTAGTTGAGCAGGTTTATCATTGTGATGCATTCTTCTCTTCCTTCAGGTTCCCTTCCTGCCCATCTGATTGCAACAAGACACGGGACATCAACTTTACAAATTTTAAGGGGCTAATGTGAAACAATTTTTATAGAAATAACCCCCTGGCTAAAAACATTTTACATGTTTTCATAAAGGGAATTCTGCGGCAGCTCTGTGCACCCTAAAAACTACCAAAGAGCCACAAAAGAAAAATAACGTATGCCTGTGTTAAGAAAAACACTCAAAGGATGGACAAATAAAGCGAAAAGTAAGTCCAAAATGCACAGAGTTAAATGCCTGGCCCTCTGGGCTCTTGAAGCCCTATCATCTGGAGGGTCCTCTTCCTCATTCTCAGTTAGCCTCTGGCTCAAATATCCAGTTTCTGGCTCAGTCTCGGCCCCACATTTGCTCAAACACACCAAATCAGGCCTGTCACGTTCCACCGTCTTTGTATCGCCACTGAATTAGCATCTCCGTGCTTGTGAGTGAATTCTGCTCCAGTCCCTTCAGCTGACTTCTTATCCACATGCTTTAGAGTTACCTGCAAGTTTATCTCACAGCTCAGTCTCTCAGACCCCCATTTTTGAGCTCGCTTAATTCTTAAAGGGTTCCTCACCATGCAAAACACACTGCATCTCAAAAGCAAGCCACTTAAAGTCGGTGATGTTTATCGGCAGCCTTTGGATTTCTACCGTGTGCGCGTTTGCAGTGCATGCTGTACCAGCAAATCACCTGGCTGGCCATTTGGTGTTTTTGTGAAGCGTATCACAGGGCAAGGTGCCCACACTAGATGTACAAAGCAAATCCGGCTGTACGTCAAGCTTGCTGATATCCAAGTTATGTCACAGATACCTCATGACTATCATAAAGAGAACGGCTTTTTGTCTTTTACCTTTCTTACCATCTGTTCCTGCTGCTTGAGCAGTCTCCCTTCCCTTGGCCCCGCGGGACTCGTCTAAGCAGAAAGGTCTAAGAGCCATTGATGAGGAAGGCCTGAGGCCCTCCATCACTCTTAGCCACAAGGAACATACCAGCTGTCTGGCTTCATTTGCATTTCATCTCTGAAATAATAAAATTAGTCACACATTTCCTGAGGTGATGCAATACACAAATTCAGGCTGGATGTATTGGAGTCTACAGGAGGGAGCAGGAAAGGTCACAGAAGCAACTGGAAACTGCTAATCACAAGAATGGTGAGGAATTCAAACTAATGGCACCTACTGCCCAGAACGCACCCGCAACTCACGGGCTGTGTACATGTCTTTGCGGCACCAGTGTTGTATTACATATACGGTTTAGCACTGAATTCATAGAAGACGAAAATAACAACCACAAAGGTGGGAGAAATCGTAAAATAAAATGGACATCTGCGTGTGTGTGTGGTGTGGTGTGTATGGTGTGTCACAAACCACTAAAGATACCAAATAAAGAATTGTGACAACAAAAGGCGGCGAGCATCACTGGGCAGAGAGAAGCAAAATGGGAACGAGAGAGCTGAGCACAGGCAGAAGTGAACTGATAAACAATGTTTGAACAATGTGGACAAGAGCAGGCCACTCTGCCCAAGAAGCTCGTTGATCGCCTCATTCCTCCATGTTCAGCAGATGTCTGTTAGGACACGACGAGTCATCAAGCAGTTTAGGTGGACTGGCCTTAGTGTGGGACACAACTGTTCGTTAGGGGTGTCCCTCAGAGATCATGGGACATCAACGCCATTGTGGTGAAGGTATTTATGCTGTGAGCGCACGACTCCAAGCTAAAACCAAATTTGGTGTGAGCTGTTGACTTCCAGGCGACCTTTGCTTCAGATTTGTGCCAACTTAGGATTTGGCTTTGTGTAGCGGGTTTGGTTTTGGTATTTCTGGCTTTAAATGATCCCCTGGTTTTGACCCTGCCTGTTACAGGTTCACACTTCCTTCTCTTACTGAGTTTATTCTGCCCATGTGGCCTGCTGCTGTCACCACTCTAAGGTCAAACAAAAAATTCAGACAAGCTGAGTAAGTTCAGGTTTACTGCTATGTGTACGCACATGAAATTCTTCCCTGCATGGCCCCACAGACCAGTGATGACAAAAGGAAAAAGACAATAAATACAACGTCAGACATTAAATGAAACATCAGACAAGAGACTGAAGACAAGTCAGTATGAGAGGCTCTTCAGTCGCCCTGTGACCAGTGGATATAAACTGTCCTGGAATCTGATAGGCCAAGTGCTACTGGTCCTGAACGAGGAGGAGACCACCGACAGTATACAAACATTTATTCTTGTTTGTAAGCAAATGTGCATCATCTGTGTCCTGGACAGATGGGAACTGTGAGCTAATGGTATTCGGTGCCAACATCACCTCCCTAGCTAGTGTCCTGCAGCCCTGGACTGAGCAGGTACCAAAACAGGATGTTATATAGCCAGTAAGGCTGTGTGAACCTGTGTCATTTGGTAAGACTTGCTGAAGACATCCAGACATGCTTGAAACATCTGAGGAAGTGAAGACTGGATAGCAGAGCAGAGCTCAACGAGCTGGGGGGCATCTATCAGACACCTGCAAGGAGACCCTGGATACCCAGCTCCTACCCTGGCCCTAAGAATACAGGAATGAATGTGTGAATGCATTGTTATAATTTGAGTCTCACTAAATGACATGGAAGAAAGAATTCCGGATAATCCAGAAGGCACAAATTGCCAATGTATTGTATAAAGTGCTTGATTCACCATTACCTCATGCACAAATGCAGGCCTGTGTCTGGCTACTGACTGTAAACCTGAGTTTGAACTTCACACATTTGGATGTCAATTTCCAGTCCGAGTTCAGTCCCAGTATCTGTGGGTGTCTGCATGCCAAACATTTTCAGTGCTGTGCTTTGGACGGGCTCCTCATCTGCCATATGCAGCACTTAAACCTTCAGGATCCACTTGACTTGATCACTTTGGCCTCTTCATTTGTTCAAGATGGGTCAATTCGTTAATCGATTCATAAACGTTAATCAGCAGGATGCACTTGTAACATTATCTTGTAATAGACAGTCGGGATTTGAGGAAGCACACTTCGGCAGCCGCTGGCTTTTGCTTCACTTGCGTTTCTTCTGCCTAATAATTCCATTTGGGGGTCGTCACACAACATTTCCATTGCTTGAATACGTTTTTCCATATTTGTCAAAGAGCTGTATTGGTGTAAACACCGTTTTAAAGGCCTAGAGTAGAAAACAAATAACAAACAGTTTTAGTCCCGCATCAGTCACCTGATGGGATTGTGATTGTTTCGATGTCGACACTTTAATTTTAAAGCACAGCAGCACGTTTACAAACCGTTCACTCCCACTGCGAGTAACAAGAAAGACTCATCTAGCATCTTCAGCAAAGAATTACACAATAAAACATTTTGATAAACAATTAACTGGCTAAGTTTGCTTCAGACACTAAGGGTTCAAACGTGATTTGGTCAACTTTAGAACACGTTTGAAATATTTCAGAGATGGGCAGCACTTGTCCCTGCAAGCCTCCCAGACTCTCATTTGTTCTTTAAACGTCTACGACATGGCAGATGACCTCAACACTGAGCAAAACCAAAGTGACCAGCTGACTGTCTTTTAACACGTGTAGCTCCTGCGATGTCTCACCTTGCAGATCCTCAATCATTCTCTTCAGCCAAATCCCTCAACGGCATATTGGGACAGTTAGGTCAGATCTCCACTGCCTTCATTCTCCTCTTCTCCAGAATTTAGTCAACTGCTCACAAACTACAGGCTATTGTGTGATGGCATGGATTGTGAATCACAGTGTTGCTGCCTCAAGCCAACCTCCATTGCACTGAGTGACCCCCATGTGAGTCACTTCACCTGCCAGAATGTAGACATATGGGGGGAGTTAAAGTAGAGCTCATAAAATGTTTGGAGTGCGACCTGAAATATCAAAGTTCTGCTTTCTAATCATGAGGCTCAACTCCCTCCGCATTGATCTTCTTGATCCCACCACTGCCTTTGACATCGTTGACCACTTCATCTTACTAAGACAGTCAATGGACTCCACTGACCTCACTGGACCATGCTGCTCTTGATGCGCTCCTACCTCTTTGGACACCTCCTGACAGTTGTGTTCAGGTATGAGTCATGATCTCCAGGGCCTCTTTATGTCCTGGGTTGGTTCATTTATTTTCAATGATTTGACCACGGGTCCACATGTTTTATTGCTATGCCAACAACACCCAGCACTACATGACAGACTGATTGTCTATCCAAATGACCTGAATGTCCACTAATGTTCTACATGTCAAGCTCCTTCTTGTAGGATTCCCAGCTGTACTCAGCAGCCTGTTGCCACCACACATGACCGGGGTTCCTGTGAATTTCTATCTTCACACTCTGCCATCTGGCTTGGTGTTATTCTGGATGGTTCCCATCTCTACAGTCACCAGGATATCTTCTGAACACTTACAATCTGATCCTTCTGTCCTCTTCTGTCAGTTCTCTGTTGCCCCTCACCTGGATTATGGCAGTCCATCTTTGAATGACCTTCCTGTTTGAAGTATAGCCAAGTTGGACTTGCCAATTAAATAAAATAGAAACCCACCTCCTAGAACTCTGCGTACGGACAGAATGGCATGCAGAGGTGTCTGTCATTCTGTTGGGACCTCGCATTTGGAATGGCACTGTAATTGAATCTCTGTATTTCTGGACACTTGAAGTGGGTGTAAGATTTAATTCCAGTGATCACATTCACAGGCCCTCCATTACACAGTTTTCAGGATTCACTTCTGTCACTTTGGAGTTTTCTTTCCTTTTCTTCTCAATGATGCCCACATGGCTTTACTCATGCTGAGTATGTCCCATCACCAGTTATGTACGAGCTTTCCATTTTATGACTTCTATGTTATTCAGTGTTCATTTACAGTACATTGGATTTCTATTTACACTTTACTATCTAAAATGAAGGAAAAATGTGACTGAATACAAAGGAAATCCAAACTGAATTGTGACAGAAACTTCATGACCTTCTGCCAATCGTGGACTCTCTTGATAAGCTCACCTTTTTGCCTTGTAACAACTCCAGGTTTTCATCTCTAAAATGTTTACTGCCATAGGCAATCAGCTCAGGCGACCCTGAAGAATGAATGGATGGCTCATATTTTGTATTATTGTCTGCTTTAGAGAAAGGATAGAATCTGAAAAAGAGAACAAAGAAGGAACAACTTCAAAATCAAATGACAGGAGATCAATCGGGTGAATCCTGCCCCATCAGTCCATGAGACCAAACTGGGCACAGTAGGCATGGGTGGAGTTAGAAAAGGGGATGGCTCTGATGTCATCAGAGGGGTGTGGTCACCTGCCAAGATGCTGTTTGTCATGTTCATGTGCAGGAAAAAGAACGTCGCTGTGAGAGTCTTCTTTTGTTTCTAATTTTTATTTTCTTTTCCTGAAGGAATTTTGTGTAACAGAAGCCAATAAATATCATTGTTAGGGGCACTGAATTCAATTGTGATATTCATTTTTACTTTCTCTTATACAAAGTATAGGGAAAGTATTGTAATCATCCAAAGATTTGATGTCGAGATTTTAACGCATCTCGATGTTTTAGACCTCCCTGAGTCAGAAAATACCATTTTTGGAATTCTGTCCGTGTGTGTGTGTGTGTGTGTGTGTGTGTGTCAGTGTGTGTAAACACGAGAACTTGAGTTCGCTTTCACTTTGGTCAACCAAATTTCGCATACAAGTATTAGGTACAAAACATGGAATTCTATCAACTTTAACTGGAAGTGGGACTTTACCTTTTATTCATGCAGCTGCTTTATTCATCTTTACCTTTATAATAATTGTTCTATATCTTATTAATTTGATTTGTTGTTAATGGTTCTTTAATGTACATAATATAAAAGTATACCATTGTCTTGCGGTCAAGGGGAGACCTCTCCTGATATTTTGATATGAAGTCATTTTCTACTGACTTTACATTATTTCCTTCTTTTGTCAACGCTATCTTGTTTTTGTTCTGGTGCCACCTTCTTGTGGTGTGGGTGCTGGTTGTTGCTATATAAGTAGTGTGCTGGTTGGCATGTCAGCATAAAAGGTCAGGCTGAATCTACAGAAAGTCCAACCTCAAAGACAAAAAGCTACACAAGCTAGGCGGTTACGCTAACACCGAAGCAAGCCAGCCCGTCAGAGCTCATATAAAAATGGTGCCTCCCGGTGAGCGCCTGTGTTCTCTGAGGATTCCGGTCTCCTGTGTGAGTCTGGTAAGCCGGTGCCGTGTGAGTGTGGAGGTGCGTCCTCTCCTGAGCTGGGAGACAGAATAAGATCTGGAAATGAAAGCGTTAAGTTTAGGGTTAGAGAGATTTAGGGCTAAAACCTGACGTATGAAATCAAAGCTCATTTTAGATATTTATAAATGATAAGTCAGGTGCATTTGGTTTAACTTTACAGGTGCAGACTGCGATTTCCAGATCCGCTGCCTGTGTAACAATATGGCCCATACTGTGACTCTGCCAGTGCAGGCGTATGTGTGAGCTGGCGCAGGAGGGCCGAAGCAGGTGCACAGAAGAGCACAGCTTACATCGAGAGCAGAATGAAGGGTGGCATGAGCATTCTGGAAGCGACAGGTGTAAAACTCGTGGTTCTGCTCGTGAAGGTGCTCTAAACTACTGCAGCAAGTGGCTGGGGGTGGTACTACGCCTCCTCCGGACCACGAGAGTGCAGGCTCAACCCTATAGGGGCCCGTGGTCACCGACCACATGAGGGGAAGAAGACCAGAGACACCCGGAGTGCTTCCAGGGGCGCAGCTGGTACTTTTGCCACACCAGGAAGTTTATCGGGAGGCACCTGGAGTACGTCCGGGTGATTATAAAAAGGTCCGCCTCCCTTCATGCGATGGCTGGAGTCGGGAGAGGAGAAGGACAGAGCTCGGAGGAGTGGAGGCGGACCTGAAGAGAGGCGTTTGGTAGAGGCCTGGACTTTGGGGGAGTGCTGGGGTTGTGTGAGGGCACAATAAACGTGTGTTGGGTTTTGTACCTACGGTGCCTGCCAGTCTGTGTCCAGGCCAGTCTCCACACTACCTTCAGCGTTGACAGGGAGGACGACATCGGCCTTTGCTCCCTAAAGTCAGTGATTCATCAGCAATCACAAAACACTTCCGTCTTCCAGGTTTCTTGTTCTGGTTTATTTTTCTTTGGTAATTTCATAGACAAGACGACTGAATCAAACATAAAGAGAAAGTGTTGCATTTCGATGACTCATTTGAGGTCATCTGGCTATAGAAGAGTCAGCAGAGCTGCCATAAGACAAATGGTCAGGCTTAAGACTTTTACTCATTTGGCATTACGAGGAAAGTCAGTTCTGTATATGTGCATACCAATATGTGTGAGAATGTTAAAGTGCACTTCAAAGACATGAACTTACAACTTGTTATTCACCCGGCCTCTCTCTTCCTCTCTTTTCAGCTCCTTTCTCGCTTCTTCCATGGACGTGATTGATGTTGCGACTCTCAGGGTTGGCTCCAGAGGTTTGAGGCGCTGCTGCAATACTTCAGCAGGATCTCGGAATGGTCCCTGACAGATATAGGATAAGGGGAATGTTTTATTGTGGAGCCTTCTGACACCTTATTGATGACATGGAAAACAGTGAGGCCTTGGAAATCTCCACCAGTTCTCCTGCCCTTAAATTATTCATAAAATCAATTTGTTCCATAAACCAAACTTAATGAACACTTTGTACAAGTTTATTTACTATGCCGCCTCCAAGAAGTTAACATTCTATAAATAACCAGTATATTGGAGTGGAAGTCCTTTAGCAAACCATCATAGGAGCGAGCTACATTCTAGTTTAATTGTATTTATTAACACTTAACAACCATCATTTAAAAATAAAAATAATGTGCATAGTCCTACTGTATACCCATACACTAATTATTAAATACAGAAAAGACCTGCAGATATGAGACATTTCACATTTGGCAAAAAAAAGGATTAACTTTAAGACTGAGAAAGAGCTTAAGTAGGGACTGAGAAAGTCAATCACACGACCCGTACGATAAACCGCATATCTGTCTCAATGGCAGCTTCACCAGCTTGAGCAAAAACTGGATGGGGCCTTAAACTGCACATATGAGCAGAAGACGTGGCGGCTTCTATTAGTTCCACACCACACGCCAGCAGTCTTGATGCTTCACTCCATCCCTTTACGCATTCGGCAAAACCTCAGCGACCTGTGAAAGGCCGTCCACATCGCTGGACATTTAGATGGTAGTGACAGATTACTCTTTGGGCCCAAAAGCTCCTAGTCATTTGAGAGGACTGCAGACAAATGACCATTGTGCTTCCTCTTGGGCTGTTTCTTTATTTAAAACACTTCCAGACTGAAGAGTGCTCGGCTCACTCCTCAAATGCTGACGTTTGATAGATCTGACAGCTCCTACACTTTCTTTCTTTCATAATAGTACATTTAATAGTACATTTAATCCTTCTTTTCTATAGTGCCTTACACATCTGTCATCTCACTTGCTCTATTCAGTGATTTTGGTGCCAGAGACAGATGGCGTGTGCCAGGTTGGTTTGCACATTCATAAAAGACACGTCACAATAAGGACCCTACAAACCTCCAGGAGAATCAGCCTTCTAGGTTAACCCAAACCAACCTTCACACGTAATCACGAAGACATGAAGCTTCCACTGAGTGACCTGTGCTGTTTTTACCTTTTTGAGATGCGCATTTCCCTCTTTTTTGTTAGCTGGTGGGCTCTCATTCTTTTTAAGGATGTAAGATGGCTGCTACAAGGTGATATCATGGGGGCGTGGTCACGGGAGTTGGCATGTGATGTCACGGCAGCCATTTTCCCCACTATAAAAGCAGGGCCTGCTGCCATTGCCAGCTCTCCTGACCATTGTCTTGTTAGTTTGATATTTTTGGTTTCACTTTTTCACATTTGCTTCATTAACTTTGTGTGATTATTTGGGGGCCTTAATTATGTAGGTTGACACTCAAGCTGTTTTAATAAGTTTTAATTGCTGTAAGCACCCCACAGTGAGGCCCCCCGTACAGGTCAAAGCTTCGCATCACTCGGGGAGTTTCAGGACATTCGTCTCCATCTTCCAATTGCTGTGTAAACCAAAGCAACTCAACGGCATATTGTCAGGCCACTGAAAAATGATTTTACTTTTATTTCTATGATCCTGTGAGGCTGAATCATAATATTATTTTATAATGATATTAAAAAGACCTTCTCAACGTTTGGTGTATTGAGAACCAAAAGGGGAACACAACATGACCTGAAAAAATGTTGAGAAGACGCATTCAAGCCCTGACCATAATACAGACAGTCCCCCATCTTGGGTAGGCCTGGGCAGGAACGCTGAAGTACTCCCTAATCACTGAAAATTAGCGGCCTGGCATAAAGTACCTTCAAAGCTGGGCATGTTTAATGGGAGACTCCTTCACATTGCTTTTAATAAATATAATATCCTGGCAGGAAAGAAAGGCATTTGTCACCCCGACTGACTCCTTTCCTCATCTTTGTTTGCAGAAGATGCAGTCATCTTCAATATTCTCAGCCATCTCACTCCTTTAGTGTCTCCCCAGGTCTCCTGCATTGCTCAGCACAAACAAACTCGATCTGCTGATTGTCAGGAAGAAAAATCATTTCCAAGGCCTACGAAACGAGCGAGTGCAGACTCTGGAGCACAGAGCTATCAGCCAATGTGGAGTGTTGAGTCGCATTTAAATCCCGGCCCACACCGAACCTCGTGGATACCCGACCTGGAGAGACGAGGTCTGCTTTTAGGGATCTTAGTGATAGTATTAGCAAACTCAAGTGCGGCACTTAAGCTCCCAAAAAATGAAATCCCTTTTGCATTGGCGCTCATTAAAGGCAGATGCCACTTAAAAATGGAACACCTGAATATCAAGAGATCTGTTCCGATGCCCTTATGTAATTCTGGATAAGTTTGTTAAACAGACGTTCACGTCTTTGTGTATCAGTGTTTCCTTGATAGATTTTGTTCATGCCTTTAACACGCCCACTTTTATTTAGGTGAGAACACTGGTGGCATTTGTGAGCCGATTGTCAGATGTCATTCTTGATTTGTGCAAAGTGAGATGAATTGTCAATTAGTCTTAAAAAATGTCTCTGAGTCTCTGACTTTGCATTGTTCTGTGATGTGTGAGCATTAAAGAAATGCCAACAAGTGGTGCCCACAGCATTATGTGTGCAAACACTTTTTAACAATCCTAGTAGCTGGGGCAGCGAGCGGCACTAGAGGATCTGTAGGCCGCAGCTCAAAAAGCCTGATCAAAATTTAAAATCTGGGCTCTTCTCCAATGGCTTTGTTGTGGTGATTTTGGTCCGGACTTCGGAGACCTTCATTTACATCACATGTATCGTTTACATCGCAGGGGAATCAATGTGGACTATAACACTAGAATTACCAGAGCCTATGAAAAAAACTTGTAGATTCGGTCCACCTTAAATCCATTTGCACCTCTCCGCAAGCGTCTTTTGTCCTGTAAATGTGTCCTGTACACACGTCGTAAATGAAGGAAGGATGGTCCTTGGCTGTGTGTGAACTGTTAACATTTGAATTTGATGATTGCATATAGCGCTGAACTGACCTCTCTGTACTTGTCCTGGAGTACAAAAGAAACAGCATACAGCAACATGAGGGGACTGGCAAGATTGGGGGAAAAAAAAACACGCGGTCACGGATTACAACCGCAAGATATTATGCAAATGAATATGAATAATATGAATAATATTGAATCCGTGCCACAATGTTTTCCAAAATGTACCATACAGGTCATAAAATGAATAATTCCAAATATCATATATACCTATGTCTCTGTTTTTTGGACATCATGGACCATAAGGTGCATACTAATTCAGCGTGAGCAGGAACACTCAATAAAACTGAATAAAAAAAAAAAATCAAGTGATGGTGAGATATGAAGAAGGCAGATTCATCAGTGTTTGTGTGTCTGCTCTTATCCCTTCAGATCAGAGAATGTCCAGTTCCATTGTCTCAAAACACCACTCACATCTACAGTTACTCCCAGTTTCAAATAAAAACTAACAGCGTCAGATCCCTGGGTTTGCGGTAGTATGTATCGTGATCATGATTTAGAGTGAATATTAACAATAAGAGCAGCTCTCTACTGAAAACGGCAAATACAGGAGACAGTCAGGATCGAACCTGGGACTCTTGATTACAAGTCACCAAATCATAACATTATGCCACGGAAGCTGTTGTATCGTCCTTGAACCTTTTGTGAAAGTGTTGATTTAATCTTTGAACTTCAGGCTTCATACATTATACAGTTTATGCCTACATTTTGTCATTTACTACTAAAATATAAAAAACGTTTCTTTTTTTACAATGTGTTTACACAGATTATTGTAGAAGCTGAACACACATGAAATGCAAGTCTTCCAAATAACAATCTATTATTTCCACTCTAAAACTCCAGTACTTCACTCCCAGATAATCAATCAGGGCATGAGCTGGGAGAACATTGTGCACGTTTTGCGGCGGTGGGGGGATTGAATAGCAGGCTGTTTGCTGCTTGTCTTGATTGGCAAATTTACAAGACAAAAAACACTAGTGGAGAGGTGCGAACGGATTTAAGATGGGCCGGATCTCCGAGTTTTTTCGTAGGCTCTGGTAATTCTAGTGTTAAATTGATCCTCCACATAGAAAGATGATAAATACTGTGAAGGATTATTTACGTGGCACTGGAGCTGCTGAGGCAGAGGGGCACAACCCTGGCACAGGAAATTTCTGCAAAATCTGTGGCAAGGAAGGGTCCTCAGTAATTCCTGCAGGTAAACAGGAGTCACCTGAAGCTGATTATTTTCTTGCAGCCCAGCGAAGACCCTTCTCTCACTCCACATCTAGAAGGGCCATATCTGGGGCAGCCTAAAGATTGACTTACAGACATCTCCACTTGCTCAGAGACAGGAATGGGACCACTGAGGGGATTTCTACGCTGGCATCTTTGAGCCACCTAGTAAGTAAGTGGCATTAACAGAAAGAAGCTATGCACATCAATTCAGCGTGGCCATAGATATCTGAATGATCGTTCCTCAATCCTGCTTATGGGTTCATGAAACTCTCACGTTACGCTTTAGCCTGACACAAACTCACAAGATATGAAAATACTTATGAGAGGCCAGTCTGGAAAAATTGTCGAAAACTTCAAACTACCACTCAAGCGCAGGAGCACCAACACATTGAAATGCACTGACGTTTAATGTGACTTCCAAACTTATTAAAGATTTGTTCCTTGGTCAGCTGCTGGTTACGCATGCTGTACGCGACTTGGATTAACTTCAGAAATGTAAATGGCTGTTTACCATGACTGCCTGTCACCATAAAGCAGAGAAACATCTTACTGGCTATGGGCACATTTCCCATTTGTTATCAAACCCACTTAACCCGCAGCCCCGGAAAGGAATGGGAAGCCCCTCTGTTGCCCAGGTCAGTCCTGCCCACCCTGCCACTCACTCATACTGGGCCAGTTTAAGGTCACCAGCTGACACAAACTTGTTTGGCATCTGGTACGGAAACTGGACAATAGAGGACAAAGGAAATCCCACACTGACCGTAAATGTCCAGAGTGTTGATATATTTTTGAAGAGCCCAAGGAAAGCTCAAAAGCATTTGACATTATAAGAGTGCAGGAAAGGCTAAAATATTTAACGCATAGATACGCCATCTTTAGCTCCGAGTATTTGTCTTACCTCACCATATTATAAACTCCAGAATTCATCCTGTACTTGTGTCCTCTAAGCGGGAGGCTACGGCTCCTACTCAGAAGGATTATCCTCAATTGCATAATTGTTCACAACATGTACTTAAAGCATGACGACATCACTTACTTGGAGTTTCTTTTTCGAGATTGGAGGTAAACGCTGCATTGAAGCCGACGTAAAGGAAGCCGCTGATCCAGATGCTCTTGTCGTGTGATCTGTCTCACAGACCGGAAGTGCAGAGTGGATCTGAGGTCGGCAACGCTGCAGCCGGAATTCCATTTCATCAGGGAAAAGTCTGAATGGAGAGTTAAAGACACCTGGGCGCTGAGGTTGGAACAAAAATACGGAGTTAGGCCTGGTGCTCGAGGGTCCTGCTAATTATTATGAGTTAAAACACAAGCGTCTGAACTACTAAAGTGAACATCTAAAGTGAAGTCAATATCCAGCAATTCTCAATCATTTCAATTTACTGTAATCCTGCTCATGTGTCCCTGGCAAACTGAGACTACTGTACACATTTACAGCTATAATA
This sequence comes from Polypterus senegalus, assembly GCF_016835505.1. Taxonomy (NCBI): domain Eukaryota; kingdom Metazoa; phylum Chordata; class Cladistia; order Polypteriformes; family Polypteridae; genus Polypterus; species Polypterus senegalus. Next base: position 104,249,062 of record NC_053169.1, on the reverse strand, counting down.
AATAAAAACGTCTTATTTATGGACAAACAAAGCATCACACAATAAAAGACCACACAATATGTGTATACAAGTACAAATACTGGTCTAGATAGATGCAGCATGCATTTTTAGTTTACGTTTTCACAGATTCTGATAGCAGTAATATACTGTAAATGTAAAATGCTGTACATTAATGTAACATCAGCCTTTGTAGATTATAAACTTAAATGATAAGATGCTATGATAATAAAGCTTGAAGCCCCAACGTCCTAGTCAAAGCATCAACCTCAGCTTCAAAGGTAACAGGCGGCTTAGGCTGCCTCCACAAAGCGTCAAAAAATACTCGGGCAGCTACTTCAGATTTTCAGAGTTGTTTCAGGAACAAAAAACAGAAAGGTCATCTTCAAGCTGCGCTGTAACACACACTCGAAACCTGAAAGTCGGGGAGAACCGGAATTTCACTAATGAGGACTACGGCATAAGAGAGGAATGGCACAAAATTCAGGTCAAAATGCTCACCTCTACTCACACACACACCCTTTTAAACTCCATATTGATGGAGATGAGACAACAGATTGAGCCTGCATTCAGTGAGAACAAACTGATTTGGCTCCACTTGGACACCAAGGCTATAGGAGGCGGCCTCCCAGTCCTTCATTAAAGTAACACCAGTGAACAACACAAATCGGAGCCTGGCACAACACTCCAAGGACACTAGCAGTACTGGTGCCTCCAGGTCTGAGCCATCTCCTCAAAAGTCAAGTTTGCTTGCGTAGTTTCTACTAAAAACTGTAGGTCAAGGGGATGAGAGTGACATTCTGCACAAAATGTCACTGGGTGCCAAGGTAGGACCCAATTCATTGTATTTTGTGTGACATTTTCTGTCATGTACCTGTGGAAATCCGTGATGCATGGATTTAGCCACATGATAGGCAATGCGTTTCTAATAAGATGTCACAGAGGTATCGTTAAAGTCGATAATTTTAGTAGTCATTCACTTCTGGGGCAAGGACATCCGACCATCCAAGTTATAAAGTTTGATTCTAGTCAGCTGGTAGAGGTGGAGTGAGCAGTTTGAAACCAGAAAAATTCGGCCTACGACTTCAAGTTGGAAAGAAAGAACAAAGGAGTTTATGGGAAGCAGGAAACAAAAATGAGAATGTGCAGATTGTGCTTTAATTCACATGTGATATTTGTGCTTGGTGAGGCTTCACCTTTTCATTCATTATTCAATCCTTTTTAGTCTGTCTTGTGTATTTCGGTCATCCACAGAGAACATGCTGTGCCTCAGTGACGCCTTCTTTTAAAAGAGTACATGACCACCTAAAGAGCTACGACACTCTGAGGCCCTCAGACCTGAACGTCACTCGCGTGAACCTTTCACAAAGCAGGCCTGAGACTTTCGTGTACTCACGAGCTCAGTGCTGATAAGGTAATGCGTTCTCTGTGCCTGGTAGTCTTTTCTCCTCTCTTCATTGTCAAGGGCCATTTCTTCCTGCCTCTTCAGTGTCGTCTCTACATATTCATTCAGCTTCTCTCTGTAAGAAAGGTGTTTTTTAATATTCATATTTGTGCTTGGTTTCATGTTATATGTTCTGTATTCTTCTCTGATATTTTGTCTACTTTTTGTTCACGTTTTCCTGTCATGTATTTGTTCATCTAGTAGCAAACCCACCTAACCCATTTATTCATTTAAAAATTACCTCAACAAGTTCTTTGGCATTCATTCTGCCTTTGACAGCCAGCCATGCCTTGTCCCAGTATTGCAATGAACTGGGATTTCCATATCTGCTGTTGATCCAACATCCAACAAGGACTCACTGTTCACTGAGCTATGACTTGCTGTACCAAGGCCCACCACCTTGTGTTCTTTTCAAAGTCTCAACCAAGTCTATTAAACATTTGTAAATGTGACAAAGCACAAGAAAACAACTGGGATCTCAAAATTCATTGAGAAAAAAATAAACCCTGCCAGCCCTTTGCTTCCATTTGGATACAGGAGCAAGTAGAGCTGGAGAGGCGGTGGACGAGCGACTTTGACATCAAATGACTTTGCTCTTATTTTGTGTATTTAAGTTCCTTTCTGTCAAATTCAGTGGACTGATGTTAAATGGCAAGGCAACGCAATTCCAAACAAGACTCCCAGCACTTCCATACAGGGCACTGCACCTCAGAGGTACTGTAAGTGTTGCTCTGATGGTTCCAGAAGGTGCCTTACACACGACTCAACACAGGCTCCACCCACACACGACTCAACACAGGCTCCACCCACACACGACTCAACACAGACTCCACCCACACAGGACTCAACACAGACTCCACCCACACACGACTCAACACAGACTCCCCCCACACACGACTCAACACAGACACCCCCCCACACAGGACTCAACACAGACTCCACCCACACAGGACTCAACACAGGCTCCACCCACACACGACTCAACACAGACTCCCCCCACACAGGACTCAACACAGGCTCCACCCACACACGACTCAACACAGGCTCCACCCACACAGGATTCAACACAGGCTCCACCCACACACACACACTAATGGCGTGTGACTAATGAGTCTGATCGTCCCAGTGTGCACACACGGCTCAGGCGCTGTGGACAGAAGCCTACATTTGGAGAAGTTGAGATGGACTCAACTTCACAGTTTCAGGAGCTAACAAGATTTCATAAAAGGCTTTCAAATTCCTGCTATCAGTAGTCAGTGGTAATTTTATGTGTGACCATGGATGACAAATGGCACTACAAATAGATCTGTGGGTCTCCTTTCACTCTGCTGATCCTGATGAAGGCAACAGTGACAACACGCTCCTCAGGAACTTCTTCCTTCTCCTACAGAATTCCCAGACACTCCTAGGCCAGCTGAGAGAGATGATCACTCTAGTGTGTCCTAGGCCTGTTCCTTGGTCATCTCCCAGTGGGCTGTGCTTTGTATACACTATTGAAGGAGGCACCTTGGGGACATCAGAGCTACATGCCCAAACCACCTCAGCTGGCTTCTCCAAAGTCCTACCACACTACTAAGCTCTTCATCCTGCCATACAATGTGAGCCCAGCAACCCTGCATGAGGACCTCATCTTGGCACATGACAACACAGCAGCTACAACAACAATTCTGTCTTTACACTCGATCCATATGAACTATTTCTGCTGTGCCCCTTTCTGGTAATGTGTAGTGGGGACGCCATATTTTACTTAAGGCCAAATACAGTATAAGCTTGAAATGTTCAAGTTCTGTGGTTCACCAAATCTTATAATTGTACTTGCTTTGAATGTTTTCACACACACATGATCCAGTTCCCCTCAGACACATCTTGGCACTAAGTGAGCCATTCAGAAAACGCACTTGGCAGTAAAGTCTGCACTTCATCTTTTCTTGTAATGACAATGAAAGTAATTTAGACTTACAACAAGAAGCCGCCAGTGCCTTTGTAATGACAAGAAGGCGATTCCAAAGCATTTTTAGACCAAATGCAAAATCTAACGCAGGGCTGGAAAGGGAAGGGATTTCATTCTTGGTTTGGATATTTGCTCAAAGTTCTCACAGATGAGGGGCTAGGATGCTCACGTGATCCGTCATGAGGCCTTGTGTAAAAGTGTCCGCTAGGCAGAAGGTCCACAACAGCATAAAGCTCTGGAACTACAAACTGACTGTTGAAGGGTTTGGGGGTCTCAAGCAAAAGTGCACAGAGCTGCTGTGGTTGAACATTTAGTTTAATTTTAATTTAATGTTAAATGTTAATTCTGAGCTACAACATCTGAACCATTTTCATGAGAACAGGCCATTCTGCCCAATAAGCTTGTCATTCTGTTGTGTGTGTGTGTGTGTGTGTCCCGTTCCTACAAATAATCTGATTGCTCCTTTTGGCTTTGGGGACACAAATGAAGCAGGAAGTGAGAGTGTGAGACGCATGAGGAGGAGTCAACATGTAGGAGGCACACTACGAGACGCCTTCATGGATGGACAGTGGAAAAGCGGAGAGGAGGTGAGCAATGTGGCAGGTGCGGCGGTGCCCTGTACCCGTGAGGCGAGCCAAGTGCTCCGAAAATAAGGACAGAGAATGAGGAGCAGGCTTAATGGGGAAGAAGTGCCAGTCAAGAGAGCTAGAAGAATACCGAGGAAAGGCACTGATGGTAAACTTAGGGCAGGAGACGTTGAATATTTTTACATTCATTTTATTACCGGTCTTCAAAAGGTCACATGGCTAGTACATATTGATTTATTACAATTTTATTTTTCTTGTTTAGGCTTCTTACCTGATAATTGCATTCTTTACGGTCAGGCCCTCCAAGTAACTCTTAATTGCATAATAATTATGAATGTATTTTCGTACATAGTATGATCTCCAGCGTTTTTGAATCTAAAAATTGAATTAGAAAGACAGCACAATTGTAAACTTCCTTTACAGATACGAAAGTGAAGAACAACATTTACATTAAACTAAACGTTTTCCTAGTAGAAAACAATATGCAGCATTTCTTCGCTTGTTCACTGAGTGAGCCTGCCCCCTTGTCAAGAATTAAAAACGACATCTGTTCAACTCGATGTCCATGTCTTGTACAATGGATGATGAAATCTTCTGTATAAAGTCAATTTCAGTTTTATGGTTAACATATCACATTCTCTGACTGTACATCTTATCACAAAGCAGTATAAAACGTTTTTGGACAGACATGCAATCCAAATGGCCACACTGCTTTGAATTCTGGGACACATCATCTAGACAGTCGTCAATGCGGTTACCAGAAAATGGTGGCGCCCACAAGTAAACCAAATTGCCATCACTGCGTGATGTTAAAAAAAATCAACTTTCTTTGGACATTTCGAATTACAAACTAAACATCAAAATCGAGTTCCTTGAGTGTCAAAACCCCTCAAAAGACGTGTCGATTGCTCCAGTCACTTCACAGTTAAATAATGAAAGCAGTCACGAGACCAAGACTCCAAGTCAGGCAGATTTGAACAGTTTCTTCACGTTTGAAGGAGCAGCTCCATCAGTGATGAAGCCTGACTGGCGTTGTGATGGCCAGCCGCACCGCCCTTTGTACTCTGATTGGGATTTGCACCTTCAATGCCGAGTTTATAAGTCACATCTAAGTGAAGATATTTTGTCCATTCTGTCACAAAGTGAATGTCCACATTACCCCCTTGTAGCTGAGCCATCTTAACATTCACACACGGGAGTTCAGAAATATTTACCCTAACTGCCATTTCATTGTAGAAATTCATCTTCACAACAAAATATTCTGTCTGGAAAAGGAAGAGGAGAAAATCAAATGTTAGGATGTTAGTTATTCTGTCAATGAACGAACGTTTGAATGTTTTAAATTAGCATTAGTAACTTTAGGAAATATATCATTTACAGCAAGGGGCCACATAACTCAGTATTGCCAGGATTAGGCCTACATGTACAAAATGTCAGGTAATCGTGGGAAAAGCAAATTTAAGGAGTAAGGATGTCCCCCTAAGAGTGACTGGCAGGATCAAAGTGACATTTGATGACAGGCAAGAGCAACTCTGGGACGAGCCCCGTCAATGGAGGTCCTACAGCACCTTTATGTGTTAAAGGGACATGTACCGTGTACTCTGTTTGGAATTTAAACCAAGACAAAAAATCAATGTAAAGACGCCTTACAGATATTGGTCACCACCGTGTCTTTGAACTCTTCATATTACGACATGACTTTGGACCCCTGGAGTCACGTGTGTTCTGTGACAGTGCATGGGGATCACAAAACAGATGGGTAGAGGAATGGCTGGGCTGGAAGAATGAAATTAAAAAAACAGAAATCCTCAAATGGCTTTGAATGATCACCAAGCATCTTTCCACATGGCACCTCACTTAGCCTCATGACATTACAAGAGAAAGCCTTTAAATGATGTAAACATTTGCATCAAATGCCTGTGACTACAAATTGCCTTCATCATTTGGTTTAATATAAGGCAGCACGGTGGTGCAGGCGTTAGCACTGCTGTCCTCGGGTCAGAGCCCTGGGGTCCGATTCCACTCTGAAGTCCCCATGTGGGTTTTGTTGAGTGCTACGGTTTCCTCTTATGCACGGTTACTAAGTTGGTGTGTCCTAACTGCTCATGGTGGCAGTGTGATGAACTGGCACACCGTTCAGGGCCTTAGCGTGCCTAATCTCAGTGTGACATAGTGACTGAAAAAACAAACTACAAAGCAGAGGAACATTTATCTAAACTTTACTATAAAGTTGTGCCTGGTCAGTGCAGAGGAACGACTCTCCTGTGGAAGAGCACAGGCTGCTTTGTTTCCTTCAGCTACTTTCAGTTCAATACATTTCTGTTAACAAAGGCCGACTCTGACGTCTGAGGACTGCATGAAGGACAGCTGATGGCCTAAACGTGGCTTCAGAATGACCAGTGTTAAATAAGCTCTGACACTGAAGTGTGCACATGGAAAGAATGGTGCAATATAAAGACTTAAAGCAGTCATTTAACGCCAACAGGACAATAGATGCCTGACCTCAGTTTTTACCTTCATCTGTATACTTGGATTTATGTATTTGTGAGTTTGGGACGCAATCCATAAGATGGACTGCAAGTACATAAGCACATACATGGCAGGGCACACAGGCACACTCTCCCTCACACATTCCTGCAGTAGCCCAGTGCGGATTCATACCTTCATCATTTTCCTGAAATACTTTCTTCCCAGGTATCCTCGCCAATTCTTTTGAATGATTATAGCCATTCTGTTCAGATACCTTCAGAAGAGACACAATTAAATTATAACTGATTTAATAATGAAAACGAAAAAACAAAAGAGTGTGTTTAATCACAGTCTAAGCGCAGCAGGCGTCCACATTCATTTTGAGCATTACAAAAAGTGTCAAGTGGCACTTGATATTCTTTCACTTTCATCTTTGTTGTGTTCTGCACGGTCTTTAGAAGAGAAATGGGCTTTTAGTCCACAACAAAAGCCACTGAATCTGCTGCCTGTTGGTTTTATTCAATCGTCATTGTATTCTCCAGCCTCTCAGAGTTTTTGTAGTTCTCTCCTCTGTGGCTGTTTGACTGCAGCGTTGGTTGTTAGCCATCCTAACTATTTTAGACTTATTAGTTGGCTAAAATCAAGAGCAGTTTTAATTCATGTTTAATTTATATTTATCTGTTTATTACTTTTGCAGTTTTAATTTTTCTTTCAAATCTTGTTGCATAGGGAGGCACGTTGGCATAGTGGGTAGCGCTACTGCCTCGCAGTAAGGAGACCTGCAGGTTCGCTTCCCGGGTCCTCCCTGTGTGGAGTTTGCATGTTCTCCCCATATCTGCGTTGGTTTCCTCCCACAGTCCAAAGACATGCAGGTTAGGTGCATTGGCGATTCTAAATTGTCCCTAGTGTGTGCGCCCTGCGGTGGGTTGGCGCCCTGCCCGGGGTTTGTTTCCTGCCTTGTGCCTGGTGTTGGCTGGGATTGGCTCCAGCAGACCCCCGTGACCCTGTAGTTAGGATATAGCAGATTGGATAATGGATGGATGGATTCTTGCTGCATTGACAGAGGCAGTATGTGAGTTGATAATGACCAGGAGATACAAACACAAGCCAAAGTTAGAGCTGTAAGTCAAACTGATCTTTCTTCAAAAATAGAAATACCAACCAAACATCAAAAATCAGAAACACAGCAAAGTATAAAGTCAAAAGCAAAACTGTTTTTGAAAAGCACGAGTGTTTGGTTTATCCACAAATTCAGATACCCTGGGCATGCATTGGACAACATTTAGACCGTTGTGCAAACCAGAGAATGCTGGGTAATGTTACCATGGAGACAACAGATGCAAATATTTTGAAATGGTGGCATCCATAAGTAAATAAAGATGACCCTGCGGCAAAATGCTACCAAATTTCAACTTGGCCAATATGCTTTAAATGCTAATGTAAAACTTTTAAATCATTGGATCCCAAAACCTTTAATTAGATGTTATAGATCACTGAAATCCAAACTGGAATTCTCACAAAACATGTGTAAACACTGCAGTCATTCGCTTGAAGTGCACTTTGAGCTGCACGTTTTGTGTTTTTAGGTTTATAAGGTTCTTCTTATCATTTGTACAGAGAGCAGTGACTTTCTTAATTGCATGTCTTAATCAACATGGAACACTCCGGCATCATTACTCATCAGTAGGACTACCTCTGGAGTTGTGCCAGAGCAATAAATGTTAATCTCATTGTTCTTGTGGCCGTGAAAATCTAGCGGTGGAAGACCATACTAATCGATTGCTATCAGTTTTCAATTGGATATTTAAATGTTAACAAGTGATTCATAAGTAAATGACACTAGCCTTACCCCATGGGCACTTGGCATGGGGTCACCATTAACAGGTGCCACAGCTCACACCTCCTCAGGTTAAAGTAAGTATCAGTGAGGCTGTACAGAAGGTGGCAGACATGCCTGGCGCCTCCTACTGAGTGCTGTAAACTGTCGATCAGCATAGCTGCCATGGCAGAGTGTGCTACAGTCATAGTTTGACCAGGGCACCATCCATGGCTTTACTTTCTTTTCTGTTTATCTTGCTGTAGTTTTTTTTTATACTTTTTTTCTGTTATTGGACTCATTTCTCTTTTCTCTTCTTGTGTATTGTATTGTACCTGACTGGTGTTTTATTATTCATTTCACTTTGTCTTCTTGTGTTAATTCTTTTAATTATATTCCTTATGTCTTATGTGTTGAGCCAAAGGGATGGGGCCCCTGATTCTTCAGCTGTGACTGTCTTTGGCCTTTATGAGACCCGAGATGCCTCAGCCTTATGCTTTACAGATATCCTCTCCCTTTTTGGGGCTGCAGGTGCCAACCTACGGCAGTTTCCTGGCCAAGCCTAATTTATCCTGCTTTTGGAGTTTTCATATTTAAAGTGCCATTTGTCTGTCTGTCTATTTATATATTAATAATATAGTGCCTTTCATCTATCTATCTTTTTCTGTACGGAGCATTCATGTGTTTGTGTTAAAGCCTCCTGGAATTGCAGTGGTCTTAAAAATAGAAATGAACTTTATAATCAAAATTCAAGTTGTACTGAATTGAGAGAGAAAGCGAAAGTTGAAACAAAGTCTGTAGGCCTTGGAGAGAAGCTGTTGAGGGTGAAACTCAGTGAGGATCTCAGCTTTGGCCTTTGTCATTTTATGTTTTGTCCTCCCCTGACCACCAGGAGGCGCTCCTTCAACAGGATCACATCCACAGATTTTCATTCTTAGTTCTGACACATTTCAGTCCTCCGTGCTGAAGGCACTGATATCATTTCTGTACTTTTTACACCTTAAAGACTGGTAGGTCTGAATAAATGTCAGGAGGGGTACCTAAGGTATCCACGCACTCTGCATCCTCGGTACCAGGCCTGGATCATGATGGCTGCCTTCACCTCCTTTGCTCTGTCCTCCTCAGCAATCCTGTAATGAGATTAAACACTTCATTATCTTTTCTTTGTATATACTGTAAGAAGCTTTTTTTTATTATTATCATACAGTTAAATTATCCATTCATTCTCAAACCTGCGTAATCCAGTTGCAGTTTGTGCAGGCCAGGGTGTATCCAGGCAGCATCAGGTTCAAGGTAAAGGTGAAAGGCCCACTGAGACCCTGAGGCAGGTAAGGCTCACCAGGTAACAAAACCAGCAAGCCCAAAGAACCAGCAGGAAAAACTCAAAAGAGATATGGGGTGGACATGCAGCCTTGCCACAGACAAGGCAGGTATCACATGGGGGTAGCGTGGGATGGCAGCATTACCTCTGTGCCACTCTGCATTTCACATGAATATTTATTTCCTTTTAACCCAAACACTGAGGCAGCTAATTGCCTCAGGCGCACAAGAAGGTCAAAGCAACGCCAGGCTATGGTGGAATAAACGTCAGATTGTAACTTTGGCATCTTTGGGGTGATAGACAAGTGTGTTTAGTGTGGCACTGTATGCGGTGACTGGGATGGCCCGCTGCTTTCAGCGGCCCAGTATCTTTGTACCTTCATGTCAGGCACTCAAAGTCCTAACTTGTGCAGGTTGCGGTCAAACGTGTGGAGTTTGTGTGCTCTACCTGTGTCCACATGGACCTTTTCTCTCCTCTTCCCTCATTCCACGGTCAGGCAATCCAGGGTCAGCGCTGCCTGTGCCCGATGCTGCCCAGAGAGGCCCGAGCTGCCCACTCGATACTTGGATGGAAGGAATAATCAGAAATACAATTAGAAAACAAAAACCTGTGTGATGGAATCGATCCAATTAGGTCTGTAACAAATCCAATATTTCATCTTGGACAGAATGTGCCCGCTCTCAACTAGCAGAGCCCATGCGTTCAGCAGGTGCTCGCTGGCTGCTTATATTACCCACTTTTATGTGATGCCTTCAGTCTTGGCTCTGCCCTCTTCTACTGGCACTGATGGTACTTTGTAGTGTATTGGCCCACTCAGAACTGTAATTAAAATGTTTTAAAAGCTAAACCCTTTTACTTTTCTAAAATTAGAAAGAAACAAATTGAGTGCCACCAGTTTCATTATTCCTAAAATTCCTAATTTGAACTGAGTGGCGCACTGCCATGTTCTCTCTGTGTGGGTTTTCTTCCCATTGTAAGCTGCACATGTCACATGCATTCCCGATGCAATGTCGCCTCGTCCAGTGCCACTTCCTGCCTCGTGCCCAGCTCCTTGACCTTCACGGACCTGGCGGCTTTCCAGCTGCTCTATTTGGACACGCACTGCACCTGTCGCACCCCACCGTAATGTCCAACAGGGCGCCCCACCATCTCGTTCGTTTTTTTTTTTCTTCGTTCGTCAACTTCCTTGGTTACTTGGACTTCTCGACTCGTCAGGATGTTTCAGGCTCACATCTTGGCGTTTTATTGTTTTAAGACGCCGCACTGAGGCCGACGCGCCGGTGCAGTTCGCAGGGCTCAGACGTCAAACAGAAAACGAAAGATGTGAGGAACTCACGGGGACAGGCGGTAAAGGCGGAAGAGTTAAGGCGACAAAGAACTAAACCAACGTCTAAAAGCGAAAGGGCTTTTCAAACGACAAGAAGGGGACCCTGGCCGATTGTCCCTGCCGCGTGAAGCACGAGTGTCACCTTAAGCGTCGTCCGGGTTGACACGGGCTGACTCCGCGTGGGCAGAATTTACAAACGTGACATCCGGCAGCGGCGGCTCCAAATGAAGACAACAAACAGGAGCCTCGAGTTACCGCGCCGGTGTCCTGTCGACTACTACATCTGGGTTTCTGTCACTCAGGTCGTTCACCTTATCGCCCAGGAACAAACCAAGTGGCGGCCACCCGATGTTACTGGTCACAGTGCCAATCTCGATCGCACACGTTTTCATGAGCAACGCTGGACAGTACCTGTTTCTCCTAAAATACTCCTCATGGATGTCCTCCACCCGCCTCAGCAGTTTCTCTAGCGTGGCCATGTTTCGGATTGTGTGATGGCGTCACCATGGAGACGCGTCCATGTGGGCCGGCAAAAGCGGAGGCGGGACCGCGGAGGGTGGGTTTTGGGTGGAGCTAAGGTTGGCGGTGGAATCCGGGGGAACGGCAACAGATAGGAAAAGAAAGAAATCGGGACCTCTGCCCGGTGTCGCGTCCCCGGCTCAGAGCCAGCAAGCCCGCCGACCTCGCGGTTCACACGGGGGTTTAGACACGAGGAACACGCACGACCACCGCCGGGGCTTCAGTAAAAAAAAAAAAGAAACAAAACGAGCAGACACTGCAGAGGAGACGAGAGTCCCACAGCAATGCGGATCGCATCGGAGCTGCGCTACTGGCCGGCACGGGGACCCGACAACCCTGTGCTGATTCGAAAGGAACCCAAGCGGACTCGACCGTGCATGTGAAGAAAAGGCACGTTTTGAGCGTTTAATGAAATGTTTCAGTCCGATAGGAACTAACATTTCACGAATTATATGGGAATGAATATCTGTCTATAATATAGTATCTATCTATCTATCTATCTATCTATCTATCTATCTATCTATCTATCTATCTATCTATCTGTTTTATAGTGCCTTTCACATCTATCTATCTATCTATCTATCTATCTATCTATCTATCTATCTATCTATCTATCTGTTTTATAGTGCCTTTCACATCTATCTATCTATCTATCTATCTATCTATCTATCTATCTATCTGTTTTATAGTGCCTTTCACATCTATCTATCTATCTATCTATCTATCTATCTATCTATCTATCTGTTTTATAGTGCCTTTCACATCTATCTATCTATCTATCTATCTATCTATCTATCTATCTATCTATCTATCTATCTATCTATCTATCTATCTATCTATCTAGCCTTTCACACACTGTTAGAGACAGGGTGAGTGCTTTATTGTCTTTATATTTGTGCACAATGAAGTTCAGTTGCCATTTCTGCCTTTACAGCCAAGCATGTATAAAAAGTAGACACAGCAAACAGCACGGAGGTTACAGGAAGATGGCTGTTGAAAGAGTTGCATAAATAATATTGATAATGTATAATAAACATTATGTAATGGTTCTTATTTTTATGCAGTATAAAGATACTCATATAGATAAGCAACATGTTGACAGTGTGTAACGATTCGGATGTGATGCTCAGAAGTAATAAATCAGTAAATCCATTCCTCCATTATCCAACCCGCTATATCCTAACTACAGGGTCCCGGGGGTCTGTTGGAGCCAATAATCAGTAAATCAATAAACAGAATTTACTTAAACAGCAGCATCTGTCCATACCAACGTGTCAGTCCTCGGAAGTTGAAGTGTGTGTGTATGTGTGTGTGTGTGAGCTGCCCATAGCGGGACCAAAGGTGTGTCTGCCCATCTTTGCGGGACAACACGGCTCATGGAGTTTCTCAGTCTGGGGGTCTCATTGCCCACCTGAAGCGCTTTCCTGATTTATTTATTCATATGTGTCTTTATCTCTTTTGGATATAATATTTGAACTATTTCTTCTACTTCTTTTAAAGTTCTTTGGGCAACACATTTTATATGACAATGTGGTAAATAAAAATGCGGGTGTTTGTGTAGTGAACGTCGCTTATATAGCGCCTTTCCTATCCATGTATCTCTTCTGTTATGGCACTTTCAGATGTGTGTGTCTGATAAAGTGTTGAGTCTTTGCTCTTTTGGGTGCCTTCTCTGCTCCTCGCCCTCACACATCTGAATGTCCTCACAGACTCGGTGCCCAGCGAGCAGGTCTTTGCCCACAAGTGGTACTCAAAAGTACCCTTTCAATACATCTGATTGCCTTCAAATTAAAACAAAGCACAAGTTGGTGTCTTTTGCAGTTCAAGTTGTCTTTCTACTCCCGGCTTCTTGTCACTAAGCTTCAGCCTTTGTTGAGACTGTCACTTGATGTGCTAATCGACATGCCACAAGTCACCAGTGTCCAACTCCACTGACAGCATCCCTGACTGCATCGTCCTCTAGTGTCTAATCTCTGTTATAGGGTTGTGATTGTCCTGTGAAATTCTTACTGGCATGTGCCAACCAACATGCCATACTCTGCTGTGAGGTGGGCCAGAGCCTTCTAGAGGACTTTGTGCACCTGAGCGTTGGGCTTGAGAGAATGCCAAAGACTGAATGATAATTCAGCAGTAAGACTTCAGTAACGTGACATTCTCAAATGTCTTTAATCCAAAGCAGCGTTGCAGGGACCTTCCCTGGACAGGGTGCCAGGCTCTTGAAGTGCCCCCTCAGTCCTGAGGCTCATCTGGAGCTCAGACGCAGGAGGGCCGCTATGGTTGAGGGTATTTTCTTGGTCGGTGACGTCTGCCTGCTACTACTGAGACAGATGCCTTTTGCCTTCATTTCAGCCGACTGCATTTTAAGATTCAGACCCCCTTCATTGTTTCTTATTTCCGTAATTGATGGCCAAACAATAAAGAAGCTGCCAGCTACCCTGATCCCATTCGTTCCCATGTCCATCATCTGATATCTGCTTCAATAAAAGAAAACAAGTGACCATCAAAAAAAAAAAAAAGTCAAGCTGGTCGGGACCACCAAACATTTGGATGGGACCCTCAGAGGAAAAGAAAATCAGCAGTTTAGCAGAGTCCAGCATGGCAGCATTTGAATACCAAGGAGGTTTGGTTAACAACCAGGACTGGCTAGACTGAAGTCAGTGGTCCCCCTTACTGGTTTGAGACCCCCGGTGGCTTATTTCATGTCTCCTTTAATGTCAGGTCAGGCCAAAGGGGTCAAGAGAGGGCCAGGAACTGGAGGGACTCGACAGGCACAGGAATCCACATCATTAACTGCAGGAATTGGCAACTCATGAAGAAGATGGCTGACTGGAAACCTCCAAGGACCGAGTCTCCACATCCTTCAGGTCACTTGTCCTGTGTCCACGGTGTAGTGACAAGAACACTGCGCCAGCAAAGACACCCACACAGTGTCAATGGCATGAAAGAGCTACAGATACCCGGTGCATACAGGGCCGCGTTGTTAGCGTTTGTCATGTCAGCCCTTTGGCCTGCTGAGACTTTCTTGATGATTTGGTTTGCCCAGCCTGGCGTACCACGTGTGTCGAAGCCACTGGTGAGTTTCCATGACGTTGTGAGATGCCGTCCTCACCTTGGCGCTGATCCACTGCCCACTCTAACTGCAGATCCCTGCGCCAACAGGCACATCCACAGAATCTGAGTGATGCTTTGTTAAGCGCCGGGTGTTTATGGGTATTAAAACCTTAAATGCTGCCCAGTAAACACTGGAATACACCATCGTCTGGGCGGCCGAGCCAATCGGACTGATTTGACTTTAGCTCCCTGCTGGCAGACTGAGGCACATGCCAGTTGGCAGCCGTTACTAAGCTCGTGGCCTGCACATGTCCAGCGGTGACGGTTCGGGCTCCATTTAAGATGGTCAGCAGACGGCCCCCCAGGTTCTCTCGTGAGCTGCTGATGGCCTTGTCTGCTGCTGGACCCCCAAATGCGCTTGTCCACCCCTTTTTAATCTTTCTGTCTTACAGCACTGTCTCCTTTTGGATGGCATATGAATTCTTTTAAAATGGGTCTTTTCTTGGATTCTTAAACCTAATTGGGCTACAGCTGACAGTTTTCAGAAGATAAATGACCCGAGCTGTTTTTAGAAGGTCCACCACAGGCCTCAGCAGTTTCTTTATGAATTGCCTGAAACAAGGTCTGCCCGTCCTTGCTGGTGCTGGGCCTGAGCGCCTCTCTCTGCCGCGGCTAACGTGCACTCGCCTAACGTTCACTCATCGGCTTTGGATTTTTAAGTAACTACTTCAATATCTTGAGTCAAATGTGCCAATTAAAGATGAAGAAGGGGCTGCTGCTCAAATAGAAGAGTCCCCAGCCTGATACCCGAGGGCAGCGTTTAATTCTGCACTCGGTGATTTGTGCTTTGTAATTTTAAGCCTTATGTCCACTCCTTGTGAAGTGACAGAAATTGTTGTCAGAAATAAACTAGAAGAGCACTTTAGTGAAGTGATGAAAGCCAACGTGGATCTCTGAGACGCAAATCTGGTAAAGCAGAGCTGCTGTGCCACTTGAGGGCCGTGAAAATGACAGACTACAAGTCAGTGATGTGACGGCAGCGGTCAGCAGACATGACTTCAGCGTCCTCCCAAAAGATGTAGGCCAGTAAAGCAGTGGCCAGTTTAGGAGCAAAAGTGGCAAATGTGCCAGAGATGTGCCCATGTTGGTGGACTGGCAGCACCAACCTGGGTGAGTGAGGGCGAGTGGGCACAGCGTGAGTGCTGGGCACGTCTGATTATATCTGATTAAGGACTGCTGCCTTGGGCTCAATGGCCCGGAACTAGTTTAGCGCTTACATAAAGAGAGCGACCTGACAAACATACGTAAAATTAGCCTGTGGTTCAAATTACAGCATTAAGTCCCAGACGTTCTGCAAGGAAAGACAAATTGGAGAAAGAGAAGATAATAAGAAAAAAAGGGCAAAATCAGCCAACCAAAGGAAGGGAAGAATGAAAAAATGAGAGAGACCAGGAAACCAGGAGAGCTTGGCAGACCTTTGATCCACCTGCACTTGACAGAAATGAGGAGACACCAGAGATGGCCTACTTGACTGGCACCATGAAAGGGCACATGCATCGCTGGGGCGAATGGAATATTCACTTCTTAGTAAGATGACGACGAGCTTCAGCTGCTCCTGACACGGCGTCTCGTCTCGTCTCAAGACACATGAAGGCCAGCAGGCTGCTGAAGTCCTTGGCTGTTGCCGCTCTTTGCGATTCTCCCCTCTTTGCAGCTGCTTTGCACCTTTGGCCATTTTTGTTTTAGAATACTCGTGGTTGTAAAATTTTTCACAAGTTTACGGCTTCTGACTTTTGACTCGCAGATTGGCCTTGTTTTTTCTTTTCTTTTCTATTTTGATATTCTTTTGAATATTGATTACATTCATTTCGATATTTTGACATTCTTGTATCAATTTGAAGGTCTTTTCAATTTATTTGGCTTTATTGCATTTCATTTTATAAATTACAGATACAGTTTGGTTTATCTGAGCCAGGGTTTTAGTATTTGGCCCTTTCCTTTTCATGGGTTTTTGCCAGTTGAGGCCTCTGAGCTTTGGTAGGCCTCAGCCTGTTTCTCAAAAGGTTTCTGTTGAATTCACACATTTTAAAATTCCTGAAATAAGAAACAAAATAACTTTAAAAAAGTTTGTTCTTCTAAATGTAAGAAATATGGATCTCATTTAGAGTATACAGAAATAAAACAAATAAATGTTGTAACTAAGTTAAAAATGTCCCTTCTGGAGAGGGGGATTTCTTGCTCCTTTCTCCAAAGTATGACATCACACACCGAGAGCCACGTCCAGCTCCTCCCATTGGACTGGTTGCCGTGGATACAAGCGTCATCTCTGGATGAACTCTACTTGAACAAGCAGCGCAGTCCAGAATAAAGGAGCCCATTGTACTGAAGTTGGAGTCCTCACAGCTCTCTGTGCTCAAAACAGGAACAATCAAAGGTGGTCTTTGTGGTTTCATTTTTTCTGCTGCATACCCCAATCTTTCACATATTTTGAATCCTTTTTTGGGTTCCTTTACACACTGCGTTCTGGGCAGGCTGCATATTTCATGTCTGTTCACCTTTATTAGGTGGGCGATGTGCCGTTTTGAGGAGGCAGATAAATTAAAGGCGATGTAGTCACAAACCACACAAAATTAAAAAAGCAGTCCTGCCTTTTGTCGTAACTCAAAACACAAAAAAACAGAAGTGTGTCGAAACCTGGGATCGAATATTCTACTAGCATGAAAGACGCTAACAAGGAGAATTTCTGTGGCTATTATCCACAACCTCGGACAACTGGGACAATTGTCACAGTGGTGACGTCATGGGCTGCTCACTTCTGGACATTTGTGGGCAGCGAAACCATAGCAGCAATAATGATGACCATAATAAATGTCAATTGCTTTGTGGTAAGATGTTAAATATTTTGACCTTTCCTGCCTACGCTGCAGAAAATTTCTAAAGGAAAAAATGAATTCTCCACATAAGAAAACCTTCAAAAAGAGAAACTCAGACACAAAGACACAAAAAAAGACCCGAAAAAAGAAGGTACAAGTCCAGATCATAGCTTGGCTGAATAACATGGTTCATTTTTACACTAATTACGGCTTACTCACTTGTTGGCGTGCTAAATTAGCATCTGCCATCCTTAACAAGGTGTGGGGTGAACGCTTCAGAACTGATCTGCTACCACCCTGCTAGCCCTCAGGTCATGTGTTTCGCTATCATTCAGACCGCCAAGCCAGACATTCGGCATCCATATTTGTCTTGGACGTGCGCTCGCTGCCACGTGTCGGCACAACTGATAGCTCCCGACACTGGCGCTCCAATTTACACACTCTGAACACCTGAGCTGTGACCTCCTTGTGGTGCGCCCCATCCATCCCGATCAATCAGCTGGCAGACCTCAGCTGTAATTGCCTCTGAAGCAGGATTTTGGAAACTTGTAAGTTGTCAATTTTTTACCTCATTGCAGAAATCTCAGCTGGTGGACATGATGAGGCTGATGATGTTTCGACTTCAGCATTTGACCTTGTCATCGCCTAATTTAGACTAATAAACAATGAATGAATTGGCAGACCAGTTTCATAATGGCATGGACTTCATGGGCTGTCACATAGAGGAGTAAATCCGATCCCGTGTGCAGATCTTAACAGTCAAATGAACTGCCCTGGTCTTATGGTGGTGGTGGTCGGAAGGATTGGTGGCGCCAGTGTTCGGCAGCCTCACTTCTGTCAGTGTGCCCCAGGGCAGCTGTGGCTACATAGTAGCTTATCATCACCAGCGTATGAATGTGTGTGTGAATGGGTGAATGACTGTTGTGTTGTAAAGCGCCTAGGGGGGTTCTTGAACTCTAGTTAGGCGCTATATCAAATACAGGCCATTTACCATTTTTTTTATTGTTCAGAGTTCCTTTTGCGTGACTCTTTGTCTGTGTTTATCACTTCTATCTGCGTGATTCCTGGTGCCCAGCATGCAGTCGGCCATACAAAGATTGTACTTGTCTGTTGCTGTAATGGTCTTCTGTTTGCACCAGCGCTTGCTCTTGGCTCTTTGCTCTTTGGGATGGCCACACATCCTTCACTTGCTGCATTATAACAAATTATAAGGGAGCTGGGAAGTCCAGACGGCTGGCCTGAGCTTGTTGGCTCTGTAGCTAAGGCCTGTGCCTCCTACAGGAGTCCTGCATCTCGAGATCCCAGTGTTCCCTCCAGCGTATTGGAGTTCAGTTCTACACAATGGGCTTGGTGTGCACATTCCCTCAAACATGGCATCTCCAGCCTAAAGAGACAGCAGAGGATCAAACATTCGAAAATCAGAGAAAAACAACACTTAGCAGAAATTTAAATCCAACTTCAACTTCTCACAACAAACCTCCATTAGACTAGCATGGCCATGTCATCAAACAAGAGTCTCTGGTCCAACAGGCTGAGGGTTATGTCTGTGGTTGAGGTCTTAGCTCTCTAGCTGTGTCTAGGTGGCTTGGTTTGGAGAAAAGGTCCAAAGGCGGAAGACTTTCAACACGATGCCGCTTGGCTGTTAGCCATTGTGTTCGATTGATAGACCAGCTGAGAGTGGGTGAGACAACTCAGTGCCCTCTTTTATCATCTTATTCCAATATCAGCCCAATAAACATCCTGATTTTCTGTCACTAACCTCAAAGGGTGGGAAGATTGTGGGTCATCCTCAAGAGATGTCCGGCCATGAGGACACACTGCAAGCTGAACAACACAAATGCTAAACACGTGCAGTTCCCATGTTTTAGCATATGGGAGCTGATGGGCGGCCATGTAGAAAGACCAGCACTGTACAACGGCCAATTCATGGTGCAACTCAGTACTTTCTGATCCCCACCTTACATACACACAAAGAAAATGGAAGAGCTTGACATTAAAGGTCACAGCTGCAACGTTTTGAACGTGACTCGATTTTAACACTGCGTCTTTTCTTACTTGAGAATAGAGTATGATTGAAGAAACCTTCACTATTCTCCATACTGAAATGAGATGGCAGGCTCCCAGGCCCGGGCTCATCTTTCCTGCCAGATGCCCTAACGCGCCCGGCGCTTTGAGAACATAAGAATTCTGACAAACAAGAAGAGACCATTCAGTCCACCAAGCTTGTTTGATTAGCTGATTAGCTGAGATGTCCCCAAATCTCATCATTTTTCTTAAAGGTTGTCAAGGTTCCTGCTTCCACTCCATATCTCAGTAGCTGGTTCCAGAGTCCCACAACTCTCTGCGTAACGAAGATCTTCCTGGCTTCACTTTTAAATGCACTGCCCCTTAATGTCCACCAATGTCCTCGAGTATGTGATTCACCCTTAAGCCAAAAGAATGTTGCTGGATCAACTTCATCAAAGCCTTTGAGGATTCTGAATATCTGGATGAGGTCCCCACGCAGTCTTCTCTGATCGAGGCTAAACAGGTTTAATTCTTTGAGACGGTCTCAGTAGGACATGTCCTTATGTCCCGGGGTGTACCTGCTTGCTCTCCCCTGCACAGCTTCAAGTCTTGTACCATGGTGACATGACGTGATCATAAGGGTCTGTGCCCACATCCCTTATGATGCCGACTGCGCCTGCACTGACCTCATGGCTGGTAGCTCACACAATACAGCTGCCTGTCAATGTCATCCCAGCATCCTTTGCTGTTACTCATGTCGTCATGCAGAGCTTTCATTACAGCAGGCAGCAGTCTCTTATGTGCCACATTTATGGTGGCCAGCTGTTGGCTCTGTGCAGACTCGGGAGCCACGCGTTCTGTGAGTACGCTGACTTTGGTGGTCTCTGACAGCTCGGCTCCAACCCCATGCCTGAGATACGGTTCTTAGCACACCTGTTTGTAGAAATGTCTGGTAAAAGTGAAGCTTTAGGGGTGACCTGCAGTTTACAGGTGATATTCATTTGAAAGTTCAAATCAGAAAACTGCCAGCAGCCTTCAAGTGCTTCTCTTCTGTTAGAAATGGACTATCAGAATTGAAGGCTTCATTAGAATGGCGCACACTGTCACTTCATCAGCCACCTCTGCTGTTTACGGTTTAGAAACCAATCAACCTGCCGTGTTTGTGAATTATTTAAGAGAAATGACAAGAAACCAATTTGAAAAATCACAATGAGCCTCAGACTGCCAGGTGTTCTATGTCACCAACTGCCACAACCTGTCACAGACCTCAGTTTGTCTTGCTTAAGTCCTGACCAGCTCTCTCTTCTATGCTGGTTGGACAGATGGCACATCACTCAACTTGCCCCGCCCCTTTGCAAATGCAATATAGCAGCCATTGCTGTCTAAGCAGTGTCATTAGGTGCCAGTCAGCCGCCGACGTGTTAGAATTCTGTGAGGCTCCCCTCATTCCTCGATGGTACGTCTCGTCTCTGTCATTTAGGCATGCCTGGTAATGTTGAGCTCTGCATTTTGCATTCATTTTATCTTATTAAGTAAGACTGTAAATTCTACTGATGTCTTATAAGTTTCTTTCAGATGTTGGAGGTGCCTCTTCGGGGCAGTCCGACTCTCACACTACACCTGCATTCTGTACCTGTCCATCCTGGCTGAGTCCCATCAACATTATGATGAGCAAATGATGGCACCTTGCACTGTTACCTCAGTCCCCTAAATGGATTCTGCATGTGCAGCTTAATGGGATGAAATCTTTTAGCTTTAGTTCATATGATTTGGCATATTTTATGGCTAATTGATCCTTTTTTAATGACTACATTCAGTAAGTTTTGAAAGAAATGGAAACCTGAAAGTCCTCTAATCCACCCTGTATGGTCCTTAGAGCAGGCCTGCAGTGAGCTTCCTGATTGCTTGGCTCATTTGCCTGAAGTACAGAAGAGTGGACAGCAACTGACCACTCCAGTGCCCCCCAATGTCAGTTTAAGGGTGGTCAACACTGGCTGCCCAGTGGGCAACCCTCACTTTAAATGTGAAGGCAATCCACCATGACAAATGAGCTAGAAATAAAAAACAAAGGCCAGCCTGAGATCATTTAATGGTTCAGTCCGCCAGCAGGAAAACACAGCGAGTATTCAGAAACGTCACATTCCTGCCGCCATCTCTCCGGTTTATAATTCCTGGTGTACTGCGCCTGGCTATTAGACTTTGACCCCCACTGACTGATTGGATCTTTTGGCAGGACCCAAGTGCTGCTGGAGATGAGGATGCGTCTTCTGTGGGATTTCTAACTTCTCCACAAGTTAGCATGTTGACCGACTTAACGACTGAAGAAGTACAAAAGTAAGAAATTCTCAAGCGGACTTTCTTTTTGCTTTCAAATCTACCAGCCTAAGGGATTTGGTGTCAAATGCAAACCTGAATGCAGACTTGTGTTTTATTAATAAATGCATTTCTTTGGAGATACACGAGGCTTATTATTCTCAATGAAGGTGGCCATTAGGAGGTGCTCTTACCAGAGTATATAACTGGAAAGGAGGCCACCCTGGCCACTAAACTCTTGTAGGTTCTTATATCTGAAACCCCAAAGAGATGGCACATTCTCTACTAGTCTGTGTGGGTTCCTTTATGCTCACATCCTGGCGACAGAGATGTTGAGCTGATGGGGGACTCTAAATGAGCGTCACGGGAGCGGACAGTCCATGAGTGTACCCTGTGTTCGGCACAATGGCGTCAACAGAACCTCCCAAACCAGAGAGCATCATCACACGAGACAAGCTGACATGGTGCTATAACTGGTGTAGCGATCACCAACATCGAAGCCCCCAATGAGACGTGTCGTCAGGGCAACTTGCTGATTACCACCGTGGCATTTTTACTCTTTTAAGAGGCAAATCTTTGAATCCCCTGCTCTGGCTTTGAGTTTGTTTCAGTTGGCCTAATTTTCGTTATGTGTAATTCAGTTTAAATTCCTTTTTGTGCAAACAAATGACTTTTTTTTTTTTTCCGGTGATTTTCTATTAGAGAATTGCAAGACATCCTGTCCATGAAAAACCACTTGGTTTGCCTGAAGGAGGCCTCTGTTCTGGATTACTATGTCTCTGGCTTTTGGTGGGCCAAAGAAAGTAGCTTCTCCCCAGAGCAGATCCAGGCGTTCATGAGCCTCCTCCAAATCCTTATGGAGAACTTGAGAAGTAAGTGAGAAGCTCTGAGCCTTTGATGGGAGAAACAACCCCAAAGCTGCCTTTCAGGAACATCTTGAGGAGAATGGCAACCAACCTGCTCTAGTTAGGGGGCCTCATAGTCAGGAATAAAGAAATGGGAAGACAAAATGGCCAGTTGTCAGGTGAAAAGGACGATCAGGCGGAAAGGGTCAGATGTCAGGTGTGGAGCTGAATGGCCTGCTCTTGTCCGTGGTCTTTGTTATGGACCTCCTTTTAGCTCTTTGACTGCCCCCAAGTCCTTGCTTTATTTTCCAGATTATCACACATCCCGTTTATGTGTAGAGGCCTGCTGAACTGGGCTGGGAAGAGGCTAAGGGCACTCGCTCAGAACGAGGTCTTCTTTGAGGAGCCGGTGGGCACACTCCTCAAGCAGAGAGTGTGTTCTTCTATAAATAACACAGGCAGAAAGGTTGTTAGGTATTTATTACCACCGAAGATTATGTTAAGTGAGCAAAGTTGACGACTTTCTAAAGAATTCCACGTTTGAAGCTCTAGATGTTTTTAAATCAGATTCTCCAGGTTTTTATCACAGAGGTCCTTCATGGTGCAGATTGATGAGCTGGGACTTCTTGGAATTCCCACAGTCCCAAATCTGGGAGGCTATGACTTGGCAGTGAGTGACACTTCTGCCACTCTGTCGCCGATCCGAATGTCTTTATTCAGTATGGCACCTCTCCTGAGTTTCATACGTTACTCAGTGAATCGTGGGCTTTGTGTGGGCACTGGCTGGTTCACACATTTCACAAACTCTCCTTGTCCTCTTTTGATTACCGGAGAATTCCTTTAGAAAGCTCCTAAAGTTTTAATTTCATCATATTTGGAGATAATAAAACAGAATATCACACTCCATTTACAGATAACAACGCACTTGTAAGTGAGCCCTGAAAAAAATAAATTGGGCTGAACAGGAGTTGGCCTGCCTTGGCTCTCGACTTTTTGAACTCGGGTTTTAGATAACAGTAACAATTAAAATGAATAATTAAATGGCCCGCCATTGGACCTCTCTGGTCAGTAGTTGGTTCAGAAGCGCCCTGAACTGAGCTGGGTTTGACATTTGGCCCTTGGGCAGTGCCAGGCAAGGCTGCCAGTATTCCAGACAGGCCTACTCTGATTGTTTTATTGATGGAGTAAAGGGTCCTCGATGACGGGTGCACTTGGCTATCAGGTATCATTCTTAGCTTTGAGCTGAGCCTCCACATTTGCTCACAGTAAGTGAAGAAAGTGTGAACTTGGACTTTGTGGAGAAGAAGCCCAGCTGATTTTAAAGTCTTAGTGTGGCTGATTTTAATTCTCATGCCTCGTCTGTGCCAGTCTGATGCTTTGGCTTGATCTTTCGTGTAGTTGCTGCATTGGGAGACTTTGTTGGGTTAGGGTTGGGCTGTTTATTACAATTCTGTGCAATAATAATTATGTCCATTATGAATCTGATTACAGCAAAGCGCATGACCATTGCTGACAACCTTCGAGAACTTGCAGCTGCCATGAAGGAAGTCAGCAGATCCGAGGCTGACGAAAACGATGGGCCTGAGCTCTTCAGTTTGGACGAGTCAACTTGTATCATTGACTTCCTGAAAGGGAGGTGATTGTCTTGTAGCCTTCTCATGTCTGTTGAATTTTACGATAAGGCAGAAAACTGTGCATAGAAAAAAGCAACTGAGTTTCAAGAAATCCAAAGAGTCCGTGAAAGCAGCAGCCAGTCACACCTTCGGTGTAGTGAGCAGAACTTTCACCCAGAGCTCCATTAAAACTGAGGTTTGGCACTCGACACACAGTGGACAGTCCAGTCACAGTAAAGTTCGTGATAAATTGTTTAACTCTTTAGTGATTTTAACGTTTTAACTCTCGCGGGGTGCATCGGCTTAACAAAGTGATCGCCATTTTAGCAGACACCACCTGTGAGTCCAAACGAGTCAGGTGGATAAAAGGGGCCAGAAGAACACGTTTGTGACATAACAGAAGAAACGGCGATCACTGATCTGAGGCGTATCAGAGAGAGAATGGGAAGAGCCGGCGATGAAATGCGAGCGAGACGGGGGGTCGCGTGAAGGTTCAGTGGCAGAGCAGTAATCTGAGCAGCTGAGCAGAAGGGATGGGGAGGGTCCCCTGGTGTCCAAATGAGTGGAAGGATTACTGTTTGACTGGCACAAAATTTGAACAGATTTAGTAGTTAATTCAGTTATCCATCCATCCATCCATCCATTATGTAACCCACTACATCCTAACTACAGGGGTCTGCTGGAGCCAATCCCAGCCAACACAGGGCACAAAGCAGGAAACAAACCCAGGGCAGGGCGCCAGCCCACCACAGGACACACACACACACACACACTAGGGACAATTTAGGATCGCCAATGCACTTAACCTGCATGCCTTTGGACTGTGGGAGGAAATCCACGCAGACACGGGGAGAACGTGCAAACTCCACACAGGGAGGACCTGCAAAGCGAACTCATAACCGCGAGGCAGCAGCGCTACCACTGCGCCACCGTGCTGCCCTAATTCATTTATTGAATTATTTATTTGATTGCACCGTTTTGCACATTTTGAACACCATAAACTGCTATTCCTTTGCACATGATGTCTCTCTTGTCTGCTTACTCACCCTGGTCCATCTCGGTTCATGACTGTCGATGTTTGGGACTGAGAGTAATGCCCATGGCTGTGGGTCTGAGGCTCACAACAAAGGAGGGACGATCACAGGGAGTCCGGCAACACCATAAAGAGTGTATAAAGGCTCAGCTAAGCGCAGAGTGTATGCCCACTACCCGCTCCATGCCAGTCCCACTCCCCTGATGCTGTCTTCTTGCCCAAGTTTCAAACTGTAGTCAGAATTTCAGTGTAAGCTAAACGCAGGCTGAGTTTATTGCTCTGTGTTGTGTTCTGGCGGACTATCAGGTTTGAAGTAAGCTGCTCTCCTGAATCGGTGGATTTCTGTGTAAATGGAGGGGATTCTTGTTTTTGTTTTGCAGTTTATTTCAGCATTACAAACTCTATGAATTTGTCTTCATCCACTCAAGAGATGATCTCTTTTTGAGGTTTCAAGTAGGTTTTTCATTTCTATTTATGTATGTATGTATTTATCATGATTTATATTTGCAAGCTCCTATGTACATTCACCATGTTGGCCTCACAAATTCTCTTTCTCTGCCACAGTCTGTTGACCACTTTCTGGGTTGACTTCTCCCTTGATATGTTAACCTCCAAAATTGAATTACAAAAAGGCAGATTTTCAATGGAATCCATAATGTCTTCAAGAAATAAAGTAGAATAAACCTCATGTGTGATTCTGTAGCTGAAGAATGACGGTGCAGCTTTGAATGATTTATAAGAAGGATGTCTGAAAATTAGCAACTTGAGCTAACTAAGTAATCTCAGCAAGTGAGGGGTACTTGAATCCCAAAAAACAGCTGAAAGAAATAAGACGAGCATCAGGCATAGTAATGGTTACGATCGCACTGTGACATCTTTGTCATTCTAACACACACGTTGCTAAAATTGTGCGTCACAATAGGAACATCTGGGAGTGTCCAGAGCGCCATTTCATGAGCTGGCATCCACACAAGTACACAGGATCAAACCGGCCTAAGCAGGTTTCATGGTAGACGTCCTTCAAATGATAATTCAGACTTGCTTTGTATCTCCGTTTCTGTTCCTTGCATTGGGACGTTCATCTTGTACGCGTCCCCCTTTACAAAGGCCAGGCTTTGAGCCCACGTCCCCTCAATCCTGTGGCGTCAAACAGAAGCTCCATGCCGGTGGTAGCTCTGGAGGAGATACAAGCACAATGGCACTCAATTCCAAGCCCACCCTCGAGATGTTCAGCCGGTGGCACTCATGATAAATGATTTCCCCCAACTTTCTCATGCATTTAACATTAAATTGTTTGAAGCAAAACATAAAATATGTGTGGTATGCTGCAGTAATGGAGCATTTTTTGAAGTCATTTTAATTCTTTCATTTTTAGGAAAACATTGACGTTGACCTATTTATTAATTCCCTGCACGCACATCCACTTGAGGAGGGGCTGAGCCAAGACATGTACTCCTTGTTCATTGACGTTGGTACCCCGGAGCAGCCTGAGGAGGAGGTGACGTCTTATTAATGGATTTAGTTTTAGGTGAAACCCTATAAAATGGCGGCCTTAAATGGTGTGTGACCCATTCAGCCGCTTCATTGAAACACTTGAGGATTAGGAGGCTGGGTTCAGATCCATTCTTTGTATTAAGTGCCAAATAAACAAATGAGGGGAAATTAGGAAGAGTTTGGGCTCGCCAAAGGGTAAAACTCCGTTTATGGTCAAGGTGGTGCCTGCTAGGAGGTGTAGACATGTGAGAGTGGCGGGGGGTAGGGAGCTGGGCGGAGCCAGGCAGGGGTCACAGGTCATCCTCCAAGTTGACGATACTGACACGCGAAAGGAAGTAACTGGACACTAGGCTTCTCTCGCTTCTTCTAAAACTTTCTCCTGGATTTCTTTTGCTTAAGCCTGGTGGGCTTAAATGCACAATCACACTCAAGACACAGCAGAAGTGCAGGTCAGCTATGGGCTCTGGTCTCATAGCCATAAGTTCTAGAAAGTGGACAGGCAGATAGATATGTGGATGAAATCTTGAGACCCACACTCTTCCAGCCCCCAATGATGCAAGGGGGCAACTCTGAGGCTGAAATAAAGAGAGCAGAACCAGCGGCCAAAACAAATACCTTAATGGAAGGATGACCATCACGGCCTGCCAACCGGTCTTTCATTCCCTGTTAAAATATGTGAACTACACAAACAAACGGTTCAGTTTATAACCGTCTGAGCCTTCTAAACAGTGACAGGCAGCTCTGGTGTCATTGGGTGAGTTTCATATGCAATCCCACGAATGGTCCGATGACAAGTGAGGTAGGACGGTGGCACTTTGTAGACTCCACTTTATCACCAATGTCTCTTTACAACCCCGGTGAAGTGACACACAACAAGAGGCTTAACTGTAATGTGTGACATTAGATGTTGAAACGCTGGCATCAATGCTTCACTTGACATGCAGGCCAAAGTTGTGAGGCCGAGTCATGGTGGGGCATCTGGGAAGTGAATTGGCCGTGGTTTGGGGCGGCCTGACAGAAGCTGACCTTTGTTTTTATTCCTTTTAGACTTTGCCTGAAGAACAAAAGTTCGATTATGTAATTGAAACTCCGACAAGAGACCCCTTGGAAGGATTCACTGTGGAGGATGTCAAACAGGTTTTGCAAAATATCACTGGAAGTGTGGTGAAAAACCTGCAGGTATGGAATAAAGGGGCAAACAAAAGGAATCGAGATGTCCTGACTGTTCTTATTAACATTTGCTGTGTCCGTGAAGGGTGGACAAGAGAAACCGACTTCGCCTACACAACTTCCTTGGACACTCCTTAGGTGGCAACTTTGTTACCTGGCCTTTTAAAACATGGCCAACGGGTAAAGGAGACCCCGAGAAGTGCTTCAGCTGCAGGGGCACAGTTCAGTGCTTAGTTACCTACCAGCTTGCCAAATCTTTACCTATCTGTCTGGCTTGTAAGCTACAAAACCGAAATTGTCGGCCGACGATTGACATGCCAGTTGTTCTGTGGATTGAATTCGGAATGACAGTCACAAGTGTCAAATCTTAGGGAATTTTTATTCAATTGCAATCGAAAGAAAAATCATAAAATTAGTAAGGAAATAAAATTAGAGCCCTGGGTCCTCCTAAAGCGCAGTCCGTGTCGCTATCTGTGCTGTCTCATTTATTCTTAAAATGGCCGCCATTGTATTTAGAACCCAGAAATGAGAAACTGGACAAACAAACAGATGGATTCCCTTATCGTAATGTGGAGAGTCACGCCACAGGTGGCACACGTACCAGCATCTGTAGGGACAGGCGGCACTGAGCCCTCATTTCAGCTCTGCCATGCACTTTATTTTTAAAGTATATTGGTTTATTGGTAGTTGTCATTGCTGTCACTTTTTATACCCTTAACAATAATTACAGTGAAAAGCCACACAGAATCTTGTGATGTTTTCTGCATCACTGGACTTGGCTGATGTGCTTGAACTGCCATATTACCCATCTGTCTGCCTGCCCGCCCGTCCTTTTACTGAACTTGCTTAATCCAACATTAGGGCTTCAAGAAGTTCCATACTGATATGAGTATTAATTCACAGAAGTTTCAAATCTCTATTTCATTGTAGCGTGTAGAAGATTTGAGAAGTCAGCATGGCCACTAGAAGGGCTCCATATCTGAATTGTGAAGGTAACCTGGCTGTCTTTCTCATATTTTCTAACAGAGTGAGATCAACAAGAAGCTTCAGCAGCAGGAGGAGGATTATCTGGCCAGACTGGAGAAGGTGATCAGATCATGAACCTACCACGGCCGTTGAAAACGTTTGGCAAGCATCTTAACTTTAGGGTTAGGGTTCAGACGGCACGCAGACATCGATGTACGGTATGTCGACGTTAGTGAGGTTACCTGTGGCTGCTCTCTGGTTGCTCACAATTTGCTGAAATATGAAATTTGACAGAATTGTGAGAGTGAAGGTGGGAACTGAATTTTCACTTTGCTGACCATTGCATTTTCTATTATGTTATGCTTGAAATTCAAGACACAATTAAAACAAAAGACTTGGAAATTAATAAATTATTATTAATCCCATCCATCAGATTTTATGAACTTTTTAAATCCAACATGGAGTCACCACAGCTTATCTCATAGGAGCCAACCTTGGAAAGGGCAGCACTCCTTGTGTCACTCACTTCTGAGCACAGGACATAGAAGTGGCAGTGCCATCCTAAATATCTGGGAAGGGCAGGTCTTTTGCCAACTCAGAGGTGTGTAGTGAAGGTGGCTCATGGATTTCCAGATTTGTTGCTGAAGGCCACTCGGCTGATGTCGGTTCCTGGTGTAGCTCTCTTACGGTTGTCGGAGTCAACGCGGTTGTCTTGGAGGAATTCCTCCAAGTCTCTGCCCATCTTCCAAGGGGCTGTGAAATATGAAATACATTTCAGCATTAACTACATGAGGAAAACAATTCAAGAAGATTACAAGACCTTGAAATGCTCCATGAATTAACATTCCTGTCCTGTATCTGTCACTTACATGACATCATGTGGTGCTTAGCAACATTCAGTACACTGAAGCTGGTTGGGCATATTATGAGGGCCCCGCCCCTGGGCACACTGGACAGCTGGAGATTGCTTGGGAATTCACAGCAAATACCAGAGTCCACCAGGAGAGGGCAACCCAGTCTGACCACCCAGATGACCTGCAGGACTGCAGTTTGAGGTCACCTCCCTGAGTCTCCCTGAGTGTGTTTCTCACTCCACGTTCCATGCACAAGTCCATCCATCCATTTTCCAACCCGCTGAAGCCGAACACGGGGGTCTGCTGGAGCCAATCCCAGCCAACACAGGGCACAAGGCAGGAACCAATCCCGGGCAGAGTGAGTACCAACCCACCGCAGGACACACACAAACACACCCACACACACTAGGGCCAATTTAGAATCGCCAATCCACCTAACCTGCATGTCTTTGGACTGCCCGGAGGAAACCCACGCAGATACGGGGAGAACATGCAGACTCCACGCAGGAAGCGATCCCGGGTCTCCTAACTGCGAGGTAGCAGCGCTACCACTGCGCCACCGTGCCGCGCCATGCACAAGTCTCTCGCGTTTATTTTTTTGTGAGCTTGGTGCTCCAAATGGTGGGTTTATTTATTTAGTCATTTATTTCAAGTCGGTACTTATGAGTGCAGAATCCTGCCTAAAGGTGGTCTGTAGTGGACATGGCAGGACCAAAGGCTACCAGGCAGATTGAGGTTCCCATTCATGTTGTGCACCGGACCATGCAGGTGGAATAGAATATGGCATCCTGCACCCTTTAACTCTTTGAGGGATGAATATTTTTTTGGCAGGA
The DNA here is from genome assembly GCF_016835505.1 of Polypterus senegalus. Classification (NCBI taxonomy): domain Eukaryota; kingdom Metazoa; phylum Chordata; class Cladistia; order Polypteriformes; family Polypteridae; genus Polypterus; species Polypterus senegalus. The sequence goes on along the minus strand of NC_053169.1, from coordinate 104,218,579 downwards.
ACGCGCAGTACAGAAGCTGCCAGCCGCTGGCGCTAAAGGCGGTTCTGGCGAAAGAGTCAAGGGACTGCGCAAAGCAAAATACGGCATAGACAACGTTTTGCGTATCATTGCTGAGTCGGACTCTGGCTTATTGCACTCCAATTTTGACGCAAGTGATCTGGAGATCAAAAACTAAAATGATGTGCCAGCGTCAGCTGATCATAGTGTTGACTGCAACTCCGTAGTGGGTGGCAGCTGTGTGAAGACCCTGCTGTATGTCACTAGAAGTCGACACCCGCCTCGAAAGAGTTAACTGGAATTAATGGTTTGGGGAACAGGGTGGATGCAGAGATGATGATGATGATGATGTGGAACACAAGGAGAGTGCAAGCTTGGACATGGCAATCACTTGGAAAGTCTCACATGTTCCACCTGACCCAACAATTCCATCATTTGCTTGTCATCCTGAGACCATTATGGCCATTTCTGTCAGTGCCTGATTTTGGCACATTGTAGGCTGAAGAAGATCCATTGACTTTGGGTACAAAATCTCAGGGCTGAGCATCTAAAAGGATTACATTTTGAGTGTGTAATGCGATGACAGGCCAGAAGTAGTCTATTTTGTAGCTTCACTCCCTCATCTCCCACATGCATTGCCCAAGTTGCTTTTTCTTGTGTCGCCACCTTAAACCCTTGTCTGCAGAGATCCTGATGTGGTCTGTGGCCCAGAGCTCCTGCAGCGCAGTAAAGGACAATGACAGAAAACTGAGGAGAAGAGCACTGGTGACAGACGAGTTTGCATTGGAACAGCCTGCTGTGCAGGTGGCATCTCGATGTCGTTGAAGTTGTAATTCTGGTGCAGGTGGCTTCTTGACTTGTGACCAGTCTTCGCCGCCATGGCTGCCTTGTCCTTCCGATCAGCTCGGGGATGTCGATTTCTGCTTTGCCAGACAGTGATCCACTTTCAAAGATGAGCCAAAGTGAATTGTGCATGACAGCTCTGCAGATGCGTCACTTTCAATTCATCTTTGTCACTTCTGTCACTTCCACAAAACGCCTTCAGCGTCCACAACTTTCTTCTTATTCTCCTTAAAGGTTTCCTTCCTTCCAGTCGTATTGGATTTGTCTGAGTTGCATTTTCTTCCCTGGTAAGATGTAAAGGTTTTTAGACAGCTGGTCCACTCTGCCACTTCCCTGTCCTTCATCTTTTCTTTAAGAGGCTGACTGGGCCCATGCCAGGCTTTTTCAAGGGAGCCAAGGTAGTCCCTGACTGCTGCCCGTCCAGGGTTGGCTCCTGCCTCGTATCCGGTGCTGCAAAGTGAGCGGCAGCTCTATATGGCCTTAAACTGGACAAGCGAGTTAGGTGGTGGATGGAGGAGAAGACAAAATGGCACATTGAATTTCTGTAAGAGGTGTTGGAGCTGCGCAAAAAATCTGTTGTGACCGCGAGCCTCTGAGGGTCTGTGCTGGTAATGTGATAGGGTACATTGTATTCTCGGGGACTTTAATGATGGCCCCATTTAGGAGGGTCTAGGGTACGAAGAAATTCTCTAGTACTTTGTAGAGTAACACCAAACCCATCAAGGTTGGCATTGAGAAGCCGGCAAGGAGAGTAAAAGTCTGAACATCACCAGATGTTTCTCCACTTGAGAGAAAACGAATCCCCTTCTGAATGTGCACTTCCGATAAGGACTTCAGCCTAACCTGGCAGCAATGGGCACAAGGCTGGAAAACATTCACAGTGGCATTCACACCGAGCCACCAATGAAACCAACCAGCACATCTCAGAGGATGTGGAAGGAGAACCCCTCAGACATGGAGAGAACCTGCTGAATCCACATAGACACATAGAGCAAATGCAGAAGCTGAAGTCAGGATGATGGACGCTCTGTGTCTGCGTGTCTCTCCTACCAGGAAGCCAGGCCATTAGGCTAATGGTTGCCCATAGACGGATCACTTTGTATTTTATGTTCGTACTGTGAAGAGCACTCAGCTAAGGCCTCATGATTAATTGATTGAGTGTCCCCTGCTCCGGAAGCAAACCCTGAGTGACAACACACCAAGGTCCTCATCCCTGGCAGATGTCTCCTTGTCCAGTTGCGTTTTCACTCCCACTCCCGTTTGGCTTTTCTGCGGTAACAGCTGTGGAGGTTTATGTTCGGAGCCTGATGAAGGAGTGACGTGTGAACACATTTGAAGGGTGATGGAGGCTGACTGGCGCTCCTTCATGTTATTTAGCAAACACTTCAGCAATAACAAGCTGAAATTCAGAGCCAATCCTGCGCTTTAAAGTCCAAAGTCGTGTCCAGTAAGCGAAGCGGAGCTAACTCATAGAAGTGACTTCTCTCATGCTTCTCAGGGGTCCTCCTTGTGCCTCACACTCGTGTCATCTCAGTGTAACCTGCAATCTAAAATGTCACTTCATTGATTTGCTGTCACAAAGCCAGCCAGGAAAGAAAACCAGAGGCTGGTTAAAGGCTGGACCACCCGTCTTGGGCAGATGTTTGGTTATTTCTTTGACGTCTCCTTTCCTTTCTTGTGTTGCTCATCTAGTGTGAGATCCAATGTACTTGAGAAAATGTCTGACGCCATTTATACAGAGAAGCCTGAGTTTGATTGACGCTTTCTAGGCCCCACCCCTTTGTTTTAATGACCAGCTAGACCGAATGCCCATGCCAAGACCAGACGTATGGCACCGTAATCCAGCAGATGTGCCACTAGAAGCCAGTTAAGCACCTAACTGCATGGTGTAATTACATGGCACAACACTAGAGGGAGCCTTGGGAAACTTTTCAAAGCCAAGCCATTAAAGACAACGAAAGTCGTAGGCAGATAAAAAGCGAAAGAAGAAAACGCAAAGCAGTGCGGAGAATTCAAGAAACATTTGAGCAAAGCAACTTGTTAAAGATAAAAACAGACCGAGAAAACATCACTTTTAAACAATCTTTAACCAAGACAAGCCACTTCTAAATCCACCCAAGCCAGAAAATCCCCTTTACAAAGAATCATCAAGAAAAAGATTGAACTGAAAGCGCCTGTAGACAGAAAATCTGCAGAGCCTTAAAAAGAAACTGTTAAAATAAAAATCCCTTCAAATAGAAGACACGTTATAAAAAATGTAATAAATTTGCCACCTTTTGGTTTTAACAGCAAGTCACATGGCAGCCCGGCCACAGCCTGTGCTGAATCTTCCAAGTGATTTTCACTTCTAAATGATGCAGCAAGCAAGAAATGAGCCTCAGCCCTGCCTGTCTCTGAGCTGCTGTCATCAAATCATACCCTCCAAGTCTCCATCAGGTCTCACACCTTCATGAGCCGACTCACCCTTCTTTGATAGTAAGATGGACTTTAGCTAAAATCCAAAATGACTCATTTGTGCACAGAAGAAACCAAGCACAACGGTGCTGAAAGACTCAATGCGTCACCTCCGTCAAGTCCTCATCCTCGCTCGAGCGCCATGGCCCTGAATCACGTGAGTCTTTCTCCTCTGGACTTTCTTGCAATATGGAGACCAAAGCTGCACATGGCTCTCGAGGTGAGGCCTCACTAGTAAGTTCAATAGCTTAGGGATACTTGCACTGCACACATCAGGGCACTTTACAACCTAACGTCCAATTGGTCTTCTTAATGACTTCTGCCCGCTGTCTGGATGTAGCCACTGACCGTTTCACTACGACTCCTAATTCCTATTTTCTGTCCCCCCCATTGCACATTCAAACCTCAAGATTTTACTTTGCACATGTAAGTTTTCCCTTTAAATTTCAACATCCACAAAACAGCCTGCGCCCATATTCGGTTTGGTCCCTCTGTGACGCTTCGGCCGATTCTTCGTCATCCACCATTGCACCGGGTTTAGTGTCTTTGTCTGACCTAACCAGCCTGCCACGTCGGTTCTTACGCAGATCATTTCTACATGCAATACAAATCACAGCCGCCCAGTACTGACCCCGATGGACTCCACAGCCCCAGATTGTGATATGGTTCCTCACCCCGTCACTCTTTGCTCCTTTCCTTGCCCTCCAACGCTCTACAAATGTACATTTGCTGTATTTGAGAGCGAGACCATTTTTGGTGAGCTGCAGATTCTTCTTTTTCACAAGCTGCTGCTTCATTTGAACAATATTTTTAAAGCATGCCAAGCAGCAAAGAGGACTTTTACAAAATAATGTGCTAATTCCAAGGAACTTCTCATGAAACAATGGCTTTGTGACTTTGTCCCTGTGGGAAGGTTAAAGATGTTCTTTTCATGCTTGTTTCAAATGGTAAAAGTGAAAATGACCGCAGCACAAAACGGGCAAAGGAAGGAGGCTGAAGTGAGAAGTAAAAAGGATCGGAATAAAAGCAAGCCGGATTGAGACCTCCGGTCACAGGATCTCCACTGAAACCAAGCCTGACCCTCAATTAGCCATTAGGTCAGCAATATGTTTCTTCCAATTTATGCAGAGCAGCAAGAAGGAGCCCTGGCAGCGATCCGCGTTTTCATCCCTTTCAGTTGATTTGAGAGTTGCTGCAAGCCAGTGTGTATGATTAAATTTTACGTGTTTCAAATAAAAGAGCTGGCATTTTGCAAAAAAGAAGAAGGAGTTGGGAAAACTGGCAGCGCCTGAGAACCCGTTTTTTGATTTAGTGGTGACAGGGACTGCAGCAATTAATGTCATTTGGAATAATCCCGAAAGAAAGACAGCAGGTACTTATTGGGCCAACACGCGGCTTTAAATACACAAACTGTCAGCGAATCAGGCTGTCTGAGCGCAGCCCTCTGGTTATACAAAGTGCCCAGCAGACTGCCAGGAGTTGGGCAGACAAGCAGATGTGACTATGGTTCCAAGCATTTGGCAAAAGCGCTCAGCGTCAAGAAGAAGCCTACAAGCCTGGACAGGGCATCAGCTGCAACGCAGGGAAATGGGCCTGCGAGTGTCAAAACCGCGGCAACGGGCAATCCGGAGCGGAAAATGTCTGAAAGTCAGGCTCGCGCGATCATGCGCTGGCTCGCCAAAATTTGTAGCTGTCACGTTTAATTAACAGCTACTAAGGAGAACAACTGAAAATGCACAGCTAAGTGATTTTTAAATGACAACCGCACCGTATAACTGTTACATTTAGAAAGAGCTCCAGTTGTTCATGGCTGATAAAAAATACACAGTGGAAAGTACATGAGCTCTAACCGATAATTAAACAGACATCATCGGTAAATAAAACGCAGAAGACATTTTCATCGTCTTACATTTCTTAAATATTAGGCCACATAACACCTTCTTCCTTTGGAAAACGCTCCGTCTCAAGCTGCCTGTTTCATCCTTTTGTCAGATCGCTTGTGTTGTGAACCTGACATGAAAGGAACCAAAATGACCTCATAGGCTCTTTTCTTAATGGGATGGTGTAAGAAGAAACGTCAAAGCCAACAGTCACCTGTCACCCCTTGCCTGTCTCTCTGTCCTTCTCGTGCCCCGCTTATTTATCCCTCTAATAGCAGGCTGCTTGCTGACTGGGACTCTCTTTTATTTTCGCTCCCCAAAGTGTCCTTTGCACCTTTAGGGGACAGCAGCTTGATAAGGAAAGGCCAGTCCTGCTTTGGGTAGTGCTAGCAAACCTGGACAGCCCTTAAGAAGGATCTGGATGAGATATGGAGGCTGAAAGGCCTCCTCTCATTTGTCAGATTTCTTATTTTCTTAATCAATAATCAGATAGAAGTATTGAGTTTGAGCTTTTACTTAAAAATAATAACCAACAGTACAGAGAATTATACACCCTAGGTGGGTTCATGTAGTCTTCCTTTCGTCCCAGATGGCCCAGTTCCTGCGTTTCAGATTAAATGTCCTTAATTGAACAGAAAGATCTCTTGCCGAAGACAGAGCTCCTTGGAAGGTGTCCGGCAGCTAAGCAGACTGCAAACTCCATTGAAATTCCTGTGTCTTTGCTCAAAGTGTCAGAAAGGAAAGAAATTCCCAACTGAACTAGAGGCAAGCTAAACTCTGGACTCTGACTCTTATTGAAAGACATTCTAATAAAAGGCGTTCACTTTCTCCCCATTTTCACACAACTTGGCTTACTATCCGCTAGTGAAGCAGCAAACACTTTTACACTTTCTCAAAACACAGAAAGTCTTCACACAAATTCACAGTCGAGTCCCATGGAAATCCAAAGCTGCACTAAGCTGCAAGCAGACTGGAGCTCCAAAACACTTTAAGGCCGTGCTTCATCTTACAGATTTCCCACAATACACTTCACTCCTGTCCACCTCAACTTTCAGGCCTCAGCTGTTTAGTTAAAATCTGCTAGTTGAGAAAGTTAAACTACCACTGTAGGCGCTCAGCCTGCCATTAGACTCTCACCAGGCCAAGTGAACGGCCTTTGTGGTTGAATGTGTTTGGCCATGTCTGGAATTAGGGACCGGCAGAAGAATTGTAACCAAAATAATAGGTGAAGAGTCGTAAATGGGAATTGGGGAAAGAATTAACCACAAAATCGTAGGCAGAATTTCAACAAATATGAAAGAGGAGGCAAAATGTTAACTCAAAAGTGAAGTCAAGAAATGGAGCTGTAATTCATTAAAGAAAAATGTTCAAAGTAACAGATGTACTATCGTTTTAAGGTTTCGGGCACATCCACAGATCTGGACAACCAGGAGGCTCGTCTTTACCTTAAAAATGTTTAGCAGCTGTCAACAATAAACTCCACAAAATGGTGGCACTCAAAAGAATGCAATAAGGAGCTGCAGAAGAACATATTTAAGATCTACTTCATTAAAAATGATCCAAAAGAAAAAAACAAATATCACCAACCTCCAAAGCAGCGCATGAAGCAATGCATCAGTTTGACTGAAAGTCCAAGGAATGGCCAAGAAGAGCGAATTTCCCAAGCAGGATTGTTCCACCACTGTGCCTACTGGGAATATCAGCAGATGTCAGCATATGACCAATGAGGGGTGAGCTGAAGAGACGTCGCATGACCTCAGGTCTTTTCCAGCTGCCTTGATGTCCAGGAAGTTATGGGGTGGTTTAAATCCACTGGCTTGTGGTGTAGCTCGGTTCACCTTTAATGGGTGCGTTCAGAACACTGAACCCATTTGCACTTCTGATTTGCACTAAGAACCTGGTGTGCTCTTCACTGAGAGGACAATCTGGGGCTTCTGTTCAGATACCTTAGTGCCGTTAGCGGCAGAGTGCTGGAGGGTGAAGTGGCGGTTCACGTCAATTCAGTTCATTTTAATCTCAGGCTCAGCGTCCCCTACACATATTTACAGCTGTAAATGACATTTCTGGACACAGACACATAAACGATGTGACACAGTTCAAACAAAAACAACCTCAATGACCAATGTGGACTTGACCTGACAATATCAGTCCGTGAATTTCAGAATTGACTTTGGACCCTGAAATGGCTCAGGAGAGGAAACCAAAAACCCCTAGGGGTCCACAGTCGACTATAAGAAGCAAAGTGCCAGGCCTGGTGAAGCAGGTCAGCTTTGTGGGCATTCTGTCATACCACAGGTGCAGGCTACATTGGGCATACAGGAGACAAAGTCAAGGCTCTCAAGACGTCCATGGCACTGCCAGGGGCAGCAATAACAGCCCACTCTTTGTCGTAGTTCCGTTCTGCACTTGACTTTTGTTCTAATTTGCCCTTTCATATTGTAATTTTTATCTTATTTCTATTAGCGGTACTGTTTTGGTCACCGTGTTCTTCTTCTGTGTTTATTCCATTCCTCTGCCTTTTCCCTTTACTGTATGTTAAGGTCAGGGTGGCCAGAGCAGCTCGCAGGACAGCCATTGGAGACCCAATTTAAAAGCCATGTGAGCCCAGGTGACTCCGGCCTGTTGGCTCCACTTAAATAAGGACTTGTCGTCACAACGTAACAAATAATGATTCAGAGTTGGAGGATATGGCGCATCAAGGAGACGGTAAAAGGCGCCTCACCTCCGTTTACAGAGTCATTATGTGGAAGGAGACCGGCTTGGCGTAAACGGGACTTCTGTGGGGCACTTTGAAAACTTCAACAATCCTCTGGTGGGCAAGAAGCAGCCCTGGAGGAGGCGCTAATCCTGCATTCATTCACTGGACGTCTTTGTGGCTCTGGGAGATCATGGAAGTGTAGAAGGACAAGGACCCGAAGCCATCACCAAACAGCTGAGCACCCTGTGGACATTGACAAATTAAAACCGAGGCGATGCCATCACTTTTCTGCAGTTCTTTAACTCAAGTGTTACCTCCCCATATTACTGTGCACACATAATACGCCTTGTGCCCGGATTTATGGAGTTTGGTCCTGGAGAGAAGAATTAGCGGTGAGTGACATTTAATATCCGTGATATTACGAGCAGCCGTCTTTGTTAAGAGAAGGTTTTGCGGCAGATTAAATGTGCACAGAATCCAACGTGGACAGCAGGGCATTACAAACAAACGTCCGGGAAACGAGGAGGTGAAAACCCGAACCGACTTCATTAGCAAATCCTAATTCGTGACTCATTAGTTTAGTAATTAAGACGTGTGCAGGGTAAGCGGCCTTTTATTGTAATTAGTCCATAAATACAAACAGAGCTGAATAGATGAATAAACAATTAAAGAGGAAGTCGGCAATAAGCGGTGACAAAAGCCTGCAGCAGCATGAAAACAATCGCCTTCCCAGTCAGCTTTGTTAACAACGACGGCAGAAACAGCGAGCAGATTTCTCCTCGGTGTTAGTAATTGTCTGCACAGCAGTGACAGATGTGCAATTTAGTGGCTTCTTCTGGAAAAAAATGAACAGTTTGTCCAGCATGTCAGCGCACTCTTTTTAGTGCTTCAGAGGTCCTGGCCCCATTATGGATGATTTAGAAATTGAGGCGAGTGAGGACCAGCTGCCCGGCTTGAAAGCCGTAGTTAGTAGGCCTCATCTGCATTCTGCGATTCACTTACCCTGAGAAATTGTTGAGGCCCCTCCGGCCATGAGATGAGTACTGGATGACAGAGCCTTGATTTGTTGAGAGAGAGAATAAATGGGTTTTTCTGAAGATGAGGAAATATCACCATTACCGGCCAATTTACGGCTTTTTATCCGTTCTTCAAATATGTCACTTTTGTTTCGGTTGCATAGTAATTACCGAGCGGAAAGGAAAAAAGGCAACACGGTTGGGTTTATAGGTTCAGATGGGCTATGAAATCCTATAATCCTGATAAATACCCATTTATGATACTCACGGATGAAAGATTCATTTTAATTTTGAATAGCTAATGCTCATCATAAATAGGATGCAGGGCGGCATTTTAGAGTTTGTGATTATCTGAGAAGCACATCGCCCTGAATTTGTGCCTCGACCTTTGAGCGATTGCATTAACCAGAGGGGTCACGGGAAACAAAAGTCCTCTGGGCTCATTGCCGGCATTTGGCCGAGTTGTCTGTCGGACTGTAAGACACCTTTACCTACGCACCGTATAGTCCAGACAGGGACAGGACATGGCCGGTAGCGGGTGACCAGCTGACAGCCACAGTGAAGAGGAAGACTCTGATAAGCACAAAGGCTGGTGGTCGGGATGCTAGGAGGACACATGAGGGAACAGACAGGTGGTGTCGAAAAGAAAATCATCTAACAGCAGCCTGGAAAGGAGGGGAGACCCCCACAAGCACCAGCTTCACCCTCTGACTCTGGGTGGTCAGCGTGGGTACCTCTCAGTACGGAGGAGCTGCTAAAAAGGCATTGAAACAGCACAGTGCTGAAAAATGACATGTTTGAAACTGGAGAGAGAACTGAATAACAAAGGCACCACATTATAAAGAGACAGATCTGCAGGGCACTACACAATAGCCAGGTACGTATGAAAGGCACTATACAACAGAGAAGGAGAGGTGGAACTCAGTAACTAACAGAGAGATATGAAAGACGGCATACACCCATGAAGAGATGAAAGCAGCATACACACAGTATAGCTGATAAGCTATGAAAGGCACTACACAATAAATAACTAGATATGAAAGGCACTACACAATAAATAACTAGATATGAAAGGCACTACACAGAGTGGTCCAGATCTCATGAAGCAGATCCAGATCGTCTGGAGGACTTTGATTCATGCAGAGATGATTCCACTTCCGCGAGAAGGCGATTCTTTATGTCGTCAGTTCACACATTTCTCAATGGTCAGGGACTTTTTGGGTGATTTTCTATGTAATTAACTTAATAAGTTATAGCGCAATGAAAATTGCATAATTAGATCTGGACCACCCTATATAATAGATAGATAGATAGATAGATAGATAGATAGATAGATAGATAGATAGATAGATAGATAGATAGATAGATTTATTTTATATCAAGACACATTTACAGTGTTCCAGATGTCATCACATACAAATTGCGCAGGATTAATTCAAAATAAAACAGGAGATAATAAGTAAATAAACCTGTTTATAATTTCTGCAACATTTACATATTAAAATATCAGCTACTGCATGTTGCAGTGTATCATGGTAGCTGATGAGAAAGCCCTCCAAAGGTGCCTCCTAGAGTGTGGTGATGCTTGTGCTTGAGGTGCTCCTCAGGTTGACCAGGGTGTCCTACTGAGGCTGTAAGATGTTGTTTCGTGGAGCTCAGCAGCTTAACCAACATCTTATCTGGCTGATGGCTCCCATCCAAGGCAGGTTTCCTCAATGATTCTTTAACTCCAGTGGTCTCTCCTGTTCTCAGAAGCACAATCATAACCACAGACTGGGAAGACCTCAGTATAAATGGTCAGTCCCTTATGATGTAGGACATTTGGGAAGCCTGTCTCCAAGAGCTCCACATCGACAGCAGATGCCAGTTAATCCAGTACCATTGAGCTGACGGTTATTGAACCTGAGGTCTCCATTAAAGTGCTGTGGGAAAAATTAGCAAACCAGAGAGGTCGAGAAAGGTGGGCATAAACAAAAAGTAAGGGCATCAACCCCAGAGTTTGAGATGTTTTCAGGACCTTGTGGAGGTGAACGGTCACCTAAGAACCAGTCCAGAAAGGAGGGAGGTAGAAGCAGTTGTGGCTGAGTTACTAGCAGGACTGAGACTCAGGTTTGATCCAGAGGCACGGGGTCTTGTGTGGCATGTGGTCTTTCTGATGACGAAATGGCAAGGCTCCATGGAAAGCGTGGAGTGTGGAGTATCCAAAGGTTATTGGCATTATGTCTGAATTCCGAGCAGATAAGAGAGCCCTAGGCTAGTGACACTTTGCTTGCAAGCCCGTACTTCTCCAATCTTCAGATTGTTTGGTTTTGATAAGGAGACAAACCCTCTACTTGTGTCCTGCACCTTTGACATACTGTAGCTGACATTTTGACATCACTTAATGATCTCCTGTAACATTCCAAAAAAATTCAGGGCAGGAAAGTTGCACAGCAGAGTTGAGTGTTGCACCATCATATCAGTAAGCAGGGACACAAAATTAATTTGGCAATCAGCGGTCGTGAAATCAACAGAAGAAAAATAATTAAAACCCCATCAGAGCCCGATATTGCGCCCATTCAGGGTTTAAAACATGTCATCGCAATCTGAGTGTTTGTTTCTCGTCCATTCTGATATTTGTTACTTGGGCGTCCAATTGATTTGTCCAAAGACCATTGGCTACCAGGCCTGGGCAGGATACATTGGCTGTTCATGAAACAAAGAGCCCGCAAATGAATTAGTGACTCCAATTTGTCTTTGACTGGCACCTCTGTCCATTCTGTCCAAGGTTGGTTGATTTCTTCCTTCGGCACAACCAGGAAGCCCATGACCTTCTACTAGAACAAGCAGATTTGGAAAGTGAGTGGGATTCATCCCAATAATGTCAGAGTGCCTATGACTGACGAAGATACTATGACACTGTGGGTGGCTTGTGTCAAGTGCCTAGTCATGGCAGCCCTGAACTGGACTAAGCAGGTCTTGCTCTTGATGTTAGCACTGTGCACATTTTAATTATTACGAGAATGTATTGTTATCTATTGTATATTCAGCACATGCAGGTCACTCGCCGTTCAAAGAGCCTGAATGAGTAACGTCTGTGTGGGCACAGATGGTCTCTCGTATGCTCTTCAGCTCTTTCTTAGACTGAGGTCCCTATGCATTTTGCCCAATGTTTTGGATGCTCTTCCTCATACTTTTGTTTTTTTTTTTTTTGTGATCAATTTATTATTTAAAAAGACAAAAAAATGAATATGTCAGAATGAGGAGCAATTAATATTTTAAAAAACCTGCATGGTACTCCTGTCCCATGTCCCATTCCATACCACCAGGAATCACATTGGCGCCGATAACGTCACTACACCGGCCCAAGGGGTGACTGCAGGACCCCAGCTGTGAATAGAGTCACTAAATGCTCCAAAAAGGTGTGATGTGGACATCTCCAGAAGAATCAGGTTGCAGAAGGCGGACAGCCAGTTCTTCAGCATAATTAGATCAGGGGTCCACCATTTAGGGGCATGGAGACGTTTGGCAGCCCCAGTACTCAGATGAAAGAACTGGCGCTGGTGCACCAACAGAGCCAAGCCTGAAAGATCTAAGAGTAGAGGAATAAGTAGAGGAGAGGAAGACAAAAGCAAGACACACAAAAATAGAAGCAATGGTGACAGAGGGGGTCTGGCCTGAGGCCCATTAAATGTAGCTATGAGGGGGAAGATTATAACCTATCCAGAGTTGATTGCTGTTTTGTATTCATAACTTGTTATTTTTGGAAATGGCAATCCAGCAAAGAGAAGAGGATAATGTGAGATCTGGAGACCACTGGGAGATGAGGGGTAGGGGCTTTTATGATGCCCTGCATAAAAGGGAGTAAAGGACTGAGAGGGGCTTCCTTAGAGGAGAACAGGAGCTACAAGAGAGAAATGAGGGAGATTTAAGGAAGACGCCATGGACCCTAAGTGCTGGACGAAGTCACAGTTTGCTCTCCCTCATTCAGGACATGGCCCAGAATGCCTGCTGTGCCCTCAGTGTGAACTCCGTGGGCAACATTTGTTAATTTGTCTTCTTCTGCTACCTTCTCCATACACCATAGCTGCACTTGACTTGAGCTGAGCCCCCTCTGCGATGGGGACTGAAAGACGCTCTTTGCACTTTTCTACAAGACTGAACCAAATGCTGCTAGTTTGTGAGAAGCCCCCTACCTTTAAAAGTACGGGTTTGTGAGGTGCAGTGCTGCTCTGGATTGCTGTTTTGTTTTGTGTCCTGCTGTTTTAAATGGACGCTGGCTGACTTTGACACTCCTTCCACTGTCTTTGCAGTGAGTTTTTAAAGCTCACTGAATCCTTTCAGTTACAGACCTGCTCTATCAGGGGGTCTGCTTCAAGACTCAAACGGGGTCAGCGCCGGCTCACCGGCCTCCTGAAGGTATATCTGAATGCAGGGCAGCCTTCACAAGTTGGGCCACGTTGTTAATGTTCTGTAGACGTCCACACGCAATTGAGCTTCTTGTCCAACTACCTCACATTTACTGAAAGGATCTGCTGATCCAAGCTGTTGGCTAAGATGTTGAGGAGCGAAAACAGAGCATGAAATCCTTCATTTTGAAGCCATGTGAACGTATAGGTCATCCGACAATTGTTACTTTATTAAAATACATTTGTGACACTAGTTACCCACAGAGGGCTCATTCTGCCCCATTCCAGTGCTCATGGCAACCATACCCTGATGCTCGGTGTGCCACGCACCAATACCTTTGGATGTGTCATCCCAGGCCTGGCAGCACCGGGGGCAAAAAGGGTGTGCCACCCCTCAGATGAGCGTCCTCTTGCACCCTGAAAGCCAGTCAGATAAGGACACTAAGTGCTCATGGGTCTGCTCTTGTGTGCCAGTCACTGGACTTTCTGCTGATTTGAATCTGTCGCACATTTTTATTTTGTTTAGAGGATGAACTGGATGTTTTCATTGTAAGAGTCGTGCATTAACTCTTCTAGATTCAACGTCTTGGGCATTTATAGAGAAGGGGACACCACTTCATACTTTATTTGAGCAGAGATTATTAATAGAAAAGTAAAGTTTGCAACACCAACTTCTAGCAGCAAGTGTTTGTTGGTACTGCACACATTTTTAGGACTGAAAGTGTCAGCCGAATGTCACCTCAGAGTTTCAGATGCCCCTTGCTGATTCTCCACTGGCGCTGGCACTCACTCAAACTCTGCCGGCTAAAAGTCCATTTTCACAGCAGCACTCGTGTGAAGTAAATATTCACTTGACCGTAGCATCAAGTAGTACTCGGCTGTTGTACCGTGTTAGCCATTATGGATGTAGTGGGAAGTCGAGCTGAATGACCCCTTTTTTTGGATGACTAACAAGATTACAATATGTCAGCTCTCAAGGCAACTCAGGCCTCCTCTTCAGGTGAGATGTAGCATCAAGAAATGTGCCAGGTGGCCATTGGACCCCACGCTCCACTACGAGACAGCCGTTTCGAATGAACTTTAACAGCTTTAATGTGTGTATGCTGCAAAGGGCGATCAGCTTTAGTCTGGGGAGCATGGGTTCAGCGTCCGAGTGGATGAATCAGGAAATCTTTATGGATCTTGGGACACGTTGGATTTGAGAGAAATGAGACAGCAGGTATAATGGAAATGTGGGCACTGGAGGAAACGGACAACCGTAAAGCTAAAAGGATGATCCCTGCGAGGAGACTCATGAAGTCAGACATTTGTATCAAGTCAAAGCTGAAACCTAACGTGTGGATGTGCTTTAACAGAAGGATCAAAGACAAGCAAACGCCATTCCTATTACACGGGGAGCAGCCAACATTGTCTGTTCTGTAGGATCAGGAAGTGTGTGGTGCATTTATGGTGCATATAAAGTGTAAAATGAAATGGAAATATGGTGACAGGAAAGTGAGTGAAAAGTGAAAGGAGGTATCCTTACTTTTAAAGAGATGCTTCAGATCTCAGAGGGAGCTGTAATGGCAGGTAGGTGTCCTTAACGCCCAGTCCAGTAGATGGCAGCAGCGGATCATTAATGCTCTTCCAGCGTGCCACTCAAGGTGAATGAAGAAACTTCAGCTGGGGACGGACGTCTTCTTAAAGGACAAAGAGCCCCAAATGAAGAGAGTAGTTACGTCCACTCTGCCTGCACACGTAAGCTTTCTAGAAATGGCCAGGATTTGGTGAAAGGCACTTGAAGGTCAGGGCCGAGGTTGGATTACGCAAATAAAAGAGAAAAAGGAGTGAAAGGGGAAAGTTCTGATGAAGTGTGCAATGCCAAAATAAAATACATTCAACTGCAAATAATGAAATAATGACATAAAACAAGACAGACATAAAGGAGTCATTAAATTGTGAAAGAAAACCTCCCATAATCCAATGAAAGCCAAAATACAACATCATTGTTTCTTTCAGTTCCCTTACATTTAACTATTGCTGGTTTTGTTTCATCTCAGTTTAACAACGGGACGCTCTCTCGTTCATGGCGGCCTTGTCTCCTGTCAATGAAGTCCAACGGGCCGGACCTCCTCCTAGTACTCCATCCGTTCCTGCTGATTGTAGATGGTGGGTTACTAACGATCTTGTGGTGCTCCGTTTCTTGTCTTCAAACTGGAGCTGCAATACTTAGTTATGAAGATGAAATATCTGACGTACCGTCATTGTACTGAACAATGGGTGCCCTTATTAAACGGGACTAAATTGAACTTGAAGAGTCTAGCTCCATTCTCCTGCTTTTATGATCCACAGGAAGGGCCTTGTAAAACCACAAGCACGTAACAAGGACATGATGCTGCTCATCTTGTGCTGTTCATGTCAATTTGCCACCAGGCCCTCCTCACCGTCGCTCTCCGTCTCCAGCAAAGTCAAGTTTATTGTCTTATGTACAAAGTACAATGAAATCTTACAGCTAATGTATAAGATAATAACTACACTTTGTTAATGCAAGAAACAAGCAAAGAGAAAGAGATGGGGCACCAGTGGTGAGCCTCGTATAACTGAAGAAGATGTTAGCAAAGTTTAGAGCAAAATGGCGCCTTTCACTGTAGAGTAGCGTCTTTTCAGATGCCAGTCCTTCCATTGACTGGTGAGAATTTGTGGTGGTGGTGGTCTGATTAAACCCTCTTGGATGGAAGAAGCGGCTCCAGATGTGAAATCACAATTCCTTTTGAGTTCTGAGGACAGACAGGAGAGGCAGAAAGTGACAGCTCCCTCCTTTGGCCCGGGGTGCAATTACCAGTACATAAGCCAATTACACCCATACATCAAAATGAAAAGTGTGCAAAGCGTACAGCATGAATACATAGAGTAGCTTTTCTATGAAAACATCTCCAACTATGAATGACTTCTTCAGGAACGTCAGCATTTTGAAGACGTGTCAGCATTTCCAAGAAATCATCTCTTGGTCTCAACATGGCAGCGGTTGTTAAATGATCTCCTCCTGTTCTGTCTGCTAAACTATAAAAACACTCAAAATGCCTCCACGTTTCTGCCACATTGAATGCAAGGAGTGGAGCTGAGAAAAGCTTCTTGGTGTCGGACCACCGGCAATCGCTAACCAATAGGAACAGAGGCTCAGATGATTGACAAGTGACGAAAACATCTGGAATGCTGACATTAAAGAGGGGCCTTCACATGTGTGTCCTTCAGGAAAGATTTGAAAATAATGCCATATTAAAAAAGAAAAAACAGCAATAAATGAATGTGAGGTAATCGCATTATTGAGCCAAAGTGAAATTGCATTTCATAATAATTAGAGGATTTTATTGAGTTATGTGTTATTTTTCCACAATTTATTGACTTGTTCATATATATTGCTGCATTTTTCATATGATTATTTTCTTCATAATTGCCATTTTATTTATGTAATTTTAGTGCAAATGGCATTCTATAGATAGACGGAAGACAGAACTTTATTTGTCCCCAGAGGGAAGTTTGTCTTTTTCCAAAGGCTCACAACTGCAGCAGCTGACTATGGGAGTTGTGAAAGTTGTGCATTCAGCAGATTAAACTGTCGCCCAAAGTCAGCTGTGAAAGTTCAAAGGTTAAACGGCTTTCTAATTTCTAAGCAAAGAGTCTCCACATAGGAAACGAGAGGACCACTCACGTGACTAAGGACCTGGTGCCATATTTGGGGTAAAAGTCAATGCCGTAGCACTTCATACGTGACTTTCTTGGTGGAAGTGAGCAGCACAGATGCCTAGAAACTCAAAGTTACCAGCCATTGACTTCGGGAATTGCAGGCAAAGCGTTGTTTAGTCGGAGAGTTAAACCTGAAAGCGCAGCAGCGGCCCGCAAGAATCACACCAGAAAACACGTCTGACACAGACCCCGCGCACATAAAGCATTCATACAGCTGGCGCCTTCCTCCAGACAGACCAACATAGGGCTCAACATCACGAACTGAAAACGCTGACCCAAGCCAAACATCTCGAGAAGCTTGAGGGTGGAGGACCTTTAATAAACTTTCAAGTTAAATAACAGCACTGAGGAAGAGTTTTCCTGTTTTTTGTCATATTTGTGGATTGATGTCTATAACAACCCCGAATGAAAGATAAAGGACGAACGTCACTTATGTGCATTGAAAGTGAAGAAGGCTCTTGAGTACAAGATAAATAATGATTTCACAGAAGATTAAACTGAGTAACACTGCACTTTGCTAAAGTCGAATGGTCCTTAAATAACAAAGCTGCCCCTCACCGAGACCCCCAACCAGCTTGTTTGATGCTCTTTGTCTACCAGCAGCCATATCTGTGCTGTCAAAGTCTGAGGTCTGACGCACGCCGATTATGATGCACGACACCGAGAGTGTCCCTTGGGGCAGTGGGACACGAAAGAGATCAAGACTTTGTGTGATGGTGCGGCTCTCCTCATTTTAAAGGAAAGGAAGAAAACACGTAGGCCGAGAGTGTCGCCATTTAATGGAGTTTGTCTGTTATTGCCTGGCATGCTGACTAGAGTCTCCTGACACGAGCGGCGTTAAATCAGGGGACTGATACCTGCTTAATTCTTGCTTGACCGCCTGAATGAGGGAGCTAAAGTGAGTTAAACTAGAATCGCGGCACCCGCAGCACATGGCACACGTTAAGGGGTCACGTTTCTGTGTCCCATAGCGTTGAAAGACTCTAATTGACAGTAGGCATTAACTTGAAAATGGGGGTCACTGTGGAACAGCAGCTTTCTGAAAAGGGTTTGCAATCAAACGGTTGAGTCTACAGCACTGAGGCCACCACTCCCTGAAGTCCGACTGGCTTAGTGAAGAATACAGAAAGAGCTAAGGCGCCATACTGCATGTGTTGCTGAAGTAACAGGTCCAATGGAAGATGAGGCGCGTCTCCATTTTGTTTGTCTTTTTACACGTAGCCTACAAGTAAAGCAGCAGCAGAACTAAGAGTGCACTTTGTTTGTACAGTAAAGGGCGTCACATTTAATGCCAAAGTATTTGTAGAAACACTTAACCACCTTGCATTCGCTTTTGTTTTTAATTGAAAATAGGGGCTGAAGAAATCAGTTCTTGCTGGCCACATAATGTCTTTCCATTTTATTTCTTGTTTTTAGTCCCATTAATCCAAATGTCTGTTTGCCAACAACGGTATTTCGTGGAGAATGAACTGTGTGAACTACAGTATAATCTGCCTCAAGAGAGGTGGACAAATATGCTGAAGAAAGGCGATATTGTCATCACTGAGTAGAAAAGTCTGGAAGATCTACATTTTAGGTACAGAACGACCTCAGGATATCAAAGAGTTCTGCTGCAACTGATGTTGTATGTAAGTTTTCTGTTAATGGAAATATCCACAAAAATGAAGAATTTTACAGAAAAAACATTTCACACGTATTCAGATAATGGCAGTGAAGCAATGTTACTGTACGTGAGATCACAAAACACAAATAGTTCCAACTTAAATGAGCCTTTGGTACGTGCAGCATGTTGATCTTATGCTTAAACATTCCACCGGTTTTGATCATGACGCAGCGCTGGCACGACAAATCACCACTAAGTGCCAATTGATCCCTCAGCAGAGAGATTTTCATTTTCCTGCCCAAGTTCTGCCAGACGAATTGTGGACTGGGACATTTCTGTGTTTTCCCCTTACTGATCTTGCTAACAGGAGTTTGTTGTATTTCTATTTTTTCTTCATGAACAAATGTTAGGACCGATTTACTGGATTAATGGGCCTTAGTAACCCTTTCAGAAGGCAAGCGTCTCCAGGCTGCTGTGGATATCACAACAGAGTTTGAGAAAGTGGAAATGATGGTCTAAGCACACACCAGAATGACTAAAATGGAAGGAAATGTCTGACTTGGCAGTCCCAGTCCCACCAGTGAGGCACTATACGGGCATATTGCCATTGGTTTGAAGGAGCCCCAGTCGCATGTCTTGACACCCTTCTCCTGAACTGAAAGTCCTCCATGCCAATGTGTCACAGAGGATGTGCAGCTTTCTTTGTAATGGCACTCAGTTTTGTCTTCATTCTCTCCTCCGTGACTACCTCCATCGGGTCCAGAGGGTATCCCATAACGGAGCCCACCTTCTTAATTGGCTTGTTGATGCGGCGGAGGGCTCTCTCTGTAGTGTGTTGTCTCCAACCAAGTGTGACCATTAAGTCGGGCCCCTAGAACAATCGGTGCACTTAGAGTTAATGTCCCATGAATGTAAAATGATGAAAAAGAATAAATACACAGGGAAGGGAATGTGAAAGGGGCAGAGTATTGAATTTACAAACAGAAGAAGACCAATCTGCTTCGCGGGGCCTAAATAATGCAAGGCTTCAGCCAAGTCTGCCTAACCACATAAGAACTGTAAACTCTCCGTAATCATCCTGCACATCTTTTATGTTCTACTCCGACCTCAGCTCCTGTCCTGACTCTAACTTGGCAAGGAGAGTATTATTATTATTTCTGTGTCATTTCTATAATTCAGGCCTACTTAACATTAAGATGCCTAAATATTTCCAAAATAAAAGGACCTGAGGCCTAAAAGTCACCAAAACAGGAGTGAACGACCGTAAAACCCCTGTGCCGCAAACAATAAAGCATTGACTGCAAGATTTTAATTAGATTCATTAAACCAATTCTAAAAAAGCCCAATATTAGAAAACTATTTTTGAAAAATCCAAAATTTGACAAAAAAATCTCTAAAAAAGCAAAATACAAATAAGCACAACGACATCAAAATACGAAGACTACTACAAAACATATAGTGTTGGGTTGAAAATTTGCAAAACTTAATCCAAGAAACAAATGAAACTCTTAAAAAAATCTAAAATCATAAATCAAAAACCATAAAGTTGGTCAAGAAACACCAAGGAGGCTGCCTGAGGCATGCTGGGCCTGGAATTAGGCGTCTGTGTCAGGAGGCCCTGCCTTCCTTGGCTAAAAATGGAAATTAATACAAGCATAAAGCACACTAACATCATTGACAATGAGAAAGTGATTTATAAATAAATAAAGACAAAACAGAATGAGAAAGCCAACATGAACCAATACAACAAAATAACAAAATGAACAACCCAAAGTATAGGAGTTGGGGACAGCCATGAATATCTGCGTTTGCACCGTGATTTTGCTATTTGGCCATCACTGATTGTTGAAAATCCCTGAAGAGACTTCCTCGTGCCGCCCATTGTGCCTGTACACAGACGTTTAGCGTGTGACGCCATAGTCGCCGTTTCCTGTTTAACTTTGTGGATTTCAAAAGCTTATCAGCTTTGCTTCTGTTTAGGGAACACAAACATTCTAAAAATGTCTTGAACTGTTTGTGACACGCGCTGTAAATGAAATATAAATTAACACTTCTGAATCAGGGTGATTCTTGAATGGAGAGATTTGCCCGGACCCCTGGCTTTTGACGTGATTGATCGATCAGATTGCTAAACCTTTTTCTGAAGTTTTGATTAAGATGTTTTAGTCTAGATGATTTTGCTTTAACTTTCCTCATATCTTGTCCCCTTAAGTCTGAACAGTCAGGCCTGCCATTTTGTTTTTTCTCTTGTAAGCCCATGCAGCACATTTCACAGATCTCATAAAAGAGGAGACAAACTGAAAGAGAAGGCCACACATTAAATCCTCTTTATGTTTGCTTTGCCTCAGAACTCCGATCTGCCCGTGACAAAGGCATGGCATGCATTCTGCAGGCTGCCATTACTTGTAATTCTGTGGCTCATTCGATGTTTGTCATTCAAAGGTTTTCTGGCACAGTCCTGATTTAGGGCGAAAGTTTCCTTTTCATTGTTTTATATTTTCCATGTCTTCACATGTGAAGGAGTCCTCCAACTTTTCAGATCACACAGACACTGGGGCCTGTCGATGATGTCGCCATCTTAGCAGGTACTGCTCTTATCCTTCTCCATCATGGTGCCACATTGCCTGCTTTTCTGGGACTCCCCATTGTCTTCCCAGCCTGCCACTGTGGCTGTGGCAGAGCAGGTGGTCTTGCAATGACTAAGATCATCTTACTTTCACAGGCCAGGCCTTACAGAAGAGAAGGGGTTAAGTTTCCAAATGCATGGTCACCTGTCACTGGAAGCCACCACAAATGCTTGGTTGAATATTTTCATTGTGAAAGTCAGCAGATTTGATTTTGGCTTTCCTTTATTCATCTGACGTGCGGGTCATTTTCTATGGAGGAATAATTAAGAACAGAATGAATAAATAAATAAATAAATAGTAAAATGTATTTTTTTGGTTGCTTATTTGTTGCCCCTTGACATATTAGAGAATGACTTATTTCTTTTGGTATTTCTTTAATCTTTTCTCCACTTGTGTATTTCAGTCACACTGCTTGCAACATGAACTACGACTTCAGGTGCAGACTCTTGTTAAAGTCGAGTGGGCGGGCTCTAGCGCTTACTCCTTTTTGATTGGTGCAGGGCCTGGTGAAGAATTCAGAGCTTCGTTACATAAAGTGGGCGCCTCACGCAGTCGCGTCTCTGACAATTCACCAATCAAAGCACAGTACTCACTAGAGCCCGCCCCCTCTCAGCTTTGATAGGTGAAGATATTTTCATTTCAAGGCATATTTCATGTTGTCTGTGGTGCCACTGAAATTAATAAATTAAAAAATAATTAAAGAAATAAGCAGCGACCAACATATTTCATATCACATTTCATTA
The DNA here is from genome assembly GCF_016835505.1 of Polypterus senegalus. Taxonomy (NCBI): domain Eukaryota; kingdom Metazoa; phylum Chordata; class Cladistia; order Polypteriformes; family Polypteridae; genus Polypterus; species Polypterus senegalus. The sequence continues at coordinate 104,196,607 of NC_053169.1, read as the reverse complement.
TTTATACTTACATATCATTTTGTTTATACATTGTCACATTTCACAATACCTTTATTTATGTGTGGATTTTTTATTTACTGAGTTTGATCCAAAATATCCCTTCATAGTTAGCCAGTCACATTTCTGAAATCCTCTCATGTTCTTCCATATCAAATTTAGTTTATTTCTTTTGTAAGTTACAAAAAATGAAAGTCACAAGATCAAAATGAATGGAAATTCAGCTAAAACAAAAAGGGGGATTTCATGTTTTTGTGTTTTTCTGCCGTAACTTGAGACTTACCTGAAGTTCCTGATGCACAAGCGGGTCTTGTTGGCACCCACCTGTGTCTGACCTCCGGCCTGCACGCCGCCACATAAGCCTGTCAGACGAGCCATTTGACAACTTGCCTGGACGATTCAAGGCTCAAACCTGAGTTTTATTCTTTATTATTTTGAGAGCAGACATTGCAAGTAATTCTGTTATTCAATGCTGCCTAATTCTTTTATAGCACTGCTTTGGTTCATCCATCTGTAAGTGAAAGGTTCCTTTCCAAAGTCTGAGGTTCATTTTTCCTTTTCCTCAAACATATTTTTAATTTCTTCTGTTCTTTGGATTATTCCATGATAAGACAAATAACAAATCATTCAGATTGTAACGTTTCCCATACAGATACATATATTCTGAAAGAACAATTGGCGGCCTTCACGTAGTCATGTGGAACAAAGATGTCAACTAAAGAACGACAAGGACGCCGTGCTTACCTGTTTGACAACAGCAGGAGTAGACAAAGAGAGCCCTGTTTGCTTTTTAAACTTTAAAACAACACAACTACACCTACGGGTTTTGGTCGTTTTTAGCCGTTCCTAACAAATGTTGTGTCACTTTTAATGCTGTTTAGAAGTTTATCCCAGCGTTTATGACAATAAGAATAACACCCCAAGTGCAGCTTATTGTGCTCTAACTAAAGGGTACAACATAATTCACACTCCAGATGTAAAAGTCTCAACGAGAAACGTCTGCCTTTTACTTTGGTAACTGGATCAGGAATATTGAATGAGAAACTTATGGACAACAGCCACAGGATTCCACTGTTTGACCATTTCCTCTGTCTTTGTCAAAACTAAATGAATTGTTGTGTGATGGTAGTTACAATGATGGAGAATTAGCAGGCCACAGAGGCCAAATAATGAATGAATGAATAAATAAAAAGCCAGAAAGACAGTTGATTAAACGACTAAACCGAATGCATAAGCAAACTTGAAAGTCTGGATGAAGCAAGTTGAAAATGTCAGAAGGCAGAGTAACGTTAACTAGAGCACTTGCCGTGGGTTTGTATCCACAAGACAACACCTAATGATGTCACACAATACGACACAGGGCGGTGTGTCCTCAGTGACGGAGGTCCACATATTAGGGACAGGAAAACAAAATGTTGGTGCCCATTACAAAACAACATGGCATGGTGGCAGACTAAAGAGATAATAACGATAAAAAGGAATTACCGCATACCTCATCAAACAAAAGTAGAGCACAGAATGAAGCAAAATGAAACGAGACCCCTGCTGTCACTTGACCTGTAAAGGTCCCCTTAAAGGTGGCTTCTGTATCATAAATTTGCATCACTTTTAGTTGTTTATTATTTTTTAAAGCCGTTTCCTTTGTCTCTAAAAATACGGGAGATATTGTTTTGGGGATTTGGGGTCAAGGAGTTGATTGATCTGGTCTGGTTTTTGATTGTCTTCCCAAGGTGCCATTTGGTTGTGTTTGCAATGCAGGGTGCCTGGGAGCGAGTGGCATGTGGCATTAGTGCTACGATGGTGTAAAGCTCAGTGTCACCTACTTTACTCTCCGGGTGTGGGCAGCTCTAGTGTCACAGTTTTAAAGAGCTCTCTGGCTACGAATTGTTTTCTGTTCTTTGACGTTGATTAAGTCTAATGCTTTGGCTTTCTGGGGTATTTGACTCTCTTGCTATGACTTAAGATTTTGTCTTTTGCACTGGTCACTGTTTATTTGTATCGCATCTTCCTTGCTTTGACCTTCACATTATGACTCCTTATTCCATCCTACTGAAAGTAACAAATATTATGAAATGTAATATACAGAAGATATGCTCCTAATTTTCAACAGCATTTATCTGCAATATGTGGAGAAAATCAAACAAACCACAAAAATAAAGCAGGCGCGTACAGTCAGCATCACTAAGCTCTTCAAACGGCAAACATATTCCATAAAACATGGCTAGAGTGCCTTTAACTGTAAGGGGGACACATAGGAGCACATTGGCAGAATAACAAGCCAAATGCCAGCTGTACGTCCTGCCTGCAGTGATGGCGAGTGCCTGCCTAGTTAAACAAATTCCTAACGACTACAAACCATCACAGCGCCTGAACGAAGACAACGGGGAGCACGGAACTACTGAGCAACTGACGTCAACTCTAGAAATGATATTTGGATGTTACACAATCAAGGGAATTAGAACTGTGCAAATCTTTTAAAAAGGCATAAAGAAACGTTCACCTCATCACTCTGCTCTGTGAATTGGCAGTGAAAAATCTGACACTATATCGGGGCTCTCCAACCTTACTTTTACAAAATGAAAATGGCCGAGAGCTCCTCATGTGTTCTAACCTTTATTCTCATGGCTTAACCCAAACAGACTGAATACGCTTGTTTGGCCTGAACATTTACAAAATGTTGGTGTCCACAAGTCACATTTTGCATTAAAACATCACAAAAAATATTGAGTTCACCTGCAAGTGCATTTTGTGTGACTGTCTGCATTTTCTAGCATATCTCACACTATTGAATTAAAACATGAATGCAATTCCAAATCCACAGATCTGACTTCTTCATTTGTCATTTTGTCACATGTCGCTGTGTCACTTGATTCACAGGTCCAGTTGCACGTGTGATGTTGTTTAGTTCGTCAGACGACTGGCACTGAGGTGTGTGGTGGAGTGGAGCCACTCAGGTTCACTCTTCTGGAGTCCTTTCAATGTCCGTCTGTCAGTCTTGTTCTGAACTTTGAGTTCATGCCATTCACGTCCGACTCACAGAGGTGTGGAGACCCAAACACAGCAGACATTTTCAGAGCTGCTTGGTGGACATTCTTCTAGTTATCGGACTCTGCTGAGCTCCAGAAATGCTGAGAATGCTGTTGAGACTTTAACTGTACATTATTTTGAAGGTTCACTAATATATAAAATATAAAATCCAATGTCTGTCTGTCTGTCTGTCTCTCTACCTTTCATGAGAGAGTTACTTAACGGATTTAGAGCAGGTTTCTTTTCTATAATTTGCTGGAACATTCCGGTTGTATTTGTGATTTCTCTCATTTCGCTGTGTATCAGAGTTCGCTTGCAGTAACGATTTATTTTTGCGAATCCAAGAAACACGCGGGGCCTTCTTCACTCACTCGCCAGCTTCGGGGCGTGTGCCTTAACTCCGCTTAGCTAGCGAACGAGAGAACAATTGAGTTCAACTTTGTTTGATATTTAAAATAAACTGTGACTTAGGTCTTGATGAGTTTGAGTCCGGATATTCTCTTAAGTGTGTGCCACATTGAAAAGAGAGATTGCAGTTCAGATTGTGGATCGTGATGTGATTTTTTGGAAGGATCGTTCACCCCTCATTTGACTAATCAAGTTTTCAGATTTATGTAGGCTTCATTAACCCTTTGGCAAGCTACTTGGAAAGGGGGTGTGAGCTACCGGTAACTCGCGAGCGACGTGTTGGAGACCCCTGCACGAGATTGTCATCTTGAGAAGGTACGGTGATTTTAGGAAAAAAGTATATTACAATTGTTTTAAATTATTTGTTGACGTGTTGTTTACTTGGAAGACAAGCAGCCTTTGGAACTTCAGTTGGAAGGTCAGCTTAGCAAGCTTCTGTGCTTCGGACTCGATTAATCAGGTCTTCTTTTTTACTTTTCTCCTGCCTAATCCTGGCGTGCACACACACACACACACACACACTCACACACACACACACACACACACACATACTGTGAAAGGCACTATATAGCCCCTGACCCGACACAGATTGGACACGGGAGGCACGTTTTTATTCCTCTTCAGATGGAGGGCATGTCTTCCCCGTACTCCCCCCAGCCACAACACAGTCCCAAACACCATTACAGCACAAACACCCTTCTCCTCCTTGGCACCACCACTCCTCCCTCACAACCTTGTCCTCCTCCACCCGACTCTGGCCGATGAGAGGTGGATGCTGGCTCCCTTTTATAGGTCACCTGGAAGTGCTCCAGGTGTTTGATCACCAAGATCCAGGTGTGATGAAGGAGTTGGGCTCAGGAGTCCCAAACACAGCCCACCCTGGCGGTACCTGCGGGACCCAACAGGGCTGCCCCCAACTCAGGAAACCGAGGCACTACACCAGCCCAGGGGGCGGCCATCTAGCGTCCAGGGGAGGTATTGCACTGTCCAGGGCTGCTCCCCCTGAATACAGTGTGCAGGGGCGTCCCAGCTGGGCATGGACGCCAGGCGCCTGTCACAATACACAGCCACACACACACACTTTTTTGCTCCAATAACTTGCACTAAGTAAATCTTAGGGTTACGTCTTGTCCTTTGTTGTTCCTTTGTAGCAGTTTGTTTGTTTTTGTAGTGTTGATTACATTTTGGATTCCTTCTACAGCTCCATTTTGTTTTTTTGGACATTTTGTGGTTAGATTGCTAGAAGTTGTTGCCACGTTGCTGTGAGTTGACATCTGGAGGTTTGTGATAAATGGCGTCATCGTCATTATCAGTTTCATCACAATGTTACGCACTTCATGATACAAAACGAGCGACCGTGTGTGTGTGGAGACTCCTTCGGCTTTTGATTGAGAAATATTCCTTTAAGTAACGTTGTTGATCAGATGCTCTGCATGTTCGACTCCGCACTTTTGATTTTTGGCTCGGTATTTCTGAGTTGTGCTTATCTTCTGCTTCTGTTTTCACGGCTCCTGTACTCTGCCATACTCTTGCCCACCTCTTTCACACTCCCCATACTGACGTGGCCTGCTGTCATGCCTCTGCCCTTAACACTTAAAAAGCAATGAAAACACAACAGAGTTTTTCTCTCTGCCAACCAAATTAAATTTCTTCTGCTGCTAGTTGTGATTTAAAACATAAATTGTGCCTTATAAAGTGACGACCAGCAGTCACATAAAAATGAAGTTATTAACACAAACACTTCATGGTCCAGACAAACAAAGAAACTTTAAATGTTGACGGACTGGGGGTCTCGTACATCAAAGAGTGAGCTTCACCCCCCTGGTCCTGCGAGGTCAGTGTGGGCACCTGCTGACATTAAATGGCTCCCAAAGCGTGCTGAGTCAAAAATAATAAGCCACTTACAAGATGGCTGACCTGAGGTGCACTGACTGGGATGAGCTAATATTCATGGGTTTTGTAAAATGAGCAAGAAAGGGAAATAAAATAAAGAAAAAGACAATCCAACACATTCAAATCAGATTAAATGGCTTCATCTAATGGAGAAAAAGTTGCTGTCTTTGGATATGGAGGAGAAAATCAAAATGTGTGGTTGTGAAAGGCATGAGCTGCAAGGGGCACAGGCAGAGCACTGAAGTTCTCAGCAGCCATCCTGAAGTCAAACCCACGGAGGGCTTCCTGGTCTGATGATGGCACAAGTGGAGGTTGTCAGGAATCTTCACAAAATGCCAACACGTCTACTAAATGGTTAGTGACATGAAATAAGGACAAGTCACAGAAGACCAAAGAGAGCGGCGTGAGACCATCAATCTGCCCACCTGTGCCATGTGGGGTCAGATCTTAGAGGAGCCCCCCTTTAGATGTCCTGCCTGAGCAGCTATGGGTGCGTTATGTCAGAAACGTTGTATTTTAACATTGTGTGTGACAAGCGGTGGCAACTACTTACAGGAGCGACTGAAGAGAAATAGTGCTGAGTATCAACCTGTAAATGACACAAATGGCCAGATTAGCTCTGAATGTACCCTTATAACAACGCTTTAACAATTACTGAAAAAAATAAATAAGTAAAAAAGTGACAGGGGAGACACTCGGCCAGAAGTTCACCTTTTAAATGACGTGTACAGGTGAGGGGTTTTATGTATTTATCATTCTCTAGTCTTTCAAGTAGTAAATATTTTAAATTCTACATAAATGACTAAAAACAGCCAACTTTGTAAGATCTGCTGTCCTGACGTGGACTTTAGCGCTGAGTCAAATGCATTCCAATGGGTGGTCGATGGCTTTTTCCTCTGTGGTCCAGCAAATTATTCAAATAAAACACACATTGCTCTCCTGCACAATTTATATAAATATATAAAGCTCAGCACTTTCAAAGAGATATCTTAAGAAACAAGAATGGCCTCATTTTCTTCACTTCTCCCCACGGTGAGGTAGTCAGCCATATGGTAGGTCACTTAATCCAGCAGGTCCGTGGAGAAATGGCAATTTCAATGTCACAAAAGAACACACACAGCGCTTTCCTCCTTTTCAATGAAATCTTCTTCTGGCCATTTCTGCTTGAAAGTGTGACGAGACGTCCCGTGTCGCGTGTCGGAGCCGAGCTGTTTGTTTCCGAGGCGGCTCGTGGAGCTCGCTACTGTGACGCGTGGGAACGAACTGTCGATGAAGGCGAGTGACAACCGTCAGGGTGCTGCATCTGAGCAGCCGCAAGCAGGACTTCAGGAGGAGGCTCGACGTTTTAACCCCTCAAATGGGACAGAACTGGGCAGTCGACCACAAGGTCACCTACAGCTTGGCTAAAACTTGCAATCAATATTTCTTATTGTATTTGTTAAATAAAATGAAAAAGCACAAAGAGATTCAGTTTGTATATAAACTCACATGTTTTACTGTTCTTCGTTTTCTTTAGGCTTTCATTCCAATTCTTTAATCTTTTATACTGTACTTGAGTATTTCACTTATCATAAGTCTGTTTAGAATATTGTTGTTGCCTGACGTGGCTAAAGTCGTGAGGTCCTTTCATTTTAAGTCACATGACCTGTCCAGTATTTTAAGCCAATTCATCTTAAAAAATAAAACACTTCACAACTCCACAAAGACAAGTTTCCATTAACAATACCCCTTAACCCCATGAGGTCATTAGAGACCCTCCTTTGACGTCTTTGTTTGCCGAGACATGTCTGCGACTCCCGGCAGGACCGCCCAGGGGCAGCTTGATGGCTACAGAAGACAAATTAAAACTGAGGACAAGGAAAGTCGAGACCAATTCAAGGGACACCATGACGTGTGCGGAGGAGCAGAAATCTGAACCCGAGTTCTTGAAAGTCAACTGAAGTGACGCGTGTAGGGCATCACGATGAGCTTCTCCGCTCAGGTAGTCGGCAGCACATTGTGAATTAAGAATTCAAACCAACAATTTATGTTATGGGCTCTCATCAAGAATTTGCAATTTATCAACATCCAGAGTCGTCTTTGGTTCTTTGTCTCATTTATTCATTTCATGGGATTTTACTGATGATTTTTGATTGGTGTAGAAATTCAATATGGCTGCCACGTCATCATACTGTGGGGGCGTGGTCCAATGGATGAGTGGGTGTGGCTGGCCTCTGACCTCACACTATACAAGCGGCCTGCATGCTGCTCAGATGCTCTGCTCTGCTGGCCTTGTTTAGGGCTTTCTTTAAAAGATTTCTTGTGCCTTTGCCTTTTGCATATTATTTGTCCATCATTTGGCACATTTGATGTCCTTTGTTGTTTATTTCCTGATCTTGTGTAGCAGTGTGGAGGCCTGTCCTCATGATGTGGAGTGTGATGGACACAGTCGGCTTGTTGTAGGACCTTCCTCATCAGCACTTTTCTTTTGAATGTTTTTTGCTAGCTGCTCAGCTTGTTTTGTGCATTTCGAGGCCCCTTAAAGCACATGCCACCCTGCCTTCCTGTGCCCGAAGTCTCCATATTGTTCTTCCTCACTTTACTATGTGGGCATCACCGGAGGTGAGATGGCACAGACGCTTTGGTGAAGGCAAAATAATAAAAGCAGAGGCAGCACAACATAGAAAGGAGACAAATAAAACATTGAAAAGTAAATCTGTTTGAGGATGAAGAGTTGGTAATGTGCCAAAAATAATCAGGACAAGAAAAGGGGGGAACAAAAAGTGAAAAAGTATTATTAAAGGTAAAATATACACATTGAAATAGTCGCACATGTAGGTGACCGAATATTTAACAAATATACATGTGAGATGGAGGGCTGCACATTTAACTCCAATTAAAAAAGCATTTTAAAACGTGCTGAGCATGTTCACCTACAGGGTGATTAAGGCCATCGAATAAAAACAGGAAAGCAGTAAAGCGGAGTAACAATTGGGCCACCATGGTCACAAACATCTTCTTCATGACGGCTCGGCTAGAGATTCAAATTTGGTAAACCAGAGAGAACGTCTTAAAGTGTAAAATATGAAAGACAGCTGTAAGTCCGAAGGAGACTTGGATTCCAGTTGATCAGCGTGGAGGAAAGTGCCACGTCCAGCTGATGAGATTTGACGATGGGCACCGTAGGGTGGGAGCAGAGCAGTGGCACTGTGTACCAGACGTAAATCACCTTTAAAAATCGGAGGTCCTCTTCCAGGTCCACAAGTGCTGTTTACTGGCCGTCTGTTTTCAGACTCGAGGATTCTTTAAAATTGGGGACGTTTTTCTGGTGTTGTTGGATTTCAATATTTTTCTGGTGATGTTATCACAGCACCTCTCTCTTCAATTTGTTGTTGGCATTGGCACCATTGCTGCTCTCGTGGTTGATGCCGGTGACCGAGATGTCATCAGCCATGCAACCTTTTAAAGAGGTGCTGCAGTTTTGGGTATTGTCCAAAATTCTGGATAATAGCAATAAAAAACCTTGTAATTTTTATAAATTATTTAGAGAGACACTCTTTCGATACTAAGGAACCTTTGGCGACATTTTGTTTGACTTTTTTTGTTTTGTGCTGTGACGATCGTCTGTCTCTCCTACTGGTTACAGCCTTTGCCCGTTCTTCTGGCCTCTCTTTCCCACTTCATGCTTCTTTTCCTGATCCTTTTTCTCTCTTCAAATTCCTCAGGGATGAGCATATCGAGTTCTCATTGTCAATTTAACAAAATCAGGAATGTAAAAACCAAAGCAGAACAACTTGAGGTCCCCAACATCACCTCTCATTCCTGGCTTAGTGCTACTCATCAAGCCAACTGTCACTTCCACTCTCCGCAGCCCCTGCACCTCAGAAGGCTCCCAGTTTGCCTCCGTCACCACATGTGGCAGGCTGGCAGATTCTTTCCCCAGAAAGGAATTCAACACAAGCAGCTCTCCTGTCATGGCCTCCTCGGCTAATGGCTGTTGGACTATCGAGGTGCTTTGGTCCTTAAAGACTCGTTAATACTCGCTGGGCTCAGCTCTTCTGGAGGCCTTTCTCAATTCTTCTTCCCGCCTTCCTTCCTTTCTTTCTGCGACAGGCAGATTGTATCTCCGCCATATCATGTAATCCTTGACTGTCTCAAAGTTGCAGGTTCTTCTCCCATTCTTTTAACATCTAACTCTGATTCTATAAACTGTGGAGGCCCATTTCTCCTCCTCACCAGTGCAGGCCTACCTGGCTGGCAGCGACAACCACGGGAGAGGCAGCCTGGCTTTGAGAAGCCCACATGCCTGAGCCCACCTTGGCTTGCTCAAGATTGAAAAAGAGATGCTAAAGCTTACAGTTCATCCATCCATTATCCAACCCGCTATATCCTAACTAAAGGGTCTGCTGGAGCCAATCTCAGAGCGCAAGGCAGGAAAGAAACCCCAGGCAGGGCACACACGGGACAATTTAGGATCACCAATGCACCTAACTGGGTAGTCTTTGGACTGTGGGAGGAAGCCCACGCAGACACGGGGAGAACATGCAAACTCCACGCAGGGAGGACCCAGGAAGCGAACCCAGATGGGTCTCCTAACTGTAAGACGGCAGCTCTACCACTGCGCCACCGTGCCGCCAGCTTACCGTTCATTTATTTGTATTTCTTTATCTTTCTGTTGTGGTCAGTCCACCTCTGCTTCCATCGCCCCCAGTGTTGGGGTTTCGCTGGGATGACTGGGTGCCATGTGTGTTGCTGCAGACGTGTAGGGACCACATGATGACACCATTGTGTTTAATACAATTAAAGGCTCATTATGTAGACCTTCTCTGTTTAGTGTTTCTAAACCCGTTAGTTTTTATTGCTGGCCTTTTGTCCATCTTTGCATGAGGCCTACTGTGTCCTACTAACAGGTGTTTTCTCTGCTCCTCCTAAATTATTTTCTATATTAAAAGCAAAATACCTAAGCGGGGCTCACAGGTTCCAACATTCACAATGTGAATATGAACGATAACATCAATGAAAGCCTGAAGATCTAATCCAAAAAAGAAAATAATCAATCTGGGTCAGTCGCAAGTATCCAAAAGGGATCGGCTGAACCACAGCATGAAGTCTACCCGCGTTTTTGATCCCAGATGTCCTCCCTCAATGGCCTGCTGGCAAAGAGACTGAGTGACCAAACACGAGATTGATGTTAATTGGACCAGAAGGTGTGTGTGCATTAGAGGACTTGTCACGTGCCGAAAAGTTCAAACCTCTAAGCTAAAACGTAAGCAAAGTCAGATCAGGAATTGGCAGGAGTTGTTAATTAAAAGACGGGAGTCATCACTAAAACCGAGATGTTCAAATTGTAAAGAATCACATACTTGTGGACATCAGTGACAATTGAGGTGAACTGCATTGAAGACCGAAACTAGGAAGCACTTCTTACACTGTTTTGGAAGTCTGGAACAAACGACTGAGCTGTGGAGTTGAAGCAGAAATCTGGAGAACCTTTAAGAAGGTTCTGGGTGAGGCATTGGGGCCGCTTAGCTATTAGCTAAACAACAAGTGACAAATGGACTGAATGGCCTCCTCTCGTTTGTCAGCCTTCTGATGTTCAAAGTCGAGAAGTGGAATGCTGGCTGTGAACCAGAAGATATGAAGTACAAAGAGTGCAAACATTAAAGTTGTTTGAGGGATGAATCTCGGACACTGCACTCCAGGCCATGTGGGCTTTAAAGTGAAGTATCTGTGATGTGGCTCATAAGGCCTTCTGGTTGGCAGCCCTAGCAATGGTGTAGCATGTCCTTGTCACAGAGTCATAAATGATGACGCGACCCACTTGTTGTGAAGTGTTTATAACTAAATTAATAATGTATTGCACACGTGTATTAATATTCCTTTACGTTCCAAAGGCCCACAACGGTCCAAAGGGAAAACATTTTATTTCAAATAACAAAAGCTTAACAGGGCCTCCCTATTTGTAACAACGACAGGTGTACCTGAAAACGTCGATACAATGGCAACAGAGGAGTGCTGTCGTCATCATTCAGGGCCTGGACTCTCATGAAATGTCAGCAAGGATTAATTGTTAAAAGTTGATGCCTTAGACATCAGAAAAAAATTGGGCATCCAGAGAAGAATTCCCTGGCATTCTGAGGGATATAACGGACATTGTCCTTCTTAGGATGTTATTTGTTTTGTGTGCATGTCAATGACCCCCAAATGTGCTCCCAGAGGACGGTGTGGGGGGTCTTCTGTCGGTGTGCCAGCCTGGTAACGTGTTAAAGGGCACAAAGAAACACACCGGGTTCTAATGGGACACAATGTGAACCCCCAGTCTCATTGGCTCAAACCGTTTAAAGGTTTATTTATGTTTGTCCGGTTTTACTTTTGTTCTGGTGGCTCGTGGGGCTGACTTGTCATCACCAGAACTCAAACCTTGATGGTCCCAAACCTGTGGTGCCCTCTTATGGCACAATGTTCTCTTCTTGGTAACTCGGCATGGGACAGTACGCTAGGACTTGACAGAATCCTTTGAAGATTTCTATATTTTTTTCTTTATTTCTTTCAGTGTAAAATGCCAACTAATGTGACTGTTGATGAGATTTGCTAGCTGGTGGGCAGTTTGCTTAATTAATGAATGAACAGACTTTGTTTTATGTAGTGTTATTCCATGGAGGACACCTCCACAAATTCCATTGCTTGAATGTATTTTTTACAATTTGGAAAGAAAAAGGTAAAGAGGTTTGTCACCGGGGAGTCAGTGGCAGGGCTCACCAGGCCATCTTCATTTTTTATAGGCTGGCGTCTCTGGCGCTCGAGTACACTGCCAGCTAAGGCAGCCGACACCTGAATTCATCGCTGCAGTCATCCTATCCCGGTCATCGTCTGTCATTCACAGAAGCAAGCGCACTGTAAAATTGCCCACCTTAGGACCGGTGGGTTTGCCTTCCTGGGTTGGCGTCGGTGACGGGATGACAGGTCTAACGGACGCGGAGCGCTAACCCGCATACTAAGCTGCGCTTCCGCCGCCACGTGACACGGCAGACATATGTGTGCGGCACGGTGGCATTGGCAGCTGTTGTTTTCAGGACGGCACGTATGGGGCAAGTCTGCCTGCACAGCATGGCGCTCCTCTCTGCCAGGCAGCTTGCTTCTTCCTGCTATAAGAAGCCATAATATGATTAATGAAGAAATGTCACAAAGATAATCCTTTGTAATATGCAGTGGTGAACAGCCTGCTTTTGAAGGGTGGAGGGCTAATAAGAAAGAACAGATTTTCTTTGCTAAGGCACATTTCTCGTGAAGCAATCAGATGCTCCCAGCCTTATAAATAGTACCACAGATGTTAACAACAAAATGCTTCCTTAATTACCATACAAACTGCTTTAGTTGAGCGAACTGTTTAAAGTGGTCTCTGAAGGAAGTTCACTCAAGCAATTCGGGAGATTACAGCTAATGAACAATATTTCTCTGTGCCTATTTAGTGCTCATTAAAATGTAAAAGCCTTTCATTTTCAACAGGCACGCCATAAATATTCCTTTCCACTGAATGAACTGCATAAATGGGGCAAATAAGGCGTCTGAGCAGCGCCAGTCAACTCATTATCCTTTCCTATTCATTGATTTTTGTCCTGCCAAAACTGTTGTGATTTACAGACAAATTTTTGGAGACAATTTTCATTTGAGGGTGAAACCGACGACGTAATTCACGAACTGAGCGACTCCGCCAGTCACACCATTCACGACTTTATTTAGCGTTTATTGAGTGTTAGCGCATTAAAAGTAAAATGGAGGAAACTTTACTCGCATGGATGAACTGGAGGTCCCCCCACGACACAACTTTAAGAGACCAGAGGAGCATACCATGTGGTGCCAACGGCCAGGCACCCCTCAATGATGTAATGGGGTGGGACTGGCAGCGAGGGACACTTCACCATGCACGTCCATCCTTACAGCTATGACAAGAACGGATCGTTAAACCCAACAGAGCTCACCTGTTTTCTTCCAAATAACACTGAGCTGAGTTCTGAGGGTCTCTATGGACTTTGCCACACAACTTCCTCAATCAATCCATATCTAATTTTGCGCGTGAAGACAAATTTCCCAACATTTCCATCTTGTCCCATCATGTCCTTATGGAATAATTCATTTTAAAGTAAAAGCAGGGATGCATCATAATTCAGTTATGTTCAATCTTCACTTCTGTGTGTTCGTAAGTTTCCTTCAAGTTTTCTTTCTTGCTTTCTTGGTTGCTCTCCTCTGGACCCTCTCTAGTGATGCTATGTCTTTTCAGCGATATGGTGACCAAACTTCACACAGAATGCCTGGTGAGGCCTCACCAGTATTTTTAATAAGTGAAGTATAACCTCCCTTGACGTGTACAGCACATGTTGGCGGTAATAAATAACATTAACATCCTATCAGCTTTCTTAATCACTTCCATAAACTCTTTTGGATGCAAACTCCCAGGCCATTACACTACTTCACCTCCTTGACGTTAACCCCGGGTGTGACCTGAGCTCAGACTTCTATACAATTCCGGTTAAACTGGAGTCACTCTCGGGGTGACACAATGAAACGCTTTGGAGTGTAAAGCTCAAGTAACTCCAAGATATCGCATGAATATTCATTAGTGGGGTGGGGCCTCCAACAAAAAACACAATGACAAACAAAAAGCCGTAAAGGCGGTTTTAGAACAAGCAAACTGAACCACTGCTTGAATCGAGCGATCGTGACGGCGATGTGAAAGGGTCATCAGACACTGACAGAGGTACTAGAACTGATGCAGACAGCACCGCACGACCAAATCTCCACGATGTGCTCAGGAAATTCACTTGCAGGGAGCTTCAGCGGGAGAAAGTGGCTAAAGGACTGCGATTGAGTAGAAAGACATTAGCCTCAAAGCATTGGTCACAGTGCAGCACCAGTTGATGTTGGTGTCAGGGGAAATATGGACGTCACTAAGCCTTGTGCTGTGGTAGCCCGCAGTGACACAACGGGTGTATCAGTTGTCAAAGACGAGACAAAGAGCCACAAAAAGATTTGGGGTAGCCACCAGTAATTAATCCTGGTAGCAAAATGGTTGAATTGTGCAGAGTTGTGTAAATGTACAGGTTCAAGTCCAAAACACAACTGTCTTGATGAAGCAAAGATGGCGGATTTAAGGGAGAGAGGAGGAAGTGACGTCATCAGGGCGGTCATCGGGATGAGGTGGAATTTCCTGTCATCGCTCAGTACACTCTGCCACCTCCTGGTCTGGCGTGGAATTGCTCTCACTCAGTCCCTTTAGGTGCCTCCCATGAGCACGTGTGTGACACAGTCGTGCAGGTCAAATGCTGACATTCTACCCTCTCATGTGTAAGCCACAGAAAAAATATAAGGAAAGTGTGCAAAGAAACACACGTCTGCTGTCCTAATTGTGATCGGGCCACAGTAGTGTGTTGGTCACTACTTCAAAACATGTCACACGAAGGACGTGCACTAAATCGTCATCAGTGCAGCAGTGGACATTAGACAGACCAGTCTTGCTGTATTTATGATATTCTCTTGATTTTAACTTGTTTCTGTTCCATGCAATAACATTTTATCTTTTTGGAAAGATTTCTGATTCGTTTTTCCAGGTGTAAACATAACGCTAAGGAGGCTATGAGCCAAAGACAAGACGGACGTGGAGCTTCTAGCCACCATACTCTCTTTATAGTGCAACGCCTCTCAGTCACTCTGAGCCACTAGAGGTGCTCACGCATTGTGAATGACATCAGGCTAACCTCTTACCCCGTGGCACAATTCAGCAGGTGATGCCACTGAGAACGCCAATGTGGTTCAATGCCTGAAGAAGGAGCTTAAATCTGAATGACAGCATGGACTGGTGATCGGCAAAGAGCATCCAATGCACCTGGACAGTTTGGGATCTTCACTGGACCTGCATGGCCTTTTAGTTTGGCTTTGGAGCTTGGGATGCACGTCCGTCTCTGGGGATATCGTGTTGAGTTAGGAAGTGGATATTTTTGGATCTGCTTTGCTGTGCACTCTATACGATGACGTGACTGGTGGTGTCACGGTGTGAAGCTGTAAAACAAGAGCCAGACGACACTTCACATAGAGTGTGCAGAGGGTTGGGGTGCCTAGCAAACTTTAGAGTTCTGACAGAATTATATCCTTCCATCTAGGCCGCATATCACCTTAAATACGCCAATTCCCCTGCTCCCACTAAAGCACTGGCATCTGCAGAACTGCTCTCGGGACCCCCTGCTCCATACTGTCCTAGTGTTGCCCAACCAGGCACCTGCTCCCACCATATGCTTTAAAACTCCTGAAACACTTTAAGGACAGAAGGAAATCCCAGCCTGTGCCTCTGCATAGTGTCACCACATTAGGACAAGGCATTTGAGCCATCAAGTGGATGACAGACGTCACTCATCCAAATCTTTACTCCCATCTGGGACTCACAGGCACCAGCATTGAAGGGGGGCATTTCTTCATTTATTTGGCTAATGTGCTGTGCCAGCGACTTCCGCAGAAACGAAACCTGGGCTCAGTCTTTACCTTTCACATTGGATGCCACCTTTCAGAGCTCCGAGGTTTCCAAATATAAAGACAATAAACTGCTTAAGTTAGCATAAAGCGGGTGTATTGCATGTACACTGCTGAGATGTGCAGAATCGGAATTGGCTGCCAAAAATACGTTTTAATTTCATGCTTCAACCTGCTATTGCAAAAAGGTCAGGAGATACACCGTTGTTCCTCGGTGCATGGGCACTGGCCTTGGTTTGAGTAATTGACCTTGTTTATTCAAGTTTACCATAAGGCCCACTTCATTTGTATCTTCACAAAATGTACTTTATATGGGCATTTAAACAGGAACGCAGCACGCAGTCAAACAAGAAAGCTTCTTCAGGCCTGTTTATCCTCTCCGCACATTCACATCGTTGAACCCATGCCTGGTGAATTGTGTGCAGCAGAACCATTGGCTATGGGGAGTTTGTTTAGTGACCCTGGGCAGGGCTGGGTACCCCTGCCAGTACACATACGGTATATGGGAGGTGCACAAATGGGCATCTCTGGAGAACGATGTAAAGATCTCAGATTTTTAATTCACTGGCATAGTCTCTCCTCCCAAACCCGATCACACGTGTCGTTAACATGTCACGGCCTTCTGAATGGTAAGACCATTGAAGATGTGCAACAAGCAATCTAATATTAAAAAGGTAAGATTCTGAATTTCCTAATCACTGCCTAGTCTCTCATTCTGCCCACCACACTCTGTTGGATGGAGAAGATGAACGATACGTCGTTTTGTTAGGTTCTTGCATGTCTTCAGATGACTTCCTTGAACACTCTGTAGCTTTAGACAGGCATGTGGTAGTCCAATGGCTTTGGCTTGTGGTTTAAGTCATTCATTTGTGAAGTGTGATTCCATCTCTCGAGTTCTTTTCGACTGTGAAGTCCTCATATCCCGGATATTTGGGTTTCAATCTGCCCTCTGAAACCAGGATCACCTCCTGGTGCTCAACAATCCACTTTCCTCTGCTTGTTTAAATTAAATCCTGCATTTAAATACAAGTAAAACAGAGGCTCGTCATACACTTTTGCGCAGTTCTCTTCCATTCTGAGTCCACCCGCTCCCTCCACGTCTGTCACAACTGCTAACGCTGCTAGCCGCATGCTCGACGTTTTCAGTTGAGATGACTTCAACTCTTTATATCAGGAGATTTTCAAATCATCATGGTGTCTTGGTGTAGATTCTGCCTTTTATTTTACTCAAAAGCCTCTGATTGCTCTAAGTCTGCCATTGAGGTTGAGATTATACTTTTGAATTTGATACTTCTTCCTGGTCCATCTTCCTTGCCCATTCCATTTTACAGATGCCATGCCTTTGTGAATTTGGCCAATCTCTAGTCCAGGTATAAAATTCTTCTGCTCTCCATTTTTATGAAGCAGCAGCCTTTTGAATACTTTCAGGCCACCTTTTCATGAGAGTCATTTTCATAACCACAGGGCATGAGGATACATTAACAAAAGAAAGCCACACACGTTTGGACTTGCAGACTGTGACTGAGGAGAAGAGAACAAAAGATGGTTACACAGCAGTGAATGAGAAACGAGTGAGAAGAGATGAGGCTTAAACCCAGACGGACAAAATCCAGTGGAGTCTGCCTCATGACGCATGCAGAAGGTTGTTCCATGGCACTGAAAACAGCTGCTGTGAAACCTGAAATGCCCAAAGTGCGCCGCTTGGCTTTAGGGACAGTAAAAATCATTGGAGCTGAGCTAGCAAGAATCGACATACACCTGGTGGAAATCAGAGAAGTATGGAGGTCAAGGTCCTGGAGCACCTTCTACCTAACAGCGCGGCCATGTTGGATTGTGGGAGAAGCAGCTGTGGGGTTCTTAGATGCCGGGCTGATTGCCTGCCCTAGTGCTCTGCGTGTGTGGGGTAGTAGATACGCCATAGTCGCCGAAGTGTTGGTCACAGGTCGTTTTTCTGGAGGCCACCATACTGACTGCTGGAGCTGAATCCTGGAGTGAATGGATGAAATGTACAATGGGAGACTCCTGGGCAGCAGATGTCTGTCATCTGACTGCTTTTAGGTTAAAGGCTGAAAACGGTCGATAAGTGGGCCACCCAAAAACAAGACGAGAAAAAATGCTTTTCCAGGTGGTATTTATTTTTAGATCCCTCTGACCCAGAACTGGCACAAAAGGGAAAGCCAGAAATCCCACCAGCCAAAGGGACGAATGCTGTGTATCCGTGCTGTCCGATTCCACAATTTGAGAATGAGCAGATGACATAGACAGCGTGCGTCCATTTACATACATTTAATAAGCCATAAATAAGCCACCTTGTGTTTCGCAGCCCCACTACAACGTTAAGCAGAAGTCCAAAAACTGGGGACAAATGAAAGCTAGTGAATGCTGCATGAGAACTTTTAGCCACTGTCCAAAGTCTTGAACACTCGGAGGATGGCAGCACCCTCTTAAATACCCCGTAGTGATGATGCCATTACCACACTGGCAATGTATTACCACCAACAACATGGCCACTGATGAACAAATTGGCACTGCCTATGACAAATAAATGAATAAATAAACAAGATTACAACCAGAAACAGAAGTTCACAAAAGAAACAAACGTATCATGCACGAAGCCCCAGAATCCTTAGCCACCGTTTTACAGTACATGAGAGTGGAGGGAGGCCATAACTGGGATGAATGTTTGTCCTCAGGTGCCTTTCACTGCAGGACCCCCATGAAAATCAACAGACGCTCCTTTGTGACAATGGCCCAGCAAGATCAAAGCCAGGGGTCTCGGTCAAGCCATGAGCTGTGCTGCCGCTCTTGAATGAGAGACACCTGTGTTGGCCCACAGATTCATTTATTTTTTTTTTACCCCACCTTTTCAGTGTGTGCTTCATAAGTGAACCAGAAAGAAAGAACCGTTTCCTTCGCCGATTCTGCGTTCTTCTCCCAGCTTAATGCCCTGAAACGTGACTCTGCTTGGAGCTCCCCAAAGCATCCTGTATCTTTGTAAAGCAATCTGTCGCTTAATTTGATTATACCTTACGGCCCCCAAAGCGCCGATGCCTGTGGCTCGAGCCGAGAGCTTTGCTTTCACACAAGTCTTCACTCATGCATGAGCCTAACAAGGTCACAATACTTCACTGCTGGCGACTCCTTCCGGAAGTGTCGGATGTGTCCAATGGCTCCTTGAGGAGATCTGCTCCCGAGCGACTTTACTTGATAAGGCTTGACGCTACCGATTTGGGATGAAGGGTGCAGCCGGTGTGTTGAGGTGTAAGCATTACAGCTCGGTTATACAAATGGCAGGCCAGTAAACAGCCACATGCCAAGCTGGGTCTCTTGCATTTGGCAGATCTTGGCCGTCGTTTTCGGTTTGGGTCTCCCAGGTTGTGACAATTAAGAAAGAATGAAATCTGCTACTGTGGACTGGGCAGTTCGCTTTGTGTCTACATGTGCCACCTTGAAACGCGTCCACTCCTACAGTATGGAGTCTCTCTTCAAGGTTTAGAATTTCATTAAGTTTCCAGGAGATGGAGAAAGTCTGAATATGGCACACGGAAGGAACAGAAATGGAGTTGGTGTCCACAGACTTGCAAGTGCCCATCCCACCACGGCACTGGCAGGATGGCTAATAATGTAAGTGACGTGATGAGAGCTGATCCATCATTGATGAACGATGAAAGGTGAGGAGTCTGATAGTCAGAAAAAAGTACAAGAGCACCACACTAGGAGTCCCTGTTGCGAGAAAGTATTTTTCTCCTGGCTTTCTGATTTTTATGGATCTTTGGGTAGGCTGTACGTATGTGGACTGGCGAAAATACAAAGTTTGGAGTTTGAGGAAATTCATGATGGGAGTAGTTGAGTGAATTCAGCCCAAATGATTGGACTGCTTGACGTCCACCACTTCTGCTCCTTCAGGCTTCATCTGAGTGAGGCTGTATGTGCACAGAATGGGAGCCGTAAGATGACACCTCTTATGGAGACGCCATCAAGAGTTGAGGAGCAAAACTCTGAAGGAGAACTTTGTGACCAAGATGGGCACCTTTGTGTCTAGCGGAGATGAGGTGAAGCCAGCAGCACATTCCACAATTGGTGAAGCATGCTGGGAGTTGTGCGATGATGAGTTGAACTAGCAAGTTGGCAGGGTGGCTATTCAGAATCATTCAGAATAATCAACCAACCATTCCAAGCTTTTAAACTCTCATTTCTCAGCCTCTTTCTTTAAAATATTGTCACCTGTGAATTGAACCCTTGCCAGAGTTGACCACTCGGGTGATTAGGCTCTGGCAGCGAGCTCTCTTTAGGAAGTTCAATTTTCTTTTATTTTCTTGTAGGATTTGCCTTTAAAAGCCAAGGCCCATTAGGCTTCATTGCCCTCTGGTGGTCCTCAAAGGTACAGCACCCCTAAGAGATGGCGAGACGTGGCTGCTTTTGGGTCATTTGCCCTCCATAATTGACATCATTCGTGCCATCTCAAGTGTTCTGGTTGGCATCTTTTGCCCTTCCGGCTAGCTCCCCTCTGCCAGTCTATCTTCTGTGGTACGCTCTTCTCCAAGGCCTCTCACTTGCTTGATTGTTTTGACTTGTAAAGTTTAATCAATTAGCTGCAAGAAGCTAGAAATTGATGATTGTCTTTATTTCTAATTAAGTATTTAAATAACCACATTGATCCATCCATCTCCAGAATCACATAATCCTGCTCATGCTCTGGAGCCTACCTTGCCAACACTGGGCACAAGGCAGGCACCGACCCTGGGGAGGCCATTTCAAGGCATTTATCCATCACTTTCTCAGCCTTTACAGAGGGTAGGTACCCTGATGGCATCAGGCACAAGGTGTGAGCCAGCTTAGACAGGGTGCCAGTCCTTTAGAGGGCAGACTTTCACCCTGCCATTTCAGAGCTGTCACTCAGACTTGTTCAACAACAAGGATGTGGGCAAGTGCTTAGGCTGGGACTTAAACCCAGGCCATGAGAGCTGAGTGGTAGCCATAAGCCATCCAGGCAAATAACTTTTTAGAGTGCCTTTCTATAATCCATCCATCCATCATCCAACCCGCTAGATCCTAACTACAGGGTCACGGGGGTCTACTGGAGCCAATCCCAGCCAACACAGGGCACAAGGCAGGTAACAAACTCTGGGCAGGGTGCCAACCCACCGCAGGCCTTTCTCTAATGAAACCCTCAAATTCATTTACAAAACCTGATGATGCCCAGTGTTTGTTGACGTGTGGTGTGACTGTGGAGCCTGGACGCGGTTGCCTTTGCCTCTGGCCGCATCACGGATCTCACACACACACACACACACACACACACACACACACACACACACACTCTTAAACTGGCTCATTTCTAACTTGGAGTCATGGGAGACACAGCCAGTCCCGAGGGTGGCACAAATCCATGGACGGGCTGCCAGTCCTTTGCAAGGCACACTAGGGATGGGTTCACTTGCCCGGTCCAATGCCCTTTCACCTCTTGTGTCCTCTTGAAAGTTTTCTCCTTCGCCTGGCTGCTCATGTGTGGTTCTCCCGCTTTTCCATCAGTCTTTGGCCTCGTTTCAAGATCCTGAAATGCACATTTGTAGATAAGCATTGATTGATGTCTCCAGAAATTCTCGACATGTCATCGCAGCTCAGATTCTGCCTTACGTATGGCATTTGTCCATAAACGCGTGGTTGTGTCATGTGACTGGTTTACGGTATACTGACTGCATATACAGTAGAACGGCAGAGCACATTTGACAAGAGTAATGGTTCCCGTCCAAGTCTGCTTCCTTCCTGAAGCTCTTGGCGAGTTGGCCTTTTGGTGGGGTGCACATCATTAAAATCGCACAAACAGCACACTGATGCAGCAGCCCACCATGAAAGGAGCAGACATCCAGCTGAATCTGGTGCAGTGTGCGGAGCCCGCACACCGGCCATGGCAGTTACAGTATACGTGTTAATTACACTCCGTGTGACATTGCATCTGCAAAGTAATGACAATGGAGCGGGAAAACGAAGGTAAGCCAACAATTGAGAAGACTTAAAGCTACTGACCGAGAAGGTATCCACAAAGCTGGACGCAGGAGGTAGTATGTCACCATCTTATATGCTGTAGGTGGGGGTTCATGACACAAGTGCCCCCCAGTCATAAACGATAAGGGGACAGCCGTGCAGATACACTCAAAATGGAGGCAGCGAATTGTAACCCAGAGTGTAAAACCTCCAATCCCGACATGCAGTTGGTCTTCTGGCCCTTGGTCCCAGTACTGAGCTGCTGTTAGTATTCTTTTATTTCTCAGGTAAAGGCCTCACAGTGGCGAATGTCACTCTCTGCTTTCCCCCGTAAAAACAAACAAACCAAGCCAAGTGTTTACTTGTATGCAGCCTTCCAAAGTGTGCGAAGTGTACATGCGATGACAAGGAAACGCGGAGATGTCAGATCTGAGCAGTTTCCACATCCAAAAGCAGTTGCTGTTTGTCTCCAGGACAGCTGTACGGGGCAGCGAGCGGCTTAGGGAGACTTGCGGAGTTTGCGTCGCCTCAAGTTGTGAGGCACCGATGATGCCAGTCTATCTGAGCAGAGTGACTGCGTATGAACAGCAGATATGTCAGGGTGTGACAAGTTGACATGTCGGCTTCTAGCGGCTTGTCCATTGCTATCAATCAGAAGTGTACAGAAGGCCGATGCTGGAGAGGCGACCTCCTGCTTCTCTCGGTGGTCTGCAGTTCCAGTCCTGGCGCTTACCTCTGGGCTAGCAGCACAACGTCCACAAGCAAGAATGTCGACACAAACATTTCCATCCGCCTTATGACACGTTTTACTGTTTTGTCTGTCAGATTTCCGGAGGTTTCTTTGATTTGCCCACCGGCAGGCGAATACTTCAAAGCTGACCACCACTCTGGGTTTCTTACTTAATCAGATAATTTAAAATTGTAAGAGGTGGAAAAAAATAATCATTAAGTTGACCGATTCCTGCATTTTGGTTTTATCCTTAGGTATATGCAATTGTCTTAATGTGAAACAAGATTTCTAAGCCATGACAATAATTAAATATAAATGAAAAGAGAACTTTGAAGAGGATGAAGTTGCCGGTTGTAGTCACGGTGCCGTTTGTGACATGCCGTGCTACTCCATTGCCGCCCGTCTTTACTCCGCACTCCTCCGCTTGGTGTAATAAACTCTCTGAGTGAAGTCCCACGTGCTGCTTTTTGGTTTTTAGAAACTTCCCTTCTCGGGAGTGCCGAGTGAGTGGCTGTCCCCGCACCTCCCACCCCGTGTCCTACTCTGTGTGACCCGAAGTGGCGGAGGCTGGTGGGTCGTTTGGTGTTGCGTGATTGGGGCTCCAAGGAGGCCAACCTAGAATAAACATGTCGTGGACAGCAGGAGTAAGAGGGGGCCTGTGGCCTGTTCTGGAGTGTCAGTGTAGTGCAGAAGAAGCAATGCACTAAAACACACACGCCAAAGAGCAGGTCTTACACAGATACCCAAACCTTTGGGCTTCTGCTTTGACTTTGCAAACTCCACACATTACTTACCGAGTCTCTGATACACAGAAGAATGGCAAGGAGGCAGAGAGATAGGAGGGATGATCACAGGGGGACAGGGATTACCAAAAAAAGGTGCAACTACACAAACTCCCCTGGGCCCACTGGCCTGTACATCAGGGACGGCTTTCGGGTTTGCTTTCCGCTCGCTCTTCTTGTCTCATTGTCTTCTCCCATGCCCTGGAGGGTCTTCTAGTGGCCGTTAACATTTGACAAAGCTTACTGTACATCCTTTGTCCAACATTTGTACTGCACGTGATGCCACCCCGTCTTAATCAAAGGTTCATTTACACTCGGGGGGGTTTCATCCTCTTCACATTTATGCCAAATGCAGTGCGGGTAAGCGCTGACCCCATGACACATAATTAGACAAAATGGAAGAATGAAAGAAATGGAAGAAGATGTCTGAAAATGTCCGCAATCTATTGGACAGCTTGCTACCACAACGTTTGAATTTGCTGGCATAGGACGTGACAACCGTCCAATCATCAGGGCCCATCGTGTCACCGTATTAGGCTGCAATTTGTGAGCGTGGCATAGCTGCTTTTTCTTAGTTTCATAACTCAAAATGCAAATTTGAAATGAAACCCTCAGTTGTAGAATTGCCAAGAAAGCGCCTGAATTCCTTTAATTTTTTTTTTTTGGAATTTAAGATCAAAAAATATCATGATAATGAAGAATTGAATGGAGTGGCGAGCTCAAAACCCGAGCAAACTGGAGAGCCTTCCGCGTGGAGTCTCATCTCGGCCTGCGTTGTGACCTCTAATTAGAACTCTTGGCAAAGTGGCCCCTTCACAAAAAATTAAAGTGATACACGCTCGACAAAAGGCCCGTCGCCACAAGCGCGCTTTCCTTCTGCTACGCTTCCAGGGAGCTTCTCTTGTTGGAATAATAAGGAAAGGGGCAGAGTGTGACACAGAAACGCAAATGTGGAGATGAAACAGCAAAGACATCCCCATCTGAGCCAAGGCCTTGGGATCACTGCTTCCCTGGGCCTTGTCATGTCTGATTTTTCTCCACAGTGATAATAAGGTAAGTGTGAAGTGTTGGGAAGCGTTGAGCTGCTAAGCCGTTTGAGGACAGTGGAGGATTGATGGCCGTCAAATAGGTGGTCCAAGTTCTTTATCCTTGATATTGACAAAACGGGTGGATGGAGGGAGGGATGGAGGGATACGTATCAAAGTACAAATGGTCTTACCACGAGAC
This sequence comes from Polypterus senegalus, assembly GCF_016835505.1. Classification (NCBI taxonomy): domain Eukaryota; kingdom Metazoa; phylum Chordata; class Cladistia; order Polypteriformes; family Polypteridae; genus Polypterus; species Polypterus senegalus. The sequence goes on along the minus strand of NC_053169.1, from coordinate 104,172,061 downwards.
GCCTCCAGATGAGGTCCTTGAGGCCAGACAGCCAGCCAGGAGCAATTCTACTTGAAGGTGCACACAAAGTCCTGGAGAAATGTGAATTTATGGACACCCATGGAGTGGAAGGCAAATCCCCATTTAGCATTGTTGTGACTCCACTGCCCCTGGAGGATAATGGCAGCAGTCTGATTTTAGGGGGCTCGAGAGGAGCATTGTTTTCCTTTAAAAGCGCCCTAATATGTCAGTGTGCAGCGCTGTTTAATGCGGCTCATGTGGGCTGATAGTTACATTCAGTGCTCCTCTGTGTCTTTAATTGTTTTGGAGCAGAGATGGTGGATCATTTTGGAGAGAACAGCCACAGACTGGAGTCACACTGCTGTAGATAACTGTGAAACAAACACCTCGGAGAAGATGTGTTCAAAAAAGGACCGGTCAAAACCGATGGGGAAGACAAACAAACTCGCAGTCGAAGAACGAGATGGGGTTGAAACCAAAAATCAAAGAAACCAATCGTCCAAGGCAAAACACAAAACAAGAGTCCAAATCAAAGTAACGCACAGCAAGTCCAAGACCCCAAAATCTTCAAGGAGCTGGTAAAGGCTGAAGTGGATTGAAAAAAAGCGAGGGACTCTGTCAATGAGGGTCCCATAATGACACTCAGTGCTGTTACCACAAACAAAAGACCAAAAAAAAGGTTAAAAACAATTTGCATGTTGCAATTAAGAAATAAAAAGCACTTGGTGACTTCTGTCCTTGCCTTTCATTATGTTGGTTCCATAAGGTGGGCGCTTCGGTTGTTGTCATGTGGACTTTGCACTTTCTCTGCAGTTTTTCACACGCGGCCCCAAAGACAAGTTAATGGGCGACTGTAAATTAGTAGCAGGTATGTGAGAGGACCTGCAATGGACTGGCACTGTGCTGTGCCCACCGCTGCTGAGGACACGGACTGGGCTGACACTCGCACGTGACAGAATAATCACAAGCCGTCACTTCTGTACTTTACTATTAAGCCTTGTGAAGACTGTCGTCGTATTCTGTGATATCGTCGACTGTTGAATTCTGCTCTGGACAGCAGGTGTAATATTTTGATTGCATTTCTATTCTATTGTATTGAGGATTACTTGTATTCTGTTCTGTGTATTGTGTTATTGTATTGGCCCCCTTTATTTGATGCCCACTGCATGCCCAATCTACCTGCTAAGGGGTCTCTCTTTGACTGCCTTTCCTGAGGTTTCTTCCATTTTTTCCCTATTAGGTTTTTTTTGGGAGTTTTGTCTTCTTAGGGAGTCGAGGCTGGGGGCTGTCAAGAGGCAGGCAGGGTCTGTTAAAGCCCATTGTGGCACTTCTTGTGTGATTTTGGGCTACACAAAAATAAATTGCATTGTATTGTCCTGCTCTGGTGTCTTCTGCCTTTCGATTCTTGTTGTTGAGCTCCTCTTCAGGATGCCAGCATGGCACAGGGCTGTGTGATCCTGGGCTTGCTGTGCTTTTAAAAGATAAGCAGGCCATTCTTGTCTCCATAATTTGGACAAATAAGATGCTTTAGAGTTAAGAACAATGTGTTTTGTTGAACACGTCAAGGAGCTTGTGGACTTTTACTTCTTTCTTTTTGAACTGCACAGCTTTGTGGATGTACGTTGTATACTCCAAGGTGGTTCTCCTTTTCTTCTTCTAATATCCTCTGCACATCACATACTGGAATTGATATACAAAGTGTTGTTTGGTGGGGAGCCGTGACTGTTGGTCAGTGGGATCAATGGAGGCTCTGTGCAAGTGGGGCATCTGAACGAAAGATGAAAATGCAGAATCCAGACAGAGAACATCCACAAATGTACAGAAGACAGAGCCCAGTGTGGATTCCAAAATGGTCAGCAAATGAAGAAAGTTCATCCTGCCCAGTCTTTAGCCAAGGTGTGCGGGGTATCATGGAGCCCACCCAGGGGGATCACTTTACAGACGCACTGAGGGCTCACGTTTGCTATTTGCCCAGCACGTCTCCTGTCAGATGTTCGCCTCCTGACAACTGATGAAGCTTCATATGAGCCGATCGATCGGGTGGCACACCTCTAGCTTTATTGTTACCATTTTCTAGGTTGTAGGAACAGAATGCACTGTTGATGCCAGGAAATGGCCCTGGGCTGAGGCTGTGTCCTCACATTCACCTCCACCATTAGAGTGTTCAACTCACTAACCAGAAAGATATGCTGAATGGCCGTGTGAGAACATCCCATCTGAACTCTGGCATCTGTGATTTAATGCTCTAGAAATGCAGGGCCAAAGAAAATGTGGGCGACATCAGGCAGGGAGCGGCTGCCACCATCAAATGAACGACCGCAGTAAACCTCTTTGTTCTTAGAGGCTCAAATTCCTTCAGTCCGTCTCTTGTTTTAATGCGTGTCTGACTGGTTTCACTGAATGTGTCTGCCATTTCAAGCAGTCATCTAGAATCACTAAACTCTCAAAGTGTGAGGGTATTCATTAGATTGAAATCATCGTTTTTTTGTGGCTGTGATGGCGCCACATCCGTACCGCAGGGCACACGTGTGACGTCACGGTATTCGTGTTCGGCCTGTTCAGTCGTTCTCTTCCTGTTGTGACTGGCTTGTCTTCTTGAACACCTCCAGCTCGTTTGTTTGTGTTGCTCATTGTGTCTCTCGTTTTGCTCATTTTCTCAACCCGACTGCATCTGCCTGCCTTCTCTTCTGGACCTCCCAAGTCTTCCTTTCGGTTGTCGGGTCCTAAAGAGGTCATCTGCATCGCAGAGTTGAGATTTCTACAGACCTCCATTCTCTTTGTAAAGACCCATCAGCTCGTGCATTGTTCACAAGCTCCTATTTTTTGTTCTGCTGTCAGTAAATTTGACTTGAACATGTTGAGCTAATTGCAGTTTTATGACTTTCAGCATGAAAATAAAACATTAAAAGAAGCCGTCACTAAAAGGACCTCACTTTAAAATGAGACTGCAAACATGTTGGACAAAAAAAGAGAGGAAAAAAAAACGTTAAAAAATGAGCAAACAATCCAAGTTCAGCATCAACTTCAAGGGGCTCCAGGAGGAGCAGACCTGTCGAAAGAGATCTTCCGCCAGTGGAATTTAAGCGCTTGTGATGGTCACTGGTCAGTCATGCATGACAATATAGGTGCCCGCTGCTTTCTGCCCGCACTTGTCGCCGTCACGCTTGTCTGCAGGTGATTACAATGTTAGTCGCAGTCTGACTGCGGCAAATGCGCCTCGGGTCCAAGGCCGACTGACATAAGCACAGCAGGCCCAGTGTATCACTGAAACCAAAGGCCCCGAGCTCTCCATCCTGACTTTTACGTCTTCTTTGAACCGGCTTATGAATACGTTAGCGCCCAGGTATGAAGAACTCTGTAGGGTCTGAATCATTCATTTAAATAGCCACGTTTAACACGTACAAGACAAGAGAAGATGAGGGAAGTAGAAAACCAAATCCCGGGAGTTGTGGGGATTCAGCCTGAAATCCTAAAAATCCAAATTGTAGAGGGTCTCTGAAAATAAATGCAAAAACACGTCCTAGCATTGCTGCACATTATGAAGGTCGTAAGAAAACATTAAAGTGGCCGACAGAGAGCCCCTGACAGGCAGAGCGGCCAGACAGCTCCTCACATGCAGGGCAGGGCAAGATGTGTGGGTGGCAGCGGCCCATCTGGCATCTTCTAAATCGGGAGGATTCCAGAAAGTGGATGGGAGGCTTTGGTAGGAAATGAGGTGCCTGCCGACACGGTGATGCCAACCTGGTTGACCCGGGGCGAGGGCGAGGCTTACCGTCTCTTGGTCAAGTCTGTATTTGTTGTTTATTGTGACCTGAGAGTGAAGCCATCAGTCTTGTGTTCTCAGAACTTCAGTGACCAGCAGACAGCAAGAACACACGGGCGCCGATGACAAAAGGCCTTGATTGGCATGCAATTCAATGCAAATAGGAACGTTTGATACCCGGGCAGCGTTTAGGATTTTGTTTTCTTTTGTAAGCCTTTGTACCTTTCAGTTTGGTGTTACATTTGTTCATTCGGTTTTGTGCTTATTCTCTCGTGTTCTGATGATGTCAATGGGGGCTCCAATAAAGGCCAATGTCACTGCATGGGTGCAGCAGTTTGGGCCTTGGACGTCAGAAGAGAATAAGCTACAGCACGAACTAAAAAGAAACACAAAAGTTACATTTTATAGAAAGCCATATTGTCGATGATGGCCCTGTAAGTAGGAAGATGGTCTATTAAAAAAGAAAAAAAATACTGCGCACTTCGCTTGATAGTGGACAGTCCTGGCACAGAATAATCTGCCCATGTAAATCCTGGTCAATGCTGCCAACGTTTTTGCCCTTGGTTCCAAAGCAGCAAGTTCAAAAAGCAGCTAAGTGTGCCGTACCCACGTCCTCCATCAGCGTGTTGTAAACATTACACTCACTGCTGTCTTATTGTGGACGACTTCCAGGAGAAACACTCCTGTTGCGGTGCCAACGGCGGGGCAGGCAATATTCAGAGTCCCCTCATTTACTTACCAACAATGCCAGCAAACAATTCTCTGCTGTTGGAGTTCAAGTGTGTTGAGAGTCTTGGGAATTAAATCTTTAACAAGTTCTTGTCAGTTAGATATTTGAGCAAATGTGGCCTTATGTTACGTATGGGGGACTACAATTGAACATATTTTGTGGGGTAAAGAAGTGATTAAACGCTGGTTGTCACAACGGTTACAGAGCAGTCAGGTGCCCACTGCCCTGATCTGTGCTAGACTGTGCGCCCTCATTAGGGTTTAGTTGATGTAGGCAGGCGCGCTCACCGACAGGACAGAGTTAGACTCGTAAACAGGCGTGTAAGCTCAATCGTGGAGTTCACATTTCAGGCTTGCAGGTGTTAAGGACATACAGAGATGGCAACGGGTTATTGTGAGTACAATACAACCAGGAGATGATTAAGGTAGCAATCGGTAAAGTCAGGACAAGCAAGGGCCAGAATACTGTGGAAGCCAAAGAAAACCAAGAAACCAGCAACCAAAGTGGCAATACGACCACAAAGGTCAAAAGCAGAAAAGAGATTGTAACCAGAAGACAAATCCTAACGTTAAGAGCCAAGAATATTGAAGAGTTCTAAATCCACCAAGGGATAAGGGAGTATGGGAATGGTGCCTGACTTATATTGTCACTTCCTCTGACGTCAAGAGGACAGTTAACTAATCAGGCCAAGATGGTTTAAAAAAATTAAAAATAAAAGACCTGCAGAAATAAAGAGGTTGTTGCCAGGGCCGGTTAGTTCCCTTTGCTCTGCATGCTGATCCCTTTGTGTCTCATGTCACATTTTAACTGAGTCTCTCAGCGGCCCATCTGGGGTCTCATGCATAATGCCATGCATAGAACTCACACTATAACATGACGTAAGCACAAAAGCGGAAATGTGCTTACGCACAAAAAAATCCAGATGCATAAATCTGTGCGAACGCCAACTTCCACATCCCTCCGCTACATAAATCCTGGTCAGCATGAAAATTAACGCATGTGCACGCGCCTGCTGCCCCACGCCAGGCCTATTTGAATATACAAATCAATATAAATAGCCCTTAAGCTCAGTGTTCTGTGAAAAGGCAACGGCAAAAGCACGAGGGAAAATAGAATTTCAGCAAATACCAAGTGGAGGCAAAGGAAACGCACAATTTGTTGGTTTAAACAGTGGAATAAACGACAAAAGGAAGTTGATCGAGTGACATAGCGTGTCGGAGAAACTCGAAAGCTCAAGTTCACAAAGTCGTACAATTCCCGAAATAAAAATGAAGTTGTCAGATATCAAAGTCACCGTGAAAAGGCGAGTCGTAGCCCACCATCTGAGTGTCACATGACAGCTTATTAGGGTACAGGGTAAATTAGGGTAAAGCATGAAATGTCAACTTTAATCTAGAAATTTCCACTTAATGTGTGTGAATCACTTTGTGCTTCTTAAACAGGCTTTCTCTTCCTCCGACAGGACACAGAGTCCATTACATTTGTGATATTACAGCTCTCGGAATAATTTAAATACTGAGATGCATACGTGATATCATTTTCATGATGATAGGAGTTAAAGCACGTTATTAAACATGGGAACACGATGGCTCAGTGATTGTTCATGTCTCACGCATGATGCTTGCTGTGCCGTGCGCGACCGTCGATGAAATACTTTATTGCAGCAGTCCTGTCTCTTTCAAATGTACTAACGTCCAATTCCTGTCCTTACTTTTCTTTCTCCAAATACCCAATCGCCCCACAATCAGCTCTGTAATGGACGTTACGCCATCTGTAAGCTTAGAACGCCGATTTCTTCAAAACTTTTAAAGAACATTGAAATATCTTCGTAGTACATGTTTAATTATTCTATCTGTCTTTCCATCCAGTGCTGCGTCAGCACCAGCAAGAATACAGCGTGAGGCAGGAACAATCTGTGAACGGAGCGCCAGTGACTCGCTAGCACCGCGACACCGTGTCCTCACATGTTTAATTATTAACGATACAGATTATTTAAATGAAGTTAAAGTTTTATCTGTATAATTTAATCAACATATTTTGCTGCATTTCATCTTAAAAATGATCTCGTCATCATATGTGACTACGTGCTTTATAAAGTGGCTCAGGTTGTGCGATATTATAACTGTAGTGCAAGTTTACAGTGAGGTGATTGGACTTATAAGTCCAGACAGGTATACGAGGAGCACTTGATGACTGACGGAGTGCGTTTAGAGCTCTTGGGATGAAACTCTTTCTGAACCACGAGGTCCGTACAGGAAAGGCTCTGAAACGTTTGTCGTATGGCAGCAGTTCAAATAGACAGCATGGCTGAGGCAGCGTGTGCTTGATGCTGTATCCCGATAATTCCCTTTCCGATCAGCTGCTGTAGAGCTGTGATTTACACTCGGATACAGTAATATTAATACTCCGAGTGGTGCAGTGAGAGTAATATTGAAAAAGATGATCCGCTGTGGCAACTCCTAACGGGAGCAGCTGAAAGAAGAAGGAGGTGCAGTGAGAGTAACAACGCTAAAGCAGTTATGGTATTTGAATAGTTTCACCATTATATTGTTACTGGTTAATTACAATCTGATACATTAAACTAATAAACAATAGGCGGTTAATTTCAGTGTATTTATAAAGCTGCGTCAGGGATGTGGATCTAAAAAAGAAAGGGTAACCACACTGGAACAGTAGCACTGCTTTGACGCTGGGTGCCTCCAGTCTGCAAAACCGAGCGCAGAACTTGCGTATGACAGGGTATGAGGCACAGTGGAAATGTGTGTGGCTTTACGGCAGGTTTAGGTTTTATACATCACGATTTGAACGTGGAAACAGGCGTACGCAACATTTTTATGCGTACGCACCGTTTATACATGAGGCCCCTGGTCCTTGTTGTTATTATTATTATTTTCATTTCCTTATAAGTTGTGATATTTGCTAAACTTTCCAATGTAAGTACATAAAAAACAAGATGGCCACTAATAAGACAAAGCAAAGGAAAGGTAAATAGCAAGCATGAAGTTGATTGCAGGAGAACTGGAGAGAACGTCACAAGCAGAGATGGGAGCGTCAACGACTTCTCTGAGTGCTCCGCCTAAAGTGTCTCTGATTATCCAACGTCTGATGAGCTAACATGGTGGGCTCACAAATGCCTGGCAGCACAAGGCACCCATTGCACGGCCATTCTTACTCCTCTCAAGCAAATCTGACGGTCTTGAAGGAGCAGAACTCAGAGGTCTGCTTCAGGCTTGAAGTTGATCTGGAGATCTGCAGATCTTTCAAAGGGCCAGTGAGATGCTTAGATGACAAAAGACTCTGTGGATTAGTAGAAGGAGCTTGGAAGAGCAAGTTGTTGGATGGAAGTGCACAAGACAAGTGCAGAAATGAGGCTTTCACTTGTGGCACAGAGAAGCTCGCCGAGCTCCCACAAAACATCAGTTTTTATCAGATTCACCACCCGCAAATCTCCTGCAGCACACTAATTAGCGTCAGCTGCTTTTGATTGCCAGAAGCTTTTATGTTTGACTGTATAACTGTTGTACTCCTCCTAGCCTTTAAACATCCCTGTCAGCTTTCACTTATGTAACACGGGCAATTATCATCAAATTCACTTTGAAAGCATGCCGAAAAGATTCACTACAACAATCTCTCCCCCAAGCTACAACATAAATGTAACAATAGTAAGAAACGGCAATGCTTATTTTCAGCTTTTCAAAAGAACGTCTGGCTGACTTGTCCCTTTTTACTCAGGTCAAGGTGAAGTTTGGCCTTAACAATAAAAAAGCTGAAGGGAAAAGCTGAATATTGTTTTAAAAATAACGAGCTCTTTTGGCGACAGGGAATGGTTGGAGCCGAGCAATCAAATGCTGGATGGATTCCGAAGAGAAACTTATTTGAAAAGCTTTTCCTCGTGTATATCAAATTATTGATTTTATGCTAATGCTTCATTAGCATACATCTACAGCTAATTATAGTACTGATTAGTATTCATATATTTCAACGTGCATTTTTCTAATGTGATGCGCTGTACAGTATTTCCAGAGAACATATGCTTCACATGCCGCTCAGAGGGCTTCGCAGACCTGAAACGTCAACAGCAAATTAAAAATGGGAAAGGTACAGCGCATGGCTTGGCGGTGAAGAAGACACCAAAAACACACAAATAAACATGATTCTCCCATAATCCACTAACTAGAGTCTTCTTCTTCTTCTTCTTTCGGCTGCTCTCGTTAGGTGGTAACCACAGCAGATCATCTTCTTCCATATCTTTCTGTCCTCATCATCTTGTTCTGTTACACCTGTTACCTTCATGTCCTCTCTCACCACATCCATAAACCTCCTCTTAGGCCTTCCTCTTCTCCTCTTCGCTGGCAGCTCTATCCTTAGCACCCTTCTCCCAATGTACCCAGCATCTCTCCTAGAGTGACAGTCATGAATTGCAGCAATGGGCTCCAGGCTGTTTGCCTTGGCACTCCAACCATTGCTGTTTCGTTTTAGTCCTGAGTCGCTCGCTTGAATCAAGATGAGAGAAATCTGGGGGTCGACAGACTCAAGTTATATGGCATCGTCTGACTAGTACGTGTCAAACGTGACGGATCCACCAAAAGACAGTTCACTCGTAAAACATCTTAGATTGGTTTTGGCCTTAAGTATTTAAAGCTTCCTGCCCTAATGAGTCAAAACACCAGTTAGCTAATCTGTGGTGCGTATAAAGTCTGTGAGATCAATTAGGAATTTCAGATTAAACTTCCTGGCCCCTTTGATTGAGGCAGATCTCCACGTCCTGGTCCTCTTCACGTGGGTCTGCTGCCATGGCCTTTGTTCTGACTCACAAGGAGACAGAAAATATTTTATATTTGGAGAAGGACGTGGTTAAAAAAAATCAAGCAGACGTTCGGTAATCTTGAATCACGACTGTCCTTCAGCAACGCCAGGCCGTTAGTCAAGAATCAAATGCAGTTCACTATTTGCACTTGCTTGGAAACCGGAATGACCTGAGCGCTTAAATGTGCCGAGTTACGTTTATGTGAAGCACAGTCTTCATGTTTCCAATGAACCCTGCAGTTGAGGATTTGAAGGTCTGTGAGTGTGCCGAGCAGGAATCTTGTCTTTTTCTTCGGTTAGTTTTGGACGATTAGTTTTATTTTAGATTTCTTATTTACATGATGCCATTTTGTCCGCCCTGTATTTGGTTACGGTGCTCTTCATTGATCGTAACGATGCACAGGGGTGCTGGGGTGTAACAACATTTATTTCTGTTGCACATTTTCATACAAACAGTAGCTCAAAGTGCTTTACATAATAAAGAATAGAAAAATAAAAGACACAATTATAAAACAAAATAAATCAACATTAATTAACATCGAATAAGAGTAAGGTCCAATGGCCAGGGGGGACAGAAAAAAAAAAAGTCCAGACGGCTGGAGAAAAAATAAAATCTGTAGGGATTCCAGACCATGAGACCGCCTGACCAGTCCCCTCTGGGCATTCTACCTAACATAAATGAAACAGTCCTCTTTGGATTTAGGATTCTCACAGAAGGGCTTGATGATGATGATGGTCACGTAGACTTCTGCCTTTAAATCCACCCATCGTTGTTGGAGCATCATGAAGCTTTGAGTAGGAACTCAAGAAACCGGAAAAAGAAACAGAAAAGAGAGTAGGGGTCAGTACGGATTTTAGAGCCACCATGAATAGTTATTATGAGGAAATTGAACATACAGAGTATCAGGATTAAGTTAAATTAAGTTAAAGTGAAGTTATGAGAAGGCCATGTTACAGTAATGTGTTCTCAGCAGTGTTTTAAACTGCTCCACTGTATCAGCCTGGTGAATTCCTATTGGCAGGCTATTCCAGATTTGAGGTGCATAGCAGCAGAAGGCCGCCCCGCCTCACCACTTCTTTTAAGTTTTGTTCTTGGAATTCTAAGGAGACACTCATTTGAGGATCTGAGGTTACGATTTGGAATATAACGTGTCAGACACTCTGATATATAAGACGGAGCAGATTATTTAAGGCTTTATAAACCATAAGCAGTATTTTAAAGTCAATCCTGAATGACACAGGTGACCAGTGTAGTGACACTAAGACTGGTGTGATGTGCTCAGATTTTCTTTTCCCAGTTAGGATTCTAGCAGCTCCATTCTGCACTCGTTGTCACTGATTTATGTCTTTTTTGGGTGGTCCTGAGAGGAGTGCGTTACAGTAATCTAGTTGACTGAACACAAACGCGTGAACTAATTTCTCAGCTCATCTTTCAATGATATAAGAGGTCTAACTTTACTTATGTTTCTAAAGTGAAAAAATGCTGTCCTAGTGGTCTGATGAATATGCGATTTAAAATTCAGATTACAGTCAACGGTTACCCCTAAATTTTTTACTTCCATCTTAACTTTTAATCCTAGTGCATCAAGTTTATTTCTGATAGCCTCATTGTATCCATTATTGCCAATGACTATGATTTCAGTTTTCTCTTTATTTAACTTGAGAAAGTTACTATTCATCCATTCTGAGATACAAGTCAGACATTGTGTTAGTGAATCAAGAGAATCGGGGTCATCAGGTGCTATTGAGAAGGTGTTATAAGGGTCACACAGCTTATGGTTGTCCAAATGTGTCACAATTCAATTTTTATTTATATGCTCTCCACCATTTTGATTTTCGTGTCGTGTTGTTCCACTTACCCTGTGGCCGTGTGTTAGGACACAGCGGGTTGGATGATGACTGACTGATCGTTCCACTTAGAAGTTTTTTGTATTCCATCCTTGATCTTTCCCTCTTGGTTTTATTTTTACCTGTTTTGCAATTTTGTATCGTCTTATTTTATGTTGTTACACGATGCCACTTTTTTTTGGGTACCTCCATTTTTGTGCTTCTTTGTTAGCTGAGCAATGTGCGATGTGATCATTGTGACTCTACAGTGACTGGTTGTCCGAGATTATGGATTCCTTGTTTATCGAGTCTGTGTGTGTGTTTCTAGTGTTTAGATGGCGATGTTCAGGCCAGGATTAGGACTTCAATATTTGTTTAACGTTTTGAACGTTGACAGAAGATCTCTGGGGTTCTGGTTTCGACCCTGGCCTGCCTTGCGTTTTATGTCCCTTGTCCTGATCCACTCTCACCTTTTCCTGTATTCCTTTGGTCATTCCCTGTGTTTTTGCGAGCGCCAGCTTTATTTAAGGACCGACCATTCGACTTTTGCCAGGGCGACACGCCAGGGTTTTGTCGCACAATCATTTTGCTTTCAGGTTTTGACCTTGACTTGTTTTTCTAGTTAATGATTTCAACTCCTGGTCATTTTCACTTCGGCTCAGTGGCCTAACATTAGTGTTATTGTTAACCTCTGCCTACAAAACTAAAATGGCACCCCTGCTTGACTTCTTTTTACTGCATGCATTGAAATTTTGTGGCATCAAAATGTCACCCTAAAAATGAGTGATTTCATTTGCACGGACCTGGGGTGAAATCCAAGTAGAGCTGCAGTGTGAAGATGGAGTTCCAGGACGCCATTACTGTTTATCGTCATCTTAAAACTGGGCCTCTTCCTTCCAGACGTGTCCAGATTCTTCACCTTTTTCTTGACCAACTGCAAAGCATAACATGTAAGCCACTCAGAGTTGATGAAGTTTGTGCCCTCTGCTTGTACCCGCTGTTCACCTACCTGCTCACCACATGGTGCCAAAGGATGTTTCAGGGTTTAATGGCGAGGGTCTGTAAGTGGCAATGAAGTGAAAAGACCAATAGGTGAAGACCACCACAGCTGAAGGAGTTAACAGAAGTTGGCAGGGAATTTGAAATTATGAATATTCCATGAGTGACGTCTTGAGAAACCCTCTGAAATGACTCATCAGCATCATTCAGAGAAGCAGCTCGTCTTCAGTGTCTGCAGTGGAGCAGGTGATGGTGAGTCATTCACTGCAGCTGGCACGCGACATTTTCAGGCCAAGACGTGCTGTCCTTTTACAGCTGAACGCTGAATAATCAGGCGCAGGTGGGCCAGACAATGAGGTTACAGCAGCAGCAGGATGTGGGACTTCAGCTGGAATCTTTCATTTGTTGGATACGATAGCCCGTTACTGGTCGGTGGCACAACTGGCCAGTTGGTCTACTTGCCGTTGGCCGAGAGAGTCCGTGTTTGTTAAATCTGATTAGCTGTGTGGGAGAAGGTCTGCTTATGCATTAAACTACCAAGCCATGCCATGCCATTTAAAAAAGCCAGCTGAACTCTGAGCAGGGTCATGGGGGGCTGCCGCCTAACACTGCAAGCATAGGGGAGAACATGCCGTCTCCATGCAGGGAGGACCTTGGACGTGAATAATAAATAATCACATAATAAAGAATGCCCCCCACGTTCATCTGACCTAAAACCCTAATTTCAAAGAAGCCCTTCTGACATCCATTGAAACGGGGGTGTTATGCGTGAAATACTTTGGTGTCTTCTTGACCTGTGAGGTGGCCAGCTGTGGTTCTACCCAATCAGATGACTTCCACTTCTGGCCCACTATAAGCTGCTCATGGTCTTTCTTTCCTGATGTCCCTTAAACTTTTCAGACATCTCTCCAAGGCAGAGGCTCATAAACACATCATCTTGGTGGTCTGCTGATGTGGCATTGGACCACCCCGTCAAGGGTTCACCTTTCATCAGGGAACTCGCTCACGATCCACGGCTGCAGCTGACCATCAACTTTCTGGTCAGAGCTGAACAGTTCAATGTCCTTCTGAAAGCATTCTGCACGGTGCCCTTTGTGAGGGCTAAGTGGTGTCGCCGCCGACAATAACTGCTTATGATCGCCGTGTGTTGTGCCCGCACCTGCCTGTGCAGCCTTTCATTTCCTGCCTTGTCGGATGTTCCCATTGTACGTTCATGTCTGTTACGGTCCACTCCCGTTCATCATTTCTTCCATGTGACTTCTACTCTCCCTTCAATGATTTCCCTTAGCAGCCTGTCGTGCCTAAGCAGGTTCAGCAGTCGGCGCATTGTCCCGTGTGCCGAGCACAGAGGGGTCTGATCAACATGAACTTGTCTCCATGCTGAACAAGAGCTGCTTACATGCAGAGTGTGGTTTCATTTCTCATTTGATCAAATCGTCCGTACGTACAAGTGAGCTGCTGCATGGTAGCACATCACGTGACGCATGCATTTTTGGGGTTCGGTCCATCAGACCCCCATGGCTCAAGCAGCCTTTGCTCACTGAGATGTCCTGTGTGGCCCAGAATGCGAAGCGGGCATAACAGCCTTTTAATGCCACGCTTACTTTAGTTCTTGCGGCACCTTGTGATCCTGCGTTCATTGTCTTCTCCAGCTATTTTAGGAGGACAGCTAACCAGCGCACAGACAAGCAGCATAAAGAGCCACGGCCGTCAAGTGACAAGGGCCTTTTAGATGGCGTCTATGGGAAGAAAGTCTATTTTGGTGTTAATTACACGCTCACCGTGTCACTGGCAAATCAAGCACAGGCTTCCAAGCAGCCACGCCATGTTATTTACTTTGTGTTTTCTGCTACTTATAGCTGACGATAATTAGGTTCCTTCAGAAATAAAACGTTCAACGTGTTCATTGTCAGGGCTTCTGGAGAAGCAAACAGACCCTCCTCGGTAAGTCATCCCTATTGTTTATTCAGAGATGACATAACACAAGGGGGGTTCTCGGCCAGTCTGTCTGCACAGACCCAATGGGGAGATGCTTGCAGCCCGTGCTACGACTGAGCGGCCGTCACCGTCATCCCAAGTGTGACACGTCCCAGTGTCAGTCCTCTCGCTGAAGATCTGCAGTTGAACAATTTCAGATAACTCTTTGAATAGCTCGTCATTTTGTTCACTTTTTCCATTCAATTTTTGCCTTTTTCTCTGCCAAATCAGAACAGCATGCGAGCTCAGCGGTTCAAGCGCCTGACGTGCAGGCAGCGTCCTGAGTTTATGCCCTGCGCTCTGTCGAGTTTGTATGGTCTCCTTTTTTCTGCAGGAGCTCCATTTTTACTCCACATCCCCAAAGCCATGCAGGTGACGTTAACTGCATTCTAATGTGCCACTGTGGCCATCACATGCAGCAGGTCATATTTTGTACAAAAGCGTACCACGGTGATGTGAACGAGAGGCCAAGCAGAGTGGACTTTACCAGCGCGGTTCAGATGCCATGAGTAACGAAGCTGTCGAAAAGAAGATGGATGAGCACGGACTCGTGAAGGAGGCTTTGGGGAGCCACCTGGAAAAGAAACACCAAAAACATTAAAAACCCCAAAACGCTCTTTAGGGAGTTTCATGTTTCACCTGGGAAATTCATTTTAGTGCCAGTTTCGTGAAACTGTAGGAGAATCAAACTTTGCCATTGTAAAATGCTCCCTGTCGGCTCGTCGTCATTCTGCTTATGAAGCCCATCGTTGAATAAACTCAGGCTTAGCATTACTGGTGGAAAACACTTCCCAATTTCTTCTGCCCCTTCTCGCCCCTGTTGAAATCTTCTCCAGCAGGCTGTCATTTCTGGAAGACTTCTTCATCTTCTCTGCAAGGTCCTTTATGTGACATCTCCCTTTGAGAGGCGCCACCTGTTTTAAAATGAACAAATGTACCAAGCTCCTCTACAAGGCCCATGAATTAAAGAAACCCACCCCTTTCAAGTAACGGAGAACAATGACAGAGCCCACATTTGTTCTGCACCACTAATGGGTGGACTTTTTTTTTTTCCCAGAAAATAATGGATAAAAAGTGACAAGCTAGGGGGAATGTGAATGCATAATTGATAGGGGGCATAAATTAATATGATTAGGCCTTAACTGGGTGCCATGCTGCCAAACTTACAAAAGCACTTTGGAATAAAACATCCTTTGAGCTGATAGGCATCAGTATGTAATGCATAATGTCCACGTCCGCTCACGCAGAGACCCCGGTGGCAGCGCCTGATGCAATTTAAATGTCCCCTCCTGCAAAGGCATTTGAACTCGAGGCAAAGCTGCTAGAAGGTGCTCAGAAAAGCTCCATCTTCATGAGACGTTAGAAATGCTTCTATAATTCAATCAAAAAGGGAATTAATTGGTTTGTGCTTCTTAGTTATGGTGAGGATCCATCGCAGAGCGAGTTTGTCAAGATCCACGTGCAGAGACGTCCATTCAGGCTTCACCCCCTAGCAGGGGGCTCGACGGCGGGACCATCAAAGAAAACTTGGAGCCAAGCACAGGAGATCTGAAGAGAGTAACAGAGATCGTGGGCTTATTTATTTATATTTACTATAAAATATCCAACGTATTCAGGGCATGATGTTCAGAGGAGCTCAAAGTATAGAACTACGTGAATCCGACTGTAGCCACGTTATACACGCATGGAAGAAATGGGAGCGGGCAGCGAGGATGAAGGTCTGCAAAGCCTGACACAGCCAGAGGAGTTCATGCCAACGTGTGCTGTACACCCGCGGATTCTGCTTGTCTGCTTGTGACGAATGTGCCTGGTTTGGAGAACCTTCAGTTAAGGGTGACGACGAATTGAGGCGAAGTCGTTCTACTGCTATATAAATAAAAATCAAATGTATTATCGATGTACATCCCCGTGACGATTAGCACATGCAAGTGAGAGCTCCTCTGTCTCCGCACACGGGCCAGTAAGGACCCTTTAACCCTCTTAAATGGCAGCTTTCACATCCAGCTATCTCGCGCTATCTATTACAGAGTGCCTTTCACATCTAACCGTCATCAGTGATGGAGCCAGAGAGGGTTGGTGTGTTTCATGTCGATTACCACACGTGAGCAAGAATTCCACCTGACTCTGTACACAGGATAAGAGCGACCCACCTGGTCATTGTTCATTTATGTGTTGTGTTGACTTCTTTATGTCGTCAACTCACAATACTTTGTGGATTTGTGCTTCTGGATGTCACTATGAAGATATGTGGCTGCTAGGCACATGCCAGGAGACCTGTGACATCATGGCAGCCATGACACATACTGTAAGAATGGCATACATTTTACAATGGGAAGGCCTCATGAGAAACACTGCAAATAATTTGGAAAGAGACACCTGGTTTGGACTTTCAACTGTGTCCCTGGTGTTGTCCACTATTGTGGTTGTGTGATACTCTGACCTTTGTAAATGGTGACAGTTACTCTTTTGCTTTGCCTCTCACTATCGAGCTGTCCTGTGGGATTCTTCTAACGTTCTAATAGAACATAATAGTTGGTGATGCCAGGGGCAATGCCAGCAGCATGCTGGTGCAAAGGGCCACAGAGGGCCTCCCTTGATGGGCCCAGCAACCAGCCTGCTGACGTCCTCCCATGACGTCCTTCTCCCAGACCCCATGAACACCACACATGGCTCTCCACGGGTGCCCACACAGTTGTACCTTTAAGCGGAGGGGGCAGCTCACCTGAGGGCACAGCCATAAGTTCAACAACCCCCTTTATTTTAATGGGTGAGCTCAAAATGCTTTACAAGATGCCAAAGAAATGGTAACAAGAAAAGCAAAACAAATTAAAACCAGATTATAAATAACTTACAAAAATAAATCAATACAAGCTTACATAACCTAGAAATATAATTAGTAAAAGAGTAGAGTGCTTACAGATATAATATTACACCTTAAATCTCTAAAGAAGAGTCCGATGATAAGGTCAAAAACAAAGTCTGCAAGGGTTCAAGGGGTCCCAGAAGACCACCACTGGGCATTCAAATGCACATAAATGCTCTTAGGTCTTTCCTCATTGCATTTTAGGCTTCACCCAAAGGGCTCTTGTGGTCAGCTGGAGAAGCCGCCATCATTCAATCATCACAGATGAATGCACAGGACTTGGATCAGGTGGTGGTGGTGGTGGCACAAAACGCCAACACAGAAAGACTGGAAAAGAAAGCAGAGAAATGCAGACATTAGTAATGACTGCAAACGCCTAAAGAGTACGATAACTCGACACGTGTGTAGACTGTGAGGAGTAACAACAACAGCAACATTTATTTCTGGAGCACATTTTCATACAAATGATGAGCTCCAAGTGCTTTACATGATGAAGAAAGAGAAAAAAAAGACAAAATATACAAAATAAATTTAGGGAATACTAATTAACATAGAATAAAAGTAAGGTCCGATGGCCAGTGAGGACAGAAAAAACCCTACAGATTTTATTTTTTTTCTCCAGCTTTTGGAGTTTTTTTTTGTTTTTTCTGTCCACCCTGGCCATCGGACCTTACTCTTATTCTATGTTAATTAATGTTGACTTATGTTTATTTTTTATTGTGTCTTCTATTTCTCTATTCATTTTGTAAAGCACTTTGAGCTACATTTTTTTGTATGAATATGTGCTATATAAATAAATGTTGATTGATTGATTGAAAACAAAAAAACTCCAGATGGCTGGAGAAAAGAAAATCTGCAGGGGGTCTGAGGCCAAGAGACCACCTGCTCAGCTCCCTCTAGGCATTCCACCTAACATCAATGACCTCACTCAGTCCTCATGGTATTCTGGGTTCTCATGGATGAACTTGATGATGACGGTCATGTGGACTTCTGGCCTTTAACCCAACAATGGAAGGACTTTCATCAGGTGGTGGTGGCGCCAATCACAACCACAGAAAAACGAGAAAAGAACAGAAGAGAAGGTAGGGGCTAGTACGGAGTGTGGAGCCACCATGAATAGTAGTGATAACTAATTGAACATACAGAGCATCAGGATTAAACTAAGATGAAGCTGTGAGAAAGCCATGTTAAAGTAACGTGTTTTCAGCTGTCTGCTCCACCGTATTAGCCTGGCGAATTCCTATTAGCAAGCTATTCCTGATTTGAGGTGCATAACAGCAGAAGGCCACCACACCACTTCTTTTAAGTGAATTCTTTACCTCTGTCTTGACTTTTAATCCTAATGCATCAAGTTTATTTCTAATAACCTCATTATATCCGTTTTTGCCAATCACTAAAATTACTGTTTTCTCCTTATTTAGTTTGAGAAAATTACTATTCATCCACTCAGAAACACAAGTAAGACATTAGAAGTCAGTGATCAAAAGAGTCGGGGTCATCAGGCGCTGTTGATAAATACAGCTGTGTGTCATCAGCATAGCTGTGGTAGGTCACGTTGTGCCCCGAGATAATCTGACCTAACGGAAGCATGTAAATCGAAAAGAGCAGCAGACCCAGGATAGAGCCTTGTGGACCACCATATAGAATATCAGGGGTCTTTGAAGTATAATTACCACAGCTAACAATGAATTTTCTACCTGCCAGGTAGGAGTCAAACCAATTTAAGACCCTGTCGGAGAGGCCTACCCACTGACTAAGGCGATTAATAAGAATAGACCTAAAATGGAGCCAAATTAAAGAAGAAGGGGGCTTTGACGAATTTTAAATGATCCACAGTGTTAGCCCGGTGTATCTGCATTGGTGAAGTTTGGTGCACAAGAGCCGCCTCACCACTTCTTGGATGCTCTTAGAATATTAAGAGACCACCATTAGATGATCTTTAGTTAGGACTTGGAATGTAGGGGGACAGGCACTCGGGAGCAGATTATTTAAGGCTTTATAGATCATTCGCAGTATTTTAAAGTCAGTTCAAAATGGCACAGGTAACCAATGTAACGACGCTAAGACTGGGGTGATGTGCTCAGATTTTCTTTTTCTAGGTAAGATGCATTCTGGACTAACTGCGTCTTTCTTAGGAAGTCCATTTAGGTTGCATTCAGATAATCCAGCCGACTGAAAACATCAATTAACTGCTCAGCATCTTGCAGTCTTATAACAGGCCGAACTTTTGAAATGTTTCAGAATTTGGAAAAATGCAGCCTAGTAATGAATCAGTTTAAAGTTTGATTAAAGGCTCTTTGTGTCACTTAACTCCATTACAGCCACCTTGACTTTTAATGCTAGAGGGTCAGCTTTATATCTCAAACCCTCATCGTTTCCATGTTTGCCAACCACTAAGATTTTGTTCATTTCTTTATTCAGCTTGAGAAAATCAGTACTCCTCTGTTTGGAAACAGAAGTGAGACATTGAAAGAGTGAGGCCAAGTGTCCGGCTCAGCGGGTGGTGTAGATACGTGAAGCCGCACGTCATCGACCGTAGGTGGCCGTGGTAGCTCAAATTCGGATCTACCTGATGGCAGCGTGGACACTGAAAATAGCAATGGGCCCAGAACAGGTCCTTATGGTACACCGTGTACCACGTCATGGTCCTCCTAACTGCAGTCAGCACAGCCTGCTCAACAAGAATGTAAATGAATGTAAAAAGTCTTGCTTATCAACACTCTTATACTTAATAAAGTCACAGCCGAATCAGAGTGTGCTTTAGTAATTTGCATTTGTACCGCTTTGACCCGACCTGTCAGCTGAACTTTACATTTCATCCGATCTCACGGACAGTGGACTGACAGGGTGATTCTTCTGAACGAGGGCTGCCAAGTCCAGCTGTCGATGTCAAATGTCATTACAGGTGAGCCAGTCGTCCTGCCCTTTTGGAGCGACTGCAGGTTGACTTCAGTGCTTACATACGTTGTGTTTGTGTATTAAATATCAGGCCAACACAAGTGAAGTGTAACCGTAGAGAGAACTCGGACTCAAGCCGTACATTACTGAATTACATCTATCCATCCATTATCCAACCCGCTATATCCTAACTACACGGTCACGGGGGTCTGCTGGAGCCAATCCCAGCCAACAGAGGGCGCAAGGCAGGAAACAAACCCCGGGCAGGGTGCCAGTCCACTGCAGTTACTGAATTACAGCAAGCGTTAAATATTTATCAGTGTTTGACGCCAAACAAGCCCTACGATGAAGTGAGGTTATCTAAAGAGAGATGGAAGATGGCAGAATGTCAGGACCCCTTCAAAGACCAGCACTCCTTCAGGAATTTCAGGTTTGACTTCCAGAAATCTGGGCAGAAACTCAAGTCGTGACAAGTGCGGCATTTACAAGTTTGGGTTGAATCAAAGCCTCCAGTAAAGCCAGCTGTAAATGGTTTCACTTGCTTGTTGTGAACACTCCAGCCGTAAGTCATTGTGGAGCTGCAAGTCTCCTGTGTCGGGCACGGGGCTGTCATACTGGGCACAGCTTCATGGGCTCGCTGCGCCATTTTGGTTGTTTTTGATTTGTTTTGGGGTACAGAGATACTGGATGTGTCCATTTCAGTGGGCACAAGAAAGGTGGAACACCTGCTGTGCACACACAAAGAGAATCCCAGGCCAGGACTTGATGGAGAGAAGTGAACGGCAAACATAAAGGAGTGGACGTGGGTCACTCATCTCTAAATAAGGACCACTCTTCTGTTAGTCTTCATGGATTCCCAGCTTCTTGTTCTGATAACCATAAGCAGGCTTTTTCATTTACTTGATTGCCACATGGACTTGTAATACGATGACCACAGCGCTGAGTGTGAGGGCACTCACAGAAAAAAAAACACAATGATGACCCTGGCATGGCAGGACAATCCCACAGTTTAAAGAGCTCCTTAACAAACGGTGCCAAGAACAACCAACAGCAACCAAAAATGGAGCAAGCCCTGGAAAACAGTTGGGGGAGCCACCCAAAACCTCCAAGACACGGGCTTGGCACTGGAGGTGGGTGGGCTGGATGGCTCCATGTTCACCAGAGCTACACGATGGCAGATTTTCAGGTTGTTTTAACTGGCATTAAAGCGGGCCCAGCACTGAGGTCATTCACACCACCAACTGGTGTATTGGCCCCTTGAGAAGATCACCATTGTGTCGACTGCCACCTTTATCTGCCCCTTGTTTTTCCCCAAGTCTGTGTGCCACCTTTTGCACATCACCGAAGGCCACAGTTTTGAGGGGCCTGGTCTAGGAATGCCAATGATAATCCAGTTTCTTTTTAAATTGAGGAGGCGACTGTTGAGATGAACGCCTTACTGACAAGGAGCACAGCAGATGGATTTATGTTGATGCTTCAGTTTTGGTTAAAGCCGTGCAGCGTGCCCTAAGGTGGAACTGAGATGAACAGTTGTCCTCAGAAAGTGAAACGTGAAAGTGCTCTTCAATTCTCATTCTTGTGTAATCATTCCAAATATTTCATACAAAATGGTGCTAGAAAGAGCTAAAGGGGATGGAAGGTCCTCGTGACACCTCTGACCATTCCGTCATTGTCTCCGCACTGTGACCCTGCGCCTCGGTGTCCACTGCACGCACACACGCGCTTGTCATTTGTCACTTATTAAAAGTAACGCCGCTGTGTTTAGCCATAATCTGGAGAGGCTGACACTGACGACGACGACGACCGGGAGGTCCTCTGATGAAGGAAGGTGACGGGGCATCCGGAGCGGCCTTGTGCTTCAGGGGCTGCAAATGTCCGCTCCTCTCTGCAGATGTCGACGTGTCCAAGTGGCACTCCCGCCGCTCTCTTTTCAAGGTCAGGCCTAAATTTAACACTCGCTTTCTTTTTCTCAGTGCGCTACCTAAATAACCAGCTACTGTGCTTAAGACTTAAATGAAATGGGAATTCGCGAACGCCATGTGCTTTAAATATACCGACAAATCTAAAATCGGCAGCTTGATTTATGCTAATGTCACCGCGAGTCAAAGGACGTCAAGTGCATCTTTACAGCCTCCTGTGCCATTTTTAACTGCGGCGACGATCTGAAAACGAGTCTGCGCTTGGACGGGACGGTCGGGGCGCGTCGACATCGTCGCACAACTGCAAGACCCTCTCGTTGTTGAACTCGGCCATTTATTTGAACGGAGGGGCATTTTGAACTTGTAATTTCCATTTTAGAAACTCAGATGGCTTCAGCATTCTTTTTTCTCTCTCCCCACAATGAACACAAAGCAATGGCCTTTACTTTAAACACGTTTGTAAAAAGCACTCTTCCTTATTATTATTATTATTATTATAATAATAATAATAATAATAATAATAATAATAATAATAATAATGCAAAGACCGTAAGAGAAAATCAAATGAAGCATCGCCGCACGTCGGGAGTTTTCAGATTTTTTCATAAATCAAGCGCGCGTCACAAACAGCCGTTTTCCTTTACAAAATAGCGAGGACATAATGCGATCCTTTTGTTATTAGTTTATGGGCCATGAGATTAGATAGCAATATGAAACCGGAGAGGGACGCGGCGTGTCCCCCATTCATCAAGACCGAACTCCCGGCGAAGAACACGTGCAGCCTGTAAAGGAGAAAGCGAAGCAGCCGTGAAGCCCACCCGTTAAAGCACAAGTTAACACCCGCCATGCTGCCCCCGACTGCATGTGAAGAAGTTGCGTTCCGGTCTCCGCACGAGTCTCCTCTCCCGCCCTGCTGCCTCCCGCTACACGAGATTCGCGGCTCCCGTTGGCGGCTCGCTTGAACCCGATGTGCCCATTTTATTGGTAACCGATGCCACCCCCTCCCCCGGCCCCCTTTCTGTCTGAAGGCATGTCATTTGCATATTGGCGGACAGAGCGATGGAAGTGACAGCCATCTGATGTCAATACGATGACAGGGACCAGCCGGGACGAATCAACACCTCTGTCACCTGGCCAGCAGGTAGCTGTCACGGGGCCTTCCAGGAACAGTCGCCTGTCAAGAGCGGCGCGGCTCTCCTGTCAACGGGGCAGCGGCTCGAGCTGCTCTTTGGTCAGCTGTTGGGGAGATGACGCGGAGCACCGAGTTACGTTCGTTTACGTTATTTTCACGAGCGCCTGCGTCCGCCACTCCACGCGGTTCAATTTCGATCGATCGAATGAAATCTGAAAATGGACTTTAGGAGACTTGCGACTATATTCTTAAATAAATAATAAAAAAAGGCTTCAAATCAATTAAAGGCGACACTCTTATGCAAATAAGCTAATAAAAACGAAAAAAGATAAAAACAGAGGGGCTGCCACCCGCCGTTAACGGTCTCATGGGTTGGGGGTCCACGTCTCCCTGCTTGCGGAAACTCAATGGAGGTCCAATCGGACGCACACGTCATCCCTGTCTTGACTGTTGCGACCCCTGTGAATAAAAATCGCGCATTTCAAGCTTGTGAACGAGCCGACCATTTACGAACATTGCTCTGTGTTTAAAAAAAATGGACGAATGCTGTTAGTCGCTTGGGATGGGGGGTTTGGGGGGATTTTTGATGTAGGGGGGATTTCAGGGTTGGGTTAGGGTCAAAACCGGGACAAAACCACCGATGTGCCATCAACGTGGACCGAGTGCAGTGGACAGCTGGGCGCGTCGTCCACCTCGACACACTTTCGGACGTTTGGCCGATCTAATCCTGCTGTCGGTTAGGAAAGGCACTATATAATGAAAACACGTCAGTCAGTGCGCAGGGGTGCCTGTTGTCAAAGGGACTGTAGCTGCGTTTGTTTCTTAATAACCAACAATCTGCAGCGTTCAGCTGGCTTCATGTTACAATTCACGCTGTTCAGGCAGTTTCACAATCCAAATATCTTCGTTTAGAAAGTTTTAGTAAAATTCAAAGCAAAACAATTCATACAAAAATAGAGAAAACTGAGTTACAAAGAAAAGAAAAGTTGTTGTTTAAAGAAAGTTCTGTGTAAGGCTGACTTAACTTTCATTTCTCTCTAAGTTTAGTCACACAGTCGCGTTACGCGTTACGCGCGGTCAGAAAACGGCACGCCATTGGCCTGTTGATCAGCCAATCAAACCGTGCAGCTGGCGCTGAGCCCACCCTAACTGGCTCAGTCTGACTTAGATTATGGCGTATTCAAGTCTTTTACTCCCTGTAACTGTGGGAAACTGATATTCTGTTGGAATCAGATGTGAATTTAAAGTTAATTAACATTCCAAGATTGGAGAACAACAAAGAAGGAATCTACTGCATAATAGCTTTAATAATATGACTCAATCGTGATACAAAAAAGTACCAGTTTAAAAATCACAGGCCGCCATTCATTCATTCCTGTTACTACCTATCCAGGGCAGTGTTGTGGTGCTGATGACAATATATAAACTGTGACAAGATGAATGGTGACAGACAAGGAACAGGGCCACCACCCTTGTTTTTGTGTGATGCCACGTTTTCCTACTTGAGCCACGGCCATTCTTATTAAATGGATGGATGTAATAAACATCGGCAGATCCCTCCGTGACCCACAACAATGGTGACTGGTTGGTTGTATTGCCGACTATTCAGACAGTCTCATCAATTACAAGGCCAGCAGTAAACCGTCACCCATCCGGGGCTCGCTGGAGCGTCTTTAATGAGCGTTCACGGTGCTGCTTTCTTAACCCTGGGCCCCTTTTGTCATGGAATGGGACTCAGTGTCTTACATCTGCTGCCAGTCGGCCAGGTCCACATTTTTTATTCCATTTAAGTTGCATAAAGTTGTGACAAAACGTTACCGGGCTGTGCCCAATTTATAGGGTGGGCTGGTCAGCCCACTGCCCTCCTTAGGGCCACGCAGAAGCCTCCCACACCCTCTGGTCTCATCCTATGGCCGCTCTTCCTTCTGCCAATTGAATTCTCTCCAATTTCTCTTCTGCCAAATCCGAGGTCTGACTTGAAGGAGCACTTAAGTCCTTCCTATGGCGTTCATTTCTGTACTGACGGGTCGGGTTAGCAGTGTCTTCTGGAAGCCCCCCAGCTGTCACCTTAGTGCTCCTTCTGGTGGCCCTGGCTGGTGTGTAGCTTTAACTCTCTGCTGCCACCTACGGGTTACCGCCTCTGTGCCCCCGGAGCATGCTCTGGTCATTTGGTATGTCATCTCCATCCCATGTGGAGTCTCACAGGGGTCACTCTTGATAGACTTGTCGTCTCTTTGAAGATCCGTCCATGTCCTACTCCAGCTCTTCATCCCAACCAGATTCCTAACCAGAAGTCGGGTCCTGCTGTTAAGGGCCGTTGTCGTTTGAAGACACCCTGATCCCTCTTGACATCTTAAGGCCCGAATTCACAAGAGGACTCACTGCTGGCACTGCCCCGAGTGCCCGCCACTTTGTGTTTTGGGTTCAGCTCACTTGCTTATGGACAGATGGCACCTCTGTCACTTTAGTAGCCGGCTCTCAAGTGACAGGGAGGTCACTTTGTCTTGACGCTGTTAATAAACCCTCACTGGATAATCCAAGTGTCACCCAAATAAGAAGGAAGCAAACGCTTTGTCCTAAAACTGGCTGAATAAAATCCAAACAAAACCTGAAATGGCGTACCGGAGCCCTGCTGGTTTGAACAAAAGTGGAATATGGAAGGAGAGCTGGTCAGTGTCCAGTAGCATTACTGGTGCTGTGGTAACCCAGTTTAGATGGACCAAAGGCGGCAGGGAGGTGCGAGCACAGAGCTGACCCGTTGCCAGGTGGTTACTGCCACTGGCCTGGAAGAGGAAGACACCTAGGAGGCCGAGTCTTAAACGGGGGCACTCAGTCTAGGAAAAGTACAACCTGTAAGGCACTAGAACTCAAGCAGTGCCACCAGTTCCAAACTGGAGTCATCTTATCACAGACCCCATGGGGGTCTTGAGACGAGCCAACAAAAGTACGCCGAGGGAATGCAGGAATGGAGAGGCTGACATGCCACTGCGATGCGAGGAGCTGGTGACTGGCGCAGAGAAGCAGTGCCATCTAGTGGCTGCACTCAGATCTCCTCTGAAGGTTTAACGTGGTAAAGTTTGAAAGAAATGGGATTTATTCCGACCCTAAGCTGGCCTTTTCACAAAACTCGTGTTGCTACACGCGTCTGGCTGGCTGCTCTTTGTTCAAAATGGTTCGTTTGAGGAGCACCACCTCAGCAGCTGAGGTCCTTACCAGGGTGGGTCTGACTAACTCGGTCTGTGCGGCATTGTCATCTGCATGTGGGTGTCCCACCGTGACTTTGATGTCCCCATCACTGATCCCCTTCACTCGAATGGCACCCTAACGTTGCTGCTGTATGAGAGGAAACATCAGCGTGTTTCAGAGAGGCCTTTGACAGACTGATGTCCAGTCCAGAGTGGACGGCTGATTCAGGGCTGACCTCCAAAAGTGAAAGTACGGCAAAATGTGCAAAAGTCAAAAACTGACAAAAAAAAGTGTCTGATGAACGGCCTGTCGAACTTTCAAGCAAACAACATTGAAGTCCAAAAGTCTGATTGCAACCAGACGTCGCAGGTACAAAATGTGTCTTCACGAAGTCCTGACTGGAGCGTCCATATCGATTCATCTCTCCATCGTTCATACCGGCGACCCTGCAGGATGGCTCCTTTGGTTCGAGTTTGGGCTCAAAGCTTTCTCTGGGAATGTTCTGCTTTGCCATGATGGCTGCCGTCACTGTGCTGAGTGACATTCCACTAAAGTCGAGTTTGTATTAGCAAAGGTCTTGTGGTGGTGCGTGTTATGAAGATGGGCCGACTGACTTAATGCAGTCACGATCTCGTGGTAGCCGGTCAGCCCATTCATTCCCCACGGATGTCAGGACAGACTGCAGAACGGAGGCATAAAACCAAGAAATGAATGCTTGTTTTTACCCATGACTCCGAAAAAAGATGGACAGACGGACGGAAACTCGAGGGCCAGCCCTGAGGAGATCGTTGAAACAAACGCAGTAGGAGCTGCTCAAATTGTTTTTCAGCTCGGCTCCTGATGGCACACTATGGTAAGCGTGACTTCCTTCCATGAGTTACCGTGGTAATGTCACCAAAGTGTGTGGCGCTTAAAGACTACATCTGTGTGTGAGCGAGCGGATTCACGACGGCCGTCTGCACACCTCACCCTGGCGGGTCAAAGACAACGTAGTCAAGGCTCCTACAACAAATGGTCAGTTAAAAGATCGCCAGCCTTGAGCTGTTCACGTGCACTTCAGGGCCGTCATCGCCGATTAGATGCGTCACCCTGGCACACCATTGTCTGTTATTTGCTTTCAAAGGGAGACTAGCAAACAAATCGTGAAACGCCAACTTCTTTGGACTGCCGTTGTGCATCTGGTGGCTCATTGACCTCTTAAGCGTGGTCAGTGCAAGTGGCCCTCTGCTGCCAAGGTACTCCGTGTCCCCTAAGCCCACCACAGTGCAGTGAGTGGCCTCCCTCAGCCTTTCTGCAGACAGAGTAGGCTAATCCTCAAAATGAAATCCATAATTCAGTACCCACCTGGCAGTAGACGTTCTCCAAAGTCCTTGAGTGTTTCTTTATCCAATAATTTCATAAAATTGTCTTTAAAAGGTTCACCAGAGTGCATTGACAATATTCATCAACGGACATTTATTTTCTCCAACTTGAGCTTTTCTGTGTAATTAATCCATGCACCTTTTCCCTTTCTGATGGGGATGTAGGAATATGCAACTTCAGTTATCCTGATTTATTTCATTTTTCCTGCATAATATAAAGCATCCATTGTGCAATGACCTGCGCACATGGCAATTACGGATGATGAATGATAAATGTCACATCGGACCCAGTGTGTGAAGATCAACAATGCCGCCGTGGAAAACTGCTTACAAGTCATTTTATCAACGTCTGCTTCTCAAAACATTCTTTATTAAACGAAATATCATAGACAGGCCTTATTGACGGAGTCGTTTTAATATTCTGATGACGACGTGAACACATTTTCTCCTACAAAAGTCACTTGTGTATTTCTTCACCCCCTTTGGAGTCTGGAACTTGCTGTCCTCTGGCTTGAGTACAACCCACGGCCGCTGCGGCAGCACATGGGATTGACGCGTCGGACTAACTGACGAGTGACGACTCTCGAGATCTCGAATGGCACTTTCAGCGGAGGCAACGATGGCGTCCACCGACATCGGTTATCATGATGATCCAGAGATGTTCTCACCAAATGGTGAAAATGTCATATCTGAAGCCCCGCTTCCGATGATCTCGGCCTCGCTTGTAATCGGAGAGCCCGATACTGGAGGACTGATGAATAAACGTAAAACGAGAAATAATTCAAGGAGAAATACTGCAATGAGAAAAGAATTAAAGTCACAGCAAAATCAAAGTGCCCAGCAGGCGACACTGACCACTGTCTGGCCACAGGCTGCTCCTCCAGCCTTTAGCTTCTTTCCCCGAGATGTGACTGGGACCAGAAGTTCCATCAACTTTAAGGTCAAGTCCTGGGACTCCTGGCTGCATCTGAACCACTGGAATCGGCGCCCACCTTGTTCTGAGAGCAGACTTGAGGAGTTCACTCAAACGTTCAATGAAGCTGCTTGGCCTACCTGGTCACCTGCGCAGACACCTCCAAGGTGGGCACGTCTTCTTGTGTGCGGTGGTTGGACACCTGATTTTGAGGGGCTTCTGTGCCATAATATTTAAAGTTTGACGGAGCTGAGAGAGCCGCGTAATGAGACACGAGTCGTTTCTGTCAGTTGGATTCTTTTCTTATTGCAGTCGTTCTCCTGTAATTCTCTCTCATTGCTGCCCTTTCGTTGTTTCTGAATCTGCCCACTTTTATGTTTGTCCTTCAGTGGTGAATTCTTGGGTTTCATTGTCTCCGATTACAACTCGTCACAAGTGTTGGGGTTTGAAGGATCCAAACAAATATGGCAGAAGCACCAGCCACATTAAAGTGCGCACATTTGGGATTTTGGAGGGTCCACCCAGTCGGGGGCTTGGAGAGGACACCAGTGGTAATCACTCTGAATCACCGGCAGTTGGAAACAAAGTATGGAGACCCCTCATTTAAGAAAGACACACGGGTAGCGGATCAAATAAACAAAGTACAACACAATCACAAGTGGAAACTGCGAGGCCAGGCGTCGGGCCACCTCTTCCAAACAGCGGCCACCTTCCTGCAGTGCTAGTTGCCGTCACCCACACGCCAGACGTCTCATGCGGTCGATAATGCGGACATGCAAACGAGGATTCACGTGACACGCGAGTGACACTAGAGTTGGCACTGGGGGAAGACACTCCTTGTGACATACAGGGACGGTGGCAGCTGTGGCACAGCACTTCTGGGTTAAGACCCGTCTGCTGGAGTCTGCTCTGCTCTGCTCTTTAACTGCGATTCTTTCACTGGCTTCCTTTTAGTTCCTCTTGAGGTGTAAAATGGGGCTGCGGGTGTTACGTTGTGGCACCTAATTGTCTCTTTTGTCATTTGAGCTCCAGCCTGAGCAAGCTGGTGATGGAGATGAACCGGCTGAGAGTCTGGACGGTGACGCTTTAATGTATTATTCATTTAACGGGCACCACTAATGTCAGACTGCACAGAAACACACCACTATGCGGATTTTGTTTTTTCGTGTTTTCGGCACACTTGCATCTCCTCAGACTCTGTGACACTTGCATTAAACCGGCTGGCCATCAGTGAGGGTCATCACTTTTTAATGTCTCATAAATGCTGCATGACTCGAATCACCTGGCTTGACAGGGCCGTGCATTTTCGCTTCTGCCTCTTGATGTGTCCCCTCTGCTCGATTTCCATAAAAGTGGATCTGCTTGCCTGGCATTTGGGCATCACATGAGTCCACTTTCCTGTGTCTGTGTAATTTTCGGCTTTTTCCTTCCAAGTATTTCCGATTCACATTCTCCTCCATGGTCAGAAATCCTGATGAGCTGCAATCATCGTAATCGCTTCAAAATGTGAACGAGTGCACTCTAATCAGAGTGTGGCTCCACTGTGCCCGCGCGTGCCTCCGTCAAGCACAACTCGTACGTCTGGACCACGTGAGACCGGCTGAGACCCCGAAGCGGTGACAGGCGTTTAAATCAGGACTGCCTCTCGGGTTACCTCTGCTGGGCCCACACAATCTCCATGCCCGGACTCCATGAGGTCCGGGGACCCTCTGCTCACATATTCCAGACAAAGAGGGTTTGAGGACCTTGAATGAGCAGCTTAAGTGAAGCCCAGCATGGAGGCTGCAGACAAGAAGGGTCCGACTTGCTTCTGATTCCACGTGGAGGCTGAGATCATCTGGTGTGTGCAGGTCATTCTCATGTGTTTTCTGCCAGTCTGTTGTGGCCTGTGGTAGTGTGTGGGGCAATGCCAACGGGTTAAGCAAACTGCTTCAAAAGGTCAGCTCAGTCCTGGCAGTCAGAGCAGTCAGTGGAAGCAGGGGTCACTCAGGGAGCTGCTCACCATTTTGGATGGTGACTGTCACCCGCTGTACTGGGTCCCGGCTAAACAGAGGAGCACCATCATTAGCAGAAAACTGAGAAAACTACGTTGCTCCAAGGAGTTCCATAGGAGACTGTACCTAGCCTTGGCATCAGGCTCTGTAGTAGTCACATCACGGCCAGGATGGCATTGTGCCCCCATCGTAATGGACAATGATGCTCTGTGCAAGGTACTGTGCCAGTGCCAGCTTACTGTTTCATATTACCACTGTGA
Source organism: Polypterus senegalus (assembly GCF_016835505.1). NCBI lineage: Eukaryota > Metazoa > Chordata > Cladistia > Polypteriformes > Polypteridae > Polypterus > Polypterus senegalus. The sequence goes on along the minus strand of NC_053169.1, from coordinate 104,141,433 downwards.
CGCTGGAATGGATCAGGCAATGCCAGTCAGTTCCCTGATCGTGTGTGTTTGTGCCCTTTAAACTGCTAATCTACCCGAGCGTCCCTTGGATTAACGAAGCTCTGATCCATTTTATAGTGCCTTTCCAGTCTGTCTCTCTAAACAAACAGGGCCTTGCTCTTTAAGTCTTGGAAGTGTGGCAATATGAACGGGAAGAAGTTCAGAGCATGTGGCATTTGAAAATGTTACGGTGACAATTCTGAGGTATGCTGACTTTAGGACTGCTAATTAATAAATACGAAAAGCCACAAGCTGGCCATGTGACTTTTACACTGTCATGTACTTCATGGAGTCTTTCTGAGGGGACTTCCATTAGACCTCAGACTGGAATAAAGTCAAGTCCTCCTCACGAGGGCCTCTTCAGAATGTTCTCCGATTTTGGTAAAAAGCCATTAATGTAGCCGTAAAGACGGGATGGCGAGCCTTTGGTTCTATTTGCCAACAGGCCACTTTTTTACGGATTGCCTTCTGAGGGCAGTTGCTGTTTTCCACTCCTAATGAATTCATAAAGCCGTCGCTCGGCTCACTTAAAGCTTCTGCGTGAGACGTTCTGTGCACTGCAAGGTGGGTTCGGCTTTTACTGCCACATGAGGTGGGCCTGAAGCCCCCGGGGTGGCCGGTCTTTCTTTCAGGTCAGACCGTTTGGTGTTTCTTGTTTCTTTCTGTGGTTGTGCTGCTCCTGTGTATCTGACGTGATTTGAGAGCCAAGAGGCAGGCAGGGCCTGTTAAAGCCCATTGCGGCACTTCTTGTGTGAATTTGGGCTACACAACACATAAATTGTATCGTATTTGTACTCTTAAAGTGAATTCACACTCAAGAAGCGTCCTTCTCTACACAAAGCCGAGGTGGGCGCTGAGGAATGCCTGGGGTGGTCCGGCTCTGAGCCCCTAAGAGCGCGGGTGTCAAATTCATTAATAACACCTTCTTCTGTGATCGCTTGAAGTGACCTGCTTTTGAAAGTTCAAAAACCTTCATTGTTCCAGACGTCCACAAGATGGAAACGACAATTCGCTTTATCTGCCATACAGTTTCTTGCATTGGGAATTTGTTGTTTTTCAGAGACGCTGAGAAGCTTGGGGTCCGAGCGCAGGGGCAGCTGTATGCACAGCACCCTGCAGCAATGGCAGCTCAAGGGCCCAATGGAGTAGCCGGCCTTCTGGCATTTTGGACTTTGGACCAGTAGCCTTCCAGTTACCAACACAGAGCCACCACTCCGTCCTGTGAATTATCGATAACTGGCTCACCTAGGTGTGCTGGCACCTGTGTGTCATCTAATGATAAGAACAAAATGGAAGTCTGAGGCGTATTGATCTGCCTTGGGATGGTCCTGTCATGAAGGTAATGGATGCTTTGATGCCCAGACTGCAATCATTTGGTACTGAGTACCGGTACAGTTGTTTCCATATGATACACCAGTAAGGGTCTTTCAGAGACCCTGAATGTCCTACCACACCACACGTTCTGCTGACATGTCCTGGGATGAGCAGACGTGCTGTGATGGGAGAAGCCCCCGTAAGCCCTTAACTTATTTTAAATGCTGCATTAACAAAAGCCCCTAGTGTATCATGGGGGTACAGCAAGTAGACTGGAGCTGACATCCCAGGTGGTCCCTGCCCGACGTCTGCATGTTCTTCCCATGTCCTCCTAAGTCCAAAGGTGAGGTGGACTGGTGATGCTAAATTGACATATGTGCCATTAGCATCCCACCTGAACTTGACAACAGGCCGTCCACCTGAAGCAAAGTGTGTTTGGGCCTGGCCAGCACTTGGATGGATGGATGGATGGATGGATGGGAGACCACCTAGGAAAAGCTTGGGCTGCTGCTATAAGAGGTGTGGGTGAGGCCAGCAGGGGGTTCACAATGTCCCAGTACAGTGACGGTGACACTGTGCTATTAAAACTGTCACCATCCTTCTGATGAAATGTAAAGCTGAGGTCCTGACTCTGTGGGCTCATAAAAGATTAGGGTGTACCCCGATGCCCAGACTAAGTTGCCCATCAAGGCTGGTCATGATAAGGAGTGGTGAGTGCACTGGCACAAGATGGCTGCCACACATCAGCTCCTCACTCCCTACGTAAAGCGCTATATAAATGTAATGTCATCTTCTTGTCTGTGATGGACTGGCACCCTCACCTCATGTTGTCCTACCCTGTGCCCACAGAGGTGACATAGGATCAAGTCTGAAAGTGTCAACATTTTGCTTTATCTGAAACTTTGCTCAAAGTTAAGGTAACATGACGCAGTAAACCAGGAGGGCAGCAGGACAGGAAATGCAGACACCGAATTCTGGTTGTTTTGGTGCCCGTCACTGCTTTACGGGAATCGATTGAATTACTTTTGTAAAATGGCTGCCTGTACGTCTCTTAAACAACCAACCAAATCTTTATGGAAACGCAAACGCTTCTGTTGTCCTGTTATCACTTCATTCGATTAATCTTTATTTTGTAATGACTTCATTTAAATATGCAGTAGACTGACCAATCACAATTCATAACAGACATTCTGCCCTCCTGACCTCCTGGTACTGGTATCCACTTCAAAACCAGTAGCACTGCCCCCCCTAAGAATGAGAGCAGTCAGGGGCCATGGAGTTAAATAAAACTGATGTAATGCCAGAGTGTGGGTGTAAAACGGTGGCCCACCGGGGATGGAGGCCGAGAGCCCCAAGTCGACTCAGTGGGTGACAAATGAGGGTGCCAGACATGTGATGCCATCAGGGCGATGCCAGAGGGGACCTGTTTTTAGTCCTCAAAAGCACCATCGACATAAAGGGTCTCGAAAGGACATTCATTTATTTACTTTGATCCACGGGGGGCTCCATAAGTTACCATGAAGAGATGCTAACACGTTTGTGAAGTCCCGATGGCTTCTCATTTCAAAAGGACTCCTGCTGGACACGACCACTCTGGCTCAGGTCAGGTTTCCATGTCCTGCAAGGCTGCCTTCTGGACACTGGAGATCCGCACATGCAGAGCTTCTTCAAAGCCCAAAAAAACCTTCCCCGAATGCAATGGTTCAGCAAGGAACCAGACAATCCAGTAAAGCCCCGTTGTGGAACCAGCAGTTTAACGAGGGGCTGCTGGTTAAGAGAGAAGAAATAAAATATCAAAGGCTGGGAATGCTAACAAGTAATGTCATTGAATTCAAATAACGCCAACAGCAGGAGGTGCTACAAGCCACTGTAATTTGGACCTAATTAAGGGGGTGGCTGGAATGAAAACCTGTGGCCCCCTGAGATCAGAGTCCCAATCCCATACCCCATCCCCCTGTCCATGTAACGAGACCCCACAGTGACGTCACCATGTCCCCTGTCCCTGTCATTTTTAGCGAGTTGGAGGTGTTGCAACTTTAGTTGTCTTCAGTTGTGTTTTGTCTTTCTTTTTTTTTGTCCAGACCATTTTATGTTTTTTAAAGATTTATGAGAACTGAACATGTACTGCTAGTTGCAATTACAGTAAAGTCGACTAAAACAACTAAACGAATTGATAAAAGTGTGCCAATCTACAACAATACATTTAATGCAACTACTTGCCAGGTTGGAGGGGAGCGGGTTCATTTGGAAAGGCCGTCTGCTTAGGCAGCAGTGCGCTTGAAGTGCCCTTTAGATGAACCAGGGATGGATGGACGGAGCCAGCGAGCGAGCGACATTAAGTCCCATAAAACTTGGTTGTCCTCCAAAGCCACCAAAGGGTGGTCGCCTGTCTTCGCTTCAGTGCACCGTCCACTTTTCTGATAACAACCCCGTTTTGCTTTCCCTGCGCTCACCTGGCAGGGGCCAAGCACCTGAGTGACGCACACTCGCGGCGATACCCGGTGTGCCCAAGCCTAGGACCGCTTAAACACAGAACGCCACCAAACGGTCACCAAAGTGTCTCTCGCATTTTACTAAAGCGCGACGGAAGGTGAAAAAGGTACAAACAGCGGAGGGAGATTCGTTAGCGCCACCGGAGCAGAGCGGCTCGGGCACACGGAGCTGCGGGTAGAAGATGCCACATCCGTGCCGCCCGCCCCTTGCGGCGCCTGCAAGCCCGCGCCTCGCTCTGCTATCCCCCCGCTTCGGCGAACGCGTAAGCGGCGGCTTTTTTTAAAAAAGGACGGGACCTGGCGCTAATTGAGGGGCTGCTAATGATGCTGCCGTGGCGGAGAGCTGTAATCTCGAGTCTTGCTGTCATTGAGAAAACGGGCACCGCGGATGACGTTTTGGGTCAGGTTGAGTGCGGACTGCGGCATTTCGTAGACGTGGGTATGGCGAGTAATTGGGATCGCGGTTTAAACGAGCCCTTCAAATACGGGATTGAATGTTCGAGCGGAGAATGGCGTGCGAGAGGCTGTACGCTACACCCAGGACACGGACACCGGGCCGCCTCGCCGATTACTCGTTTTAAAGATGTGTCGTCAGCCGCGGCTCCCCCTATTTGAACGATCCCGGCGTCCGGTTTAAGGGGGAGTGTGGAAGAGAGCAATGCTCCTGCCTGGAATGGACCTTAATACCGAGAAAGCGGCTTCTGTCCCTTTAAATGACAATTCACCTGGACACCTGCTACAGATGTCACTTCCAAGGTAATAACCCCTTTCTCGTCTGCGAAGTCGCGCAACACGTTCGCCTTGTTGTCATTGTTTTCTCGCCCTCGCCTGTCATTTGTTGCCGGGTGAAGTGCACGACAGTTCTCCGTGTGCCCGAGATGGAGCCGAGCGACGAGCTCCGCATATGGACCACTTTGGCGAGGCGCTTTCTGCTCGAAGTCACAGCGGGGGCTGCTGGGCTCGGGTGCTTGCCGCTGCCGCTGCCGCTACCGCCGCCGCCGCCGCCTTGATTTAAGTGACAAGGACAATCCCGACGCCGATGAGCCGTGCAGCGCTCGGCGCCGAGAAAACTGCTGAAGAGGCGAGCGGGATGCTCCCGTCTGGCAGGGCGCGCTCATGTCCTTGAAATGTTGGGCTAACATTGAGAGGTGGGCAGAAAGAGGCCTGGAGTGGCACTGGCACCGCCCGGCTGCGACTCGTCTGTGGCGACGTGTGCCGCCGCCTGCACCTGCATCTACACCGGGGGCCGAGCGGGGACGAGCCGCGGCTGTCCCGGGCAAATGACATTCTCGGGGACGAGGGCGCCGGAAACTTTTCGGTTTTGCCTCTCCCGGGTCTTCACTCCAAAGTTCTCTAAACTTGGCTCGCTGGCGGCGCCAACTTTACGGTGCGGATCCCCGTGAGCTCACTTCAGGCTGGAGAGGACCGGTGCCGCGGCGAGGCGAGTGCAGGTGACGTGTGCCGTTAAAGGGCTTGGGGGTCGGCGCCCCGGCCTTTGTCAGCCGCACCTCACTGACCACGGGAGTGCGATTCGAGTTGAAAGGAAGAGCTGCTTTAAGGACAGGAAGGAGGGCATCATCGGGCAGGGCTGCCCAGCGTGTGTATGGAATGAGTGGGCACAAGGGGGGCTCCTCAGGATTTGTTTTTTTTTTTTGCACTGGCAGCCTCTACGGTGCCGGTGTGACGTGATGTGATGTTGTGCTCCACCTTTGCTTTGTGCCTCATGGTGCCCTGAGCTCTTTGCCGTGCTGTTGACTTTGCAGAGTGTGGTGGGACATGACAGGGGGGTCTGGTAAGAGAGAGCTGTACCCTGACCCCGAGAATTTGGAACACCTGAGGAGATTCCCAGTAGGCTGTCGGGGTCACGACATTATGGGGACCCTGACCTGGCGTACAAGCGGGGTAACAAGAGGGCGAGACGAGGAATGCCGGCCGCTACAAATGGCGACGCGAGCTGTGAGGCTCATGTCATGTCATTTGCACAGCGCCTCTGAAGTCGGGTAACCATGGCTTCAGCCGCTGTAAACAGAGCCAATGAGCAGACCTACAAGAGCAATCAGACATGAAATTATTTTTAATAGGAATTAGGCTGGGTGCCATTGTCATTTATCTAACCTAAATGCACCAGAGAGCCTGTGCACCAAACGTGAAGTGCGGCTTCTTCATGTCGTACCAAGTGAGCTTAATGTTAAGCCTCCAAATCTTTATTGATTAAAGAGAGACGGACCCCCGTGGCCCCGGCCTGGTATTCACAGGTTGGCGCTCAGGTTCATTCATCGCAGAAGTCTCTTTAAAATATAAGAACAGACCGCTGATGGCTTGGCGTCCCATCCAGAGCTCTGGTCCTCTGAATGGGATGGACTGTTGGGCTCACAAGGGGTCACAAGGGGTCGGTCGATATTTCGCCTGCTCGTCGCCGATTCTCTGGTCTCGTCCATGTTTTACGCCTCCTCGTGTTCCCATTTCCTGCTCTGCTTGTTTATTACGAAGTGTGCTCACTTTTCTAATATGTGGCACAAATGACGTTTCACGGCAGGCAGCTCGTTCGAAGGTGTGCTGTCATTTCGGAGTTCCATGCTCATCACTTGAAGGGGACTTCGTTATTCCTGACTGGGCGCCTCCTTCTCACGCCGGTAGAATCGTCTCGGTATTCAATTGCGTGGCTCGCAGTCTTTAGGTGACCTCGAGCAGCAGGACACTGTGCTCAATAGTCTGCCGAGTGTTGGCCGTGGTGACAAGAAGCCTCAGATAGGACACAAGCACACTCTTAACGTGAACGCTTCACCGAGATGGCCTTCCACTTAACTCGTGAAACTGGTTCTTTGTGCTTCGAAAACTAAACATCTTTGATGTCTGGTAGAACATGTCGAACAGGCAACTACCTGACCAAGGCCACCCAAACTCTGCCCATGTTATGCAGAAAGAGTCCTCTTAAAAGTGGGAGCCCACTGGCATTTCAGAAATCTGGAGCCATCTGTTCCTGGCCCCTCATGTTACCCTTTATGGAACTCAATAAATGAAAGCTCTTTCTGCAGTCTTCACATGGATGGCTCCCCTGTGGCATCGGCCTGATGCGCCACTTTGGCACCTTTGTTATGAGACAACTTGGCGTGAGTTGAGTTTCTAAGAGGACACTGAAGACAGAACTGAGTTTTACTTTTTGGTCCAAACTGAGTAAGTGCCAGGCCGAGAGACGCTCCTTACTGGAGGGCGTTAACACGTTTAAAGGCTTCTTTCAATGCTGGGCGCCACTTATACACCCCCCTGGTGAGACTTGTGCCCACTGGTGGTGGTTAGGTCATGATGGACTGCGGTGCGTCGCCCAGGATGTTTCGCTATGCAGAACTTTGGAGGAATGTTGTAGGCAGTGTGGTGTTGTGGCTAAGGTGTCGGACTGGGAATTAGAGGGACGTCAGTTAGAGACGACTGATGAAGACTGTGGTGATGTTCCTCTGTGCATATTGGACAATTTGGGGCTGTGTTTGCTCTACACGGGTACTGTGTGGGTCAAAGGCGCTGAGCTGACTGTAATCAAACCTCCTTCAGGTGCAGCTGCCACTTAACGCAGAATGGGTTGGCATGACAGACGTCTGCTTGGCTGGCTCATGCAGTGTTCGGTGCCAGGCTCGTCTCTGTCTCAGTTACACGTTGTGTCCACTCGGACAGATGATGTTGGTTGGTGACGTCAAGCTGAGTCCATGTGTGTGTTCTGCACTGACCTGGCAAGCCATCCTCGGTGTTTCTTGAATTGGCTGTAGCTCCCCCTTGTGGCTCAACTTGGAGTAACTGGATAACGTTAGAAGAAGCAGCCTTACTGGGCTGGACTGAACTCCCGGCCATAATGGCTGGGACATCTGTCATCTTAGCGCTGGGACGTCAGAGCTGAACAGCTTGACGCTGGTAGGGGTGCCAACGTTGGCCTTGCCTGTGGTGGCTTCTCTGTTTTCATAACTTAGTTCAGTTCATGTGCTCCGACATATTGATGCTTAGCGTGGAGTTCATTCCTTCCAGTGATCCTCCTTCTGCCCCAATGAGTCACTAGTACCTCTCATTTCAGCAGGCTTCACTTCCGTGGCTGTGTTCAGGGATGGCGCGACCCCGCAGTGGAGCGCCCGTGTCCTTTTGACCTCGGCTTCACTAGTCTAATGGCAGAGCGCCGCGCTCTGCGTGTTCAAGCTGCCCACAAGCCTTTGCGGGGCGGACGTGTTGCACTGCAGTCACTCCATAATCTTCAAGTTGCCTTCGCCCTCGTTGTTTCTGCCATTCTGTCTGATGCCTTTAACCACATGTTCTGGGTGCCACTGAAGCTTTTGGCCAAGCTAGTGCACCCTGGCCTGGCACGGGGCTTCACAGAAGTGCCACTATTACTGTTTGATGTCTTACTTGGGCCTGAATGGTGGCATTCCACGTCACTGTCACTGATTGTGACACGTGCCTGAAATGTCTGTCTGTGTACTGGTATAGTGCCCGCCGAGGGACTGCATGACTAGATCAGTTGCCAACCCTGTAAATCTGTAGTTATCTGCTCAGATTTTACTGTAATGTGAGGCGCTTTGCACCCATTAATCTGAACCCCACAAAAACGAAACGTGTTCCGTGCTGGTGACAGTATGGGGGGACTCTACGTTACGTTTTTAATACGCAACCCACTTTGAAGTTACATGTGAGAAACTGACACGAGTGGAAGAACTCGCTCTGCCTGGCGATGGCTTCATCCACACTTTTATTTTTTTTGTTTCTTCACCACTAAACTCCACACAAACTATTGAAGCAAGTTGAAGCTGACGGTCATTCGCCTCGTCTGTTTCGAAGTCGTGGTTTTTGTTAGTAAGAAATTCAAATCGTGAGTGTAAATCTGTTAATGTTCTTTGGGGAGACAACTGTCTAACGTGCGCCCCCAAAACTGCAGAGACACTGCGAGGACAAAAGGAATCCGTCGTTGAGTGTGGAGTCTCTTAACCGATATGATAAAGAGGAAAAGTAGGCTGTGCCGCCGGGTCTTAGACATCGCGATCCGTCGTAGATCTGCTCATCGCTGTTACTAAAGCCGAGCAGGACACACTGGAGCTTCTTGGGAATCTCACATCAAACTGAAGAACGTGAAGAAGACGACGGCAGACGACTGAGGAAGCCCAATGTGGTGTGGCTGTTTGAATGGGCCTCTTGTGCCGCGTCTTCTGATCCCAGTTTGAGGGGAGGTAACATTTGAAATTGCGATATCCTGGAAAAGATGGCTGCTCAGAACGTTCGTTTATTGGCGTCTCATCCCGTTCAGCTCAGGACTGATTCAAATCCATCAATTGCTTGCTTTTCCTGGTTGGTTGTGTCCTGCAGTCAAATTCCCAGAGCTCATTCCCGATCCCGTGCTCTTTTAATTCTTAAACTGGTGTAGGTAGACTAATTGGTGCCATTCCCTCCGAATTCTCCTTCTGGTGGATCTTTAATAGGATGGACGTTAAAACGAAGCGTGTTAAACGACTTCCCAAATCATTTCCGGGACACTTCCGTCCTAAATCTGAAAACTGGGAAAGCCGCTGAAGAGGCCAGTCTGTTACGTTTCCTGAGGGTATCCATCGGACGACCTGGAGTGCTGCCTCCCAGGAAACGTCCTTTAAGTGCTTTCTAAGATGCCCTCATGCAGTTGCATCCTTCCAGTGTGAATAATTAACAAGCAAACAACGGAGTAAGTGCAGGCCATAAATCAGCGCTGAAGCCGTCAGTCACGTCAGTGCCTTTCGAAGATCGGAGCTCCGTAGGCTTCCTGCCTCTTGTTGTATTTTATTACTTACCGTTTCTAGTAAAACTCACATCAGTGCTCCTTATTGAACTAATACCTTGCAGAAATATGTACAACTGTTACAAACAAAATGTACAGTCGCAAGTCACAATTCCTGATGAATTCTTGTTAAGTCTACCCAGCCTTAGGCAAAACGATAAATAAATTGTGTGGGCTGCCTGGATGTGAAAAAATGAAACGCAGCAGCAGGATGCAATTTCTCTCTCTTGCAAGCTCGCGTTTACCAAGTTTCCATCTCACTTGCTCTGAGCTGCGGTCGTGTTGGACTCGGCCGTCTTCCATACTAAATCTCTCCTTGTTATCCTTGATGTGTGTGTGTCTAAAAATCAGTTCTGCCCTTAATTCACTGAATTGCCCAGGGCTCTCACCTATCCTGCCGACTACACTCCTCTTCTGCTCGTCTGTTTTACTCTTCCCTCAGTTTTTCAGAATAGGCAGCGTTGTGTTCCTGGTTCAGATGTCCCCACCCGTTTAGTCCATTTTCTTTAAAATATTTTGTTGTTGAATGTCCACTGATCCAGCAAAACATCACAGCTCCTGCCTACGGTTACGTCGGTCCACCTTGTGCCACTAGGGCATCTGTGACCCATTAAGGCTTGGACTCCACAAGACCTCTGAAGGTGTCCTGAGACATCTGCCACCAAGACGTTGGCAGCAGATCTTTGGTGTTGCCAGGTGGGGCCTACTTGAACCAGACTTGTTTCTCCAGCACGTACCACAAGTACTTGATCAGATTTGCATCTGGGGAGTTTGGAGGCCAAGTCAACACCTTGAATTTTTTGTCATGTTCCTCAAACCATTCCGCAACAATTGTTGCAGGGACAAAGGGTGCATTATTCTGATAAAAGAGGCCACTGCCATCAGGGAATACCATCGTCTTGAAGGGGTTTACGTGGTCTGCAGCAATCTTAAGGTGGGTGGTTTGTGTCAAAGTGACATTTACATGAATTTACGTCCACTGGCTTGCCTTCTTCCCATAGTGCATCCTGCTGCCATCTCTTTACCAGGTGAATGATGCACACACCCAACAGTCCACTTCATCTAAAAGAAACTGCAATTCATCAGACCAGGCCACCTTCTCCTTCTTCTGCTGCTCCATGGTCCAGTTGTGATGCTCCTGTGCCCATTGTAGGCACTCTGACCAGTGGAAGCTGAGATGCACGGCGTCTTTTGACACCTTTCTATCATGGCCAGCATCACGAACCTGCAGCTTGGGAGATGCTCTGATCCGGTCGTGTGGCCCTTGTCAGAGTCGCTCAGATCCTTATGTTTGTACAACATGTCCCCCTCAAGACCAGACTGCTCATTTGCTGCCTAAAGTATGCCACCCTTTGAAATTCATGTCACCTGGCAGTGGTTTGAATGATCTGTGAAATTTGTCTTCTGTTTTGTGAATTTTATTTTGTTTATGAATTGTTTGAATGCTATTATATGAAGTATTAGGAATTACTATTGTGTCAGATGTCTATTTTATATTGCTTGCCCCCCATTTATGGGATTTGGCAGGCTGTTGGCAGGCCACTGTGGCATTAGCTGTTATTGTCTGACTGACGTCTTTGGATTACCGCAGTCTCGTGGATTATTGTAAATTTGTGTTTTTGAGAGAGTTTTATTGGATTCAGCAGAATAAGGAGAAGCCATGACAGAAGCCAAGTAGACACATTGGTGTCCATAAAAGCACGAGCAACCTCAGGAAGGGTCAGAAGGTCAGAAATGGAGGTGGGCACATTGAAGTGTGAAAACAGAAGGCAGAGGCAAAAACAGGGCAAAGCAAAGAGGGCTTTGACAATGGCGAAGTGCACAATGCTAGAGCACTGCCACCATGTCACCTGACCGCTACAGCCGATTTAGTGCTGCTCATCAATGCCAGCAGGACGCAGGATGGTGGAGCCATGGACACCACCTCACAATATCATAAGGAGCTCCAGTTTTACAACAAATTGTAAGAAATAAAAGTCAGAATTCGCTTACGGGGTTCACAGAGTACATGCATGTGCCCATCGACACAATGGCACGATTAGCGACCTCCAGCCTTCTGTCTTCCTCTATGAAGGGAAAGGGGGAGATGCGATTGGAGTGGGATAGGAACTCCACAGCCTCCTTTCACTGTTTGTCAAACTCCATAGCGTTGTGAAATGTTTTTGAGAAGTGAAACTCCTCGTTTGGAGCGTGCTGAGTGTCGGTTTTGGGGATGGGCGCGCTGAGACTGGGCTCTTCTTTGAACCAGGTAATAAAATCTCCAGTTTAAACATAAAGCTACTTCTTTAAATCAGGTTTCCCATTGAAAGTGCTGTTTTTTACCAAAGATGTATTTGTGGATATTACGATGCAACTCGATGATAGCGGGGTCTACATCTTGGTGCAGAATCCCTACAGAGCAGCAGTCTGAGCCAAATGCCTCACACAACTAAGACGATGCTAAACTGTGAAATCAGGTAGAGTGCCAACTTCTCAAGTTGGCATCCAAGTGACCTCATCTGATGTGCACCAAGCCCACCTCACCTATGGCGGTTGTGGAGGTGCCAATGTTCTGTGGCACCAGGGCCAGGTGGATGTGGTCAGCCCATTTTTCCGATTCCCCAAAGGGCTCTTCTTTAATAGAATGAGTCTGGTGAGATTTTTGAAGTCCAAGGTCGCTCTTGTTCAGGTGTTTTTGAGGTGGTCTTCCTGTAGAGTCCAAGCGTGAGCAGAAATTTGCTTATTTCCAAAAACTAAAGAGAGCAAAGGGTGAGTGGAGCAGCAATGGGGGACAGAGTAATAAACACAGTCAGCTCTACTTTTAAGGTTTGTGGTCCATTTTAGAGAAGCACTAGGCTACTGAGGGGGGCCCGTCCTGGAGGAGGATCTGAAGTTTGTTTTTATGCAGGATGAGCTGGAAACACGGCGGGCAGCAAAGAGAAGACTCCTTTGTGTCCAACATTCACCCGGTCTCACCAATCATTACATTCGATAACAGGATTCCAAAATGAAGCAAACCCATCAATGAATACAAAAGTCCGGTTTTATCAGCAGACCCCCCTTTGGTGTTTGGTCTCATCTCCTACTCTGGAGCTGCTTCTGTGGTGAGGAGCAGAAGGTTGGACTTCACAGTGGTGGCAGGCCCATCAGTCAGGGCGCAGTTTTGATTGGCGTTGCTTCCATAGCCGCACGGTCATCAAGGTACAAATCCGAAAAGAAAGGAGCAGGCCAGTCAGACTTGAACCTCTACCCTACCGTGTCCCAGAATGTTGCCGTCTGGTAGACACGGTGGGCTCTTTGGATGAGTCGGAGGGTTTGTCTTTGACGCAGTAAACCTTTTATTTGTTTACTTTGAGAAAATGCTTTTTACATGCAGAAACAACTACAGGCAGGAGAGGAATTGATTGGTCTGCACAGCGATTGATTAGCGGATTATTGATTATGCATTAGCGGTCTCAAGTGGGATGCACAAAGCTGATCAAACACGACACACGATTTTAATTCATGCAAGAGAAAAACAAGCATTGTTATTTATTTGTTTATTTCCTTACTGTCCTGACCTCGATTTCATGGCTGGCAAAGCAGGACTTAACCTGCTGGATGAGGTGGCCATGCATCACAGAGCAGTAGGGCTCAGCCCGGGCCGCTTTAGCCTAAAGTTGAGGTGTTTGGGAGGTGCAGGTGGCCAGTCGAGCCTGGGGACTTATGAGGCCACCAAGTCTGTCCACACACTAAACATCACAGGTGACGACGACAGCACAAGGAGTCCCGAGGGGTCCGCTGCTATTGCAAGTCCTCCTCACCAGTGTGCCTTTGCCCAGATTGGCCTTCCAGCCTCAGAGCCCGTTTCAAAGAGCTTACTCATTGTGGACCCTAAAATACTCGGCTCTGAGTAGTCGTGAGTTAAAAAGGGCCAGCGAGGCTCGATGGCTTTCAGGCTGCCTGCCCTCTTCTGGACTGCCCCATTTATCCACACCGACATGTTGAGAAGGTTCCGGCTCCCATAACCCTCCAGGGTCTTTTTGGTGTCCACCAGGCCCACCTTATTATTAATTCAGATCACCTAATGTCGTCAAGGAACTTAACCTGCTTGTGAGAAGAAGATCCTGGAGCACCCAGAAGAGAACCAGCTAACTCCACACAGACGGAGACCAGCCTGGCCTGGCACCATCCAGTAGGGCACACAAGTGGCATGTGTGTCTGTAGTGAACCGATTGGAGGGGCCACCTTGACAAGGCACTGTATGCAGCAGGTCCCCCTTACAGCCTTGGGGCCGCTGCTCCCACTTTTCATCTTATCGTGTTCAGAGACGAGATGCGTATGTAGCGTGAAATATCTCCACCAAAGCAGGCCATCAACGTAGCTAAGAGTCTGCTGATGACTTCAGGGAATTTATTTAGAGCGGATAACACAAAAACAGAAAGGTACATAAAATGCAAGCAGCGATAATCAAACAAGCATAGAAACAGAATATGTTTAGAAGAATAAAACATCCATCCAACCCACTACTGTATATTCTAACTACAGGGTCACAAGGGTCTGCCGGAGCCGATCCCAGCCAACACAGGGCGCAAGGCAGGAAACAAACCCCGGGCAGGGTGCCAGCCCACCGCAGGGCGCACACACACACCCACACCAAGCTCACACGCACACTAGGGACACACTAGGATCGCCAATGCACCTCAATGGCATGTCTTTGGACTGTGGGAGGAAGCCCACGCAGACACGGGGAGAACATGCCAACTTCACGCAGGGAAGACCCGGGAAGCGAACCCAGATGGGTCTCCTTACTGCGAGGCAGCAGCACTACCCACAGCGCCACCATGCCACCCCTAAAATGAAACAATACTACAAAAATGAAAAAGAACACAATTAAACATAAACGCATATGTACACAAACACAGAAACATGGAAGTGCGAAGTGATAAGAGACAGGAACTGATTTACATAAATAATCAAGTCGGTAAAACAGAAACAAGAAAAAACAAAGAAATGAATGTTCATAGAAAATAACAAATAACCAAAAATGTGAGGGCAAAGGATTATTAACAGAATAAAAAAATGGTAAAGAGAAGAGTCTTACGAGCCGTAGGCGAATCAGCGGACATCGGCGGACGTACATGCAGAATGTCGGGAGGGGACAGCCAAGATCATGTGCTTCATTTAAACCAATCAAATTCATGGAGTTCAACTTACAACTCCAGTCAGCTTCACGTTGGAGAAGAAGACGGTTAGAGCTACTGGATTTCGAAAGTCAGAAACTGGATGACGTACGTAAGCGGAACGCCGTGAAGCCAAGCGTTTAAAGGCCGTGTCCTGCTGGCGCTTTTAAAAGTGAACATTAAACTTCTTGCCATCTACAGAACAGTGTAGAAGCTTCTGAAGCTGACTATGTCCAAGCTGACCCTGTGCTTGCTCAGTTATGGGGGTCTTCCACTCAGACAAGAACAGCGAGAAAGAGCAGCAATGCTTATCAGGTAGGAATACTGATCGCTAATTGCAGAAGATGTGCTCTTAGGGGGCGATTCAGTTTGTCCAGGCCATTACTCAGTTTAGTCATTTCACAGAAGACCAACTCAACAATGACCAGCACTGAGACCTCTTGAGGTCCTAAAACAAACACATCAGAGCACAAAATATTACAAAAAAACAAACCAAATCAATAAAGGGTTAGGATGGGCAACACTAGCCACAGTAGGGACGGCTCATCTGCTCTCCAGCATGACCAAAAGCGGATGTCCCACTCCCCTCTGGTCTGTTCCTGGCAGGAAGCCCCCGTTTCCAACTCGTTCCGTGCTTATGGGAGGTCAGTGGTCAAACTGGACATACCGCGACTGCTGCGGGCTGCTGGATCCTCAAATGCCCTCTGATGGATCAGTCTGGCTGAGCTCTCACTGTGGCGCTGCCAGCG
Organism: Polypterus senegalus; assembly: GCF_016835505.1. Lineage (NCBI taxonomy): Eukaryota > Metazoa > Chordata > Cladistia > Polypteriformes > Polypteridae > Polypterus > Polypterus senegalus. The sequence goes on along the minus strand of NC_053169.1, from coordinate 104,125,922 downwards.
ACTGGTCAGGTGGTGCTGGGTGCTTCCCTTTGTGCGGATGGCAGTAATGAAGCTCTTTGGCACCCCTTTTTGTGGGTGTCTCATCCTTGTACTCGGCCATCTCTTCACTGATCCCCTGTAATCCATCTGTGTCTGCTGTGTTCTCTGGCCACAGACTTTATTTGTTGGTATGGCGACTGAAGGTGATCTTGTCAGATCTTAAGATGGCGACTAAAGGTGGTCTTGTCAGATCTTAGGATGGCGGTCTTGTCGGATCTTAGGATGGCGACTAAAGGTGGTCTTGTCGGATCTTAAGATGGTGATCTTGTCGGATCTTAGGATGGCGACTAAAGGCGGTCTTGTCGGATCTTAGGATGGCGGTCTTGTCGGATCTTAGGATGGTGACTAAAGGTGATCTTGTCAGATCTTAGGATGGCGACTAAAGGCGGTCTTGTCAGATCTTAGGATGGCGGTCTTGTCGGATCTTAGGATGGCGACTAAAGGCGGTCTTGTCGGATCTCTTCGGTTACTTTCCAGCCTTCATTTGTTGTCACAGTCGTCATCCACTCGCCTTCTGGGTGGAGCACCTCGTGACATCCGAGTGCAGGTGGGACACATGCCAGAGGCCTCTGATGAAGTGGGGAAGGACCTTGGAACTGACGGACCCTGGAGGTCCTGTAAAAAGAACAATAATTAAGAGAGAAATATCATCATCTAAAGTGAAAACCTAAAAACACATTGTAAAATTGATTATTCATCATTCAAAGACAACAGTATAGATTACAACAAGCAATTAATTTATTTAGAAGCAACCAAAATGTTTTAAATGAATTACGCATAGATCACCAGTACTGGCCCACTAATTCTGGATTTTGCATACCACAGCAAAACCGTCAAATCGAAGGCCCGCAGCAGATTCCTTTAAAAAACCCACAAAGGATAACCGAGAAATGAGGAGCTTCCCAAAGATATCTGGGCGGGGCGAGGTGAGGTTAGGCGCCCTCCAAGTGGTGCGGCTGGGCAGCTTGGGCACGTTGGACTGCAGTCTAAGGGCAGCGTGGGGGCAGCGTCAGTGACAAGTGCCAATCCATCTTTGATCTGGCCCTCCATACATTTAAGAATTTCAAAGCACTACCTCCGTTTGTATTTCCTATCTCAGCAGGTCTCTTCTCCTAACGTTTCCACACTCTGATTTGTTTTAGACGGAGGAGCAGCAGAGCCGCCTCGCATCACAGACGCTCAAGTCTGAGGTCATCTCTGCAGAGTCCTCTGGTCTTCTGTTTGGGGTCTGCCAGGCTTTTTATTGATTGCTCTGCAATGGACGTTCATTCTACTCGGGTGGAGTGGGCGACGTTCACAAGAACAGTCGAGACGTTACAGATGGACCCGGAGAGAATTCTGAGTGGAGCTGACAGGCAGCAGAGGAAGGTTAATGGGGGTACATGTAAAGTGTGACATGCAGAAGGGAAAACATGAGCTACACATGGGCAGTGCCAAGGGTCCAGGACCTAAGTGATTAGCAGGGCATGTACAGCGCCAACAGGAGGTCATCTGGAATCTCGTGGGCAGTGTTAGGCTCCCAGCTGTAAGTGGGACAGAATAGGAGAAGAGTGGCCAGGCCGACACCAAATGTGCTGAGCCTTGTCAGTTTAAGCAAACGGTGATGAAGAAGTGCAGTGGCTGCCAGCCATTACTTTAAAATGAGATGGTGGTACTGAAGGCTCCGTTTCACACAAACGTCAGTGTGGTTTTCTTCACGGAGAGGACCACAGACACTTGGACAGGTCAGTGGGCAGCGTCATGGGCAGACATACTGACAACACTGCAGAATCACCAGTTAGGTTATTAGAGACTGACGAGCTCACTTGGGCTGAATTTATGACTAAACGTTAGCAGGCGAACTTCAGGCGTTGCCTCAAAATAAGTGACGATTAGTTGAAGGGTTGGATTTGGTTGAATGAAGCAGACCCCAACTCCTCCATCACCATCTTGCATTTCCACATTGTTCATTTGGAGCCCTGAGCTCCATAAATACCTTGTGACACACAATGCCCTGTGGCCTCATCCATAACTGGACACCTTGTGTTGTGCCTTCTCTTTGCTCCCTTGAAGTGCTGCTCTCTAAACCGATATCTAAGACGACTTGACCCAACTCAGAAAGTTCCCGGGTTTGCTCAAGTGAGTCCTCGCCTTAAGGAGTGCTCCTGTAGCAGCCTGTCCTCGCAAAGGAACTCCGTTGGATTGGAGTAACACAACAAGACCACAAGAGACTTCAGCCAAGCAGTTCAAGGCAGAAGATGGCGGATATGAAAGTCCTGCTCTGTCCATCTGTGGGATGTGATGTGGAGCACATCCATTGTTTGCTGTAAGAATGCTTGGGAAAGATGAACCGTCAAAAAGAAGAAAGTCCAACATATCAGGATTGAGAGGTGGAACCGGGAAGGCCAGCCAGACAGTGGAGACGTCAGTGGGGCTGGGCCAGGAGATGGACTTTCTATCATCAAGACGCCAACCACACATGCCACTTGAGAGCTGGCGACTCGCCTCATCCCGATTGTCAGGCAGCTGGCAGAACGTCTCAAAGTCGGCCGCATTTCTGTCTGATGTCCAGAAAGTATCACAAATAGCGATGGAAACGTCATGACGACAGGTATAAAACATCAAGATTATTCGCATGAATCGGGGGCCATTGGTCAAGCACTTAAATCTGAATACAAAGGCGCCATCTAATTGAAACGCATTCAACAAAGTGGAACTGCAGTCCACGATACCCTACTGCATTACTCGTGACTCACTCACTCAAAGGGCCCAGCCTCGATATGCCCGTTTCGATGTGTTTGCTGTGTGTACTAATAAAACACACTGCGTTTTTCATTCCAACAGGTGACGCAGACAACCAACACCATTACCTAATCAACAATAAAACAAAATAAAAAGACATGAAGTAACAAAAAGCTGATAGAGGAAGTGCTCATCCATTGGCAGTCACATGGAGGGAAGTAGCTGGGGGTCTCAGACAGGGGTCCTGGGAGGCCAGTGTGCCTTCTTTATGGCAGTTCTTTGTGATTTGTTACTGAGAGAAGATCCCCAGAATGTTTATTGCAGCAGCCCTTCTGACATTCTTTTCTTTCTTCTAAATTTGTCCTTTTAATTTAAGTTAAAGTGTCAGTTATATGCCATCAGGTAGAGGATTCATTAGCAGTATTAATGGCTGTCATGCACCATCTGTTGGAATGAACAATGCAGGCATTTTATTACTACATGTGTAACAAGCTGCATTCTTAGATGGTGCTGAATGCGCCCAGCACACGTGGCAGTGACGGCACGTCCTGTTCTCCGCATGTTCTCCTGCTTTGTCGTGATCAACGCCAGCTGCTTGTGACAGTGACATTTGTTCTGCAAATCCCAACCCTGATCCTAAAGGTCCTACCTGAACTCTTAAACATTTGTCTGAATACTCCAACTTGTAAATGTTAATTGATGTGAGAGTATCGTATTCTAGCGTCATATCCGTCGTACGTTACTCTGCACAAGCAGGTTTATGGCCGGATGAGCATAAATAATAATAATACGTTGAGCTCAATTTATGTGCGTCTTGGTTTGTATCTCTGCAGCTGAGCCCAGTTGTTACTGAAGAGCCGTCCGTCCGACCATCCATCCTCTATCACAGGGACCGCGGTGTAAGCAGAGACGCCCCCCTCAAGTCACCTGTGAGATTATAATGCTGGGCCTGCCCCCGAGACCCCCACCTCCTGGCTGGACGTGCCCAACACACCTCCATGAGAGCGCACCCTAATCAGATGCCCAAACCACCTTTTGTCTTTAGACTGTACCCCCCCGTCTCTAAGGCTGAGCCCATCACCGCAGTGCATTGTGGATGTGCTTCTGGACATTTCCAGGTCCTGCTGTGCACGAGTCTCAGGCCATTTGGAGGGTTAGTGTTAGGGTTTACATTTTGAATGTTATGGGAGATTGCCTTTATGTTTCTACTTCACCTTCGCTGCGTTCTTTCTTCTTTACGATTATCTGTTGACTTTGCCAGGGGGTCCGTTGTCGACTTGCATTCCTTAGAACTCTAATTCAGGCTTTATACACAAAAGGCCAACTAACATTCAGCTCCATTGTCAACGTTTTCCCTGGATTTGTCCTGTGCTGTGCATTTAAAGTGACGTTGTCCCTGCGTTTTACACCATTAAAAGTGTGCACGCACACACACACACACACCTTTGAAATAAGACAACTTGTTTATGCCATCATGGCTTAAATTCAGAATTTAGCACGGTGTCCTGCCCGCTCCAAATATGCCTGGACTGGAGCGGCCCGGGCCTTCATTACAAACGGTGGTCTTCTTTGGCCCCGTCCGTGAGGGGCTGTTTACTTCTCGGGCCGGTATGCAAAGCAGGCTTTGTTTAGCGGTGTAAATGAAAATTGCTAATCAATTTCTTGCCTTATTTCATGCCCTGTGGTTTTTGCGCCACCCCCACCAGCTGGTTAATCATGCACAATCTGAACACTTCATTAGCCAGAACATGTTTGCCCGAGAGCACTTTTCTGTAGTAAATTACTTCTTTCTATTTATACAGGTAAGGCAGGTCAAAGGTGTTGAGGGCGAGGAAGGTAAAGACGAAATTAATAAAGGGCGCCTTTCAGCCTCAGCGTGCCGCTCTCAAACCGCTCCATGAAAATGGCTTCGGGACAGCCGTGGCTTCAAATGTGTCGTTTGCCGCACACAGTCTGTCACTGCACCGTGGTCCTTTACATGGATTCATCCAAAGAGACGCCCACATCCTTACCGCCTCCTGGCACATCAGCCACAGGGCAGAAGCAACTGCAGACACAATGCCAGTCTATCATCACCACCAACTACACGCATGTGAATGCCTCTGGCCAATGGGTACCAGCAGGGTGCCGACACACCACACGGACGGGCTGGCATAGGACTCAGATAAAGGCATAAAATGGCATCCTTTGGGCTTCATCCTGATCACCCCTAAATTCTGACAAGGTGGGCACTCGGTGCTTCTTGTTGGTTTACAAAGCGCCTTGAAATGTGTCTGCCTCTTTCACACATTTGGGTCGTTCTTTGTGACTTTGAGGCTGACATATTAGGTGGGCTTGGGGGCACCTCAGGTTTTAGACTAGAAGTAAATAAAGGAATGGGAACAGCAGGGCCCTGCATTGGGCGATTGTGGCTCCATTAAATGGAACTGAAGGTCAAAGCGGGCACAGACCTCATTTTGGGGGGTAAGAAGCCCATTTATCGTTTTATAGCCCAAAAGGAAATGAATGCTCAGAGCATTTTGAGAGTTGCGTTACTCATTGATTGAAAGGCCGAGTTTAAACACCTTGGCTTTAATCATCTGCATGCCCCAGTAAATGAGCAATGGGGCTCGGCCCATCACGGCCCCTCTAGGGGCTATCGCACTTGACCAGAGAGCTCTGAATGCCCACTTCCTCCGACGTTTGAAGTGAAATCGTTCGTTGGAGTTGTAGATAAAACTGTGCATAGCTTATGCAGGGCTTGACATCAGACACCGTCCTAGCCTTGATAAGCAAATCTATCGATGAACGGCAGCAGAATTTTTAATTACGCAAAGCGGACGCGGCCATCAGCAGGGACTGGCGTGATGCCTCTGGACCAATGTCCGCATTTCCTTTGAGTAGCATCCACTGTCCGCATCTTTACAATGATAGTTTTTGCCCCTTTTTAATTTATTTTGATCTTTAATGTTGTTACGTCTTTGATCAAAGCCATGATGTTGAGTTTGGGTCCATTGGTGGTGTTGGTAACTTAGAAAAGCTCATAGCGCTTTATAAATATTGGGACAATAAATCAGAAAACACACCACGCAGTCTCCATTCAGACACCCTTTTACTGTCTCCATCTATCCTGTTGTGATGGTGTATGCCAGGGATGCCCCCCACCGTTACCCTTGGCATGCGCCCACTGAACGTCCTTGTGAAGCTGGAGACGGACAGTAGGCAGGGATTGGGGTCCACACGGATGAGGAGGGCAGCAGAGTTCTCTGGTTTATTTTAATAAAGTCAAGTTACTGCACAAGGAGGAGGCTGGGTGAACACTCGGGACACGCTGCTTAACAGAGAGAAGCGCCGAAGAACGTTCCTGTCAGGACACCTCATCTGTAGAGCCACATACAAATCAGAGGACGTTCATCGGAACTCCTCCATGGGCCTCGTCTGGAGACGCGTGTGCAGTTTTGGTCAACGTTAGCTGAAAGGCCACATCCTACTGCCTAACCGGCTAAAGAATGGAGTGGACCTCAGCTGGGTCTTATGGGTTTGTGACATGGAGCCCCATGAGATTCTGGGGCAGGACTTGAGGAGCATGCTGGTGCTTTGTCCTAATGCAGGCCCTCATCCCTAAATTTCACAATGTAAGGAAACGTGTGATGGCCCAGTGGGACGCGCTCTTATTGATGTCATTCATGTCGGTACAATGTCGTACCCCTCCATGGATAGGTGGGTGGCGTGATGGTCTGGGGGGAGACTGCTAACCCGCAGGAGGCGTGAATCCCGATCTGTGTACGTGCGTCTGGAGCGGACTCTTTGGTCACTTTAGTTTTTGTGAGTTTGTTCTCTGTTGTGAAGAAAGCCTGCAGTGATGAGCGGACCTTTGGGCAGTGAACTCCAGTGAGAGACGCACTGCTAAAGCATTCTGGGCCATAACTCGGAATTCGCCATAGGACAAGAGAGTTCACTTGTCACGTCAACATCAGCGCTCTGAACGCCTTCCTGTTCACCAGCCTGTACTTATTTGACGATTTGTGTTTCTGTGACATTGCTGTACGTTTTCAGGTACATGAGGCAGGTGTGTGTGCGAGTGAGTGGACATCATGACGAGACTTACAGATTACGGGTCGCGACACAAATACACATTTTGATATTCCTTTATATGTGTGGTGGAAGGATGGAAACGTGAAGGTCTTCACTGGGGTTTAGCGCTGGCATTCCAAACCAAGCTAATCAGGGGGTTCCTCTCACCTTACACAGGTGATCGCGGACTTGTGACGTGTTCAGATTCCTGTCCAGACAGAGCAGCGTGCATCTCGCTTCGCTCTTTCATCATAAAGAAACAGGTGCTTTGATGGTAACTTCAGTTCCACTGCCCTGCTGCCACTTTGAAGGCGCCTAGAGGAGCCGCGGGTGCTTTTCAGGGTGGAGCCCCCAAACCTCAAGGGTTTAGTCTGGGATTTTGGACACCGGGGCCACTAAACTACTTCAGTGTCACTTTAGCTGCAGGGTGGAACTGAGCGACACAAACTTGGCGTATTTGGGGCCAAAATGAGTTTTGTATTTAGAGCCAGGAATCGGGAGGAGAGTTTGGGGTGAAGGCTCATTGGCAAGGAGGAAGAGAAGCCAGGGGCCTCCAGAAAGACACTGGAAGAGGAGGAGGACGTGACATCGTCATCGTCCCGAGGCCGGGACGCACAGCAGGCCTTTGTTGGCATTCAGTTTAGACTTGGCGGTGCACCCGGCTGGCACAGCTGTTGGCCCTCCTCAGCTTTCTCTTGGCACATTCCTGGCACAAATCAATCAAAGTCTTCCTGACAAGACGCCCAGCGGCCTAGGGTCCACGGTCCCCAATAAGAAGCCTCTCTGTTGATTAGAGAGTCTTGACGCTTTATTTACCTGCCCTGTGTGTGCCAGTAGCACTTAGTCTGATTAGACCCACTGCAAAAATCCGCTCTGAACGACAGAGGAGAGTTTGAGATCCTTGAGGTTTTAATTAAATAAAATCAGTGTCCTCGGCAAATTACCGAAGGTTAAAGAGTCTATTGGATGACAGGCAGGATCACACGTCTGCTGCTTTGTGCAGTAAGACAAATCTCTACATTGCATCAGAGAAAAAGCAGAATAACAAGCCGCCCCAGGACCCCCAGAGCCACAGCGGAGCTCACATCATTCATCTGCTGCCTCTCATTTCATTTAAGACGCCGGGGCAGCAAATCCCACACACTTGACAACCTTGTTAATTAATGGACACTTATTGTCTGTTCTTGGACGGCTGCTTGGTTAAAGTTCAATGTGAAGGGTGTTTGCTGGAATCCTTTTTGCTTTTCCTTTTCACACTTTGAGTTCTCGTCGGTTGACCATTTCAAGCTGGAGGACTTCCGTTACAAATTGAGAGTGACAAGTGTCACCGTCTTTCCGGTGTTTTGTTCGCTCACACTCCCATTTCTTCAGCGGAGCCTCACCTCCGTCCGTCCTTCGGCTGGGCTCCTGCTCTCCTCTTAACCCGTGACAATTCACGCATTGCACCACTGGTCACCAGTCGCATAGTTTGGGTCATAGTGAGGTCTGTAGCCCCCAAACTGCCCCTCTTGGACGGAGCAGCACTTTACTGCGGGGCACAGTCACTCACACCAGCCCAAATGGTCTGGCTATGGAGTGTCCACAGAAAACCCACATGGACGTGATGGAGGGGGTGCCAGCAGATCAGACAGCTTGAAGGGACAGAGGGAGCGGGCTTCTATCCGCGGGGTGGCCTCTCCTGGGCCTGATCTGGCGGAGCCACATTTCAGACTTTTTAAAGTAAGTAATGAAATAGGCTGTAAAGGGACAATAAATAAATAAAATGTGAAATGTGGCACACTTAAAGTACAAATGGGCACCTCCTCCCTTCAAGCTGTGAGAGCTCAGTGATTGGTTCTGAGATTTTAAGAGCCACGCCCCTGATGCCCACAGCTTAGAGCAATCAGGTGACGAGCCACAGGATGGCCAAGGCAAGCAAAGCACAATCATCTGCAAGTGGACGGGCACTCTGATGGCCGCCCTCAAACCATCTGTGCAAGACAGCGTTGCCCAGACTGGTGCCACAAAGTGACCACTTTCTAGGAATTCTGAGTTCATTGTTGTCACCGCCGTCAGCATCCAGGAAGTGCCGGCTGACAATGTGGCATTGGATGGCCAGACATCTACGTCCACCTGCTCCGCCCCCAGAAGGCGATGCACCAATCAGATCACAGTAGTCACAAGAGCCCGCCCTATTGCTTTGATGGGTGAAAATGACAGGTTAGATGGTGGATTGTGTGGGGTGTCACTGAAATAAACACATAAATTAAGGATTTATTCAGAAAGAAATGTGTCGCCAAATACAAGCACTAACTGCGCACTTTCTCATTTTATTCCTCGTTCATTGCCACGCTGCATTTACGCTTACTGCTTCACGGTTTGTTTATTGGGTGGGCGGCTGGGCTTGTGCATTGGCCACCTTCCTTTTATAAGGTGCCATCACAAGGAATTTTACAAAAAGTCAGCAGAGTTTGATACAAAGCAGCAGACCGCCATGAACAACACGTGGTAGAGCAGCGACGAGAGCCTGCTTTGGGAAAAGGGGATTGGATTTTATTGGAGAGATTCGGATTGGACAAATTCATCATTTTAACATTAAGCAAATCGGGATGTTCTCCTTAATCAGCAGGGTGTTTGGAAACGAGAGGTTAGCAGCGAGCGGTTTGTAACAGCGGAAGGAAGGCTTTGAGAGATCCCCAATGTGGACGCGTGTGCTGTGGGTACTTCTGGGTAGAGGAGTGCCATGGAGGTCCTGTCGCTTTATCTCGTAGCACACGACCGAAGGAGGTGGCTTGTTGCTGAACAGTCGATGACCGAGACCTCGGTAACGGGGGTCCTGACCCACTAAAGATGGGAGTTTTACTGCGTTAGTACTTTTAGGGTTATTTAGCTGCCTGTTGGTGATGCCATCAAGTGTCATCATTTTAGTATTTGGCTGGCATGACTTCTCCTGTGTGCCCATCATTCATCATCAGGTTTGGTCACCCTGTTTCAGCAGCCACCAGTGCGTGCTGAGTTTGAACTTCACCGTACCCCATAGGTGTGACGCTAAGGACCCCGTGTCCTTATCCCAGGCTGATGCACACGCTCTGAAGTTCCACTTTGTTTCTCGTTTCTCTGGTAGTTTCTTTTCACGGTCTGTGACTCATTTCTCTCGAATTCGCACTCATCTTTTACCATCAGTTGGTTGCTGATTTCTAACATTCTTGTGTCTCGACACCAGCTCTGTTTCTTCTGCCTCACTGAAAATTAAACTTGGATCAACATCTTCCTAAAATGATCAAAAGCGGTCGTGATGGCCATTTCTAGAGCATTTATAGCAGGAGCAGCGTGTCGGGCTGCATTTACGTAACTTGGGAGCGCTTCACAAATCTGCCCGAGGCAGGAAGTAGACAAACGCAGTAGAATCATGAAAATGCCACACGTTTAAAGGACGGACGGAGGGGAGCAGCGTAGGAGCCTGTGGTCTGGCTAAATGTCCATTTTGAGGTGTAATTAAAAATTCACTTAAGGCTCGCTACTCAAATGGATTCCATGGCGGGTTGTCTTGAACTAATCAAAGCAGAGCGGCTCTCTCGCTCGCTCGCTAACACTGCCGCCACTGCCCAGCAAACGCAGCACAAGACGCGGCTACCACCCAGGTTGAAGTGCACAGCACTTTGGGTAATCCACCGGTGTTACATTCAGGGCCCGAGGGCTCCTTTTGTACGCTTTCTGTTTTACGGTTAAATTTGGTCACACGTTTTCAACTAACTTTTCGCATTCTGCTTAGGCGGTTTTTCTAAATCCGTACTGCAAGAAGAATCTAAACAGACTGTCATGGGGAAGGCCCCCGGCCCGCTGTTTTTCCATTAATCTTTTGTGCCTGAGGCGTGGTGTGTCCCCAAGATGCTTTCATGACCGAGAGTTTGCTGCCCGCTGTCCTTTACCTCCGTAAACTTTCACCGCCTCGTTTTCGCACCAGGTAGCTCCTGGGTCGTAGTAATCGGTGCTCGACCACAGCTTTGGTTTGCTCTTTGTTCGGATTGCATTGCGCACCTTGCTTCGTGTGCGCGCCCCTTCCCTGTTTATTTCATATTTCTTGCACACAGACATCGATGTCATCCATTCATCAGGTTACCCGCTCCTGAGTGACATGTGAATAATTAGCTGATCATTATGATCTATAGTCACTAATGCAAAGTGGAAAACTCCATCAAGTAACGGCGCCTGTGCAGAAATGAACTGAAGAAAACGCACGTATGGCGGGTCAGGTGGCCTGGTGAACTACAGCATGGGGGCCCCCTCAGTAATGAGGCACATTATGAAGAAAGCGTCCCATTTAAGATAATTTGGATGCAGCGCACACACAGTTAACGTATCGCTGTCCCCAAAGTCCACTGCAGGAGTGAAGGTATGACGTATGAAAATATGCCGGAGAATTAAACGCGGTTGCCGTCTTTCTCTCTTTAGTCTGTGCTCTCTAGTTGCGGCTACAAGATGGCGTCATTTCTCACCCGACTGCCGGCCTTTTATCCTCCATCCCAAAGATGGGCAGCTGTCCCAGTGCGCGAGAGGGCCCCCCATCCAGCGTTGTTCTCAGCCTCAACAATGTTATTTATATAGCGCCTTACTTGCCTTATGACCGATACCCCAGCCGCCCACCCGACTGTTTTCTGGCCACTCCAGTCCACGTCTATGGACGCCTATGAATGAGTGTGTGTGTGTTTTAGAGAGCGACTGGCAGAGGAATGGCATCCTGTGCCCTGTCGTTTCCTGCCTTTTATCCAAGGGTCCTGGGCTGCAGAAGTGACTGGCAAAGTGATTCTGTCTGCATGAGTTTCACATCGGCCACTTTCTGCCCTTTACCGGGGACCAATTTTTTCAAATCTGTGCATGTCGTAGTGTCCGTAATGTCCTAAAGAATTGCACACTCCACTTGGTTTTATTCTTCACACTTTTTCTTTTCTACTTTTTGGCCTCTAAGAAAGCGAGAAGACTCCAGTTGGGGTGTCTGACAAGGAGGGGCGCCAATATGGCAGTTCACCTAGCAGCTCATTGGTCCTTCCTTTGAGCCCAAGGCTGCCTAAAGTTAAGGGGCACAGGCTTGGTGAGGGGCAGAAAGTGTGGCACTGGGATGCCAGTCTGTGTTGAGCCATAGGCATATTGTCCAGAGTACAGGGAAATTCTTACTGGCATCTTCAAACACTTTGCTACACTTCATCACCCTCCAGCACCGCGACAGATAAGAATGCATCAAAAGTGCCCCACCTCACCCTGTCCAATATGAGATGGCCATCGCGAGTACGTCAAGGGGCATCACGGAAAGGTTTGGACATGCCAAGACACCGCGATAAGCAAAATGAAATAAACATAGTGGTGAAGAACTGAAGGCAGAGGACGCCCCATAAAGCCATCTGCCGCTGACAAACTGCACTTTTGGGGACAGAAGGAAATCCCGAGAGGCCACCAAAAGGCACGTATTGCCAGTGTGAAGACATCCACATAGCCATGAAGAGTCCTACTGGAGAAATGCAGCAAATGGCAGAAGTTCAGAGATTTGAATTAGGCAGGAGAATCACCTTTGGGGGGCTGGGGGATCAGCAGTGAGTGGTCTGTAGAGGTGGACCCCCAGATCTTTTAGTGCTTTAGCGTCACTCCTTTAGTCTTCTATTTTTATTACTTTCTTTGACCTCCACACATTTTATTTTTATATTTTGCACCACTGGCTGCCTAACTCTTCTGCTTTTTAGTTACTCTTTAAGTACCCCAAATCATAACAAAGTGGCATCTTCCCCCTTAATGTGGCGTCCAGTCACACTTGTGTTCCTCAGATTACTGGTCTTGCACCTCTCATGGACAGAACTGGAAGTCGTTTGTGTCGTCTTCTCCTCTGGCACCAGCGTCCTACTTGGCCGTTAGCTGGCCGGTTGTCCCCTCAAGTTGCGTCATCCATTTGCCATCTCTGTCACCAGCCAGCACAGAAACGCCATTAGTGTGGTATCTTGGGTGGCACCTCACGTGTTACGCCCGAGACACCAGAGAGTGTAAAGCCCTGCTGAGCTGTTTGATACCCCCCTGGCACACTCACTCTGTTGGCACAAGTCAAGATGCCCAGGACCCTCCTAATAATATAAGGTGAAGCTACACGGAGGCACTCAGCACACGTCTTCATCCCGTATGCGATGATGGACGCAGTGAAGACATGCAGAGGGTGCCACTCCAGGGTCCTTCGCGAGGTGGTCCACAGACTCCCTCTTCCCCACAAACCCGATGGCCGGACCCTTCTTGAGGATGACCACGCACCATTTTGTCCTTGAGCCTTCTTTGGAGTCTCACATTTACTGCGGATACTTAATTAAAACCCAACAGCATTGCATGAACTGCTACTTCTATTTGGCAAAACTTGTTAGTTTTGTTAATGTTGATCAGCTGCTGAGCACGTAGTGTGTCTTTTCTTAATTTAAATTAAAAATCACAGGGGGCACACACTGTTACAGAAGTGCCAGAATGCCGACTTGCGGCCAGAAGCTCGCAGCTGTGATTTCTGCTCTCAGTCTGCTGCAAGGCCGAGATGCGGCGGGCCATTCGTGTGCCGCTCGGCTGCTTCTTCTGTCTCAATTAACATATTTAGTGCATCCATTGGAGGTCTTACAAATCCTTTTTGGTTCCAAACGCTCTCAGAATGCGTGAATCTTCAGATGGCGGGGGAGTCTTCACACGGCACTTTCCCGACATTGCATTCCGTTAGAGGCTGTGGGCGGCTGGATGTCCTGGTCATCCCCCTGTCATAGCTGGGGGCTTCGAGAGTGACCCAAGTGCCTCCAGGCAGTGTGGCACAGCCGATAGGCTGCGGACTGCAATTGACCAGACTGTGGGTTCAAATCCTGCAAATCACTTAAGCCCCCAGGGCCTGACGTTGTAAGTGGTCTTCAAAATATGCAAACTTCTGCAGCATCTCCTCCAGTCCAAAGTGCCGTAGTTACTAGGATTTCCACATCGTCTTCAGGCTTCAAGCTTTTTCTTGCTGGACTTGAACCCAGGCTTAGGAGAAATTTCCCTTTAACTCTTCCTTTCCCTGTGTGATAGTACGAAGAGCTCAGGGATGGGCTGTGAATGTCCCAACTTCTACTTCTGATGTGACTACGGTGATAACCGAGACCACTGGAGGAGAATGTGCTCCTTAGAAGTAACAGAGTACCGTTACTACCGGGGAAGATGTGAATATCTGAAACTGGAGCTGGAATGAAGACGTCAAGTGATAGGAGAGAGCTGCGCCAAATGGCTTACAGTCTCCGGTCATTGCGTCTGCCTTCGTCCCTGAAAAAGCTTTGTATGGAGGCCAAGAGGGTAACACCCAGACGAGAGTGAAGCTCCAGTCCTCAAAACATCAGGAAGAGCGAGAGGAGCTTTTCTACTAAATGAGATTCATACTATGAAGGCCACAGCCTGCGTTACATGTGGGAGAAGAACGGAGAGGTAAGTTCAGAGTCACTGGGAGAACTGGCTGCCCTGTTGATAGCATGTCACACCAGATTCACATATGGACCAGAGGAGTATCCGAAAGACATACCCATCATCTCAATGCCATCAGATCTACCACGGGGGGAGAGAAAGGAAAGAATGGGCAGCAATCCAAATGTAGGCCAACAGGTGGGACTTCTGCTCCAGTATGGGATTATACAAGATGCCAGGTGGAGTAAGAAGAGTCAAACTTGTAGTCTTGGAGTTCTCCAGTACACCTACGGGCAAACAGTTTAGAGATGGCTACCAATCGGACCCTCACTAGTGCCTCTGTGCTATGAAGACCAGCTGCAAAGGACTAATGGTGGACTCTGGCACCTCAGAAATGCCAGCTACCAGGAACCTGGGTGTGCAGACCTCTTGTGGCTCATTAAGCCATCTTTTCCTTTGGTTCAGAGAGCTTAGAGTTCAGAGGGAGAAGATGGAGGCAAGGATGATATGGAAAAGAGGAAGGAAGGAGAGCAGGAAATGCACGGAAGATACAAGAGTCCAGGACGACTACCGTTTAGATGGGCTCAGCATGTCACTCTTTTGTTGTTGCTTGTCACCCCTAGATTGTAGGGGGGTTAACCCTACAGGACCGCCAGTAGACATCAAGTGGCAGCCTTTGAGTCTCCGCATTGATTATGTCACACAGTACACCCCCAGCTGCAAGGCACCAGAGCAACAATGGCGGTGCCCACGAACAACAAAAAACGAGATGTGAGAAGTGGATAAGCCGTCAAAGCGAAGCCAAAAATAAAAGAATAGCCCGTCGTGTGAAACACAGTTAGGACAAGCGAGAGTCGGATTGTCTTTACAAATGTATCTGTGGCATGGCTGCTGTGCAACATCATTAACCCAATTCTCCTTTTTCGTGATTTTTAGAGGGTGATAGATAAACGTTCTCATGGTGGGCTCGAGTTGACCCTGAATCGGGCCTGTTATTGGTACCTGTTCCGATTCAAGCGCTAGGCTGAGATGGCATTTGTCACAACATATCAAGGTGCCACCTTGGAGATGCCCATGTATGGTCGTTGGTGCCCGCTGTGAGGAGGCCTTTATTTTTAACTCGCCTTTCTATGGTTTTCTACGAGTTCAGGGGGGTCAGCCTTTTGTGCTTCTCATGCCCGATAGTCAGGAGCTCAGTGTTGCGAGTCAGTCCGGCCCGGGGACGTCGTCATTTCCAAAGGTGCAGCAGCAGAGGTATGAGGAGTAATTAACTTTATAGAGCATTAAGGACGATCCTCGCATTGAAACGACCGAATACTGAATTGGCGTCCCACTTAAAACGAGGATGCGTTTGGCCTGCAGTACGGGTAAAACGGTTTGAAAAAAAGCAAAAGAGCGGAGGGCGCGCATTGGCAATGATGGCAGTGCTTTAGAGTCAGCAGGTTTTAACGCTTCAAATTAGATGCCCACCGTTTGTTTTAAAGGCTCACAGTTTCCCATTTCGCTCGCAGCTTCCCCGTCGTCTTCATTTAGGACGTTGAAATGCTTTTCTTTTATGCTGCTTTAGCGCAAGACAGCAGATTTAAAATCTCCAAATGGCTGCTCCTGCGTGCGTTCACTTCATGTCGATTGCCAACTTAATTAGCTGATTGGAAGAGGATTACAGACGTGTGAAAAAGTCAAACTCCACTCCAAAGTGGGCATTCCTGGCCACTCCAGATCGGTGGGTGACTGTGCTTTGTAGCGGGGGGTAACTGGCCCAAAGCAGAAGGGCAGCACGTCAGACACACTGTACAATCCCAGGAGGAGGAAGACAAACCAAAGAAATAAAAGAAAGAGGAAGGCTTTCACTGGGAGAAGAGACGTCCTTCAGTCAGGAAGAAGGAACCTTTGCTGTACATGAAAGAAAAGCTCCGGTCTAGAGAGACACGAGGATGGCAGCTGCCACAAGACCACATGGGTCATCACACTTCTGGATTTCCTCCTCCATGAAGCCCTGAACTCAAGCATCGTTGAGGTCTGCACTTCTGCTTACCCCACCATCGAGTCTACCCATATTTCTTCTGTGCTTACGTTGAGCACTGAGGTGCCACCTATGATAAAGGTACTGGGTGGCACAGTGGTGGACTGGTTTGTACTTCTGCTTCATGGCTCCAGCGTCCCAAGGTCAAGTTGTCGTCTGAGTGGGGTCTCCGTGTCTGGCTTTCCTTGGGGCACACCGGCTCTCTCCAAAACCCTTGAAGAGGTGCAGGATAGATGGATTGGCAATTCCAGTTTGACCCCAGTATGTACGTTTGTGTGGGCGGGTGTGATGGACTGGTGTTCTGCTTTGTGCCACTTGTGAGACTCTGAATTGGATTAAGCTGCCTTGTGAATGATCTGCCCTGTTATGCCAAGGCTGCAGTTTCTTTATTTCACAAACGGGGTCGGTGACGCCAAGAGTTTTGGGTGGGCTGGGCTCTAACTGAGATTGTGAAAACACAATTGCTTTGTCATCATGAACCCTCCCCAAGTCCCACCTCACTTGCCCAACTTGGCTATTGTTCGCCTCTCCCATGTGAACGGTGCCATGAAGGTGGCAGTGACTCTCTCATCATCCTTTTACCTCCAGACTAAAGACACGGGTTGAGGTTACACTTTGTGCCATAAGCAGTGCTCCATCTTGGGCATCACGACGCCCTCCGTGATCTACGTGCACATTTCAAGGTGTACCTCGTTCTAAGATATCGTCCATACATCGTGCCCACAATTCCTATCATGGCCATGTCCCTGTTGTGGTGCGACTCGCATGAAATCTGGTTGGCTCTTCAGTGGAGCTCCTGAATCACAAGGCCCTGGAGGTGCGTGGATGTGACACAAACCGCTTGTGCTCGTTACGCCTTGTCGAGTCCATGGGAGTTAGGGTTAGGGTTAGGGTTATGGGAGGTACACCTGATGAATGGACCCCTCTGCATGTTCACTGCTGCTCCTGGGCCTCTGTCCATTGTAGTGCACCTTTGCAGTGTGCGTCTTGTTGCTGGCAATGCCCAGGCAGCACTACCAGCTTTTAATCTTGACGTGCGTGCAAGCCGTTCATAAAACAGCGGTGGGTCTGTGAAAGCACAAAGTCTCCCAGACGGTAAAGCGAGTAGCGAGAGGCTGCAGGTGCCGTAGAGTTCAGAACCGTGCCAAACAATTGGGATCTTGAAAATCAAAATGGCCAAGGCCCGGAATCAGCAGAGGGCCCGTCGTGGCTTTCTGAAATGTGATTAAAAGCTTTCATTGTGTAGATCGTCGGTGAGGAGTGTGTCTGCCTAATCAGAAGCAAATGTAGCATGAATCAGACTGGGGACCTCGAATGTTGATGCAACCATTAGATGAGAACATTAACCTCTTGGCTAAATATTGTGCTTCATTTACCTTCCTTTGAACTTGCAGTCTGGCGCGCCTCGTCATTTTTTCTGCTTGTTCACAACAGCGAGCGCCGTTTGACACTAATGATCGTACACTTTTATGGTATGCATAGCAGTGCTGAAGCCGAATGGTTCAAATGAGTGATATTAAACCAATGGGCTGCTCTGTCCCGATCTCCTTTACAGGCTTCATTATCCTAACACATAAAGCTCCAATTCTCCGTCTGCGGCTCCGCTGACTGCGCTTTATTGGTGTCTTGTTAGCTCTGTAAAGCGCCTTGCCATGGCACATTGTGTGGGGGCACTAGACGAAACAAAGACTCGGACGTTACACCACCACTCAGTCCATTAGAGGGAGTTTGGAGAAGAAGAAGGGGCAGAGAGGGTCAGGCCTTCCGGTGGACCTCCACTGCACTTTGGTGCTCAAATCCCCTGTTCACCTGCTACTTCCATCACAGGGGGCTCTGCTAACTGGAACCAGTGCCAACACTGGGTGCAGGACAAGATCCAGTCCTAGCTGAACCAATGTGGGCCAACATGTAGGCCTCTGGCAGGTGGAAGGACACTGGAATACTGGAGGAAAAGCCATGGAGTCATAGGAAGGAGGTGTAGGTGTAGGGTCCACTCGGCCCATGACTAGCGTGGGCACTGAACCCAGGGCAGCAGTAGAACACACTGTGCCCTGTGCCTACCGTTGCCCTCTTCGGCACTACATTTAGGGATTTTCAATATGTCCCTGTTCACTATAAATACTTCACAATATCTTGGAGTGTTAGCTCAAGTTTGTCAGGATGATGAAATTCTAACCTGCACGTCTCCTCAGAACACGAGATTCGGTTGGGTCACTGCGCCATCTGAAATGCGAATCAAGAAGGGACGCCATGCAGTTCATGTTGTACAACCAAACACCATCCCAAGGCACTCGACAGATCTGCGGCCATCAGAGAGGTGGTGGCTCGTCGTGGGATTTCAAATCAGACAGGTGGAGCTCAGCTGCTTACCAGTGTGCCACCCTGCCTCATTTAAGGCCCAAATGGTGTGCCGTTATTATTTATCAATCAGAACACACAAGCCATTCCTATCTAAAACATCCATTCATTATCCAACCCACTATATCCTAACTACAGGGTCTCGGGGTCTGCTGGAGCCAATCCCAGCCAACACAGGGCGCAAGGCAGGAAACACGTGGGGTAAATCACCACAGGGCTGCCTGAAAACAAGAAAAAGAAAAATGTGAAATAGCCATTAGCCTGCTGACATCCACTCGGCATTTTTAGATTTTGCCACATGAGTTTTGTTGACCACATTTCAATGTTAAAAAGATAAAAGGATGTGCCTCATAGAATATGAAGAACGCATTAGACAGCAGAGGCAGAGAGAGGCCTGCTCCGTTACGATGCTCAACATTCAGAAATTAAGCACAGCTGAAAGGTGAATCCACGTCACGAAGCGAGGAAATGTCGAGATGCACAACCTCCGTCTCTCTGCTGCTTTTCATCCTACCCGTCATTTTCCTTTTTCAGCAGCCTCATGACGTTTCCTTTTGCTGCTATTTAAATGGTCTCGAGTGCTCTTTGCTCCGGTGGCACTCCTGCACAGTTTGTCCCCACTGGGTTCCTAAATGCAGCCTCGGGTTGAGACCCCACACCGAGTGCAGAAAGAGACCATCTTATCAGGTCGAGCCAAAGGAGAAGTCGCTCGGCTCACAAGGATTTCCTGACCATCCATTCGTCAAAGTGGGCTCATTCCATTCGAGTCCAACTTCCCATGTAGGCAATCGGCCTCCAGGGCGTCAGACCCCGGCCACCTCCCAAAGCGTGCTGGTCTCAATGTGGTAGTGATGGGAGCCTGAACAGAGGCCAATCCTATCACAAAATCTTCCACCCTACCAAGAAGACACATTTCGATCCTCACAGGGGCAGATTTTTGCTGCAGATCCACCTCGGCCTACAAACGGGTCCAGGGATCGGCCTCAACACAAAGTGCTGACGTGTTTTAATGTCAGTATGTCAGGATTGGCCATCTCCGGGTGACCTCTAGGACCTGCAGCACGTGTCTTGTCACCTGACAAGTGTGCCAGGTCGTTCCTGTTCACGGACCCTAACCCTGTAGGACTGGGATGCCTTTGTAACCCTTGCTTTGTGAGGGCTTTACATTTTCCTGAGTTATGGTTTTCGAGGGGTTTGATTCACGCCAATTCTATTTCTATATCTTGTGTATTTCCAGTAATTTAAATGATATGAACATTTCCATCATCATTTTTTAGGTATTTTCATGGCACCATTGTATGTTGTTTTCCAGCAGAGCTCCACCATTTTGAGTTGATTGTGGTCGTTAACGCTGTTAGTAATGCCACCAGTCGGTTCTCTGGACGTTCTTCCACTGCTGGCATTAAAGATGGTGACTCGTCCAGGCATTGAATAGAAACCTTCAGAAGCCTTTTACTGGTAGGTGGGTAGGCAGGCAGCTTTTCTGAAGGTTTGTTTCCATGTGGTGTCCAGATCACGCACTGCCATTTTGACTTTTTGATCTTCTCGGTTTTGACTTTACACATCCGCTCTCCCATTAAGCTTCCCATTAACTTGGAAGGCCACAGTAAAGATTTTGATTTTGATTTCCTCAGTGAAATTACTGCAGAAGATTGAAAGGCAAATGTATGCAAGAATATAAGCAAGCACCGTCACAACTGCCATCATTCCGATAAAATTATATTTATGCATGGTGCTAATGTCTGCATGATATATTTCTGCATCTCTCACAACATCTGGCAGCATTTTGTACCAAAAATAGCAGCCACGCAAATAGAATCGTGCTCCAAAGTTCATGGGCTGGGACTTTTACAGTACAATTAAATTCTTGGGGAAATGGCCTGGGATTATTCCTTCTAAAACATCTCTGTGTGCCCTCTGCACTTCACGGAGTCTTCTGCAGCTTTGTGGCTCGTGAGTTATTTCTAAAACAACTCATTGTCATGAAGATCATAAAAGAATGAAGGAGCTCAACCCTTCAGGGCAGGTAAACGGAGGAAACAGGAACGAGCAGGCAGAGGTCAGAGCCAGAAACTTCAACGAGAACATTCAGACGGCAAAACCCAAAAGGGTTAACCTCTCCTAAACATAAAAATAACAACGTCGACGATGACAAGGACAGCTAGCACAAGTGGCCGACTCATCCCTCAACCCTACTAATGGTGATGGACCTTTAATACAAAAGAACACACAAAGTAACCAGGAGTTAAATGCTCCACTGAGTGAGGCATCAAATGGTGGAGAGGGTCTTGGGACAGGAGCTCCGAGAGTTGGCAATGTCACGGCCCTCTCAGAATGTCACATGTCACCAGTCCTGCATTCTCGAGCTCGCCAAAGGCACCATTACTCTGTTGTGTAACTTCATAAACTTCTATAAGTGAATTTTTATTGTCCGGGAATCCTGGACTGGATAGGCACTCCCTAAAAAGATTTGCTTTTTAAAGTTAATCTTAGCGACATGGCAGGCGATAAATACAGTACATAAAATAAAAATGTGTTTCAAATCTTTTCATATACATCAGTTTTACAAAGACACAGCTCAGGCCTAAATAGCCACGAGTCGACTCCTACTTCCTCATGCTTGTCCGAATTCATCCACAGCCACATTCAGCAAAGCGACGGACTTTCTGCCAGGAATGAAACTCCAACATCCACACCTCTAGCACTGCTGTGGACCAGAAATACAAGGAACCAGCAAATCTGGAAGGCGGGCATGACTGCACATAACAGGCTGAAACCGACTGTCAGGTTGGCCTTTCAACGGCTCATCATTTGCATTTATTTGCTTGGCAGACACTTTTATCCAAAGGTAAACGTAATCGAGTAACGTTAGCCAGGGGGCTGCTTGTTCAGCAAATGTGTAATAGGACCGGGAACAAGAAGTTGATTGTCACAAGTGAAAAAGATGAAATAAATAATTACTTACAATCAAAGATTACACTCAATGAAGCCATTAATCGTAACTAATAAATTAACCAACAATATGAAAGATCACAGAGCAACTTTGATTTTTTCAATCAGTTAGCCAGATATTCACAGAACAGAAGGGTCTTCAATTGCTTGCTGAATACAATGAGGGAGTCCGCAGTTCACATGGAGGTGGGCAGCCCATTCGCGATACCACACAGACACTGTTCACTGGCAGACCCGAGTGGGTGAGGTGCACTTTACCAGGGTCTCCATTTGCACTCGGGTGCTGACCCCTTGACCACTCTTTAGACGAGCATCAGGGATTTGAACTCCATGCATGTGGCTAAAGGGAGCCAATGTAGCGACCTGAGGAGAGGAGTGGCGTGGGCCCGTCTCGGCTGGTTAAATACAAGCATTCTGGACCACCTGCAGCGGTTTGATAGCACATTTGGGCCAGAAGCAAGTTGTCCAGAAGGGCTTGTCTCGGCTCTCTCCGATCACAGCACTTTAAACACTCCCGGACTCTAAAGGACGGCCTCACGTCCCAAACTCTGACTTCCCACTTGTGCCAGACCATGTGATGCTGCGGGCTTCTCCATGTGAAAACAGTGGTGCCCATCTCAAGCGCCTTCTAGTTAAGGAACTTGAGCCAAACCTTCTTTTTAAGCTGATATCTGAAGCACACACTAAATGTGGTTTTAGAAGTTGCCAGAAGCATTGAAGAGCCAATGACTTTATTAATAAAAAATAAATAAATAAACAAATAAACAAACATTGTCACTACCCAGCAGGCTTCAGCCGGTGTGCTCCACTTGTGTGTCCTAATCAAACAAAGGCAGGATGCACAACAAAGATCTCAAAACGCTTGAAGGTCTTAAACAAGTGGGGCGTCTTTCAAAGCTGGCACAATAAAATGTGGCCTAGCCACGGTTGGAGACTCGAGACCCCTTCAGATAGAGTGGACCGTCGTCTCGTAATGGACTTCTTTAAAGTAGATGGGGCCCGTGGACACTGCCTTGGTGTTGGAGTCTGACACCAAGTGCCTCACCTTAGAGTCGCATGTTATACGTGATGCATTATTGCCGTTTTCTTAAACACATTACTTCTAAATAAAGTGAGATGAACAAAATTAATGGAACACCAAATTCTACTCAGAATGCCGACTTCGAGACCACGAATGTCAGGCCACTCAATGCAGAGAGTTAAGAGGCTATCATCCAAGAGACATGTCGTTTGTGTAACTCATCGGTTTCTACCTGGCAGCCGCAAGACCGTGGCATTGATGTAAGGGCTACAGAAAAAAGCAGACCCACGCACAGAAAGTGCCCACCTGCCCACTCCCAGTTAGGACAGCTGACTGCACTGTGTGGGCATCAACTGCTCTGTGGATCGAATAAACCTAAATGGTCCGTCATGCCTAATTTGGACCGTAACAGGACTCTGCGTATCTGAAAGCATGACTTTCATTTGTGTGAACTTTGCCCTTAATTAGTGTCCATCTCTACAAATGAGGTCCCCTGTAGTCGTTCTCTTCATAATTTAAACACTTCATTCGTGTCACCTCTTAGTCTCGGTTTGCTTCGACCATGAAGGTTTTTCTCTTCCCCACTGTCATTTTCCTGAATCTGCCTAGTTAATCTTCTCAGGACTCTCTAGTGTTGTTATGTCTTTCTTGTAAGATGGAGACCATGGAGATGCGGCATTACACAGATGCAGTATGACCTTCCCTACCTTGTGCTGCACACAGCAGCGTGCTTTATAACTTCCCAGTCACCACTCTAATAGCGGCTGCCCACTGCCTGGATGTCCACTGGGAAGGCCAGGTCCTTCTCTCAAGTCTCAGACCTCCCATTGTGTATAAACTTCTCACATTCTGACATCCTGCAGGCTACGCTTTACGCTTCCTTCCATCACAAGTTTGCCCTCGGCCGCCCGCTTGACTGTCCCGACTCCTAACAGCCGATGTGGAGTTTTGGTGAGCGCCTGCTGTGCTGTAATTCGCCCAACGCGGCCTCGCCGGCAGGCTCAGCTCATTTTACCCGATGGATGAGATTAAACGTTACAAGCAGGTTCAAGCACACTTTAGATCTTCGCGTTTCAGGAGGAGCGCTTGGCTTCATTACTTTCCTGGGCAGATAAACCAAATAAGACAGACATTCTTCCAAAGCAGAAAGACTTTTCTCACCAGAAGCCGGAAAAATAACAGGGGGTTACATAAATGAGAGCAGGTGCACTCACGCAGAGGTAACTATTCAGCATATGTAAGTGCAATTCGAAAATCATTGTCTTGCAGAGAACACTCGAAATTGGTCCCTAATGGCCCTGCCTTTTGTCATATGGTCTTGATTATAACGCGAAAATTGCATTGCCATGCCTTTAGTGCAAACGAGATGGATGAATAATTGTTACGTGCATCGAATAACTCGTCTTACTCTGGGAAAAGCGACTATGCCTGCCTTCGCCTGCTTTCTATGGTCATCGTATCTCCCGCCTCGAAGTGCTGTCAGGAATCCTCTAGGTAGGTTATTTATCAACTCGGCCTGATAAATATGCATATCTCTTGTGTTGCAGGAGATTTTGCTGCAAAAAGTCTCTTTATTTAACTTGGACAATTATGGATTCTCGCCGTAGACAGGAGCGAGCAGCTCTTCCACTTTGGTTTTATATAGAAGTGTCACTGACCTCCCAGTTTGGTTTTGGAGGTCATCAGACGACGACACCGAGAACAGCAGAAATCTGCCTTTTCCTGTAAAATGAGCAGCGATGGAGTGTTAGGAAGGGAACTTTTCAAAGGTTCTCCTCTGCTGCTTGGAAACTGAAGCTTGCTGTTCAGATGTACGGTGGGCCATCTCACCTGCTGTAGAGGAGCAAAGGAGGAGGCCTCTCATGGCGGTGCCAGAAATTGGACAACATTTTCAAACTCTGAGCTGCTGGGAAGCTTTGATTTGGAATTCTTTACACGTTGAAAGACACAAGTAAATCAAAATCAGGGCTGAATGTGGGAGAAGAAAAGGTTACAACTTTAAATGTGATAAGCTAATCATCAGAAGGACAAGGGCTAGCGGAGAAGAATTAGCTCTGGTAGTAAAGGAAGAGAAGACCCATGAAACGTGCCACGTTTGGTGAGAAATCGCTCAAGGGTTACAAGCGTGTGTAGGTTTGGTCTTCACAATCTGCATCCCAAGGTTCTCACACCTTCTCACCCATTGTAGGGGGTTTTCTTGTTTTGGGGGTCTTCCTTGGCGGTCATTGCATCATGCATGGAGTTGGCATGTGTCACCATATCATTGGTGCCTAACACCCTGGAGACCATTTTATCAGGCTGTGGGGGGATGCACAGTACTGCAGCTGGTGTTTGGTTTGTGGCGATAGGGCAGATGAGCCCTCCAACAAATCAGGAGGAGGAGGAAGAAGAAGAAGAGTCTGCCATATTCATGAAAAGGACTGTGACGTTTGTTCCTACTTTAGTTTCGTGAATCTGGAGCCGACTTGAGCGGCAAGGAGGAGTCTGGCAGAGCTCTTGGTTTCATTTTCAGTTGGCTTGTTTCCACTAGCCATTTGTCGCCAGCCTCAGTGAAGAACTCAGGCACTTGGCCAAGGGGCTGCTACATCCTGCCTTGTTTTGGGTACCCGCTGAATGCCAGCTGTCCAGCCACTCGAGTGGCGAGGTGGTGATGTTCCTGGTCAGTTTGGCTAAGACTGTGGCAGCTGTGCTTCGGCTCTCGTTATGAAAGTGACCGCTGTGTTTAGCTGACCACTTCATAATGGGGGGCTGTGGTGGTGGTGGTGGCCTGAGGAGGGTCACTAAGCTGGTTTTAGCTCTTTGTCCGCACAGGGAGTGGGTGGCCAAAGGTTAAACTTCAAAACAATGACCTTTAGCATTAAAGTGACAAAAAGTAAAACACACACACACACCACAAGAAGAACTGTGTGCCAGCTATTGTGCCAAAGGTGAAGGGGAAGGCAGTCAGATGCCATTATACTTAGCGACAGGTTTTTTCTGCATTTTGTTTTTTCCTCTGCCATTTCCAACTTTAGGCTTCAGACCCCCCAGCAACCCCCCAAAATCCCAACTCCAAGGTTTTGAAAAAAATAAAGCTGTGCATAAAAACAAGTGGAGCGTCAGACATAAATGGCTCAGCCGTCTTCTTCAGACGTTAAATCCACCTGTTAGCTCAGCATTTCTAGTTTACTACTTTGACGTTTCCTTTTTAAATTTATGAAGGGAATCCTATGGCGATATTTCCGCACAAATCGCTCCCATTCACGTGTTGTATTTCGCCTTTTCTCTTATTTTTCATCGCCCCCCCCCCTTCACTATTTGGCTAAAATGCAGCCAGCCATTCACCTTTCTAACTGGCTGCTTTTCTTAATAATTCTCAGCTTTGTTTTCTTGTCATTCTTCCCTTACTTTACATATTCAGATGTCACGGTTTTCTTCAATGATTTATATTGAAACAGAAAAGACAAGATAGCACATGTAAATGTAAATGTTAACTTTTAAAAAACCCCACACATTCTCCACTGGCCTGAGTGTCAGGCTGCCCTTTGACCTTCTTGCTAAAGTTGGCACATCTCCCTCCAAACAAAGAGCTTTTATTGAGGATCAACTGGAACTAAACTCACAAGAGAGACCCTCGAGGTCCCCCTAGTGACAGGGGACTTGACACGGCGTATGACAGGCCAGGCCCAGGGAGAGCACACAAGAGCCATGCTGCTCAGCCAGCACTCCATTACTGAATCAAAGCAACTAAAAATAAAAATCAAATCAAATGAAATAAAATAAAACTAAGGAGCTGCAAGGCAAACACCACACAAGACGCATGAGAGCAAACCGAAACGACGTTAAACTTGCTGCCAGAAGCTGACAAAAACTGCACAACAGCTTTTTTCTTTCTATGTATTTGCATTTGATTTGCTGCTGAACTACTCTTTAACTTGCTCATTACATTCATTTAGTATTAAAAATATTTTGACTTTCCTTTAACATATCAAACCTCCCTACTCTCTAAAAGAAGCCAACAAGCTGAATGCATACCTGGCTTTGAGGCCTGCTTTTATAGAGGGGGAAATGGCTGCCATGATGTCACACCCTAACCTGCATAGCTACACCCACTGCACTCTGTGACCACGCCCCATGATGTCACCACAAGGCAGCCATCTTGAGTGAATTAAGAGAACAAAAGAAAAATGAAAAAAAGTAAAATGATAGAAAAAGGCACTGTGGGAGCTGACGCCCTTCAGCAAACAACACAAATCCCCACTGCAAGGTTCAAAACTGAGTTTTTATTTATTTATTTATTTTTATGTATTTATTTCCTGCTGTGCGCCTCGTAATATTTGTTGGCTGTGCTATCACATTAATTAGCTATTTGCCTCTCTCAGGCTGCATGGCCCCCAGTCAAAGTTTCTTGATCTTCCTCATTTTAATTTGCATCATTCCATTGGGATTTGGGAACATGAAAACAACAAGTCAAGAAATGAATAAACTGATGGAGTAAAGCGTATATTACGCTAATTTGAGAGCTGGAAACCTTCAGTGTTTGTATTTTTATCAATGAAGCGCACTTCCCTCCGCGTGTCGCGTGTTGGAAAGTCACGGCAAACTTAAAGACAACCTGACCCTGGATTTATTAGGGAAAAGCCACACGGCTTTAACTAAAAATTAGACGTTTGCAATGGCTCTGACATTTGATTATTACATAAGTTACAAAAAGAAGATGAAATCGATTAAATGGTACCTTTTGGATTTTCTACAAAACAGTAAAGCTGCCATTGCATCAGAGAAAGGACTAATAGCTGCAGTGTCTGACTTTGAGCACGAGTTATACTTTTGGTTTTCCCGCTGCTCTCCGTCCACTCCTCTGTTTAAGTCCGTGGGCTTTTGCTTAGTTTTCTTTTTATAGTTGCGTTCACGAATACTGCGACAAACACCTCCTGTGATGGCCCTGTCTGTCTGTCTGTCTGTCTGTCCACACAAAGCTACTCGTCTAGTTTGTAGAAACACCGCGAGCAAATCAGGTCAGGATATTTTGATTTTGAGTTTTGAAATTCTCCCACTGAAAAGCTTTGTCAAATTTGGAAACTTAAAACAGAGAAGCATTCTGTACAAGTCCTGGCTTAGTCTACTCAGGAGGCTCCTCTTCTTGTGTATTGTGTCTGATTGGCACTCAGATGCCACCTCACATCTCCTGCTGCTTGAAGTGAATTAAATGAGTTCTGTAAGGGCTGCGCTATACGCAGAAAGAGCTCAGGGCCACATTACCTGCACATAGTTACTGTAAAGAGCGGCCATCGTCAAGGTGACCTCATTAGTGACACAGGAGCGGTGTCGCTGCCCCAACGGGTCCAAACACAGGACGGCATCAGAAAGGGAACTGCAGATGAGTGCTGCGCCGCGGGGGCTCAGCTTCTGTGGTGCACAACGAGTGACAGGGTGACAGAATGACAGAGACGGGTGTGGGGTTGCAGCTCATCTGTGCTGTAAGAGCCATGTTTGCTTCTGTGTATCTTGAGACTAAAATTCAAATCTTCAAGGTTTCTGTCACCTTTGCTGTTCCAAGTATACAATAAATCAGTTCCTCTCAAAGTTATTTCTATAATTTCATCCACTTTGAATGTTACGCATCTGGACTTCAATGTAAAAACGGTTAGGCCTGAGCGCCTCTCGCGTTACGAGATAAATGACACTCGGGACACTGCCATCTAGTGAATAAAACAACATCAAGCTGCAAACAAACTGGGAATATTTCTAAGTATTTCGCCACTCCGCGGTAGCTCATCAATATTCATGAGTGGGGTGGAGCCTGGCGTGTGAGCAGAAAGCTGTAACGTGACTTTTACAACAAACCTAAACTGAACCATTTCTGGCAGGTTGTGTGTTAATCAGCCAATACGTTTTTAGCAGAGTTTAGATGGCAACTCTCAGTTTAGACTGGAAACGCAGAGAAGCCTTTAAATAGTCTGAGGATCTCATTTTCATTTCATTTTTTTTCCTATGGCTGTTTAGTTTTATTTTAATAGTTTCTTTACCTTTAGGGGGTTTGAGTCATGCAGACTTCAATTTCCACATTTATTTTGGGAATAAAAATTTACTTGAAGTAGTTAAAATATTGTGTCCTTTTACTACTAGTGGATGGTGTTTCCTTATGGACATGGCCATCTTGAAGGTGATGTCATCAATGTGAAGGTCAGAACGTCTACGACTTCCTCATCTGAGATTGCGGATCGAGCCTGAAGACTGAGTGCTGAGTCTCTGGTTTAAGATCCTCAGCTTCGCATTTTGACTTGAATTTTAGGGCCTTGTTTGTGATTTGCTCAGAGATTGGGTTAGGGTTATTTAGGGTTATTTAGGGTTATAAACTTCTCGCTGTGTCTGATGCTCTCCACGTGTGACTCGACGAGGTTTTGACCAACCATTCCAAGCACATTAGCAGTCCGACTCTATGGGATTTTGTGACCTCTGGCGTCCTGTCGATGATGAGTGCTGGTTACCGTCTTTTTATATCATTGCAGGCTTCGAGAAGGATTAGCACAGTGTGGCGTCGCCTTCCCTGAGTAACACTGAAAGGAATCTGCAGTCAACAATGGCTGCTACTCAAGTGGAAAATGCTTTCTGTCATTTAATGACTAATTCACGTAAAGCGAAAAGCTGTGCGCTGTTGGATTTAAGAATATCTACGATTAATCAAATTGAAGAAAAGATTTTGTAAGGCCTGAAGAATTCACTGCTATGCCAACACAGTACGGTAAGCAGTAGAGGAAGCGTCGTAACGGCCTCTCCATGTAGCCGGTATGGTTTTGTGAATTTCATTCCTTCCTCGTGGCTACCTTGTGTGCTTTTTGGATGGCTGCAGCTCTGCTTCCATGGCCTGTGTAGCTTTCAGGGGGCGTGTCTCCCAAGGTCGTGACCTGTGTGGTAATTGTGGCAACGGGTTTAAATGTTCGCTCATTTCACCGTGTCTTTATCTGAGCTGCCGACAACAAACCTTCCTAGAGAATTCCTTGCTTTTGTTTTCAGTTTCGGACTTTCGCTTCGTTTCTCTGACTTTGTCCTGCCGTTTTGTTTCCGTTGTTATGGCTCTTTTCGATCTGTCAGTTTGAACTTTTTCTTTTTCACGTCTTTCTCCTGTTTCTTCCTTTAAATCTTTTGTCAGTTTGCTGTCATCACAGTAAAGTTTGGTCTGATATAATATTTCCTGCAAGGTGGAGTGAAGTGGAGTGTCATTGTGGATCTGAATGTGAATGAGAAGAGAGTGGGGTGAGCTCTGCAGCGTCTGCACCGGCCTGAGTTTGGAAGGTGGGCTCTCGCCCATTCTGGATTCTTTAAAGGGTTCGTGTATCTGTTTGACGTGTGCAGCTTCTTTCCGGGCTGATTTTAATTTCCTTTTTTTGATAACACAACAGCAGTGAGCTCAAATAGTTATCTCTGTATAGAGTGAAGGATGCGGCTTGGGTCCGGTTTGACTCTGCGAGTGCTCCTCCTCCTCCTCCTCCTCTTCCTCTTCTTGTTTTGAACATCAGCAGCTCGGTGGCTTCACCCTTCACTGGGTAAAATGAAGCATCGAGGATGTGATCCAACGCAGCCTGACTGGCCCACTGGGTTCTGTTCAGCCATTTTTACCTGCGGCTTCGACAACAGACAGCAGGGCTGACTCTGAGTTGGTGTCTGCAACGACGGCGGCTATCAAGCCGTTCTGAATGGCCAACCGGCCGTAAACGAGGCAGCGATTTTCTTTTGTCAAATTTGTTTTACTTTCTCCTTTTTTGTTGTTTTCATTGTTTGTCTTTAGTTTTGTATGCAACTTTTCTGTGGTCCTTCTAGTTGTCTGCCTTGTTGTCTGTAGGTTGAACCAAGTGGGGCAGGACCACCTGACGCTGCTGTTGGGTAAGATCTGAGACCCCCAGCATCACTGTTTAGTTTGTGTCGTTTGGCTCCCTTTGGATTCCCTTTTGTATTTTTGACTTTTCTATTTTTCTCGACTCTTGTTATCGGTTTTACTCTTTAGATTTGGATTTGGATTTGGACGTGCTTCAGGCTTACGTTGAAAAGCAATGCTTTTGTCTCTTTTGTTTTGAACTCTTTTTAAAATGAACTTTCTTTACGGTTCTTACTGCCTTTTGGGCTCCATTTGCTTCTTACGTCGGAGGGCCAGGCTTAGTTAGTGTGTGTTAGGCCCGCTGGGAGCCCAATAATAATACGACCAGAAGAACAGGAGCCGTGAGACGCGTCTCTGGTTTGGATGGCCGTGATTTCCAGGCTTAGGCTCTTCTCAAGAGTGGGGAGCCGAGTCTCCTTCCCGCTGCTTGTCCTTGTTCAGGTGGGCGCCTTTTCCACTTTTCAACCTGAGCTATCAGAACACATTGAATCTTTGGTGGCTTTGTTTCAACAGTTTGGCTCATTTTAAACTTCGATGGCAGGTGGCAGAGGATGAGCTTTATCTTGATTTTTCTACTTACGTCATTAGCGGGTCATGGAGAGTTGAAAAGGTGCACCCAGTCCCCCCCGCCCCATACCAGTTTAAATTTGGTTATCAATGGATTTGCACCCTCGATTCCCCGTTGCAGACTTCAAGGTTTGTAATCTTGGACAGCAATGCATTCAGTCCCACACCTCATACTGCGTAAATGGCGGATAACTCAGTTGTTCGGAGCGTATCCTGCGTTGGCTCCATGTTCGCATTCTGATGTTTGACCACCAGTATGGCCTTTCTTATTCCAAGGGTCTGTGGCACTCAGCACTTTACCAACTCCATGTGTATTTTGCCCAGTGACATTTTCGACTGAGCTTTTCTTTTCTTCTGCTTTCCTCCATTAGTTGTTTTTCTCTCTTTTATATTCTGAGGTTCAGCCTGATATTTCTTAAATTCATTTTTACATGATGTTGCTTTACTTTCACGTGAGAGAATTCATTGTCCCATGGCATGAGGTGGTGCAGATTCAAGTCTCTTGGTGTCACGGGAGTCCAGTGACGCGAGGGCAGAGCTTACAAAGAAACACACCTGATGACTGGCACTAACAAGTGGGCCATTTCAACATCAAAGATAAACGAGAAGTAGAAATCAATCCAATGTTTGTATTTACGCACAAATTGGATTTGCATTTGTAGCTGCGTTTTCCCAAAGTTCTGCAGCTTTAACTCAAAAAATGGGATTCAACAAAAGCCTGACGCGCAGAAATGATTCCACAGACAAATATCTTTTAAAGGTTTAGTTAAGTTTCAAAGTAAAAACAGTCCACACAAAAAGAAAATTAAAGTAACAAAAAAAAAGAAAAATGAATGTTAAGAAAAGTTCAGTTCTAAGCTTAATCTTGTTACATTTCAAATCGTTCCCATTTCAAACGTTTCAGAACCATTTCTAAACGGTCAGAAAACTGTATGCTTATCCCATTTCTAACTTTAAAATGGGTCTTTCAGGTCCCTCTTTACTGGGACCAGTTGTTACCACAACTGAGCTTATTATCAATCACACTGTGTCTCAGTTATAGTAAGAAGGTTCTATCTCTTGATAACTTATAGGGGGAAAAGACTGTACCATAAGTTATGACTATGAAAGACATTTATTTATATTCTATTCAAATTAAGCAAACATTAATATGAGTTGAACTCCAAACTTGAACTTTCTAAGATTGGCTCTTCCAGCATTCTCTCCATCATTCTCCCTGGAAGTGCAAAAGGCTCCAATTTTGTTTTTGTAAATACGGGTTGGCAGTGGGCTGAGGTGCCAGGATGCACGGGTACACACACATTCACCCATGGCACTACTCCCCAAGAAGCGGGGGTCACCTGTCTTTCATGCCATTGGCACCACCCCAACCTTTTGAGTCCCTTGTGGTTCATTGAAGGTGCTTTGGTGGTGTTAGTGAACCCTCTTGGGATTTTTATTGTGCCCTCTTTGGGTTTTTGACCTCTGCTTCTCCCCTTCTCTTTGGATTTGATGGCCTTTTGTGTTAAGACACCTTCATTGAGGCCTTTTGGGCTCCTTGGAGTTTTTCTGTGTTAGTGAGCATTGTCGATAAAGTATCTTCTTGTGTCCATCTTGGTTTACAAATCAAAGGTTGTTCCCCCCATTCACTTGTGGAGTTTTTTGCTACAAAACTCCCGATTTCCTGACCAAAGCCATAGTGCAACAGAAACATGAAATATTAGGAGAAAAGCACAAAGCCATTCAGCGTTTCCCTACATGCGAGCAAGCAGATCTACAGATGAAGAAGAAGGAGAGCTACATTTGTAGGCGGTTCATGAACATCTCCCAAAGGCATCAAAACGGGCCTAACAGCAGGCTTTGCCGCTTGGGTTGCAGGTGCAGTTTGAGCCCGGCATGGCCGAGTACCCCCAAGTGATGAAGTGTGTCCATGTCGACTATTCTTTGGATGATTTAAATGGATGTCATTTCTGCCACCTCACAGCTCCTGACTCAAGTCCCAGTCCGCCTACTGGCTCAGAGGATTTTCTGTGTTCTCATCCAGGCAACTCCAGTCTCCCCCACTGTCTCACACCTGCATGCCGCAGACTGGTCCGGGGCCAGTGATTGTGCCCCACTGTGGAGTGGCGCCTTGCCCCTATGCCACATTCCAAGGGTGGCGAGGAGCAGCAGGTTGCCCGGTCGTTGGTCTTGTGAGGCCCCAAAGCCCCTTAAAGCCAGTGGAAGCCTTGTTGCCCGCTGCTGTGTTAAACTCAAACACACTCAAACATTCTGCCTAATTCATTTTTGATTCTCTCCCCAGAGAGGCCGGCAGATTTGCTTTGCCAGAGGAAGCATCGCGTTACTTCTCGTCAATAATTGATGCCCTTTGGTTCACAGAAACTCGGCCAAAAATCTCTAAATAGTTACAGACTGAGTAAATATGGCGCATCGCCACAGAGAGACACGATAGAAAACATGGACAGACGGACGGATGGATGGACAGACGCCCCCGCCAACATGCTGAACCAGAAGGTGCAGATCACTTTTCAAAGGGTTTGGTTCTCTTGACGTGTTCTTTTAATATTTATTATAAATGAATTGGCTTTAGATGCCACATCGGTGGTGTCTCATCGTATTGCAGTGCCAGCGTAGCGTAAAGCGCGTTGTTAAGTGTTACTGATAACTTCTACATAAATAAACATTGTTATAATGACACTAAACGGCCTCGGGGTCCCAGGTTTCAATGGCAGAGGGCAGGCCCTGAGCCGCTGGTTTGTATTTTTTTAAATTTATTATTTGAATTGATTTTAATCAGAAACAGATAACATTCCACAGAGTCAACTCAAATTTAACAAATCAAAGTAAAATTTGACCCACCCAAGAGAAGGAGAGAGGGGCCTGCAGCCACAGCTACTCTGTAAAAGGAGCAAGAAAGGCAGGGTGTCCTCTTCCCCTATAAAATGTTTATCCTAAAGTGTTATCGATTCAGTCCTGCCATATATTCAAAAAGTTCTGAACGGACCCTCTAAGTGATTCCAGTTTCACGTAGTTTTAGTGGGCTGGGATTCCTCCAGTCTAAGTTCCAGCAGTGAGGTGAAGCCCGTTAGAGTTTGTTTGTCCTTCTCCACTTTAAGCCCCTCTGGGTGCCCCCCATACACAGCTGTTAATGGGTTAAGAGGGACTGGGACACCAAGACAGGCAAAGCTTTGGGTCCAGAATGTTGTTAATTTGGTGCCCACCCAGTGAGGCTGGAGCTCGAGTTCAATGTTCGTAGGTTGGTTCTCACCCTGGAAACATTTTGGACAATTTTAAAGAAGACAAATGGCTCACCCTGCAGTGGGCTGGCACCCTGCCTGGGGTTTGTTTCCTGCCCTGTGCCCTGTGCTGGCTGGGATTGGCTCCAGCAGACCCCCGTGATATAGCGGGTTGGATAATGGATGGATGGACAAATGCGCTCGATGGCTTTCTTTTAACGTCCACACAGCCGATGACTTGTGTCGCTCAAAGCCCAACAACACAACGCTAACGGGCTCACTGCAGGCAGAGTGGGAGGTATGGAGGAGCCTCCCCTGTGAAAGTCTGTAGAATTGAAATCCTCCATTTTCAGTTTTGGAACTCTTGGTAAATTTCAAGTTAAAAGTCAAGGTTTGTAAGCCAAATTCAATGGAGGAACCTGCTGGCCTCATTACACCCGCGATTGCTGCCCGCTCACAGATTGGAGGAGCTGATGACCTGCCAGCTGAGCCGGCCGGGCACAATATGATGTGCCAGCCTGTGTGCCAGGAACAGGCCGAGTGCACCAATCGAAAGGAAAGCTGTCCAACTAAGGTGACCAAAAGAGTGGTAAATAGGCCAGAATGGACAATTAAGACTGCAGGCCCAGAGAAGGTCAGAAGAACAGCCATTTAAACTGAAGACCAAGAGAGCCAACAACTAAACAGAAATGTCAGACAAAAGTCGCTGGTCTAAACAGTAATGAAGACACTTATTAGCACTAATGAACGGGGTAGGACTACAAGCTGCCATCTTAAATGGGCAAGGCATGATGCCATAATGTGTCATGTGACTGCAGGTATTGATTGACTTCAAACTGCAAGCTACAAAGAAGAACAAACAAGACCACAGTATGGTGGCATGATGACGCCCCCAAAATAAACCAATAAGATTATTAAATGACAGCGCCAACACAAGAAGATGAAGATCTAAAGTCCCAAAAAGATTTTGACCCCAACACCCCAACTCTGCTCTGTCCCTTTCTCTTGTTCAGGGGATCACCAGCCTGGGCGCAGGAGGTCTCACTTTAAGCTTTTGTTTCCCAGACTCCATGTAAAAATGTGGAATTATCTTAAACCTGCTGCCCACTAGGTGGCTGGGAAACTAAGATTATGGCACTTAATGTCCTCCGCGTGCCTTCCACTACATGGATAAACTGGCCACTTACAGCGCCTCCTGCTGTCCAGTCTGGGATGTATCCTTTCTACCGATGACTCGTTTTCCTTTACAGCCACAGAATAAAGCGATGTGTGAGTGAGGAGCGTCCTGTTGGCAGCTTCTCATAAGCGACTTATGGCTAACTTATCAAAGTAGGTGCAACTGCCAGTTCTGGGGGGCTAAACAGGGAGAGCCCCCAGCATCAGCCGGACAAGACAGTGAACACCCAAACGTTCCCATTTGCATGCTGAGACTTTCCACTGGGGTCTTTTCACAAGCCCTGATGGATCAGGACTTGGATTCTCACCTTTCTGTTATGACACAGGTGCCCACCTCTTGCCAGCTGCCTCACCCCACCATGAAGTGCGTTTACAGAGAAAAACTTCTTTCCAGCCAGAGGAGGCAGACTGTGACCTGAAAAAGGCCGACGCGTACGTCCAGAAAATCGATTTCTCTTTTACTGATTGGTAGCATAAAAGAGTCTGAATGCCATAAAGTGAACCCAATTAAGCGTCTTCAAAGCAGACAGCGAGTTTGAATTTCGTGTATTAATGTCAGAACTGGTCGGCCTCTTTATGCATCACAGCGCCTAACTGCATTGGCACAGGGGGCCTCCAACTTTGGCGGTCCTTGCTCTTGCTTACAGGTTGTTTTTGGTAATTGAAGAAAAAAGAAACTTTACCAAGGGTGATGCCCACCAGAAGCAGATGGGCCTGGTGGTTGAGTGTGGACCCCCGTAATGAGCAATAACTGCCGGCTAGAAAGTTGTGCTTCACAGACATCCCTGCAGGCGAGGGGGCTTTGATGCCGTTCCGAGACGTGCGCGTCTGCTCAGCCAGTGGCTGCTAGGAGTGTGGTGGGCTGGCAACCCGTTTTGAGGTGACCCTCACCACGTGGAACCTGGCAGTTGGGTTAGATGGGTCCGATGCTGGCTGAAGTGGTTGACCCGTTCATTGACTTAATCTTTGTAATTCATTTCTGGATTTGTGTTTGTTTTTATTTTTTCATGTCTTTGGTGACATGGCTAGCATTGTCCTCGATTGGTGGGTTTTATGAGGGGGCCAGAGTGGTCATATTTAAGAATCAGGGGCTCTGGATGCTCCTCTGCCGCTCACTCATTGTGGTGCACTCAGTTTCTCCGCTGTCTCCAGGGGTCCTGCACCCTCAACCCACCCTCCTGTTCTTCATTACATCTGTTGTTGGGGTACAGTGGCATACGGGTGGGAGACATAGGGAAGCTGAGCACAAAGCCACAAAATCCTACAGTCCTCAGTGTTGAGGGCAGCCACCCACACTTCTGTCACCCTTGACAAATCCGCAGACTCCTCCCAACAAGACCCCTCCAGCTCTGTTTAAATGCACGTCTGAGACCCTAATGGGTTCACAGGCCACCCAAAACCTCCCAAAACTCTGGTCCGCCCTCTAGTGGTGACTAAAAAAATGTAACCCCAGAAGGGACAGTGGCACATCATGAAATGTGATGCCATTTGGGTGGTCCCAATGCATTTTGAGGAACCTGAGAGTCCCAGTGGTCAGCAGGGCTCTCCTAAAGGTCTCACTGTGTTCTCCAACCAGTGGTCTACAGACTGGTACCAGTCCCTTTAAAGTTTTGCCAGTCTGCCAGAGTCAGTGAGCTCCCTGGTGATGTTTTTTAGTCAATGGGAAAGTTTATTCAGATAACATTTTGAACAACGAATGACGTCGTATTCTGTCTGTACACTTGAAACTCCAAGGGGCAACCTGACGCCATTCCAATCTAGTGTTAGGCAATGTGGACCCTCAAAACTCAAAGTCAAAACTCCACGGAAGACCCACCGGCCACCAAACAAATGTTATTAAATATAAAAACTCTAAGGGGGAAACTCCTCTCATTTGATTTTGGACACTCGAAACTCCAAAGGGTCTTTTGTCAGTAAATGTGGACTTTTGGATTCCCACTGCAGCCACTGGCTGGACACGTTATGATGATGCAGCGTGAATATGTTTATTTTGTTTTCATCCTACAGGAGCCACGAAGGTTGAAAAGCGCCGGTCCAGACAACTTGTCCTCCCGAGTTTGCAAGGGTCTGAAAGTGTAGGCCAGAGACTCTCACAATGGCGCCAAGCCAGTCTCCATATTCCGGAGGTCATCGTGACAGCGTCCCGACGCCATTGTGTCACAGTGACCCTGCCGGCCGCAGTGTGGGCACAGGGAGGTTCGCCTTATGACGCTAACGTCACAGTCACGTCTCCGCGCGGCTCGAGAGAAGGAGTTGTCAGTCACACCTCTAGCTCTGTGATTCATTGGACCGAAGTAACGCGCTTAACTCTCTCCGGCTAGCCTTGCATTTT
This sequence comes from Polypterus senegalus, assembly GCF_016835505.1. Classification (NCBI taxonomy): domain Eukaryota; kingdom Metazoa; phylum Chordata; class Cladistia; order Polypteriformes; family Polypteridae; genus Polypterus; species Polypterus senegalus. Next base: position 104,088,197 of record NC_053169.1, on the reverse strand, counting down.
AATAAGATTTCCCCCAAAGATTAATGTGCCATCCATTTCAAGATTAAAACAGACATTGTGATTTCAGAGAAAGAGAAGTTATTAAAAAACACCTTAACGCCCACTGTAAACACGCTAATATTGCCAAGAGCCGATTACTCACGTGTAATTTATCTGCCACGTCCATTATGACATACCAGGCGACGACACGTGGCGGGTTAATTTATGTGCCGGTGGCGACGGCGGCGTGCCTGTCCGTCTCTTCTCCCGATACGCGCCGCCATGCGGACTTGTTAATCCGGCTCCCTTTCACAGCCTCTTCTTCTACTTTTAACACAATTGAAGCTTCTTCTGGTGAACATATCTATTCATTTACTGATGTATGCAGGGAATTAAGCAGAAATGCAGCTCGGCCACATCTCCGTCGGCATTTTGAAATTCAAATCGAGGACAGTTTTCAGCTCATTTAAGACAGAATATATCATCGCCGAGCTTCAGTGCCTCTAAAACTTCCAAATTGCAGGAGAAAATGGATATCATCTCTTGGTGGATTCGGCGCGCAGGAGGCCGACTGCTCATGCACAACAAATGCAGAGTGACTGCTTAATGCAGCTTTAAAAACTGATGAGCTGCTCAAGTAAACAGTTCTTGTAATATGAAAAGCAAAAGGATTCTGCTTGAGGATTTCTGTTCAAAAGAGCAGAATATCAAAAGGCGCAACAGCACCTGGGGAGCGGGCCTGACCCCTGATCTGCCGGCGGGACTAGGCCGAGGTTGACTGCTGTGCCATTGCTCTGTGCCTCTTCTTGGGTGGGCATGGGACTCTGCCGGGGCTCGATTGGAGGGCGGTGGACTCTCTGCTGTGGTCCCGATGGCTTCATTCACATAGACCTCCTGGGTGCCCCCTGGGGTGGCGTTTGGGGGCATGGCCAACCAGGAGGAGACCTCACGGTGAACCGGGGACACGCTGGTGAGACGGCTGTATCTCTCTCAGTCGCGCTGGGAATGCCTCCATTTAAGGAGGTTACGAGGGGAACATCCTGGCACGTTGGGTTAGACTGCTGCCCCTGTGACCGGGAATGTTAAAGTCTGTTTGTGTGGAGTTGGCACGCTCTCCTGGTGTTTCGGCAGCCGCATATGTGATGCTAACTGGTGGTGAGTGTGCCCTTGTGATGGATCGACACGCCGGTCGCTCCCAACTTTGAGTCCGCTCCCAGTCCTTCATTCCTCCACCTCCCCACTCTGCCGCCGCCTGTCCACATGATTGCCTTACCGCGCTGATTGTTTTAATGCGTTCAGACAAAGTGGAGGGGACATGCGGCCTTTCATACCGCGGCTGGTCCCCGTGCACCGACGCCTCAGCTCGGCAATTGGATTTCTCTTCTCATGTTAAGTAGTCTGATTGGAGGCAGATTAGATGTGCAGTAGCGGGACGGCCCCCCCACCCTCACCCCCGCCCCTAACAGGTAACGTCGGCACCACCGGGGAGGGACGTGGGCCTGCGCCAGCCGCCGGCTTAGCAGCACGTGCGCGGCTCTGGGCTTTGAGAGGAGCAGAATGTCTGTTTTGAGGACATCAGCAGGGGGCTAATGAAAAGGCTTTGTTGATTTTAACGAATTACCAGGCGCTGTCGCCAAAATAAATATAATCTGCTTTTTGGATTAGTTGTCACAGACGATTTTACCTACTAACGGTGATTAAAGAGCCCGTGCAGACAAGCAGCCCAGCCACTCTCTGGTGACCTCCTCCATAAAACGGCAATAAATAGAAGTAAATAAAGACTTAGAGCATTAGTTATCTGTAATAAACAGTGACACGCCGGCTCGGGCTCGGCCGCACTTCAAAGGGCGCCTTTTGTGAACGGCGGGCACGTGGAGGCCGAGCAACGGGCCGCATTCAGCCTAACCTGACGAAGAGGCACCTGTGACAAATGACCGAGCGGGAGCGAAGCGGGGTCTTCTTCATTTGGGCCGCTCGGAGAGAATTAGACACGAAAACGACGGGCCGCGCGGATTTGGATCCCACTTTGAAAAGACCATCTCTCACCATTTTGTAGGGATTAGAAGCTGTTCCCTCTGGTGAATCATCTCATGGGCAGCCTGTCCCCACAGTCACCGCCCTGTCATTCTGGTGGGTGACCATTAGGGGTCTGTCTCTGGAGGGTGCTCTGTCAAATAAAGGGGGTCTTGTCGAATCTCACTGTGAGTGGAGATGGGGGGCTCGTAAGGTTCTCTTGTATTGCGGAAATGGGATGAAAAACGAGCAGCATGAATGACATGGACGTTATAGGCAATATGGCCAAAAGCCCACAAGAAAGTCGTGAAGAAGGAGGCAGCAGGTGGCACAGAATGCACTGGACAGTCATGTGAACAGCTGGGTCCCCGTGGCACTTCGAGTGCCATCCCTCTGCTTTGTCTTTTTCTTCTGACGCCTCACATGAAGGTCCCCGCACTGTCCTTCTGGTCGACATGGACTGCTGCGACGCTGCCCAACATCCTTAACATCTCAACCCCAATCTCCCATATCGCCATTGGCCCTGGTGGCACTGGGTGCGGCCTCACTGTGGTGCCAGTCTGATGGGAGGACACCAGTGGGCTCAGAACACGGCTGCCCTCATTACTGGGCCGCTTCCTAACCAGTTCAGTGTAGGGCGTGAAGAGCTTTGGGCCTCCGCAGGTGTGCACCTGGTCATAAATGAATATAGTGGTCCCGTCAATTGAACCCGCGTCTTTGTCGTGCCACTACCCAAAACCCCCCACCTAACCGGGGCTTCAAGGCTTTAAGACACCGGCCATCCTCGGCTTCACATTTATGTGCTGCAACTGCTCCATCAAAGCGGGCCGGCGGCGTGCAGGGGGGACTGGAAAGTGAAATGAGGAACACGTCTTAAAACTGAGATCTGAAAGAAAAGAACAATCAGCCTCCCCTGACAAACGGTTCAAAAACTCTTAAGACTGCAGTTTAGATGTGTAACGTCACGCCGAATACCAATGAAGGCGCTGTCACTCTCCATTTTCTTGAAGCCCTTTTGAAGTTCTCTTCTAAGGTTCCTCATAAAGAAGGCTGCAGGTGTCTCCACACTCACGCTGTCCTTACAAACTGAGCCGCGGACAGGTGAAGTGGACATCGGGGAGGGGGGTGAAGGCTGGCGTGGGGGGCAGTGCCACCTTGAGGTTTGTTTGTTTACAAATCGTACACTTTGGTACCACTATTGTGATTATTATGATTATTTGGACAATTGCAGCACAAACAGGTAAAGTGGTGACGCGGGATTCAGACGTGGGGGCCTGTGCCCTTCATTAGTGAACACTACTGCCAAGTGTGTAAGAAGTGGCACAGGTGGCAGTGCTCACCTTCTCCATTGGTAACTTTATGGCTTTATATAGTGCCTTTCAGCGATGAATGCCAAGCGTTTTGCAGATTCAGAACCCCAATGCAGTTGGAGGTGCAGCTTAGGGGGTTGAATGAACGTAGCTGCATAACGTAACAGTATATAGCGCCTGTCAGTTATGGATGTCATCCCAAGTCCCTTACAGCATAACTGGAGCACAAGGAGATGAAGTGGTACACTCTGAAGATGGCGACAAGGCAGTTGTATATAGCGCCTTTCAGCAGTCCATGCCAGTTTTTAACTGGTAAAGCTTCAGTTAAGGCGAGGTGCCCAGCTCGGTGGACTGTGAACTGGCACTGTCGTTTGACGTTATATAGTGCCTTTTAACTGTAAAGTGTTTCTCAAGCACAGAACTGTAGAACGATGGGCACAGTGGGCACCCTGCTGATTCAGAGGAGGGCATTCAAGTGACGTGACCGTGTAATTGTATATAGCGTCTTTCACCAAGGCAGGGCACTTGGTTCCATTTATTTTTACTGTTTAAATGGCGGCCCAAGCAGGCAACGCGACTCCCAAGGGCGGCAGGTAGGTCAGAGATGGGAGTCGAACCCGACATCCTGGTGCCACCGGCTCGCTTTCTCTGGACTTTGTCTTCTGCTCTCTTTTCGGCTTCAGCGTGCAGCGATGATATTGGCAGCTCAGGAAAAGTCATCGGGTTGTGCTGAGCGTCAAAAGTGCACCGTCGGCAAGACGTTATCGAGCGTGAGCCGCGCGAGGGGATCAGCGCTCCGTGGGCCGCGTCCCGGCTCATCTCTCGGTGCAGAAGAAGCCCAGACGTGGCCGCTAATGGATCGCAGGGCATTTGCTTTTGATGCAGCTGCCGGGGTTAAAGAGCTGCGCAGCGGATTTGCCGTTTAATACCTTCTTACGGTATTTGTCGTCTTTCCCCCCACCGCCGTGGATTACTGTTTAGGGCGATGATTTGATGGAATCCTGGAGTCGGTTGTAGAGTCGCCAGGCCTTCATTTGCGTTTCAGAAATTTGTACATCCTGTACGTCAGCGGGGGCTTGTTAAATCGCTGCCATGTTTAGGCCTCAAAGTTCAGCATTAGCATTCGAATTATTTCATCGTCTATTCCTAATAGAGCTTCCTGAGCACAATGTGATAAGTAAAGCCAAGTTTACTTTGTTAATCTCGCCATTCCCAGCAGGGGAGAGAGATAAGAGGGGAGGAAGAAGAATCGGGGGTTAAAAAAAGATGCGTTCTGCTTATAAATCACCAAAGGAAGTAATGAGCCAGCCAGCCTGCCACGGGCCCGAGTGGGCACCGCTCGCCTTCCAAAGGCCCTGGGCAGCCTCGGAGAATGGAGCCGACCCTCCGATTTCGCCAAGTCGCCTTTCCTTTTTATTCGAATAAGACGCGGCTCCCCCGAGAATCCCTCGTCTGCATGTTTAATTGACACGCGTGTGCAATAATGTGCAGCGCTGGCTTTCATTTGATTCAAATTGGCCGACAGTTTGGGAGATTTGGTTTAAGTAATTCAGGGAGTTCTTCTCAACATTTCATAATGTCTCGTCTCCAGCAAATGTAATTTTTTTGAACCCTCCAGGTAGCATTTTAACCTGTGCTATGCACAAAGAGCGGCGGCTTAAGTAATATTCCGTGAAATCCATTCCGGCTTGTTAAAGAGGATAGGACCCCTGAGATAACTTGAAATACGCTGGCAAAGTGAGAAGCGCCCAGAGAACCAAATTATCTCTGATTGCTCTTATTTACCTTACGTTTTCATTTGCCCCGTAACAGGCTGCCATTTAGGGCATCAGATCTCTTCCTGAAACAAAAATACATTTACGTGGGGCGGCTGAGAGGAGCCTCGAGGCAGAAGGCCAGCCAGAGAGACAGACCTGGCAGACCCTGGCCCGTCGCTTGGCTGGCACTTTGTGTGCCATTCAGCGCTCGATGAAAATCGTGCGCCAGGTCACGGACCTAAAGCTACTTCTGCAAACATTTCCCGATGACGCATTTTTGCTCCGTGCCTTGCGGCTTTCCCAGACCCAGGGGTCTAAATGGAGGGTTGAGTAGTGGCAGAATCAGAGGGTGTACGTTTCATTTCACGCACACACCAGGGGGCGCTGCTGTCCATCCTCCCCGCGTCTGTCAGCCCCTCCTAGAAGGCGTGCAGTGAAGTTTGAAGGGCGGCCCTGAACCGGCTAGTATAACGGAATGAGTGGACGCCGCTGCCGGGACGGGTCCCGACTCACCACAAGCCTGACGGCATCTGAGCCGCTCATCCAATGAAAACAGGGCATTTGGTGCGTCCGAAACGCCAGGCGGCCCTGTAGAGGACTCGCATCCTCCCTGTATTTGTACGGGGATGGAAATGTGGGGAGTAAACCACAAGAAAAGGATTATATTTTTATATTATGTACATTGGAGAACCAGCAACAACAAACCAAATCAAATTCGTAAAATATTGAACAATTATTCGAAAAGTAAAGCTGAATAAATAAATAAAAAATCAATCATAAGATAAAAGGTAAAGTACAACGCCTGCTTAGCGGAAAGAGCCCAAAAGTTGATAGAAATCATCGTTGTATGCCAAATTGGGTTGGCACAAGCCCGTGAAAGCAACTTGGCTCTTTTTCTTTCATCCGAGTTTCCTTAAAATGAGACTTTTAAGACCCCTCAGTGCCTTTTAACTTGCAGGGCCACCGCCGTCCCTAAGATGGCGGCTCCTGAGTGAACATTTCTTGCTCTTGCTGTCCCATTGGCAGGACATTTTTAAGCAGGTCCTTCAATTGCATTTGTCCTTCTTGCTCCCCCTTGTGGTTGTCCAGAATATCACCAAACTGCAAGGGCGGTGAAGCAGGTGGCACAGGTGTTGGAGGAGCCCACCATGGTGGAGGTTTATTGGCGTCTCCTCGGGAGTGAAGTGTGATGCATTGGCAATGGCCATTCTTGAAATAGGCACATGGGCTGGCATTACGCGAGAAGGCGAGCGTGTGAAAGGGACCTGGCATCACAGGGTGTGTGTTTGGGTGGCTCGTGTCCCCGTCGGGCCTTTAGGTGCAGGTCGATTTTGGGGTTTGCTCTGAGACTAATTTGTTTGTTGTCTATTTTGCACTCTGTCCGTCCTTCTGTGGACTTCCTCCGGTGCTGTTATGTTAGACCAACCTTCACAGGGCACTGCAGGCGAGGCCTCACTAGACCTCCCTATAGGACCTGACATCCCATTAGTTTAGCTGTGTGGATGTGGGCAGTCAAGAGTCCACCGTGAACCCCAGGTCCTCCTCATCAGGTGAACATTTGAGTTTCTGACCTCCCTTCGTGTGTTCACATCTCACAGTGTGACGTGTTCTGTTCAGGTCCGCCTGTAATGGTTTGGCTCGTCCTATGTTGTCATCGCCATCGTCTTTCTCCTGCTGTTGCTCTTACTTAGAGGGGCGATTAGCACGCTCAGGTAAGAAGCCCACTTTTAACACCTCCGAATTCTGTCTCCAAGGCGACAGGACATACGTTGGTGGCCTTGATTGACGTCGGGAAGTGTCTAAAATGTGTGGGCCAGACTTTATAGATGTCATCAACACTGAAATGGAGCGACTGCGCCGAGTTTGGGATTCGAATCGCATCTCAGTCCCCTTGTGCCCCACCCTGGTACTTTATGCCGCTGAGCTGAAGTCTTGAATGGCTGAGCATGCTGCCCGGCGCGCTGAAATGGAAACAGCCTTTATTTTAAGCTCCTCCAGAGTGCGGCTGCATTCTTTGCCAGTTTCTATTCTTCACCACATTACCTCACCACATTAGCGCTTGCATCTCCCTCCGCTGGCATCCAGTTTCCACTCCATTCACCGTGGCTGAGGATCGGATCTCACGACCACTTAGGCGCACGATGATCTCTACCCAGGAGAATGCAAACACTTTCTCGGTCAAATCTATCGATCGCGCTATTTCTAGCCTTCCATTTCTCTCAATCAAACCCTGGTTGGGTTTCGGAGGCAAGAGTTAATTCAGAAATGGGGATATGAATCCATGCAACGCTGCCGAGTGTCCGAGCGAGCGCCTTTAGCGCCCGGGACCTTGAAGGACTTTGCACCTTTGCTGTGGCCTCTTGGCCGGCACCTTCACAATAGAAGTGATAAAAGTCCGAATAAGGCGTCGTCCGGTGGGTTTGGGCGGCACGAGCCTCCCCGTGTGGACGACGTCACTCCGAGAAGACCTACGAAGGAGGCGACCTTCTTGTTTAGTGGGTTCTTCACATCTCATCACATCTTCTGTCAGTCGGGTGGTTTGAATTTGTGCTTCTGACGAGCTCAGAGTTTCAAAGGAAGCCCTCGTTTACATCCTGTGTTCAGTTCTTTGATTGAGCCGTGCTACTTGGTGTCAGCTAATGGCACAGAATGTGACGCGCAGTCCTCCTCCTCCTGCTCAACCCCTCTTCTGTATGGATGGACGCTGTCCGTTTAGCAGCGCGCTTACGGCTCGTTCCGGCTCGATGATTCCCACAACTTCATTTGGTATTCATAGAAGAGAAATTTACTGCAATTCAGCTAAACAGTAATGAATCAAAGGGAAACGGGCAGAAACTGGGCAGCTTTCACGCCATTTTGGTGAGGTGTTTTTTATTTTCTCGGATTGCCATCATCGTCCCATATCGGGAAGACAAAACACATCCTCTTCGAAGAATTCAGGAGCACCTCGGCCTGCCAGATGCTTTGGCTTTCTTGTTTGTTCCCGTTGCATCTAAAAAGAAATGAACTCGACGTTCAGCCCTTGGATTTGCGTCGCTCTTCATTGTGCATCCTCTTCATGCCATTGCTCGCTCTAATTGTCTTCCTCCCACATTGTGCCCACCACCGTCATTCATCCACTCATCCATCCATGTTATGAAGGTCAAGGCTGGCTAAGGTTTACCCTGACAGCATCACATACGAGGCAGGAAAGAATCATGAAGGGCCACCACATTGTCACTCATGCCAGACCTCCTTGGAATTGTCAACTTGCTGAATGGGACGTGAGAAGAGAACTCTCATGGGCACTTGAGGAGCCCCCCCGAAGTTGGAAACTGAGCCCAGGTCCCCAGCGTGGACGGAGACCCTGCTAACTATGGCATCACCAAGTTGTCTTTTTGGCTAATTTGAAATTAAAATCCAGAACGGCCAGCCCTATCAATTACAGGATCACAGATCAGGTGGCAACCCACATCCTGGATGCCAGTCCAGTCCATCTCTGGGCACATCAGCAGTTTAAGGTCTTAATACTAATCAGGGTGGGGAATCCAGAGAAAAGGAAAATAAAACTAGCAAAGTCCAGGAATTTGGGCTCCCGAAGGTGGGCAGGAAACTAGATGAAAATCGGTCATCTCACCCAAGGTGCCATACAGAGCGACTGGCTTACATGATGTCTCATGAGGTCAGGTGTGTATGAGCAGGTCATGCTGGGGATGAAGAGGACTTGAGAAGACTCCCCTGAACATCCAAATGGTGTCCATGTAAAGCAGAAGAAGACTGGACAGGTTCTGACCCTCTTTACTCCTCAAGGGGGTCTTCAATACCAGTTCTACGTGGAGTGCCAATCCTTTGAGTGCCACAGTCACTCATGTGGCCATCTTTGGACAACTTGCCAGCAATGGAACCCAAATCATTCAAGTGGAGACATTTGTGAGGACCTTATGGTACTGGGGGGCACGCCGCCCGTGAATAGCATCTTTCTAACATGTGCACCATCTCGCGGTGCTTTATCGTTATTTCTGTATTTCTACAGCATGGTCACTGGCAGATGAAGGGGGTCTCTCAGGAATTGAAATCAAATCATGGAGGTGGCCTGCCGTCCCAGAACATTTACTGTGCATATAGCGCCTTTTTCCACTCAACACCGTCCTGGTAAAGCTGATTCTCATATGAGGAACTGACTTGTGTGACCACTGGCAGATGCCACCTAGGGGGCAGAAGTCCGTTCCTTTGGACGCAGCACCATCCTCAGGCCCCTTATAGGCCAGCTATGCCACAGGATCCTCCGTATTTGGGGTCCCCTGGTGGTCAAAGTCGGTGACTGTGCTGTTGTTAATCTCCAGAATGGCCTTTAAACTCTTTTGTGGCTTTGAAGTTTATCTCGAATCAGGAAACGAGGTGCGGACCCCGGCGATGTCCCCCAACGCATCTTTTTCAAATATTTCTTCCCTGCCTGAACAAATGAATTATTTGTGTGAAAACCCAGAGAAGCTGTCGTGGGCACATTTTGACATGAAGAATAAATACACGAGACCGCGGTGGGATCGTCCCAGTAAAGCTCCTTGCAACATGGAAGCCCCCAGCCCGGCCGGTTGTTGTTTTATTTTTAATAGGACAATATGTGATCTCCATGATTAGTGCATGCCCTCCGACGCGTGGTGAATTCCAAGCTCGAGGCAGTAAAAGTGGCGGAGCCGCAGTTGGCACGAGCCAGGTTAATAAATTCTGAAAAGAGACGCATAAATCAGCGAGTCGGGGCATTTCTCAGCCCTCTTCTCTTTTCTTTTCGGAAAAAAAGGGTCTTTGGAGAATTGTTGTCTATCAGTCCAGAAAATGGAGAGAAAGAATGCGGCAATACCCAGGGCTGGTTAGCAGATTGTCATTTTTAGGTTTGATGTTCCTGGGTCTAATTGTCTTTCATGTGAACAATGGCAGCGGCTCTCTGGTGTGCCATGCCGGCGCGATAAAAGGGGGCCGTTCTTGCATAGCAATGCCCTTTTTTATTATTAGCCTGTGAAATTAGCAACCTGGAAGTCGTTAGGGGAGATTTTATTTATTTATTTTAGAGACGCATTAATTGGAATGCAGCAGGAATTTGTTTGCGGCCCGGCAATGGCGTCTGATATGTAATATTAATGGCCTCTTACTTACTTAGCGCGCCGTTTTAGGTCGTCCTAATAAGGTGTCAGCCACATTGTTTGAGAGATGCCCCCTAATTGACGTGGAGCATCAGGTAGCCATGCGAGCCAACTTACCGGGCCTTGGCGGAGCGGCGGGTAACAGTGGGCGGTACGAGCGGGCGCCGGTCAAGGGGCGGTTTTGAGCCAATGTGGGCTTACGTCCATGTTATTGGTTGGCCAGCCCAAGTTACACCTCCACTGCCATTTCATTTTCATCTCGTCCATTAGCAGCCCACCTGTGTGGTCAGGCGAGACCTCCACGGACATCGCTACTGTCCAGAAGCAGCAGATCACGGTGAACATTCATCAAGCAGATTGTCGGACTGTCCATTTTGCGCTGATATCAGAAGAATGTGGCAAATTGTTGGTCAAGCACTTGATTCAGGTGGCGACGCAGTGCGAACAAAGGGGGATTGAGGGCCATTCACGAGTTCGCCGTTGAGCTTTTGTTGTCATTTCAGCAGCCCAAGGCTTTTAATTCTGTTAGCTCTAGCGGCTTTAAGGGCGACCTTTGCGTTATCAGACCTTCCAGAAAAGGGAGATCGGCTGATAGCGAGGACCACGACGTGGCTTTTCTTCTGATATGAAGGAAGTTTTTCCTAAATGGTTTATTGAAGATAACTGCGGTACATAACAAGTGTAGCAGTGTTTGCTGATCTGATTTAACATCCCGCTGCAGTGGCGTCCATATCAGCCTGCCTGTGTGCGCCCGGGCGCGAGGGGCACCCGGCCGACGTACATAATACGCCCGTACGCACGTCACGCTCTCTGCTTACACATCTCGCTTCCCTCGGCAGTTTACATTTAAAGCCGTTTTGTTCCCTGATAACGCACCAGAAGTCGCTCTTGTTCCCAGGAGTCAGGCGTCTGGCTAAAATCAAAGGTTCAGATATGCCAGCAGATGCGGGTCAGAGTGCCTGGCATTTCGGATGTAAACAGATACCGGCTTTTAATTGGGTTCACAAGAAATATTTAAAATAGGCCCTTTAGCTCGGGGGTCTCTGGCCACTGCTGTTTTATGTTTGTCTTAAGTTAGCAAACTCAAATTGTTTATCGAATGTGGGATCTGCGGGAGTCGGCCGGAAAGCTCAGGGTGAGGATGTTGTGCCCTGCGCCGAATGTGCTGGCACTGCTGAGGTGTGAATGGAGGGCGAGGGTGCCAATCGCGCCTTGACTTGGCGGCCATGTGAACAGACGACCCCCTGCCTCTGCCTCATCGGTTTGTAACCCAATGTTATGGACCCCCAGCCCCTCTTGGCTGCCTGCTTTCGCTGTGTTCTTTGTATTTCTGAGGTTTCGACTGCTTTAGAAATCATTCAAATGTTCTCTTAAGTCAAAGCCCCGATACCCATCTGCTGGCCTCAGTCACTGGGCTCAAGAAGACTGAAAGAGTAAATATCCTGAAGATGCGCATGCCCTGAAACCTGGAGAGCTCTGTGCCCGCAGGGCACCACTACACACCCACCTGTAGGCAATGGCAGCAGCTGCCCACCATGACACTCCCACTACTTGCATGTGCAATCATTTCATGCTCTGAAGCGGGCAGCCACAGATAGACTGCATGGTGGACATGAGTGACCACTACTGTCCATGGGGCACCATAGGGAACAGGGTGTTGTGTTGTGTGCCAGCCCTGTTGCCCTAAACAGAAAATAAATCCTGAACATTTTATTGTTGTAACGAGAGGCCCTTTTATCTCAGGTGCCACTGCCACTCTCAGCTGGTACCCACTGATGGACACTAAATGCGTTTGTATTACGCCACGCCTGAGGATATCCACCAAACCACAAAATGACCCGCTTAGTGCAGCTTCATGCAAAGAACTGCAGACCCAAGGAACAAGGGAGCAAGTCGTGTGGTGGGCAGCCGGACCCCCAGAACTCTGGCCAGCTCACTGCCATCGTCAGGTGCCAAATGACCTGCACTGGCCTCACCCTCGGGCCACGGGGCTCGTCACATCGCTTCACCGCTCGCCCCTTAATTCACCGCCCGCTGTCAGAATAAAAGAAGGTGTCAAGGAATAAGCCTGCTAATTAATTAAAGTTTTCATTTTAGTGGCTGAGAGATTCCGAGGAGGCTTTATTGCTTTGGCTGCTGACAGTTCATTAAGTGATAGAGTGAGAGCTGCCAACGGATCAAATTAGAAAGGTCGTCCCTTTGCCATCTTGAAACTACATTTTGGCAGCAGTGAAACCCAAACAAAGCTCTCTTCTGATAAAAGATGTCGCGCTTTTCCTGGAAGGAATACGGGAAGGGTGCAGGGGGCATAAGAGCTCATTATGAAGGCAGCTCAGGCAATGGGGGGCACAGGTCAGTAGCTGATGTGCCCATCTTTGGGCATCGGTGGGAAAAGGAGAATGAGCAGCAGGACTGGAGCCCTGCCATCACTGCACCACCAAGCTGCCCCGCAGAAAGAGAAAGGCACTATATTGATTGAAGGAGCTTACTGTGGGGGTCTCGGACATCAGTAGACACCCAGAGCACAAGCTGACTGAACGAATGTGTCATCATCACGGTGTGCCGCCCAACAGTCAATTAGACTTTATCGAGCAGGTCTGAGTCGGTAATTGGGGAGATGTGAAAGGCGCTATATTACAGAGAGACGTCGTCACACTTAAACTGTTCAGTCAAACTCTTGGATGGGCACTCAACATGTCAGGCATCACCATGAGACTCGAGAGTGTGCCACACCAGGACGTGGAGCGCTGCCTGTGCCATGTCTGGAACTTGTCCTGTATGGGACCCTCCCTTCCACCTGTTCATCCATAGTTAAGGGGCCGGGGGTCCCCTTGGGGTGCTTCCAGATTAGCAGATCTCAATGACTCAGGACAGAGGGGGTTACGACAAAACAATTAATAACTACAAGCCCCCCAGACACATTTGGCCCCTGGACTACTGCTCAGAATTGTGTCACCTGCAGCGTCTAAGGCTCCTCATTCGGTCACATGAGTGGCATGTCCCCTGGACACGTTGCCACCATTGCCTGGGCGATGGCACTCATTTAGGGTTTCGTGTCAATTTCAATGTCCAGTGAGTCGTCTTCCATCTCCAGTGCCTTTGAGAAGCTAAACGTGTCACTGGACTCAGCCATGTCTCGTAGAAAGACACCTGAACCAAAAGCCAGGCCTGACTGGACGTCTTCGACTGGCCTCCATCTTGGAGAGGAGACGGGCAGGCTGCTCATGGCACCATCTTGAGCCTCGGGTTTGAGTTTGAGTTCTTCTTTGTTTTCTCACTACGTTTTCTTCCAGGCTCAGTACGTCTTGTGACAAGACAAGTCCTTTGACTCAGCTTCGTGTTCTGAGGTCCTTGTCACTCAAATGCCACATCCAACAGTTCTGAGTCGTCTTTCTTTGGCTTGCAAATTAGCAGGATTCTCTGGGCTGTGGACACTTCAGATAGACGATCAGCGGAAGACCAAAGGGACGGGAAAACTGAGCAGAGAAGAACATTTGGCATTCGTAAACCTGTCGCGTTTTAAATTATGGGACTGCACTATGGCTTGTCATTGGCTTGTGGCATTCTGGGCCACATGCACCTTTGTGGTCATTTATGAAGTGGACGCCCGGCTAGTGTCGTAAGGCCCTCCTGGTCTGCCTCGTGCCCCTCTTCTGTGGGCCACTGGCTGTTGTGGTCAGTATGTCACCCAGTGTTTGGGCTGCTGCTGGAGCCTGTGGCCACTTGTTTGTGACAGCCGATGTCCTGAAGTGTTACAAGCATGGTTGTGTTGATCTTTGTGTGTGAGTGCGCGCGCACTGGGGCCTTACTGAGGGGAACTTGTCTGCTTCTGTCTGATTGGTCAAAGACCCTCAAAGCCTCGGCCTGTGCCATGTAGGTCTGAGATAAAAGGAGGTCCACCGAGATGTGAAGGACACAAGATGGCCACGTCACTGGTCTTCGTGCTCTTCATCACTGCACTCGGCCCACTTGGTGCTGACGCTGCCCGCTGCGGACTTTTAATTAGCAGGAATCGTCCAAACGGGCCTCTTGCAGGTGACTGTAAGCGCTCGACATTACGAGCGAAGTTCTCTTCTTCACTGTGGCTGCTTGTAGACTTGTAGTGAGGGAAGGGCCCTTTAGTGCTTCGACTCTTTGAAGAACGGAGATGTGAGGGAGCTAGAGACCCCTGCTGGATACCCCATGGTAGCCCCATAAGCACTTGTGGCCAGCAGATGGTCCGAAGTCATCGTGACTCATTTAGCTGTGTGACCCCCCGAGATGGCCCTTGGTCCTTGTCCCAGATGACTTTCTCCTCCAGCTCCTCATACCTTTGACCTCGCCTGGCCTGATGGCACCTCATTCCATGCCCGCTCTCGTCTTTACCCTCTTTGTATGCCCCTGATATTGAGGTCATTTGTCTGTGTTGGCTTAATGCAGCTTCCATTTGCTTCCAAAAATGGCATCTGAGTGAAAATAAAAATTAGGAATGCTATAAGAAATAGCAGCGGACTAAAGTTCATTCTTCATTCGAATCCATTTTCATTTTTCATGAGCATCATCATCTGCAGAGCAGAGTGGCCAATTTAGGAGAATGACAAATGTTTACAAGTCACGGCCCTAATGGCCTCTTCTTGTCTCCTTTTCCCAAGTCTCCCTGCACATTAGCAACGCAGTGGGGATCTCCTTGGAGTTTTTTCAGAGGTCCTAGCATGTCCTGTCCATCTGATGACTTCTGCAGGACTTGGGCTTGAACCCGTGTCTCTGAGCCTCGCTGGTCTTCGCTGTTGGCTGCGTCATTCTGACAGCCCCGCACTTTTATTATGGACAGGATTCAGTCGGCACC
The DNA here is from genome assembly GCF_016835505.1 of Polypterus senegalus. NCBI lineage: Eukaryota > Metazoa > Chordata > Cladistia > Polypteriformes > Polypteridae > Polypterus > Polypterus senegalus. Next base: position 104,073,196 of record NC_053169.1, on the reverse strand, counting down.
GTTTGATCCCATGTCCGTTTTCAGTCATTTTACTTGGACTCTCTACATCCCTGAATCAGACCACGTAGGTCGGGGTGGCCGGACGTTTCCAGTCTCATAATAAGAAATCCATTCATCTACTCCCACCAGCAGGAACCAACTCTGGATGGGACGCCATTCCAATGCACTGAACCTCCATAGACAGTCGCACAAAGCAGGCCATTTCAGAGCCCTCAATTAACTTAAGTGTTTTGGGGAGTAGAACTGGAGAAGATCCATCTGGACGTGCGGAGAACATGCCAGCACCACAGAGGAAGTGACCAGTCTGACGATGCAACCTAGGCACCGGTCTGACTGGCACCCACCAGCACATCAGAGGGTTCTGCTTCACACGGAAGAAGAAAGTATGGAGGAAGACGGACAAGAAAGTTTCAAACCTAACGTCTCAGTCGGACGTGTGCTACTGGCCAGGCCAGGCCCAGGATTCACCGCACAGGCCGGGGCTCCTTCAGCTCTTATCAAGAAAATCCTTGAGATGTTAAAATGCCCCCATGATGCACTGAGAGGAAATGGCCTCCCCACTAAGAACTTCTGTCAAGTTCACTTTTGATCCAAAACAGATGGCCACACCCCTGCTGCTCTCTTGCAAATGAAGACTGTAAATCACCCAGAAGCCATCTGGAGTGACATCCTCTCCAGTGGGGGGCGCAGTCATTATTCAATCAGGCCTTGACAGCAAATCAGAGAAGCAATGAGTGCTCTGGGGCGCCCCTTGGCCACTGAGGTCGGTGTGGTGGATTCCTGCGCATCATCCATGGAGGTACGCTGGTCAAGCTGATGCCACTTCAGGGTTTGCAGGGCTATAACCTGCTGTACACCTGAGGAACGCTGAGTGATTTATGGCAGTGATTCTGACTCATGAGAAAGGACAAGAAGAAGAAGAAGAAGAAGAGCAATACAAAACAAAACAAAGCCACAGGTAAGTGCAGACAAGGGAGGACGGGGACCGAGGAGTGGCCGATCAGGGCAATTGGAAAGCAGCTCATGACTCTTCTCAGGTTTCAGAATGGCCTAAATCCAGATTTTGTGCCAGTTCCTTTATTGTGGAATAACGTTATCATTCTGCCATTTTGTTTCAGATGATGGACGCCTCCATTTTATGGCCACCACATGCCACCTGGAGGGTTATGGCTCATGACATCACATGGTTGACACCATTTCAAATGTGGCTTTGGTGTGCTTAATAGGCGCCAGGGCTTGCTGGCTCTTGAGTTCTTTTGTTCATTTTTGTAAATTGTTTGTTTTTTCTCTTAATGATTCCAGTTTTCTTTTGTTTATTTGTTCTTCTTGATCTTCTTGCCCTTTAATTCTGTGAACTTTGTTTGCTCCAGATCAGTGAGGTCCAGATTAGTGTTAGGGTCATGCAGCGACGACTGGTAGGGGATGTCAGACTTGACAGCTGCTCTTGTTGATCTCGTTGCTGGTCCTTGTCACCTTTAATGGCTGACCGCTTTACCGACTGAGCGCTGATGTTCTCGCGCAGCTGCGCTCGCCCCTTTCTCTGAGAGCCAGCAGCGTGCCCTCTGCTATATGAACGGCTAACTGCTTTTCCCTTTCTTCGGTTCTCTTATGTTTCAGGGGTTCAGATTCTTGTTTTATGTCTGTGTCGCTCATTTTTGAGTCTTTCCTTTATGTCATTGTCACCCTTGTTAGTTATTTGCTTCATTCTCGATGCCAGAGTTTTGCTCCTTGTGTTTGCTGGGTGGTCCCCCAAGAGTCCTGCTAGGGGCCTATAAGGGCAGGGACCCCCTACAGTGCCTTGCAGTTCATTCGAATGCCCTTTTAGTTGTGGAGTTTCATGGACTTGTGACTATTCTTGTGATTTTTGCCTTTTGTGCTCCACGGGGGTTTATTTTGTGTCATTTTAAAGAATACGCCTGTTTATTCATAAGGATTTTCACTTTGCCCTTGTCACTAGCCGGGCTTGACAGTTTTCCTCTCTAGTGGCATTCTGAGATATTTTGGGACCTGTGTGCTGTGAGGCTCTCAGTTTTTACCGCAGTTTCAGCGCGGGGTTGTGCTAACTGAAGTGGCACTAGTGGAAATGGCGTGGCGATTTGATACGGCGCCCTCCTGCAACACAGAGCGGCACTGCAGCTGTAATTAGTCAGGAGGGCCATTTGAGGGCCATTCGAGGGTCAATTGTCATGACTGAAGTTCGTTTCAAATGAATTATTTGGCTCTTGGAGCTCTTGCTATTACATTACGTATCTGGATGAACGTTTCTGGGATTATAGAAATCAACTTTGGCATCCATTTTGGGAGTAGACTTCATTTTCTAATGCTTTCATATGCTTTGTGTCTTTTTCCGGATGGAACGACAGGATTAAAGGTCGACAGATCCTGATCATCCGAGTTTGCAGTTAAATTTTGTCAATTATCAATATGGTTGTTAACCTTCACTATTACTCTTACAGGACCGTTTTCTGGCTTCGGTTTGGTTTTATGGACAGGGGAGTGGACAGTGTGTCCAGATCAGGGACCGCAGGGTCACATTTTGGCTTTTTTGCAGATGATGAGGTCCTGTGGGCTTCATCGGACTGTGACTATTGGCTGAGTAGGAAGTGGTGGGCAAGTCGGAAGTCCTGGCATTTCTCAGCTGGCAAAGGGTGTCCTGCTTTTTCCAGGGCGGGTATGAGGTGCGACTCAAGGGGAGTAGCTGAAGTATCTTGGGGTCTCATTCATGAGTGAAAGAAGAAGGGAGCGGGAGGTCGACGGGCAGTTCGGAGCAGCATCTGCAACCATGCAGGTGTACCCGTCAGGTGGGCCAAAAGATGAGGCTCTCGATGTGCCACTCGATCGATGTCCGTGTCCTCACCTGTGGCCACGTGTTTCAGGTGGAGACCCAAAGATCTAGATTAGGGGTCTCAAACTCAGTGGACTATAGAAATGGGCCACATTAATTTCTGAACAATGCAAAGCCGGACCATACACTGTACTGTTCTCGATGCAGTGTATTGTAATGTCGACTCACATTGCACTCCTTAAACACCGAGATAAACTGCAAACAAACGAGACACTGGGCTCTGCCTCCAACATTTTCCCATTTATCGTGGAATATTCGTTTCTCGTCAGATATGACACAGACGAGTTTAACCAACAATGAGGCATACAATTAACAGCAAGAGTACTACAAAGTAATTTGCAAACGTCGTTTACGTCGTCTGTTTACATTTAACCGACGTCACCGAATGTTGCGGTCAGTAAGAAGAATGGCATTTTAATTGTCACCGCCGGACTGGAAATAGTATTGTGAGGATAGTGCTGCAAAGTAAAATGGATTTTAGGGGTAGATTTTGGCAGTTCAAGTAGGTCTTCGCGGGCCGCAGATAATTCCCTCGGGCCGCGTGTTTGAGACCCCAGCAGCAGGAGATGGGTGAGGAGCTCAGAGTCAAGCCGCTGCTCCTCCACCCCAAGACGAGCCATCTAACTGGGATGCCTCTCTGGGGAGACGTTTCAGGGAGTCCAACCTGGAGGTGACCTCAGGGCAGATTACATCTGCAGATCTTCAGTATCCCCAAGGAGATGGTGGGGAATAAAGACGTCTGGGCATCTCTTCTTAGTCTTGCACAGATAAGCGGCCGAAAATGGATGGATGACGGCTTGGTTTAGGTGAAAGACAGGACTCTCTGTTGCTTTCGACTCTTTTTCTGCTTTTCTCCTCCATTACTTCTAGTTTGCCCTTCTTTCTGTTGGCAGACGCAGCACAGAGCAGACTGAAGTAAACGGAGGACCTTCTTCTGAATTTGTGAACTTCAAAAACACAAATTTGGGCCCCATGCCAAGTGGTTTTAATTGTGACGCTTTCAGGGGGTCATGGAGCCCCTCAGATTTCACCCTCTGGAGTGAAGTCTCCACGGCACTTGTGTGCCACCGGTACCCTGGCCTGGTGCCCCATAGCGGGCTGCCTCAGGATGCCCTGTACTCTCGTTGGAGACTTGAGTGTATGGACGGAGGCGACGAAGGGGCCGCACATGGTAGCAGCAGTAAGGAGGAGGACGCTTATCCTGCTGTGGCACTGCTTTATGGAACGTGAAATGCAAGTTTTATCGCAGAGCTGGGCTTTTCTGTTTTTTTGTAACTTACAATCAAAAGTTAGAAAATGGCTGAGGTTATAAATTTTTGATCGCCATGCCAAAGTGTTATAGCATAGGCTAATCCCCCGGCTTGACACCTGGAAAGATGCCTCAGTGTCTGCGGCTGGAATTTGATTTTATTTATGGGAAGTAGTGTTTACCATGGGATTAGATATTTATTACTGTGCGCAGTCGAAGCTTACAGGGATGTGCGTTCAATTTGAGACGACTCACTACAGGAGAGCACAAAACATTCGAGACATCAGAGTCCGACCGGCCGGCCGGCCGGCTGGCTGGCCTTCAATTGCTTTGTGGGCTGAAATGCCAGTCGGACCTTTGCTGGAATCTCGTGTGCCGTAATTATATGTAACCGACATTTCCATACATGCATCTGTTTGAAGGCCCCTTCCCAATAATCTGTTCCAATTAATTTTCTGCTGACTTTTGCCAAGTACAGAAATAAATATTGACTGAGGAAAGCTAATTAATTCCCTTGCTGTAAAGCGCCATTTTGGACGAGGGTGTGCAGAAGAACGGCGGTGGCGGCAGCGGCTGATGGAGCCCACTCAGGTCTCCGTTGCTCTAGTGATTAAATGGCCTGTGTGGATCCCAGGTAATTTACTCGCCGGTTTAATCGAGCACGCGTTCTCCTTTCACACGAGATGCCTTTCATTTCAGACAAATTAGTCGAGCGCGTTCAGGCAATTGCACTTGTCCTCTAATCCACGTCAACACGATCTCGTACCGCGCTCACTCCACTTTGTGCCCCTCGTTGGACCGTCCCACGTCGAGGAGCTGCTCGAACTCGTGACGCGTGGCCATGACCGACATTTGTAATCCGTTAGAGGCATTTAAGAAACTGACGGGCAAGGCTGGCAATCTGCTGCCCGCCTCGCTTTCCTCTCTTTCTCCTAATTGGATCATCAGAATGGTCTTCTTGGCCCACCGCAGGGGTCCGAGCCTGGCGACATTGGTTTGGAGCCTTCCTTATTTATGAATTAGTGCTGCGTATGTGGTTTGGGTTGCCTTCCTTCCTTCCTTCCTTCCTTTTCAGACCGGTTGGGCTCCTTCGATGAAGCCGATATACCTGAGATTGTTAAAAATAGAACAAGCGAGAGGCTTCTGTTAATTTCAGCCCTTTATCTATTGTCTCACACCGGCAAGCAGTCAGATTTCTATCCCCCTGTCAAAAACTGCAAGTAAACTGACAGCCTGTGACGTGTCAATTTTCGCTGTCCATCAACCCAAACAGCCCGCATCCCTGGCTGTCCGTCAAACTTCAGCTGTTTAGCAGGCATCCGCTTTGCACTGCCATCTCGTCATTTTTAACCATTCCAGGTGGGTGCCGTGCGTCACTTTACTCTGTAGGGCACCAGTGGGAGTGGCAGTGCCCTCTGATGGACTGGCCGGGTCACCGATCTGGGGTAAGGGAACTCAAGGAATGGATGGACGGACCACAGCACGGGATGAAACAGCAAGAACCGTCGATGACCGTGTCCTGCTCCTGCGTCCCGTGTGAAGGTGAGGTGCCGATGACGTTACCATTTACAGCTCCATCTGGCTTATGCTGTCCTCACAACAGACGCTGCCAGCCATTTGTTCTCCGTGGGATCACAGGGAGTCCGAGGACCACTGGGTGCCCAATAGGAGCCCAACGTGGGCGGCACAGCACAGGGCACTCCATCCGTCACTCAGGCGGTGACCTCCCTGCATTGTAAAATCAAATAAGCAGCAATCCATCCATTGTCCAACCCGCTGAAGACCTGGGGGTCTGCTGGAGCCAATTCCAGCCAACACAGGGCACAAGGCAGGAACCAATCCTGGGCAGGGTGCCAGCCCACCGTAGTAAGCAGCAATCTGACCTCGGTAATTCAAAGCATCGTCAAGCTCAACTTAGTCATCATGATGAGTTTTGCCTGATAATCCATCATGTCCTCAATGCAATTTCTTGTCTAGTATAAGAATAATAATAATAATATAGTGCAGCATCACTTTCTGGACAGTGGCATAAGTAGAAGTTGATGGGCACTCACGTGAAAATGAATTAAATCCAATTAAAAATGGCAACCATCAGTGAGCCAAACTGAGCATGTGCACTGTGTAAAAGGCCGAGAGACATAATGAAGCTTCATGGAGGGGTGACACCACTGTGCATGACACTTAGTAATCACCATGAGCCCACCCGCACTGCCCGCTCACAGCCACGCCACCCTTTCCAAACTCATTTCACCTCTCAAAGCGCTAATCAGAACACAAACCACCTGAAAGAGGAAATGTGGAGCAGTCAGTGAGCGCCATCACACTGCCCCTGGCGTCTTGGCATTCTTCCACTTGTGGGTCTTTCTTCTGTCAAAGCGCACCAAGCCCCATGCCAAGCATCACGATCTCTCAGCTCAGCTCCTTCGCCGCCTTTACTTTCTCAGCCTGCAGAGAGGCTGCCCTTTTAAATCTCAAGAGGTCGGCCACTTTTCTCCCAGATTGCCCTCTGTGGAGTCTCCTTCAGCTGCCCTCTCCTTAAGAGGGTGAAGGGGGAAGCGTCAAGCCGTATTTGCACACAACAGGGGGCGCCATAACAGCAGCCTCCATGCTCTGAGCCAATTTTGATTCATTGCCTTCACCGGGGTCTCGAAGAAATTGAAATCCGTGAATCGGAAAGGCCATGCGGGAGGCCCTGGCACAGGGCACCACGGGCATCCATGTGCCCTCTCCTAACATCAGCCGGCTCCTGATGCTCAACGGGAACAGGCCAAGTCCCACCGCCTCCTCTCTGGCCACTAGCCTCAGTCTCCTTTCTGTGCCCACTTTTGGGTTGCTTTCTCTTCCAGGGGTGGCCACCCTCCAGTCCAACGGGCTCCACGGGGCACGAGGCCTGAGTGACGCGCTGACCGATGACAACACTGAACGTCTTAATTGCGTCTTCATCGTCTCAGACAAGTTTGTAAAGTTACTCAGCTAATGAAATTATCTGCAGACGCTGACACGGACCCCCGCCATTATTGACAAAGACGCGTTCTGCTAATGGGAAGAAAATGTTGTTGTCCATTTGACAAGTTGCTAAAATTGCATTATGAAGGGGGAAAAACCTTTATGACAGCTGTTTGCTATCAGTTTTCTTTGGAAATCTCTGCGCGTAGCAAGCTGAGAAGAAAGCTGTCTTGTTTTAATTCTAATTGACACCATTAATCAACATAAATCTCATTAGGCAAAGTTGGCTACGAGTGAAGTGCCAGGCCCCGAGGATCCAAGGCCTTCTTTTCATTTTCCCCGTAAGCGTCTGCCCGTCTCTGACAAATTGTTCTTTTTTCCTGCCTCTCGTTACCTGCGCTCATTCTCTTCCCTTTTCTCATTTCTGCCACCTCCTTTGTCTCTGCCACTCAAACCAATTTCAGCCGTCCGCCGGCTCTCACTTGGGATAATAGCTTCTGTGTTGCCAGCGCCCTGTCAGCTTTGATTCTGCGGCACACCGGCTCCAAATTAGCGAGAAATTCACATGCTGGGCTTCCCCCTGCACTGGGCGGGCCGCGGAGGGGCAGCACGCGCCGCCGACTCTCAACTTTCATTTTCTTATTGTCGCACTTCTTGACACGGGCTGCTGAGTCAACGCTCAGACAAAGAAGAAGAAGAAGAAGAGGAGGAGGAGGAGGGCGACTCACCTGAGTGGCCAGCTTTTTGTTGGTCTGAATTGGCCTGGCATGCTTGCTGTCTTGAGGACACAAATCACATGATTATCACTTTAGGCGCAAAAGTCACATCTGACCTGGCCGCACCCCTGAACCAGTTTAAACCAGCTGATGACACCATGCCCATGCCAGAGCACACTCACACCGCTCATCCTGTGGCAGACCTGCAGATAAACCCAGGTGGACACGGGGACAGCAAGCATGTGGAAAGTCCAAGTCACGCAGAGTCACGTGACCTCTATTAGGGTGTCCTTCACGTCACGTCGGGCTGATTCACCTTTGCCTCTTGTCATCCTCTTGTCTTCCCCCTTGTGCTGTATGTCTGTGACAATTCACCTTACAAGGCTCTCGATGGCCCGAGTGACACTGACCATTGGACTCAACGCCTTATGTCGTGCACCTCAAGGTCACCGAAGCATCTGGGCATCTTGGAGCCGGCGACGTGAACCTGAAAACGTGACAGCCTGCCGTCTCCGACAACGACTCGATGGACCCCAAAAAACGAAGGAGACGGAATGGTCAGGTGGAATCTAGAAACTGTCTGGAAAGTGATGAATGCAGCAAGGAGGCCGAGGTGCAGACAGGATGCCCACTTGGCCACAGACGGAGCCCCTCTGCCTATCAGAAGATGTCAGTTGCAGTTTCAGAGAAATGACAATTTGACCTCCAGTGCCAGTCTGGATATTTCTTTGAACTGAAGAGAATCCACTCGCCAGTATAATGAAGCACCGATTCCGAGGAGAAACGAATGCAGACAGACCGATTGATTTTTGGCTTTATGTATTACGCTAACTGGAGCCATTCTCCTCTCAATTTAGCTTCATCTGCAGGCCGAGGAGCGACACTAAATAACGTCAAAAGCATTTCTCCTCTTATTATCGCGTATTTGGCTGATGGCGACTTACAAGATCAGATGGCGGAGCCCTCCGTAGGGTTCACAGCCCACTGCCTCCTGACGCTCCGCTCATTTAACTTTTTTACAGCGCAGGCTCCCCTGACACTCCTCGGTTGTGGTCAAGTAGAGACAAACCACGGCCACCAGGTCTCTTTACAGGTTGTGCTCTTCTAGACACCAGGTGAAGGTTCAAAGTGCCCACAGGCCAGCAGGCCAAAGTCCCCTTAAGAGTTGAAGAAGGCGATTCTGGGATCCAGTGTGCCTCTCGTGACGTCTGCTCAGCAAATGACGCCTGAAGGGGTGGAGTTAGAGGCGGAGTCAGGAGTTATCCTCCAATAAAATGGTTTGCAAAGTCAAAATCTGCCTCTGATGTCACCCTTACTTCAGTCCCACAAAGAGGAACCTGTGAGCGGCACCTTTGATGACATTCAGGACGTCCATTTTTAAGGTGATGCCAACGTACATGGAAGACACCAACAGCCAAGACACCTCAGTGTCCTCTTGCTGCTCCTGACAGACATCAAGTTTAGCAGTGCACTTCACCCCATCACCTGTAAAGAACCTCCACGAAGCAGTGGGTGAAGTCACGTTATGAGGGCCATTTCAAATGTTACCCCACTTCGAGGTCACTTTGACATGTTCCCCATGGAGTCCTGGGCCCAATGTCACGCCTTGGGGCCTTCAGTGCAAGTTCCACACGTTCTCCTCACAGCTGCTCTCCAGCTTTCCTCCAACATCTCAAAAACCTGTGGATTCGGTTAATCACTGGCGTCCCTTCCAGTGTGGGCTTCTGCCCTGGCCACACTGCACCCTGGCCACTGAAAGTAAAGTTGTCTACTGCTATAATTCAACAGCACAAGCAGAACTGGTGTTCAAACCACCAACTCAAGATGGAGGTCTCGGGCAGAACCTGTGCCACGCCTGGTGGAGCTGCCAGAGCAGGAGCCCACCTCTCCTTGGCTCCTCCAGCCAGCTTCAGTGGACTCAGAGCTGCCTGCTACCATCTGCACTTAGGCCGTTGGCTAATTCTTGAGAAACTTCCAAAAGACTGAGCCATTCAAGCCACCACCGTGTCCCCGTCACCTCACACCTCATAATGCCAGTCAGTCCCCAGAGTGCCGTTCTCTAGAATGATGCCTGCTAGTGGTGAATACACAAAGACAGTCGGGCATCTCCATCTCGTTTCAAAACAAGTCATGGGTCAGGTGGGGATGTGACCTAACGAAGTGAGTCAGGTGGGTTTGGCCTTGCTAACGTCCCCAAGAGTAGCAGTCTTGACTCGTTTTTACAAATCCTTCTTTTGGGGGATGCACTGGAGTGTCACTGGCTGAGTTTGGATTCCCAGTGTGGCTCCTTCACAAGTGAACACATTGTGTGTGAACACAATGGCGAGTTTAGTGCTGCTGCCTCGTGGCTCCAGCGTGGCGTGTTTGTATCCTGTGCCCGATGGCTGTCCACATGGACTTGGCATGTTCTCCCTGTGCTCATGTCTGCTGCTGTTTGTGCAGATTTCCATACTGGCACAGTGAAGGTGGGCACTAACAGTGGACTAGGGCCCCACATGGAGTCAGTGGGATTGAGGATGTTAGGATATTCTAGAAGGACTGGGCCTGGCATCCTCAATCCCACCTTTCCTTGAAGCACTCGGCCTTCTAACTTCCGTTTTAATGTAATTGAGCCTTCTTCTTCATCCTCCTCTTCTTCTTTTATTGTTGTGTTATCTCAGTGTCTGTTATCACTCGAAGAGCTTTTTTCCCTTTTGCCGTCTTAACGTTGATGAACCACCCAGGGCTGGCACTTTGCAGTTTTGCTCATAAATTCCTCTTTGAACTCCCTTGTTAGTCGAGTGTTGTGTACGCTAAATACGAAAGGGGACTCGGCTTGTGTGCCGGGCATAAATTACCACGGCATGCCACTTCCTCTCTGAGCAGACCCCAGTTATGGATTACTTTGTTCTTGACTTGACAGCAACATAATTAGAGCTGCTGATGAAATCTACCAAATTGTTCCTCAGTGGCTTCCTTGGTACAGAAATGTATCCCAATTTGTCACCATTCGAGGAGGCTCTAAATGCCGTCCATTACCCAAAGCATTCATTTACCTTGCAGGCTTAAGCAGTTGTAAGAAAACAAGTGAAATGTGCGCGTCTGGCCCGGAGGAGGGAGCCACCGACTTGTACGACGCTGCTGTTTCAGTCACGCGCTCTTGGCACTGCTACTTGAGGTGGCAGCGGTGGCCTTGGGGCGAGGTGGCGCATTTCATTAGTTCAGCGTCGTCTCAAAGAGATTCCATGGAAATGGTGAGGGGCTGGGATGGCGGGTGTTCAGCTGAGAAGGAGTGAGCTGTTGGCCTGCTCTGCTCGAGTACGTCGCCCGCTGGGTGACGACGCTCAGCTCTCTTATCGACAATTATTGTTTCTGGGTCCTTTTTTTTGCAACGTAATATTTTTGCATTATCTTTGTCGATGTGATTCAGACTGCTCTTTGTTTCTTGCAGAAGCCACCATTTCCGTGACTGTGTTGGGGTCTTCTTGAGTTTGCTTGTGTTTTGGGATTTGCAGCTGGGAGGATTGGTTTCCTCTGTCAGATTTGTAGACGTTTTTGTGTGGAACTCCTTTTGGGTTTCTTTGAGTTTAATTGCGGTGACTCCTCTTTCTTTCGATTGTTAGTAGTTTTTGAACTGTTTTGTCTGCCATTTTGGTTTTCATTCCTGCCACCATTTTGGAGTTCCCATTGTTAGGGGCGTGTCCTCAGAAGTGGTCACGTGACACAACGGGTTCAAAGGTCCTCCTTGAATTCACTTCCTCGCCTGAGTCGCCGAATCTTTCCAATCGCTCTTTCAAACCCTTTATGCTTTTCTGACTGCGATTTTTGTCTTTGACGCTTGAACGTCTTTCTCTCCGGGTTTTGACATCTTTTGACTGTCATCTTTTCTATCGGCTCACCAGGCAAGACGGGTGCTTTCCAGTTTGGACATCGGTCAGTTTAAAAAGAGCACTTTGCCTTTTCATTTGTGGGTCTTTTTGTTGAAGATGACAGACAGGCCTGTTACGCAGTGGGACCAGGGGGCTTGGGGGGAGGTTTGGGGGTCTTGTTATTTGTCCAGGTTACAAAGCTCAAAATGAGATGTTAACTGAAAACCAAAGCCTCAGAGCTTCAATGAGATCCTGCGACAGAATCTGGAGGTGTGCTTCACAGACCGAGCTGCAAATTCAAAAGGGAGAGGGAGAGACCCTGTGAAACCGCTGGGCCAGTTCACAAGACAAAGAATTTATATAAAAAAGAGTAAAAACAGAACAAGACGAAAGAGAGGAAAGGCAAACCTGAGACGAGAGTGAAGTTCAGCGGTGAGAAACGACAACAGCGAGATTCAAGGCCCAAAATGCAGACATCCAGTTGACAAGCTGATGGCTCAGCACCGGCGCTGAGGCCTCCACAATCACGTAAAGGCCTGGAGTGTCTGAAGACGGCGAGCTAACGAATACGTCATGAACATAATACGGTAACGTGAACGTTAATCAATCAACAGACCAAAACTAACAGAGCGAGATGACATTTACAAAATAAAACGAAGACGCAAACAAAGTGAATGCCGTGGGCCCCTCCTGAACCCCGCTGTGTGTCCCCACTCGTGCCTCGTACAGTAATCGGTCGACATTTCTGTCCCGCCACAACATGCAGCTGTTCACGTAGCAGCGACTGCTGCGCACGAGACGGCGGCCTAATGCAGGCAGATCAATAATGCTGATGTCCATTTGTCTAAGTGATGCATATTCCCTGGCTATCTCCTCCAACTATCTTGCTCCGTATTATTTTCTTCTAAAGACTTTATAGAATCAGTATGCCATGGGCTCGCCTGCTCCTTTTAAATAAATCTACATAAATCAACTGCACAGAAATTGTAATGGAGATAAGAAGTAAAGTCATTCACTGGCCTGGTGGAAGTGACCGCGAAGCTGGGCACAGTGAGTGGCACACAGGGGCTGCCCAGTGGTCGTTTACACACGAAGGTCACTCATACTATAAACTGGGAGAGTGAGCAGTGGGTGGGCTTCGTTTGAGCGTCAAATGCTCCTTTCAGATGTGGTGTGACAAGGACACACGAGCCAAGAGTGGCCACATCAGTGGCACTGAATGGTAAGGACAGCGAACTGGCGCGTGGCACTGAGACACCTTAGGCATTCCGCTCAGTTTCTTATTCCAATCTGAGCCCAGTATGGACTCCTCTCCTGGAGCAAAGAAGTGGCAAGAAAGGAACAGCAGGGCCAGTCCATCATTGGGCACACAGGCACACCCGCACACGCCATGACAATGAAGTGGCACCATGCAGGAGGAATCCCAATTACCCACAGTGCATTGAACCCAAGTCTGTGAGGCAGCAGCCCTGGTCACATGACAATCTGTGGACCATATGGTTACGAATATTAAAGCATCGGGGTCATTGTCACCCAGTCAGATGCGTCACTCAGGCGTCTCAGACGTCTTCCACTTTTCTCAGACATGGAGGCCCAACGTCTTTCTTTCACCTTCTTTCTCTCTCGGGTCACACGACATCCTCTGGCCGCTGGCTTCAGCTTCTGGTCCTTCACAGCGCCGGGTGTGGCGGCGTCTTCTTAATTGGATGTGAGCCCCTCCTGCCGTTGGTCCAGGTGGCATTTCTCTGGATTGAGGTACACGTTACGTTTAGGTCAGTGCCCCTCAAGCTCAAACTGTTTGCTCAGTTCCGTTTTTATTCTCCTCAAGCTGCTGCTCTGTGAATGGGTGGCTGGCAGAGCTGCCGCTGAGCTCCAGATGACTGGGTTCAAACTCAGCGCCAGCCTGTTGTCTGTGTGAAGTCTCCATGTCTGCCTCGCTTTACTGTGAACGTCTGATGTGTCAAAGATGAGCATGTGACTAAGCGCTGGCGTGTGGGCGAGGCTGCTGCACCGATCGGTGGGCAGTCTGTCTGAGGGCAGCTCCTCCACCTTTTGAACTGGCGCATATTTAAAACAAATTTTGAATGTTAACTAAAAGGTGTGGACTCCACATGGAGTTGGTGAACGCCACAATACTGGAGAGGCCAAAAGCCGGCTGACGCAAATATCGAGTTCAAATGACGAAAGTGCTAGAAGTGACCCACGGGCATGTGTGCCATAGGAGGCTGCTGTAGTTTAAGTGGTTCTGAAATGTCAGTGGGACAGCAGCAGCAGCTCCCCTCTCCCCTGACGAAGGTGGAGGACAACGTGGACAAAGCAGGAGTTACTGGACGAGGAGGAGGAGAATGTTTGGGTCAAATTCCCATTTTGATTTAGCCAAGTAGCAAACTTTAATTAGTGGTGCCAACAGCTAGATGGGCACTTGGAAAAGGGAAGGATGGGCAGAGGACCTTCTTTATAAATACAATAGAGCCCCTTACCTAAGGTGAGGAACCAAATTTAGTGCCAGTGACTTTGAGGGTGCATCAGTGTCACACCTGGTGCCCTTGTGTGCCAGCTCTCTGTTTCAAGTAATAAAGTGGCCATTTTTGAAATACAAATTTAATGTCACTGGTGGTCTAATGACAATCCGTTATGGCGGAGGTGGTGAGCTGCCCCTCTGGTCTCCCGTGTGCCCCTTGTGAGGCTGCATCAGTGCCATTGTGCCCATCTCCTCCTCATCATATGCGGGATTGGACCAGGCCTGCCCGGGTCTCTTTATCACTTCGCGTCCTCGGACCTTTTGCCAATCATTCCATTTTATTTTGAAGCTGTTCTCTGTCCGGTTTTCCCCGCGTTTATAGACCCTTCCAGGATGTTTTGTGAACCCGGGGGGCAGTGAAGCATGGTGGGGAATGCCACACGTTGGCAGGGAGAGCCGAGATTTACAAAAGCAGGGAGAACGGCTCTCATGTTCTTGGGAATGTGTTGGAAAGTGTGTGTTGTTTTAATCTTTTGATTTAAAGGGAGCTGCCATTTCATTTTCAAATGAGGAAAAGTGCTAACCTTGTCATCGTGGGTGCAGCAGTGCAGAAATGATATCTGTATATTTTAGTGGGCGCGCGCGCCAGCGAGAGGACGGGGGAGACAACTTATTTAAATCGGGAATACAGACAGGCCTCATATGCATTGTTTAAGAGAGGCCTGCTCGAATTGCATATGGATTAGGGGGATGAATATTCTATTATTTCAGTCCATTCTGCTGATCTTCTTATTGCAACTCGATGCTTAAAAAAAATCTGCCAGAAAGTCAGCTTTTCTGCAGCCAGCCAGGCACTCGGAGAGTCTGCCGAGCACTTGAGTCCCGTATTATTTGCGTGCTGTCGCATTCGCTTCCTTCCAAATCACAGCTAATTTATGATCTTTTTCGACTTTTTTTAATACATTTTAGGATAATGAACATATTGGGTATTAGAAGAGGCAAAAGGAAAAAAGCATGGAATTAGGAGCCGGAAAACTGGATCTGTTTGAACCCTAATCCTGAGGGTGAAACGTCTCGTTTCTCTGCCTGCTTCCCTACCCGGTAATCCCACCGGATGAT
Source organism: Polypterus senegalus (assembly GCF_016835505.1). Lineage (NCBI taxonomy): Eukaryota > Metazoa > Chordata > Cladistia > Polypteriformes > Polypteridae > Polypterus > Polypterus senegalus. The sequence continues at coordinate 104,058,012 of NC_053169.1, read as the reverse complement.
TAGCAGGTCTCGTAGCTTCTGCACCGCCGTCTGCCGGAAAGCCCATTTGCTTATGAATGCGAGGCCTGCAAACACGATGTTTGCGAACCGATAAACCCACTTAGGCGTCTCGCACGCGTCCCGCGCGTCTTTGACTGGGATACAAGTTCTTTAGGGGAATTTCTCTGTCTGAACACAAAGCCCGCGTCTTGTCGCTTTCTTATTTTCTCTGGGATAAGTTCCGCTCTAGTAGTCTTAGGGAAGCAATCGGCTGTTCTGGGACATCGGGAGGGAATGGCCGGCAAGACTCAATGGTTGCTCCATGCCAGGCTTTAATTGTTTTATGTACTGCTTTTGTTGTTTTGGTGACAGAGTTGTCAGCAGGTCGTGATCAGAGCGATTTACGTCTACCTGTCCGTTCCTTTGCTTGTTTGTACACCAGCAGATCAAAGCGTTTCTGTTCACCCACCCTCTGTGGAAGCCAAAGCTTCTGTCGCTGGCGATGGGCACAAAACAAGCCAGCCCTGAATGACATAGACATTGGTCTATGAGAAGGAAGTCCACCCAAACTAGGAGAACGTGAAAAGAAAGAGAAGTGAAGACTCTGAGCGAGCCGAGGGCATTGGTGAGGTGCTATTGGGGTCCCTGGCATTGCGTGAGTTTTAGTAATAAAAGCAGCCCAGTTCAGACTTGGTGGACGTGAGTGTGTGCCACGGAAAAGTCGTGTGGCCTTCCTCAATGACACTCTACCGGTCGTGAAGCCCACCACGAGTATAAAGAGTCTGAGGAGGACCAAGAAAGATCAGATAAGAAAAGACAAGAAAGATCTAGAAAGAAAGAGAAATAGGCAAGAAATCACAGAGGAGAGCTTGAGAAGAACGAGGAGTAAGATCAGGAGAGTGAGGGGGGGGGGCAGTGGACAGGAAGTGAGGTGGTCGAGAGGGGAGGAGCAGGAGTGACCAGGGGGCTTCGCGGATCATCTTGACGTACCCCTGGAATGACGGAGCTGGGCTTTGGGCATCCCAGCAGTGACTGGCCACTTAATGGTTGACTCAGCAGGGAGACAAACGAAGGAAAGACGCACCGAGGCTCAGAGAACACAGGAGGAGCCTGTGCTTTTATTCTGTATTTATTTATTTACTGGTGGCCTTCATCTCCCACCATGATCACTGGAGTTGATCATCAGATTAGCGTATTTATTGAATGAAGAACATGCGCAGCATTTCATTTATTGGGCTCTTACATTTTTAATTTGAATAAACGGCACATTGCACATTTACATCGCTTGTTGCTTGTCTGTGTCCTTTATGCACTCGTCTGTCCCTCTCGGAACAGGAAGACGCCAGGCTGTGGGCAACCCGGGACATCCCAGTGCCATCCAGCAATCTGAGCAGTCAGGACGGGTGATGAGCCGGAGACTTGAGTCCAATTGAATTGGCAGAAAACGTAGAGCTTCGATTCACAAGAAAGCCAGGAGATGACAATGGCGTTTGTCGCTCAGTGACACAGGGACGTTCAGTCCTCATCTAGACGCTAATTCTGTGTCTGCCATTTAGGCTTGATAAAGCTCTCAAATGAAAACGGAAACTAAAAATCAGCAGAGTCGTTTCTTGTCGCAGGTAGACATATTGTGGAGTTGTGCTTGTTCTGGTAGTCCGATGCCTGCTTTATCAATGGTGGTGAGAACTGTAAAGACATGTTGGAGGCAGAAATGATGGAGCGGCCATACAGTAACAAGAAGGGGCCGAGAGAAAAGTCCAGTAATGTGTAGAAGACATGCAGTGTCTCACTTTTAATAAGTCCGCCATTCCACAAATCAGAACTGCTGCAGGTACATGCAGACGTGTGGATGAGGCCTTAGGGTGCAGTAGTCCCTGTTGTCCTCCTCCGATTGTGAAGTCACACATGAAACTCCATCACTGCTCAGAACAGTCATTGGTAAGACGCAGGGTGGAAGGAAATCCAAGACCACCTCTCACTCGAGTCTCCAGTCTGGGTGGGCTCGTGTTGTAATGAAGAAGCTCACAGAGTGAAGTTTCACTTTCATTCCTCTAAGGAAGGTCTCCATCTGTTGGGTTCTGCACGTCGCTGTATTTGTCAAACAGATACCTCAGCCAACTTCCACAGGAACAAGCAGGCACGAGCAGGCGGCAGGTGACCGTCTCTTTCATTCTTTGGGAGCTTTTGGTGTTTTTGAGGGGACGATGCGCTTTGCCTTTGAGGTCCACATTAAGGCTGCTGCCATCTTCATTCTGTCACATCTCCTCCTTCTCAAAGATGTTCTCAGTCTGGAAGCAGATAATTCCACTTTCGGAGGAGCTTGTCCAGTTACTGAAGCGGATTAATCCCGTTTTGAGCTCACAGAGCTTCTCCCTGCAGCACTGCACACAAGGCAGGAGTCAAGCTGAGACACAAGCGTGTTGCTCTCGCACACACGTTCACACTCATTCTGAGTATGTGTTAGAGATGTGGGGGAATACCAGGGCACAAGGAGGGGAGGTTCAAGCTCTAAACCCGCAGCACTGAGCCACAGTGCCCACCTAACTCTAGCATCACCTCCTAAGGATGTGAAAGCCCACTTCACACTACACAGATGTGCAACACACAGATCTGATGAGCTGAGAAGGGCCTGGCTGCAGACCTCCAGTGACAGACCCCTCCGTGGCTGTGGCGCCATTCAGGGGCCTACGGCTGGAGGTGTGAACTGGGACTGATCGACCTTGAAAATCTGCCATTTAGGGGGTCCCGAGCATTAAGACACTGGTTTAGTGGATAAACGTGTGTGTGCACATGGAGGCCGATGGGGAGGCTGAGAATAAAGGTCGGGGTCTAAATCTGCGTGGCTGCATTTGGCTACTAGACATGTGACGGTGCCATAACCAAAGGGACTTTACTGTCAGTCCCTGTCCTTAAGACAGGGCTTGTGTGTTTAAAGTGCCCTGTTGGGTGGGCTGGAAGGAGCAGGGCAGCCTTTGATCTCGGTGGGCACTGCTCTGGACATCTGAGAGGTCCTAACATGACAGCAGCCAGGCGCAGCTGTGAAGAGGTCCTTCATGAAGGTCATTTGAACCTCACAGCCTTAACCTTCAGTGTGAGCTTGGACAGCTGGCCATGGTGTTGACCACCGAAGGGCCATGGTCACCTGCCATATTTCAAGAAATGTCTACGCATATATGCAGAAGCAATGAACGGATGGCAGTAGAAAACTCAGGAAGCGACGTGATGTTTAACTTTGAAAACTGCACACACAGAGCGCCAGAGAAGGGCGACAGACTCGAGCGCCACTGCCCACCACCTCTTGTCACGTACGCTGACTTCGTGCTGACGGCAGGCAACACCTACTGGAGGCTCGCATTGACTCAGCATAAAAGTGGTGAAAAATGATAGAAATAACTTCCTTCAAACAGGGGCAGAGCCCTCGAATTGTTGGCCAAAAGCACACACGGCCATCCGGCCTGAGCCCTGCCGGCCTGCGAGGCGCTGACCATACGATTAGTATGAAGACCGAGCCGACTGCCAGCGGGCCTCAAACGAGCCTCTTTGTCCTCCACCTCCATAAGCTGTCAGAGGCACAGACAGCGCCTTCTAGCCACTCACCGGTGGGCATTAATGGCTGGCATTAATATTGCTTTCATTGCTCCTCAGATCAGCCTGGATGGCAGGATGGACTTCAATGTAAGACTTCAAGGTCCCTAAAGTGGCCCAATGTGTGCGTGTTGTCGGTGTGCACTTCAGTATGCCCTGCCATGACGTGATATTTCATCCTGGCCGGTGACACCCCTTGTTTGATCTGACACCGCACTGGGGTTCAAGTGCCAGTTTAGTGCTCAGTTCTGAATGACCAAGTGTACCCGAGACACCTGCCTGTGCCCACACTACAGGATCATAAGAACTGCACTGTGAAAGGCACTATATAAAATCATCACCTGTAGGCACGTGAGGGGCCTCACTGCGTGGATGTGTGATTATGAAGCACCTGAGGGTGAAGCTCATACCGGAATGGCACTTTAGCAAGTCAAGTTTGTTTTTGAAGGTAGGGCTCTTTTCTGAATAGCCTGAACCTCTAAGATTATCTGATTATCTGATAAGACTTTCAATTATTTTGGTGGGGTTATGTCAAGTGTCCATCTTGTGATTGCCCTGACGTTGACTTTTCTTTACTCTGCCCAATTCCTGCCAAATCCATGCCTTAGTCACTTGGCTCTTTTGACCTTTGCTTGTTCCTCAAAACTATTTGGCTTCACGATCACTCAGAGTAGACCTCAGAAGTAGGCCTCACCCCTGGCAGCCTGTCCTCAAAGTCAAAAGGCAGGTTCTCAGGCCTAGACTGGCCCAAAGTAGTTAAAAAATACCTTAAATACTCACAAATGTAATCCAGGGGAGAGGGCAACCACAAAGCTCTGGCCTTAGGACAACACAAAACAAGGTTTCTTTACATCTTAGAATTTATTCAAGAGCAACAGAATAAAAACAAAAGCAAACACAATCAAAGTCAGCCAGAGATCCAAATTCTAAAATTCTAAAAGAGGATTCCTCCCCTGACTGGGGTTCTTTTAGTGCTGATTATGTGCATCTTTCTTTATTTTTGCTAAGGGGTGGGGCTACCTGCCAATCATTGCCACCCTGTAAATCTGGAGGGTCTTCCTTAGTTCCTGCTGCTTCATCTTGGATGCGCTTTGGTGGTGGTGAGTTCTTGGGCCGTTTTCTGTGCTTTTTGTGCATCATTGGATTTCCAGCTTGCTGTTTTGGCCGTCCCTTGGATTTCTGTGGTTGGACTTTGTTTGGCTTGGATTGCTTCAGCCAATTCCTTTTGTCTGTTGAACTTACTTTTGTTACTGAGCTCTGTGTGAAGAATATGACTTTTATTTTATTAAGATCCTGCATTTGACCTGACAGAAGTCCACAACAGACAATGATGCTCTGCTGGACTCATTACAAAGCCTGGGGCGGTCCCACAGCAGTGACATCATGGTGGCCCCGCCTCTTTGGATCCACCCACAATAAACAACAAATAGAGCTTTGATTAGCAATGCATAAGAATTCAGGAATATTTACATAAAGCAGTAGAGGCCGGTGGTGACAAGTGGCACCCATGAGGGCACCCGATACCCACTGAACTGCTGACCAAGTCCATCCCTTCATGGCTGCAGATTCTCCACACTCAGAAGGACACTTCTAGCTTACGAATGTCCAGTGGTTCATGGAACACGATGGTTAGTTTTCATGGCTTTATCAGAGGTGGAAGGGACAGTTGGCAGGAAGACCGTCCAGTCTGCAGCCTCTGTACATTCTCGGCACTTCTGCATGGCATAACGTTGTAGCAACCGCCAGATACGGGAACGTGATTCCAACACTTCACAACCTGAGAGGGAAGTGGACGATATTTGAAGGATAAAACAGCATTACCATATTCGGTCCTCGGCCCCCCTTGTCCACTATACCTGTCCTTAAATAACTGGCAAAAAAATCACATGCAAAAGAAAGTGGGACTGATGAATATATATATATATATATATATATATATATATATATATATATATATATAAATTGGCTGTTTGCATTTACTTGCCCGGTGCCTCAGTGCTTGTTAGTGAACCCTTTCCCCAGACGCCCTCCCTAGCGGCCAAATCCTAACCCCTGGTTTGACACAGACGACAAAAAAAAATAAAAAGAACTGTTCTCAGAGAAAGCGAAAAGAAAGATTTAACGTAGTCCACATATAAGGAGAAAAACCCTGCAGCTCAGTTCCTACCGTAGGTATGAGGAACACACAAGAGTCCTCTGGAGAAACAGCTTCTCCGCTGACAATGACGAAGAAACGCACTCATGAATCCGATTCGGCAGACGGGAGCACCCGGAGAACACCTGACCCTGGCCTCTTCTCGGGATTCGTCACCTGACTATTTCTTTGGGGTGGCCACCCACAAATAGCAGATGTCCCTGGGTGAAGTCAGAACCTGAATGATTCTTAGAGTGTGGATAGTCGCCTCCTTGCCTTCAGCCTTTTCCTTCCTTTTTTTCTCCGTTCCTTGATCCGCCATTCACCTTAAAAAGAAAAAGTTTCCTGCCGAAACATCCTTTCCCCTCTCAGTTGTTATGGAAACACGACGCCGGAATATTTACCGTGCGGGATCCTCCTAGCACTGGGTTGTCATCAAAAGTGCCTGAACACATTATAAGTGACGGACAGGACAGTCCGGCAGGCCAGCCCGACTTGTTACAACGTTCAACGTACAACGGGGTGTGGAGGCCAAAGGAGACACAGCAATCTGCCCCTTTGGTGTACCTAATAAAGTGGCCCCTCAGTGTGTACAGCTCTCTGTAAAGTTCCAGCCAAGCGCTGGCATTCAACGCAGATCCTCCCCTCTTATTTTCCTCGTGCCCTGGCCGCCCCGCTCCAGCAGCGGCGCGCGCGTACAGACGGCAGGCTCCCCGTTAACGCCGTTCTCCAGACAACACGCCTCGGTGCTTTCTTGTGAATTCAAGTGGTGCCCCCTGCCCCGTCCTGTCGACCCCCCCGTCTCGCTGCTTGTCCTTCTTCTGTTGCCCAACTCTCTGCTTATTCATCCCAGTCAGGAGAAAGTAAAAGATTTGAGGCTCGGCCAATTTGTTCTGACATAAAGAGATGTTTAGCTCAGTGAAAGGAGGTGCCGGCGGAGAGCGGCTGACTGACATCTCAACTGCCGGGTCTGCTGGGACCGCTCTCGCCAGTCACGTCCCTTCATATCCCTGCCATGTCCTGCATCAGTGCTGCCGTCTAATCTGTGGGGTAAGAGAGTGGCCGTCCCCGGGGCTTTGGTGCTCAGCACCGTGTTAGACAGCCTTTCACAGTGCGACCTTTCACTTTTTTCTTTTTCTTGTCTTGAGATGTGCAAAATCGGCAATTTGGAAGATTTAGGTGAGACAAGCGGGTGCGGATGCTGCCATCGTCATCATCATTTAGCGATCGTTGACATCCAGCGTTGTGTGTGTGCGTGTCGTTCCCAAGCTTGATTCTAATTGGCTGCTTACTTTTTAGGCAGATGGCCATTTAACAGCCTGCTGCCTTCTCAAATAGCCCTTTATGTGCCAGTAGAATTAGGGTGTAGACCAGTTTCTGGGTGGCATGAGGGACTCGTGTGAAATTGAAATTGCGCACTTTGAGGATTATGATATGGGATTCTCTTTGGGAGTCGCCTCTTCTATCCTTCTTTTTGGTCTTCTTGTTCTCCACAGAATGACAAACAAGTTTCTGCTGTCAGACCCTCGGCTAACTAAAGCTCAAATCCAGTCGAGGTACAGGGCTGGCCAATGCTGTGCCGAACACTCGATGGCACTAAGCTGGTCACTGCCCTCCTGGAGGGCGTGAATAATTGGCAGCCATGCAGACGATGCCGATTCGCTCGGAGGACACGTCCATCATCCTAAAGTCTCATGTTGGTGGACTTGTTGTTTAAAGCTGGAAGTGAACACCGAGAGAGGAGGACCCAACGCGCATGCAGGCCACGCCAACGCCACCTGCATACGGCACCACATTAGCGCTTATTGCTTCAAGAGGGCACCGTTTGTACAAATATTGAAACTTATTTGCAGCTTGAACTTTCAACCTTCATTATGACAAAAGGCAGCTAATTACAACACAAGCAGCGAGCGGCCCTCCTAAACGAATGCTAATTATCTATTCTGTTGACCGTGACTCGAGTCATAAGGTAATTGGCTCACAGCAACATGACAACTCGAATCATTTCATGAAATTAGCTGGGCTTTACGAAGAGAGCTCCTCTCGCTTTCTTTCAATAGAGGGAACAATCAATTTGATAAGTGGCAACACAGTTCATTGTTTCACATTAATTAGACTAATTGCGCCGTGTTAGCCTTTGGAAAAGGGAGGCCAAGGGAGATCAAGGCATCGGCCCCCAGCAGGCTCTGCGTGCGCACCAAGCGGCGTCCTGCCGCGACTCACCACTGCTTCTAATTTTTAGTGCACGGTTGACTGATAGATAAACTGCCCCACGTCCAATCGGAAACGGGAAACGCTCGCTGGTAGAACTGTCAGCTGCCCTCCATTTTGAAATCAGCAGTTACAAAATAGCCTTTCATGTTGTGATGGCCACCGTCTCATTGGACTTCCTGTCCATATCAGGGCTATCAGTCAGTCAGCTGGTGTAGTTAACTTGGAATGGTACGGAGACAGCAAAAGGGAGCAGATGATGAGACTCGGGTTAGAAGATAGCGGGCTGAGCAGAAATGTGGATAGAAAAGGGGTTGGATGGATAGATAGATAGTCAGCATAGTTGGCAGGATTAGATAGATAGATAGATAGATAGATAGTTAGATAGATAGATAGATAGATAGATAGATAGATAGATAGATAGATAGATAGATAGATAGATAGATAGATAGATAGACAGATAGATAGACAGATAGACAGCGTAGTTGGCAGGATTAGATAGATGTGAAAGGCACTATATAATAGATGGGTAAAGTGCTATTAGATCGATCAATCAGCCATTTCCATTTCCTAAACTGCTCTACCTTCACATGGCATTTTAAGATGACCCTGGCAAACATCATAAAATATCCGATGTAAAGTAGCTGGCATTCAATAATTGCAAATGAAACTGGGGCACCTCAGGTTTCTCAGGTTAATGCTGCATGGTGCCTGTCACATTTTGGCACTGGTGGAAAGCCACTATCTGGCTCAGGCAGTCCTGGTGGCAAGCCACCTTTTCCCACATGATGGTCCACCCATCAGCCTGCCGTTCCTTTTCACGTCTTCATCAACAGCCCATTTTTAGAGTTTCCCTCGTAGTCACCATTAAACCACACACATTTCACACTGGTGTCCATTGATGACACTGCCAGTGTTTGGGCTTCTTCTAAATTCCCAGAGTGACACACAGAGGGTAGCTGCTATCCCCTGACTGTGGCCATTTTCTGAGGCCCACTCTGCCACCCTCCTCCATGACAGGAGACCGGGTGCCAGTGGTCTACATTGTTATTAGCATCCAAAGTTGTGGAGCTCTAAGGAAAGACTGAAGGAGTGGGACCTTAACAGTTAAAGCAAACGGAGATCATGACGTGACCTGGTCGAAGTGTTTCAGGTGATGAAAGGGATCAGTATGGTGGATTCCAGTTGTTATGTTAAAATCAGTTCTGCAACAAGAATGGGGGACACCATTGAAACTTGTGAAGAGCTGATTTCACACAAATGTTACAAAGTTTTTCTTCACACAAAGAGCCACAGACACGTGGAATGAGTGACCAAGCAGTGCGGTGGAGAGTCGGACTTTAGGGACGGTCAGATGTCTACTTGATGTTCTTCTTGGACTATTGAGGTGAATGGAGTGAGCAGGCTTTGTTGGGCTGAATGGCCTGTTCTTGTCACAAATGTTCTAGTGGTCCTCCAACAAAGCACGAGACCCTAATGTAAGGTGAACTCCTCGCATAGTTTGAAGTCTTTGGTGACTCTTTCTCCTGTTTCAGTCGGATGAACCTCCAGAGTTGGGGATCAGGTACATTGTCATGGCTGTGGGACATTGGACTGCCCTTGGGTCACCTTTGAGGATGTCCGGCCCACATTCACTTGTGATATGTTCAGAGACCACCAATTTGGAGGGTCTCAGTCAGGATGCATGTTGTGGTTTCTGGTGATTCCCTTTTTATCTCCTGATGCTCACCACCACCATTGTTAATAAAGGCCTGAACTAAAAACAGAGTTGAAAAAGCAAGCAGGAGATGAGCAGTGAGGTAAAAAACGGTCAAAAACCTGGGCTGAAGTTCTAGGTGAAAATCCAAAACAGCAAAACCAAAATGCTGAAGAAAAGTCCAAAGCAACAGCAAAACACTGAGCAGCACATGGAAGACATTTAGAACTCTCAGGAGACCACGATGGCTTCAGGCTAACGGACACAAGCCACCTCAGAAAGAGAAAGAATAAATGAAGACACAACACAACAGGAAGGGGACATCAAAGTGCAAAAAATAACCAAAAAACAAATTAAAAAATAGAAAATGCAAAATAAACAATAGTGATAATTGAATTAAAAAGACCGAGCCTGGCATTTCAAAAAGATCCGGCGAGCCGTTGCCCAGCCTTAAGTCGATTATTTGTCGTTTGTTATGTTTTATTACTCTCGCTTCTGAGCTGTAAGTCGTGTGGCGTTCTTTTACGCCACTTGTGTTTTGTGGGCGGGGCTCATGTAGCCTGCCCCCTCCCCCCTCAGCAGTGATCCTTTGCAGCCCTCCTTGGGGGCCTCACCACTTCTCTCGTTTCTTTTGCTCGATGCCGATTGGTTCGCTGAGGATTGACGTTTAGGCCACTCCTCCACAGTCCTTTTGTTACACATCTCTTTGTAAACATCCATCCATTTTCCAACCCGCTGAATCCGAACTACAGGGTCACGGGGGTCTGCTGGAGCCAATCCCAGCCAACACAGGGCACAAGGCAGGCTGCCAACCCACCGCAGGACACACACACACACACCCACACCAAGCACACACTAGGGCCAATTTAGAATCGCCAATCCACCTAACCTGCATGTCTTTGGACTGTGAGAGGAAACTCACGCAGACACGGGGAGAACATGCAGACTCCACGCAGGGAGGACCTGGGAAGCGAACCCTGATGGGTCTCCTAACTGCGAAGCAGCAGCGCTACCACTGCGCCACCGTGCCACCCTCTTTGTAAACACATCATTTCATTTCTAAAGATGATTGGGTGGACTGTCTTCTCAAGTCAAAGGTGTTCTACGGTTTCTTACTTTCCCTTGAGAAGCTCTTTGAGATTTTGGGCAATTGAAAGGACTTCTGGAAGTAAACCTCCTTTAGGCCCGAGTAGTAGAGCTGGGGCTCAGGCCCTTTGGAGTGAGGCCTACTGAAGATAAGCAGAGGAGGTCGGCCTGGCTTGTGGAGCCATTTTGGATGCCTCGTGCCCCCTTTTGCTATGGCCCTGACTCTGCGTCATGACAAGAGTGAATAATGTCACCTGCTGAAGTTACAGTGAGCCACGTGATGTCAAGTGGAGCTCTAAACCAACACAACATCACCAGACCAACAGAACAAAATGAAAATGAAAACCCAATAAATAAAAAAGCAGCAACCCAAATGAATAAGCAATCACCTGGCCAGTTTTTAGGTAACTCCTCACTGTAAAGAAGCTCTCAGCAAAATGTTGTAAAATGAAACAAAAAAAAAAGAGAAGACTTATTAATTATTTGTAGGAAAAACAAACATCGAAAAAGTCCACGTAAAGTGATTGTGTTTGCTGACTCGTGTCTGCTTTTGTCAACTGCAAGTAAGAATCTCCTCGTAAGGTGGACACGTGATGATAAACTTGACTTGGCTCGACAGGTTCACGTGTAACGTGCGTCCTTTGGCCGATTTGCCTGCTTTCGATGTGTTGCTGTCACTGCTAACAGAGTCCCCCATCGTCGTCACAGTGGGCCCGACAGGCGTTAATGGCTGAACGTGAAGCTTTTTTCTTCAAGAGAATCAATACGATTCGATTGAGTATGGTGCAGAAAACTCTGGTTTTTCATCACGCAAATCTTAAATCATCTAATAAAATAAATGAACTTGAACTTTGCAGAATAAGTGCTCAGATGACACGACGATCCGGTCCCAACTGGCTTTCTCAAGGAAGTATCAGGCTGCATCCTCGAGAGCGCCTGGTGGTGGCGCACTTGACAGAATCCTCCCGAAGCCCGCTGTTAAACGCCTGCTCATGGAGCATAACGGGGCTCCTGGTGTCTGGCTGAAGTCAAAGAGACAGCAATCGTCAAGACCCAAACCATCAAATCAACAAGGAGCCGAGCGCGAGAAACCAAGCGCCGTGTTTCCTGGGTAATCGTCAGTCACAAAGAGTCTTTGATCCGCAACCTCGGACCCTTCGAACAGGAGCAGCACAGCGACGCAGCGTCCAACCACAAATGGCCGTTAAACAAAATGCTGGCCCAGTGGGGGCTCGGTAGTCTCGTGGTCTCGGACCCCCTGCAGTGTCCTCCTGTCCATCAGACTTTTCTTTATTCTTTGTTACTTAGCATTGCCTAATCTTATTTTTATAGTTTTCTTTTTCTTTCTTTATCTTGTAAAGTACTTTGAGCTCCAGCATTGGTTTGAAAACGTGCGATAGAAATAAATTCTGTTGTCGTTGAATTAAAGAAGGCAAAACGGTGCTGCAGGGACGTCAAAAATATTATGAAATCATTTCAGAATGAAAACACAAAAGAAGAAATAAAGCAAAGTAGTAGGAATTAAAAAAACAAAAATTAATTTATGAGACATTCCCATGGGACCACCTCAGACAAAGACAGCGATCTCATTGTCATTTCAAGCCAAAAATACAAAACACTGCTGATTCCTTGGGACACATTGTGGTCTTTCTGTGCACTTTTTACATAAACTGCAGGTTTATGTCTCAAACAGATTGTGCTGCATTCACATAAACGTAATAATAATAATAATAATAATAATAATAATAATAATATTAATAATATTAATCACTGTTGTTCTTCTTCTCCTAAGGGTGGGCCCGTTGGACAGAAGGTGGACTGGGAATGCAGAACGTCATGTTGGCCGTTAGGTGTGTGAGGTCTTGAGCTGATTGAACATTACTGACTTTATTATTAGTATTATTATTATTAGTATTAGTATTATTGTTATTATTAGTATTATTATTATTGTACTTGTTGTTTAAAGAGATTTCCGGCTTTAATGTCAGATTTTGCAGCTGAGTTTTCGTGACCAGGTGGCTACACAGGGTGTGTCCATAAAATGGCAGCAATTCGCGGAGCCTCAAGGACTTTGTCATTTTTTCCGCTCTGTTGGATTGCTTGCCTTCTAAAGTTTGTGTTTTTCTGGACTTTGCAAAGATTTCTACTATTTCATTTGATTTTTATTCTCATGTTTTTATTTCTATGGGTTTGTCTGTCTTAAGCACAGCCCTCCGATGACGATGACGTCCCCCTTTTATGTGTTTCTTCCGTTCCCAGGGCTCCATCTCTGTGTGCGTTTATGGCCTTCATTTTATTTCACTTTCTTTTTTAAGATTCTGAGCCTCAAAACACAAGGCAGCCAAGAGACGATGGGCTCAGGGGTCTTGCCATTCAGTGAACTTTATCGAGATTGGTGTGCGAAATCCAGTTTTTAAAGTGGAATTTCTCCACCACAAGTCATTTCTGCAGGATTTTCAATTCAGTGGAAAACAGCAGTTTGGACAAAACAGTGGATTTTTAAAAAAATGAGTTACGTTTGTTGTAATGGCAGACGTTTTTGTCATGTCCTGAATATTATTTGATGTAAATTATGAGCTACAAAATGGCAGACGTCTTCGTTGTTAATGTTTGCTTAGGTGGAAGGAACCCAAAATTCATGGATTTGCTGCCCACGTTTTGCTGTTGAATATTTTTCTGTCTTCTTATTCCTTCAAAATCGTCAGGGATTTTAACGTAGAATGTCAGAAAGATGCCCTTTCATCGTCCACACGAGAAGAAGTTGACGTTTAAATGTCTTTAACCAAAATTTGCAATTTATAACAAAAAAGAAATCTGAAGATTGAGCTTGGTCTGAGATCCTGGGCCACACTCTTCTTGGGAATACAAAGACAGAAAACTGTAAGGAATGAGTCGAGGGGCTTCTCTCTTCCTATCTTTAACAGTCCACAGGAGAAGGTGGGAGATGAAGACGGCCAGAGCTTCCACAGGACATCGTTGAACTGGACAGACACCACAGCGGAAGGTGGAGGGAGGCCATGGCACGGTAACTGGACACAGTGACACACCATAAGAGGAGTAAGAGAGGAGGAAGACTACCGAGTGACTACAGGATCCTTCCATTTCAAACAATCCCATCTGCAGCTTATCCTGTGCTCAAGTCGAGGTGATGAACTTTAATCACATGTCACGTGGTTTCATTTTAAACCTTCTTCTCTCTGCTTGAGATTGATTTGGAGTCGGTCCCTCAAATCTCCAAAGAGCGCCCACAATGATTGATCGATTCATCCAGCCGAGATTAGCCGCTTTGCTCTTGAGGCCTCTTGGCGCTCTCGCTCTGCCACAGCAGACATTTCCTAGCCCGTGGAGGAGGCCTGGGAGTGCCCTGCCAGCATTCCTCAGACCTTCACTTTTCATTTTTCACATATTTTATTGAAATGGAGATTTACATTGGCCACAGTTACTGACGAGATCAGTTTAGCGGGTTGTTTCTGGGTTCCCTTTGCATGTCTTTGTTATCTGATGGCTGAATAAGGAGAAAAGTCAGGAGAGATTCCGAGTCCTAAGAGGGAGTCAAGTAGAACGCCAGCTACAGGCGATTGGTCCATTAGCAGCAGCTGAGCCAACTTGCCAATCAGAGAGTCGTTTTTATGTTGAAGCCGCCTGACTGCCCCCATTCAGCTCTCGATATCTGGAGTCTTATTTTACTTCCGAGTGTCTCAAGTACATTTTAGGTCGCCTTTAAAAAGACATTAACTCATCATTTCTAGAGACGGGAACTTCATTTTCAGACACTAACAATAGGACTGAAGCTACCTCAGGTGCATTTCCAGATATCTCCAATCAACTTCCAGCTCATTTCAAGGTATGTTAAAATAGTCGGTGCCACAGAAATCCTAGGAGGTGCGGAACGTGTATGGGTGACATCTCAAAATGTGCTCGAGATATCATCAGATGTAAAGGAGCCTACTAGGATTTACCTGAACGAGGAAATGGCGCTTCAAGATACCTGAGACTGATTGAAATGTGGGCGTGGCCTTCCAGGGTCCGCCCTCACGGTTTGACTCGCGGAGCCAGCAGAGAGGCCTACAGGCCTGACATCGTCGTAGACTGTCGAGAGCTCCGAGCTCAGGCTGCGTCCTGTAGTTGCATTTTGTGATGGCTCCCCTACTCCATCCTTTGCTTTTCTGTGATTTTGCTCCGGGGGCTTTTCATTGTGGGCCTCAGCCCCTTGTTGGGCTTTGGCTTTTCTGTCCCGTGTCTTCTTTTTTATTTTGTTCTAACATTCTGCTTTTGACCTTTGCCTTTCATGTGCTGGTTTTGGTTTTTGGTGTTCTTGTCTTTAGCTGATTGACTTTTTCTGTTCATTGTAATGATTTTAAATATTTGAAAATTTTTGAGAACTTTAGTTAGTTATGGAATGTAATCCCAAGCAAATTCCATTGAAATTGTAAGGTTTTGCTTATTTGTTCTGGTGATTTTTGGTGCCCTCTCCCTCATTGAGACGTTGGGCCTTTTCAGTGTTGTACTGTCGCAGTGCCCTTCTTTCCTGCGTTTGCTGTTTCTTTTCCTCGAAGTTCTTTCTGTGTAATTCAGTTTGTGCCAACCTTGTTATGTTTGTTACCTTTATTGGTTTACTCAGCTACTGGTTTCATTTTCTTTTCTTCTTTCATTAACTATTGCTGGGCCTCAGTTTATAACCCATTTTGAAGTGTGTCCAATGGCATCAACCCCTGACACGTCCTTTGGGTCATTGACCCCTGGGGCGATTCTCGATATTTGCATTATTTATTTATTCATTTATTCATTCATTAATTTATTTATTTATTTACTTACTTACTTATTTATTTATTTATTTATTTTGTTTAGGCTCCTTACATTTTCTTTGTGATTCACCTTTTTCTCTTCATATGGTTCTGTGACGTGTATGTTTTAATTTTTAATTTGTGTTTCAGGCTCTGAAGTTACCCTTATGGGTGCTGCCATTTCAGGAGTCGATTCTTAAGATGCCATCGACTTGCTAACACATTTCTATCCACAGTCGTTTTGTTTCAGTACATTTCAAGTTCGGCATCCCATCATCAGATAGACAACTCTTTCTTAGCGTTGGCTTGCTTCACCATCCGGACCAGCTGCTCCATTTCACCTTCTGCCTGTTTGGTTTCCCTGATTTTCTGCCTTGCGTGACTTTGACGCGGCCCCTCATGACCCTCTTTGACTTCATCTCCTGCTTTATTTGGTCCGCACAGCAATTCTTGGCCTTTCCACCACATGGCCTGCCGAGTACTGGTCAGGCTTTCACACCATGATGTTCTTGTGCTGTTAATGGCTACACGTGTTAATGAGCAGCTAGCAGTCCTAAGTGCTACCATTTGCTATCTGTGTACGATATTTCAGTAGTCGCTTAGAGAGGAAACAATTCAATAATTGATAGTCCGGTAAAAATAATATAACCCAGCGTTACGGCTTCTATAAAGTCATCTCATTCCATTTTTTGCTCGTTTTTATGTTTTTCTCTAATGGTGGCGTGTTCAGTTTTTGGTGGGTTTGTGACTCTCTGACAGTCTACGGTCACTTTGTTTATAGCAGCTGGTCATGTGACGCTGTGTGCCAATCTGCTCCGCCTATAAAAGATGGCAGCGCACACATTTAATGTCCTTCTCCAAACAAACAGCACACAGTAACAATGTTAGTTAGGGGGACAGAAGCCCCAGAAGTGCGTGATGACCGGTGGCTTTGAGACCTCATTGTTTTTGTCCCTTTGTCTCGATTTGGTTTTCGATTTTTCTGCTTTTTAAACTTGCGGCATGTCTGTCTGTCGGTTTACATTTCCTTCCTCTCCTCGCCACTTCCTAATAAAATTCTCAAAGCCGTGCCTGACGTCCTGGAGACTCTCTCAAGGAAACTGTCGTGATTTCCATTTTTCTATCATTTTTCGCTGCATTCTCTCTGTGTGTTTGTAAGTCACAGTCTGCGTGTTTTGGGGGAATTTCATAAGCAGAGAATCCATTTCTGATATTCATGTCTTCATTGGATACGTTATTTGAAAGTTTATTATATTTTGAAGTGATTCACATCTCAGAGAAGCCGAGAGATGTGGGACTGAGGGACGCGGGCCTGAGATGCGGGACGTCCTCTTTGACGCCTGATGAGTTCATTTGCTTTTGTGTTGATCCCATCTTAGCTGAGCAGTAGCAATGAATCAGAACAAATATGAATATCGACTTCACTACGGGCTTGTCCTAAAGACGACAGTAAAACAGTACGTACTTCTACCTCCTCTTCTTTTTCTTCCTGTGACACGTCCTGCTTCAGAAGTCATTTGTCTTTGGTCATCCTGTTGTGCAGTTTTAATCTCAAAGCCATGTTGTGACACTTCAGAACACAAAAGATGCCCAGTGAACATTGACCTTCTAATAATAAGAATATAATAATAATAATAACGATAACACATTCTACTTATGTAGCACCTTTCACATGCTCAAGACGCTCTGTGCATTGCAGTCTCGCCCCAGTTTACTTGTACGGATTTGTGAATTCCGTTCTACTCGTTCCAACACCCAGTGTTAGCAAAATGGGAAAGGCCTGAGAAAAGACCCACAAAGCAGGCCAACATCTACAGTGGTCTGCCCCAAAATGGGTCCGATCCAAAAAACCTGACTTTAGGCAACTGGGAGGCTTTGAACCCTGAAAACGGGGGCAGGCTTTTAAAGCATCAAGAAATTCCTCCAAAGAGGGAGAACCGTGAAAACTCCAGCTGGTAGTGAGACCTGTCCCAAGAGAATCTTTATAATAAAATATTAACAGGTAGATAAATACACCACAGAGCAGTAAGGAGCTGCCTATAAAGTAGTCTCAGGTAAACCGGTCCAAAGATGTAATCCAGAAGAAGAATCCAAAAAGCAGAGTGAAGCCCTAAGCCCAGAGTCCCCGTAACTGGAGAATAACACGAGCACAGATGTGGGACGGTGCTGAGGATTCAGTTGAACCATCGTGAACAGAGCAAAGACAGCCTTGAGCCATTCTGACATCGCAGATGCTGCCGGCTGCTTGTGTGCTCCTCGCTTCTCCAGCACAGAACAGTCCGGGTTTCACTGAGAGCACAGGCACCTACCTACCTGTCATGGCAGCAGTAATGAAGACATTTTCAAATGCGGCATCGGGCACACAGAGAGGAGTGTGTGGCGAAGGGTGGGTATGATTCTGCATGAGAGGTGCGCTGGCGAGACCACTGCATACTAATACAATCAGACGACGACGAGGCCGCCGTCTCCTTCTTAATGAACTCTGCTCTTTAATTGTCATCTTTGTTTCTTACATGCAATGGCAGACTGGGATCTGCATAATTCCAAATGTCACTCACAGGCCCTCGGTAAGTGATCCCCAACCTCACCGATCAACAGCAGCTCTGCTATTCAGTCGTCTTTCTGCTGCATGGTCAGTGGGACAGGTAGAGAGGTCAGGCTGGCATCAGGCAGGGCATCTGCCCTCATCTTTGCCCCAGGACTCCCAAACTGACCTGCCGAAGCGGAGGTTGGCTGAATGCGTCTCATTACGGGAAGTCTAAGACATGACTGGGGGTGACTGGGCAATGAGAGGTACCTGAGAGTGGCAACATTGAGAAAGCACAAAATGGCCAATTTCATGGCCCTCACAGCTGCCATGGCAAACATTCATCCACTGGCGTTAGGCTTATGGAGTCTTCTGTGTTCATTCCAACTCACCAGAAGAGCTGCCTAGAATTTAATCAGTGGCTTAGGAAATTCAAAATACCCTGTTTCACTATTTCAGTGATTAACTCCTGTGCTGAAAGTGGTGGGCGTTGATACTCCAAAGCCCGAGGGCACAGGGTCTGCCCACTCACTGTCCAGACTTGGTTTGCATGTTCTCCCCATGTCTGTGCTGGCTTCTCCTCCCACACTTCTTCTCTTTCCTTGTATTAGTTTCAGGGATGACTTATGTCCTAACTGTTTATTTTTGCCGTGACGCTTTAAAGTGCCTGGCACCAATCAATAATTTTCATGATGTGGCATCCATGGGCAAATCCTGCATTCCAGTTACGTTATGGAAATTAATAATTAAGTCGATAAAATAAACGTTCAAAGTGATGGCACTGGTAATGACAGCTAAGTCAGGGAAGCACTTGGGGCACCTTGGTGCTGCATGGTGCCAGTTCTGCCTTCGCGCTCGCTCACCCGCCTCACATCTTCAACCTCACAAGTTAGAAATCAACGCTGGATGATGCAAACAAGAGTTTTTGTCCAAGGTTGACAAGAGTTGCTTTGGTGTTTCCATTTTCTGCTTATTTCTTCCGTTGGTGACATCAGCAAACCACTGTTTGTTTTTTTTTTTTTTACCTGGGCACTGATATTATGTGCTGCTCATACCCAGACACTGCCATGTTCTTTATACAAACAACCTCTGCTGCTCATCACATGATGTGCGACTTGAGACATCACCACCCAGCCCCTATAAAAGATGGTGGCACTGACTGGCAGTAGTCCCAGTTGTTAGATCAAAGTGGGCGAGCGACTTGTTGGGTATTTCTGGGGTTTCTGGTTTCTTGTTCTTTTGAGTTTTGTGGTATTCTAATGGCATATGGCGATGTCTCTGTTGTCTCCTGCTCCTCTGCTATGTGTATATATATATATATATATATTGTGTGTGTGTGTGTGTAGGTATTTTGAGACGCGCCATAGATTGAAATTGCACGTCCCGTGTGTTCCACTGGGCTTACGCCATCACACCGACATCTAAATTCTGTAGGGTGACGCTCTCTAAAATGATTCACTTTGCTTTGGTTCATACGAAAAGTGCTGGCCTCCTCAAAATGATGGAGGGAACGTGTAAAATGGTGAAAGAAAAGAGCCCACTGCTGAGACGTCAGAATACACCGAGCTCCTCTAACATGCGGGCCTGCCTTGTGCACCTTAAATTAAGCCCACCTCAGTGTTTTGCAATCGAGAGCCAATTAATCTTGTGCAGCTAATACAGAGGTGCTCTCTTTACTTTACGTGGCTTAATAAATCCAAATGAAGGACACTCGTGTAGACGTATTCATCTTACTCAGCCCCGCTGCTCAATGACTTTTAAAGAAAAGAGTTCATTTATAGATCAGACTACGTCTGAAAATTCATCAAAGGACTCTGAAGAAAACATTTGTAGATGTGTGTAAAAGGTATTGATGGCTTTCACCTGGCAGGGAGGTGATGCTTATTGGAACAAGACAGAAAAATCGATGGCAACTTAAGGAAAAACACAAATGGGTGATTGATATTCAGGACACACCAGCACAGCGCCGTATGATATTTGGCAGCTTACCCCGAGTCTGGACGTCCTCTGTGCCTAAACGCGTGTGCAGCAGACCCCCGTGGGCGTCACGCCACTTACACGTAAGGCCGCCTGTGCTGAAGGCGGCACACCTTTGACAAGTGGTTAGATGTCTGACGGGGGGCTCTCGTCAATGCCAGTGGTCAGCTCCTGTTCAAGTTGGTGGAAGGGCAGATAATGGAGAATCAGCTAAACTGTCACAGGGAGGCCTGGGCAGATTAGTGGCTGATGACATTTTATGGCAGTAAAGGTAAAGAATTACACGTAGGAAGTCAAAAGGTCACAAAGGTCAAGTCTGAGGCTTGAAAGTCCACCTTATTAGAAGGACGTGGACTCCTCACCATCAACCTCCAGGCAGTGTGCAGAAGCCATTCAGGAGTCTGACAGGATGAGAGGTTATATAGCGCTCTGATGTGTGGAGGACAAGTCCATGGAGGTTATGCTGGACTACCGTGTGCAGTCTTGGTCTCCATGTGACAAAAAAGACATAGCAGCACTAGAGAGAGTCCAGAGGAAGGCAGGCCGGGCCAACTGTGGGACCGCAGGGGATAAGTTATGAGGGGGACTGAAGCAAATGAAGATTAGGAGGAGACCTGACTCAAGTGTTTGAAATGATGAAGGGGACTAGTGGATCCGGTGGATCCCGACTGTTATTTTAAAAGGAGTGCAACCATCTCCAGAGTAGCAGCACACAGAAGAATGTGAAACATGTATGGTGCCTCGAAACAGAAAATGAATCAAATCAATCCACTATAAAATAAAAGCCAATCTTATACTGAGGAGTAAACCAGAAAGGAATGATTAAAACACACACATCTAAGGTGGCTGCTGTAGCATGGTGAAGTCACGCCGACCTGGCACCATGATGCTGTGCGTGTGACCACTTTGAAGAGATCAGGAAGACCGCGATAAAGAGACTGGAATGCAGCGAAAACAAGAAAAACGAGCCATAACTGCAAAAACGCCTTTTCAAACGCGAGTTCCAAAATGACCAGACTTCCACTCATTCAGTATGTCCTTCTGGCAGGAAGAGGCGGGTCCAGGCGGAGAGGCCCCAGAAGTGATGTCAGAGTTAAAGCTGTCAATCATCCTGTCGCCCTGCCTCTACACGGTTTTGATCGTCGGCCTCCCATTCCCTCCCTAAGTTTCGTCTCTCACTCCCTCTTTTGCAGTAGTTGTTTGCATTTGCAGGCTGTTTTCATCACCTTGGCCACTTTTCTTTGTTTCTTTTCTCTTTGTTTTACAACAACAACAACATTTATTTCTATTGCACATGTGCTTTACATAATAAAGAATAGAAAAATAAAAGACACAATAAGAAAATAAAATAAGTCAACATTAATTAACATAGAATAAGAGTAAGGTCCAATGGCCAGGGGGGACAGAAAAAACAAAAAAAAAAACTCTGGAGAAAAAAATAAAATCTGTAGGGATTCCAGACCATGAGACTGCCCAGTGCCCTCTGGGCATTCTACCTAACATAAGTGAAGCAGTCCTCCTTGGATTTAGGGTTCTCACGGAAGGACTTGACTTGACTTTAGCATTGTGGTGGTCTGTACTTACATACATACTGGGGATATTGGTGGGCACACCATGTTTTCTGTTATTTTGGGGGTAACGTATGGGGTTGTCTAAGGACATTCCACGAAATGCAGCTTTCTGCTCTCCACAATGCTTTGGAGCTTCTCCCTCGTGACCCTCTGTGCTTGTCCTACCAACACTGCGGCCCACCAGGAGTGCTGTCTGCCTCTTTAGATGAGTTGGTTTTTATGAAATGCTGCTGAATCGCATCATTTATGCAAATTCAAAATATCTGAGCTAATTGATTTGTGTGTTACTCATCTTGAGGGTGTAAACACATCAAAAGTGCAGAATCAGTAAGCACAAAGAGTAGGCAGCATGGACCACCGAGGAGAGCAGCAGCCGTAACCACAGCGGTGTATTTGGCATAAAGCTTGTAATGGAGCCATAAATGAATGTTCCTCTGTGTGTGCAGACTTCTCAAACATTGACATGTCCGAGAACTAGTGGGACTTGCAAGTTAAGGCACCTTTGAATGTCATAAAAACAATCCAACCAGGGGATGCTGGCACCTGGTTAGGCTGGTTGGCATCAGATTGTCGTTGTACCCTCTGACATCTCTAAGTGAGGTGAGCGCCATGCGATCGCCTGCAACTCAGGGGGGTCTCATGGCTATGAACTGCCTGCATTGAAACGGTGAATCAGACAGCGAATCAGACAGCTCTGGGGTGAAAAAAGACAAAGCACCGTAAAAAGGAGAGAACATGCGGACGACATGAACTGCCCACCGCACCCCTGGCAGCAGCACCAAGTGCCATGTGGCCAGGAGTTTGACTTTCCACATACAGAACTGTCCTTTCTACACCAGGAGTGCGCACTTCTTTGAAAATGGAACATCAGGCTTCATCTTCACAAAGACGGAGGAGTACAAGTAGGCGTCCTGGGTGGCGTTTTCAATTGTTATGTGGGTGAAAATTAAGATACAGCGTAATGTTTTTGGGAAGACACATTTCTTATGTTGATCGCCTTTCTTTCTTTCTTTCTTTCTTTCTTTCTTTCTTTCTTTCTTTCTTTCTTTCTTTCTTTCTTTCTTTACTAGGAGCAAATGGCATTGCACTTTCTGTACCTTTTCTGTGGCTTGTGCTGCATGGCCTTGATGGGGAGAACTCAAATCAGAAGCACAGACTAACAGAAAATTAAAAGATTAACAGGCACTCCAGATTTGAATGACCCGGTATGTTCTTACATGAGTACTGCAGGCTGATTGGTCCACCCGTCAGCAGGAAGACTCCAACCAATCAGATTTTTAATGAGGAGTTCCATTGAAACGACGATAGAACATTAGAAGAGAACTGCTGAAGAAGACAAAGCTGGGGGTTCTTCTAAACTTTTTAATAAGAAGTTGCGTTAACCAGGAGCAGAGGGTTCCTTATTTTTGCACAAAATCTGGTGGAGCTGTGCCCGACTGCCTCTTAATGCATAACAACATGGAATTTAAAAAAACAAAAAAAAAAAAATATATATATAAAATGTATAAATGCCAAACAAGCCGATGTTTCTACTCACAGATCCATCCTGCTTGGGACTTGTCGCCGATGGTGCTCTTCACTCTGCTCCCTTTGTCTTTGACTGTTTTTTGATATTTATCTTGACACCCTTCTACATAAAGCACTGACCGGACCACCCCACTCCCCACCCATTCCGTTCTGCCAGCTTTGGTGCAGTCCATGGGTGCTCAAGAGGAAGAGATCAGCCAGCTGTCTTGGAAGTGGATGTGGATATGCCATTCACCCCTGCACTCCTATCTGCACAGCTTTGCCATCCTCCTGTGACCGACCGGGCGGGCACCGCACATATTTGTATGTTTTCACAGCACGTGAGCACGGAACGGCCATGTGACTCCCCGGCACTGTGTCCTCCTGCCCTGCTACCGCGCTGTATGTTTGTGTGCACGGACTTCAGATCACAGACACGTCGCCGACCGGACCCCGTTAGCATGCGCCAGGCGTGTCTGTTCCGCTTGCCCGCACTTTGCGTTTGGAAAGCGTCGTTGGAATTCAAGTGTGCAGCTTGGCTGTCACCGGCGCTCCTGCTTGGAGTCTTCGCTCAGTTAAGTGAGCGTCACTCACAGATGCGCTTGGCCCAAAGCCCGGGCTTGTTAAGCTCTCGGCTCCCTTGCTACACCTGAACTAGAGATGGCAGAGACAGTCAGGCAAGGCTGGCCAAACAATGCGTCCCTGGCAGCCGTGCTGCACGTGCTTACAAATGCGTCAGGCCAGATCACACAAAAAGAATCCTTCTGGCTTTCTCTCCTTTCGAATTTCAATGGTGGCTTTTGCATTCTCTTTACTGCAGATTTCTGCTTGTTCTCCTCTCTAAAGAACAGTTGGCTCACTTGAGGCAGACGCGTGCCATGTGCAGGTGGCGTAATACGTACTGTTGGCTCACCGCAAGTAAGAAATGCAATTATCTGACTTGAGAATCAAGAGACTGGAAGGAGATGGAAAGAAAACTGGCACCTACTGTGGGGTGACTGGAAAGAAAACAACATGGCGTGTCACACAGGCCTGCCCCGGACATAGCACCCTGTTCAGGTGTGGTACCTGCGTCGCCGCAGCCTCAGTGACCCTGAATTAGAGTTTGAAGATGACAACAGCAGTATAGTCAATCTTCAGGCTCTGGGCCAAAGGAGCCATCTTGGCTATGGTGGGTGTGAAGTACAAAGCAGTCCAGAATGAGAACGATGAGTCACCTTAGAACGTCAAGAAAATGGCCGGCTGAAGCCAAGCGACTAACCACCATCTTGTTTTCTTTTTATTGGTCTCCATGACCACATCCTCCCCCCAGCTCTGGCAGCTCATGTCTAAAATGGCCGACCGCAACCCCTTGGTCCACCAGTGCATCCATTGTGCTTGTCTTGAAGGGTCCACTTAGGCAGCTGCTACCTCGTATATGCAACCTGTCCACTCATTCTTGGGGTCCCAGTCAGCGTCTTTCGATGGTTAACTTTGAAATGGGAGGAGAGGGGTGGAGCCTAAGTGTTCTCCTCTAAGAACAGAAGCGGATTGGCTGCCAGTGGCTCTGCTATGGCCCTTGCCTTTCCCCTGTTCACTCTTTCCATCTGCCATTGTTTTCCTTTATGTTCTTGATTGCGTGTTGTGAATTGCCGGTTTGTTTGGGGGCATTGCCTTTAACTTTTCTCGGCTTATTTAGGAGCGAGTTGAATTAGGCAGGTGTCCGCACTCACTGGTGTATAAATGGGAAGTAAGCTACGGTAGAAGATCCTGCAGGATTCTGAATGAGATACTTGAGGATGTCAGTGGAGATTAGGAGGAGCCGCATTTAGGACTGAATTCACGAATCCCTTCTGTATGCAAAGAGCTGTGGGAGTCTGGGACAAATGAGCGAGACATGGAGTTAACCTTTAAGAACGATCAGGATGAGATCTTGGGAGTGACAAATGGACTGAATGGTCTCCTGTCGTGTGTCACATTTCCTATGTGCTTGTGTCGTCAAAACAAAACTGAAGTTCAAACCAGGAGGTTGAGACCATTTAAGGAAAAGCCAAAGTCAGAAGGGTCTGAAACGATGACCTTTTATTCTTGTCGGCGTCAGGATCACAGGCCCCATGACTCCATCGCTACTATGGTGGCGAGTGCTCAAAATGGCAGCGCCTGTCCTGATCCAAATGGCGGTGGAAACGGCTCAGAAGTCATTAGAGAACCCGAAAGCGGACATTGCAGAGATGAATTTCTTTAAGTAATAAACTTCTTGCCTACAAACCCCCCCAAATGAGGGTCTTTAGAAGTACAGAAACTCAATCATTAGTGAGCAGAGACGCTCGTGGAATGCTACGTGCCGGGGAGACCTGTGGTTTCAGGTCCACTGAGTGCTCCGGTCGTGTGACATTTACTTCAGTTATTCCAATGGCTGATTCTTAGCACTTTAGAATTTCAAGACAATACAAGATGACGTTTTTTTCTTGGGGTCTTTCCACGACACTTTAGTAAATCCTGACTTTTTTGAATCTCAAATGACTTTTGTTTTTGTCTTTTCTGTGGTGAACACTTTAATGAGTTTAAGGCTCTGCCAGCTTTTGTATAAAGTCTGTTGCGCCCCCTGAAGACAATGCCCATTATTTTGTGTGGCTCCTTCCAAAACCTGTAGTGGGTGGTCAGAATACGGTGGTCTTGCTGTATGTGTGTGTGCTGTTGCTTCCTTCTTTTGGTGTTTCCTTTCTTCTCTTTGTATTTTGGTGCTTTCAGCCTTAGGCATCGATGACGGCGTGCTCTGGATTGAGTGGCACTGCCACGCTCAGTCACAAACACACACGTGTAGCACAATTCAGCAGCTGAATGTCTCGCTCTTGTTCTGGCCGTTATTAAGACACTTTTTCCGTGTACTTTGTGTCGTATGTCAGTTCCAATCCCAGATATTTCCTATCATAACAATCAGGTTAAACAAAAAATATTTACAGGGACGCGCCAAGGGAGCACACCAGATCATGTATGTCGGGCGCCTCAGTGAGAGGGAAAATTTACATTCAGTATGAGACGAAAACAGTCTAACAAGAGGATATAATCAGCGGCAAATTAATAATCAGGAACATGAAAATAGATATGCAAATTAGCCAGCAGAGGCTGGGCAGGACACAAGGAGCCGGCTGGTGAGAAGATTGCAGACATCTCAGAAAGAGATCACGAAACTGACTTGAACGGGTGGCTTATAAGCAAATGAGCGAGCGCACCTCCATCTCGACCTCGTGAGCTCAGCATGTCTGCGCCCCGCCGACAGATACTTGAAATGGCGCCCAAACTCTGAAAAATGGGCCTTCAAAGGAAGTGGGTTGCATTTCCATCAAAAGATCTTCATTTGCCTTCTCCTGTGTTCATCCCAATCCAAAGGGCGGCTGGAGAGCAAATCCCACCGGCTGTAAGGCGGCCCACACAGTGACACCCGAAGGCCACCTTGGCACGCGGCAGACTGAACACCAACAAGACAAACCCAGGGAGCCTCACCAGTCAAGCTGGGTGATCAGGCCAAGGGAACACAGAGATCACCCGCCATCAGCAGAAGGGTAAGGACCTGAAAATAGGAGCCCATGGCATGAAAAAAAAAATGAAATGAAATGAACAGTTTGGGTCCTACCTCAAATCCAAAAACGCCATGTGAAGTGCGAAGATTGAAAAGTCTACTCCACCCATGGCTTTCATTAATTCAATGGGCTGTAAGCCAGTGGCGTAAGAAGCCTTACAGCCCCTGATCTGCTTATGGAGGGGCTGACCACCTGGTCCAGTCCAGGCTTCGTGCTGAGGACTCAGAGAGAGGAATCGGACGCGTGGCAAAGGTCATTGGATGGCGGAGGTTTGAAAATAAATAGGAAGAAGGCCGAATACTGGAGGTTTAGTGGTGGTTAGGATTCAGATGTTAGCTGGTGGGAGAGCTACTGAAAAGAACAGAGAAGTTGAAATGTCTAGGATGAGTGGATGGAACAGTTGGAAGAAGGTATCGGGAGTAATGTGTGATCAAAGGATTAAGGCAGAGGTTATGAGTAAGGATTTCGAGTCCAGCAACGATGTATGGAGCTGAGTAAAGAAGCTGGATGTGGCAGAAATGAGAATGTCAAGATGGACAATGGAGGTACAGAAACAGACAGAACAAGAAATGAGATAATCCTCCAAAAGTGGGAGAGATTCCTAAGAAAGTGCAGGAAAGTTGGTTAAAGTGGTATGGACACGTGATGAGGAGAGACAATGAATACGTGGGCAAGAGAGGGATGGCAGTGGGGAAGGGAAAGCAGAGGCTGAGTTTGGCAGATGCAGGACCAAGCGGTTTGGAGAAGCCTGACAAAAAACATCCACCCTACATAAAAGTGGGAAGCGAGGAAGAGAACAAACACAGACTGAGAAAGACACGAGTGCATCAGCAAATCATCAGTTTGTCCAAAGTGTGCCCATGGCCCCCAGTCCATAACCAAAGTGAAAAAGATCAACCGAGCACATCAATGAGCACGGCGCTGTGCCCACCCGTGTCTTCTCTGGTGGGTCAACCATCATAAACATGACTTTGGTTCTGCTCATTGAAGAAATTGTTCTGATTTCAGAATTAAAATGTCTTGGACTGCCTACGACTTGAAGACTGTTGCTGTATTCTTCTTCTGCTCCCACAGCGGATCATTTTCTTCCATATCTTTCTGTCCTCTGCATCTTGTTCTGTTACTGCTTTGGTGCGTCTCAATGATGGATTCCACAGCATTATTGGTTTATCATTTACTGCGACGCCATTTTGAATTTTCGATGGACGGCGCCCTTCTGAACACACATCATCATGACACACCTACAGGTTGCTACAGGGCATGGCGACATTATTTGAGCCCGCTTGTTCATCAGACAATCATCTGAAGGCCTTTACCTGGAATTGCGACATATTTGAAAATCTGACCTGGCGTTCCTTTGCCTTTCGATTCTCGGTGTGCGTTTGCTGTTTCTCTTGTGTTTGCGTTCCTGGTCGTCTATGTGAACTTTCTTTGTCCTCTTCTTGGCCCTCTTTCCTTCTTCCCAGTGTCTGCCTTGCTGGCGGTACAAAAGCCCACCATTACGGCCAACCTCAAAAGGCACAGACGCAGTTCTTTGTTGAGACTCTTAAAGATGAGTTTGGTGCTTTACATGTCACAGTTATGGTATAAATTTATTTGCCACAGGAAATTGTGATCTTAAGTGAAGCATTTTTAAGACCTCTTTTAAAAATATTGTGCCTCATTTAAAATGTGGCCAAAGGGTGCAAACATGAAAGCAAAGCCTTAAAACTTAGCGAACACGTTGCCTGTCCTCCTCGAGGGTCTCAGTTGTTAATCTGTGTATCCACCTTTCCTTTGGAGTAATAAAAAACTTTTGTTAAAATCTGCCATTTAAGAGCCATCTGGGTGTTCTTGTCTCATCTGCCCGCCATCATTTGAAGTGGGTTTGGTGCCGCACGTCTCTGGTGTCCGCACTCTCCGAGGTATTCGTTGTGAATCGAAATCGTGGATTTTATTTGCATTGCCATCCTCTTTGAATGCCGGAGCCCCCTGCAGAGTTCTGGTGAAGCAGACCCTCACTTGAAGTCAATGCGGTTGCCATGAGGGGTTCGACTGAACGCTAAACAGTTGCACTTTGTTTTTTATTTTATGTTCCTGTCCTGCTGAGGTCTTTCAGTAGAACAGAAATGTGGCGGAGGTTCGACGGATTTTACTCCATCAACGCTGATCTTTGTGCCCAGACGAGTGAACAGAAGTGCCAAGGATCGGTGATCAGACGTATGGCCTCCACTTTCCTTTTGTTGTCGTTCCTCGCAGGCCTGGGAGTCGTGTTTTCTGAAATCAAAGAGTCGCCACTTCTAGTTGGACGCAATCAGCTTTTTAAAGCACGAGAACAGGAGCGGGAGTTTGTAAAATTACATGTCCCTTCGAAAATTAAAGAATAGCATGTTTGGAAAAAAAAAAAACGGATTCTGTAAGGTTTTCTAATTTTTATTTTTTTTGGACAAAAAACAGGAGCACCTTAGCTAGTTTTGTTTGATTGTCATTATGCTGCCACCCTTCTGTGTCGTTCTTTCCAGTGGGCACCACCATTTTCTGCTCTTGTTTGCTTGGGTGCGGCCATTTTGTGTGGTTGTTAGGCATGTGACCACTTGTCATGTGACCCATGACATCACTGAAGCCAGGCTATAAAAGAGGGCCCCTTGCATCGAGTCAGCATTTAATATAAAGCACCACAGAGTGTAAAAACTGGCAAAAGAAAGTGGAAGAGAAGAAGTAAGCATTTGGGCTTTTAGTATTTGATTGGGAAGACTTAAGATAGTAATAATAATATTAACTACATAAAAATGATTACTTGGAATGGTTGCTTTATTTGACATTTATTTGAGTCCCAAAGCCCATCTCTGCCTCCGATGGCGCTTTGGATAAATCTGCGCTCCATCACATCTCATGCCAACATGGCACCCTCCTAATTTTTAACATTAACGGGCCTTTCTGCCCAGCACGCTCGCTGTTTGTATTAAACTTTTTTAAACTACACTACGTGCGGAGTTCAGTTCTTACACAAAGTCTGTAAGCTCTGAGCAGACTTTTTTGGTGTTGGCAAAATGAGGTGAAGGACGATGAAGTGAACAGAAAATGTCGTTTCATTGGGGGTTCCAATGCCGCGTCAGTCGCACGCTGATGTCCATCCATCCATTTCCTAAACTTGAAACAGTAATCTCGTGATTTCTGCCTGGTGCTCTCTGTACTGTCAGGTACGCGACTCCTAAGAGGACGGCTCTGGGACGTCTAAGTCGGCTTATAAGCCAGTCGTCTTCCCGAGAAAGGACACAGATATCATTATCGATATCGAAATGCCAGAAGCCATTGTGTGTTTCAGTTTTACTTCTCTACGTAATTTACTTTAATTGTGTCAATAAAGCTCTTTCTTACGGTGAAGTGTTTGAGAATGTGCACAGAGTGTGACATTCGGGTGCGACTTGATTAGCTCATTTGAAAGTCGCTCTGCGTTCTGGTTTCATGTTCATCACATTTTTGTTTTTCAGATAGTTTGTCCCAGAGGCCTGTGGTCGTGTGATGGAGGTTTGCTCCGACAACCGCGCTGCTGTTTCTACAGGCAGGCGTAAGCACCGGGCTCACAGTGCGCGTCAATCCATGAAATACAAGTTAATAACAAATCTGAAACTTTCGTAGCCTTCTGATCAGTCGTGTCCGACTCCCTCCACACCCCAGAGACCGATCGTCATTCCAGGCGATGTGCCCTTCTCCGTGCTGGTACAGTAAGAGGCGCCGTTTTCTTCATCATTCTCAGTTTTCCATGTCAGGCTCTTGGCTGCCATAGTCTTCTTTGGCCGTGAATGTTGCTACGGTTTCCAGACCATCTTCTATATGATGGCCTTCTTCTGTGTGAACTTAAAGCCACCCCACCTGGGACCATTTCTGGGTGGGATGCCAGTCTATTGCAGAGCACATCTGCACAATTGCCAAAGCTCTCCCCAGCTCCATCCATCCTTCCCTTTCCTAAATCTGCTTATTCCATTCCAGGATTGGGGTGGCACACCACTGCACTGCCCTACTGACGCCATTCAAGCTCGCAGCGGAGGCGTGCGCGCCCATTGTGTTCTGTCCAATTAATTTTATTAACCTACAAATCCGAGCCACAGTTCTCTTTTTCACACATAAGTGTTGTTGTATTGCGGGTGACCCTCTACTAGAAGAAGTGGGCTCACCATATGGATGGATGGCAGAGTGGCATTTGTTTTTGTGGGCCTCCTTCCTGCGAGTCTAGTGGCTATGAGTGCCAGCGTGTAGTTCTTCTAAAAATACCGACTGGACTGCCGACTGAATGAGCCTCTGTATTTGCTTTAGTCTTCTATTGTGCCAAACGTCCATTTCCAGGGCCCTGTATCCGTTTTTGAAAAACAAAGCCTGGTATCTGGTGCTGCGACATTATCTCTGCTTGATAAAGACAAGTCTCATGCCAGGGTTAATGGAACCAAATGTCACCCCTAGCAACCTGTGATATTGGCTTCTGCCCGCCGGCCGCTCTGCGCCTTTCTCCCGAGTGCCGACGGAAACGCTGATCGGGGACTTAAAGCCACTGCTTCCCTAACCACATCTTCACTCCCAAATCTTTTCTCCCAAATGGTATTTTCAGAAGCTCTAAAGAGAAGAGGTGGAGAGTTAACACAGTCTGGGCAGATTCTGTGGTTCTTCCTGTAGTTTTTAGAGACAAGCATGTCACTACCTGGCGCCATCTTGAGGGGCAGCTGCACATTTGCTAGGCCACAGGTTCAGTGGGTTTGATGGTGGATGACTGATTTCATAAAAGTAGTGTTTGCCATTAAAGAAAACGGGGAAGAATGCTGGATGGACCTTCACTTTCTGTTTCTTTGTACATCTTGAATGAGAAACATGACTCTGCTTATATTTTTAAACTGGAAATCTGATCGTAAAGTCTAACCTGTGAGTGATGAGCTGCTGATGACGGCAGTTTTGGATCTGATTTAGTCGGAAGTTCTCAACACCATTTTAAAATGCTATTATTTGTTTTTCTTCCAGGTTGTGAAGTCTTAACTGTTGAAGGCAGCAGGGAGGTAAGTCTCTCAAGATGAAGGTCATTTTTCTGTGATGGTTGCTTTGTTCAGCTGATTAAAAAGTGACTAAGACGTACACAACATGCTAGTCCATTGACAGGCACCCGGACTGGCAGACTAAACCTCACATGCTCTGCTAGCCCACTTCTTCCTCGGCTCCCACGCTGCCCGCTTCTTGTCTCTTCTTTGTTCCACCCTGCCGATAAACCCTTGACTACTGCTACCCATCTTCGTGTTAATTGATGTGGTGCATCCCTTTACGGGGGCATACTTGGGCAGCACCCATGCAATATCGTCTCCTAATTTGGTTGTGGGCTCTCCAGACATCCGTAACTCCCCAAAAATGCACACGGCAGTGTGGTCGCCTGCTCCCCTAAATATCATTCCTTAGCCCTTGAACCCCTAGCCCCCCTCACAATGCTCTGCTGCAGTCTCCCACCCTGTTCTTGCAATTCCCCCTCCCTGATTGGCACCTCCATCTTCTGAGGCTTGTCTGGGTTTCTGCCGCACCTTCGTGACTAACGCTTTCTTAAAGAACAGCTAATGGCTGGAAAGAGCAGGGGTCATGAGGGCTGTGACGGCATTTGGGCTGCCAGACGCCCCTCACCTCCTGCTTTTTTTCACTTGTTAAGCTCAATGCATCGGGCTCTTTTCAAATTACTACAATGGGTTTAGCTTCTCCGAACATTAAGAGTGGTGATTGTATTCATTTACTGTGCGGCCGTCTTATCGTGTACAAATACACTGCGGCTTGTCGGCCTCTGTTTGTCTTTTATCGAGAAAGTCTTCTATTTATCTCTGTCGACTTCTTAGAAACTTGTTTGTGCAGGCTTCAAGCAGGCAAACACACGCTGTGTTAAATCTCTTTATTCAGTGTGTTCCTCACAGGGCCTTTTATGAAAACTGAAATAAAACGTTTTGTGGCGGTGTTAACAGTTAAGCGACTGAAGCAGGTAGTCCCTCGGAGCGCGAACGTTGTATGGCCTATTGCTTTATGTCATCATAGGAAGATTTAAGTTTGGAGCAGCAAGTTACACGTGAAGTGCTCTCACACTTTCGTGGGTCAGAAAACGGCGTCACACGCACTTTAACCAGTTCAGGACAAAAGTGATCAGTATTCACCATGTCCACTTCATTGTTTCCATGGTAAAGGTCATCTGAAGTGTGACACGAAAATAAAAAGGTGTATGAAGTCTGACCAGGCACGTGCTCCAGAATCATTACATTTAGTTAGTAAGACGAACATCAAAATTAAGATTCTTTTATGCTACTCTATTAAAAAAAAAAAAAAACCTGTAGTTACCGCAGTCCTGTTGATTAACAAAGAGAGGGCCGGTCGCAAATTGAAAGTCAGTTGGAGGGGACGGCTACTTGTGGTAATTGCATTTGCCAGTTAATTGCAATTATTTTAAGCCCTGCCCCGAGTGATTGCAATTAAGGAGAATTTGTGCCGTTTGGTGTGTGACTTATGAAGAGCGCCTTACTCCCTCGCCGCTGCACCTGTGGCTTACGTTTAATGCAAACGACCACAACGAGGCCACCAAAGAAAAGCGTGTGGCTGCAGCCCATGGCAGAGAGCATCAGGAGACCACTGCCGGCCCCCCGGTCCTCCCTTCGTCTACGCTGCCAATACACGGCGGCTCCACGTTCCAGTTGGTGTGTGTCTGCTTTGTTAAACCGGCACTCGGTGGTCTTTTTACTGGGGATACCGTAAAGCCTTCTGGTCCCCAGGGCCCTTCAGGAGATCTTTGGGGCTGAGGTGCTGGTCTGCAGTATCTCCAGATTACTCGCTCTACCTCATACCACAGATGAGACCTGGAGACCACCGAGGACCCACCATTTTGGGACTCTCCTAGTGTTGAGCTTGGAGCGTTTAATTCCTTTTTTCCAGAACCTCCCCTGAGCTATAAAACGTTCTTGTGAGGTTTATATTTGATTTGGGTATTCTTTGTTAATCTTTGAGTGGAAATTGTCTTTTCGCCTGATCTTTGGGCATCAGAGTGCAGGGTCAGCCATTGCACAGTGACCCTGGAGCCATTTTCAGGTTAAGGGCTTTGCTCCGGGTCCCACCGGAGTAGGAGGATCCCTTCTGGTAGCAATGGAGTTCAGAGGGGTAACCTTCCAGATATGAGTGCAGCTCTTCAGTCACAGAGCCACCACTCCACCTTATACCCATATGTACCCAGCGAGTCCTTCAGTGTGGTGCTGAGGTGTCACCCGCTGCACTCGGGTCCCAATCCAGGTGGTTTGTCATGTAGTGGGAGCTCCCCAACCTCCTCCTCCTCTTCCTTCTCCAATTCTCTGAACTGAAGCCTCCATTTATTCCAAGCCTATTCGACACCATTTTTAGTCTTGGCTCTGCTATGTTGTGGACTTTGCATCAGCTGTTTTTTGTGACTTTGCTTCCCAGAATGCATTGGGGCAGCATGACAATGACATCGGCGACATGGGGATTTCAAATTTGCCTCGGCTCTTTCAATCGATCCATGATTTGGACAGCATTGTCCTTTAGATTGCGACTCTCTTGCTGTGTATTTTGGTTTTTGATCTCGGTGCGTTTCTTCGATTTTCACTGTTGCCCTCGTATTGTTCTTCCATTGTTTGACCTGCGCTTTGTTCTTTCTTCTGTCGTCACTCTCTAAACATTTTACTGTACTGTTTCTTGAAATGTTCATGCACAAGTGGCAGGCATGGATTCCGGGCTTTGGTGGCACCCTACACCATCTTCCAAGTTGAGGGCTGAAGCAGGCCTGGGACTCCAAAGAGGCAGACTGTTTATGTGACCACAGATGTACGCAGGGTGGACTTGGAGGCACATAACTCCTGTAGTCTGCAATCCATAATTATTCACTGCATAAGCAAATGACAACAATTTCACTTGAATAGAAAACCTTGAAAAATGGGTCTGTCATTTGGGACGGCCTGTCCACTCTGAGGAAGGCCACGTGCCCCTGAGCACAGTAAGAAGAAAAAGAATCAAATCAGTTCTCTTAATGAGGTCAAAACTGAAGCCTTGTGAGTTTTCCTGTGTGAAGACCACGCATTCCTTGTGTTTTGAGTAATCGCACCACATGCTTTATTCCTTTTATCCTGCCTAATAACAGAATATTTGGGATCCATGAAATGATTCCAGGGCTTCTTTCTCACGGCGTCCACTCGTTCAAACAGCCCACACTGGCACTGCAGGCTAGTCGACTGTCTTTGGACGTCCCGAGTCTTTTGACAGTACATCACGACGGTCTTGAATGATTTAAAGAGCGCCTCCTGAAGTTTGGTTATGCGTTGCATTTCTGCATGGGTTTAAAAAACCAAAACAACCTTTGGAGAGGCCGATCTTCATCGTCATACTTGTCTCATCCTCTTCTGCCGAGAAGGGGGTTCCCTTAAAGCCATCTAGTCCTCTGTACCTGCCCTCCTAAAATGGCAGTGAGGTCTATATTGTTGTTTATTTGTTTTCTGCTTTTCCTTTTTCTGGCTTCTCTTAGATGCAGACAGCTCAGCGTTGTTGTCCTGAATGTTTCAGAAGAGCTGCTGTGTCGTCTGTGAGGACGCACGCCCACCTCGCCTCTAATCAGCCTTGATATCAGGTAAGGAGGGCGAGGGTCACTTGAAAGTGTCACAATCAGAAACCTTTGTCAGCCTTGTGCCACAAGTTTTAAAGGGTTGTGTTACATTTGTGTCCAGTATGTGTCTGCCCGCTTGAGGGGGCCGCAACTCGACACACATTAGGCTTTGAGAGGAGCTGAAAGGGAATGGGACACACTTTGCAGTCTTGGCCTGTCCATTCTCCAGACCGGTTTGTTCTGCTTCAGGGTCGCGTGGAAGGGTTTTGGAGGGTCTTGTCCTAAACTTGAGACGCTTTAATTCCTGCTCCTGGATTCTTTGTTATGTAGACCCGCACATACTGGTTATGTCCTCCACCTCTGTAAAAGGCCTGGGGGCAGATAAAGATCTATCTATCTATCTATCTATCTATCTATCTATCTATCTATCTATGCACAGAGTGCCAGACCATCTGTCTATCTGCCATCTATCTAGCTATCTATCTATCTATCAATCTATCTATCATCGGACCTATCTATCTATCTATCTATCTATCTATCATCTTTACATGCACAGAGGACGTGTCAGACCACTTGTGGTGCCACAATCAGCAAGTATCAATAGTCAGGCTGTGATCTTGAGCGTTTGTGTGGACCCTGTCTACAATAAGTCTGTGATCAAAGCGTTTTGTTATGTCCAATAAGTCGAGCGTCAGGCGTCTTTTGTCATTTCAGCTGTACCGTGGCTTTTGCAGATGTTGTTAAACCATTGATATAACATAAAGGCAGCTTATTAAGCTTCTCTATCCTGACATTTTTATATCTTGGAAAAAAGAGGTTAAAGGTTATTTCCGCGCTGGAAAGATAAGAAGGTAAAAGCCATAAGGTTTTAGCTGTACAGCCTTCATCTGGTGTGCCTGGAGGCCCCGGTGACGTCTCTCTGGGCCTGCTGAGGACTGTGGTTCTCTCTGTGAGGTGAGCTGGGTAGGTTAGGTGGTCAACAGAAGGAGATCAAGGAAGGGTTGGGGTGAAGGGCTCCTGTGGAAAGCCCTTTCTACAAAATAGAGAGATTGTCTTTGATGACCTGTGGCTGAGATGGGGTCTCATGGCTTTCATGGGATTCCTCTTAGAGTGGGTGTTATGAGGTCTACTTCAGGCTTGATTGAGGACCCTGTCCTCAACATGAAAGGAGTCTCCTTTATCAATGAAGAAACTCCTCAGTGTTAGTGCTTTACTACAGAAGCCCACCTCTTCACTGCGGAGGCGTCGTCATTGAGAGTTTTTCATGTGCCAGGAATGGAAGGAGCTGTGGAGAAGGGAAGCTTGATAGTCAGGGGTCTTGTAGGAGGCAGAAGTTGAAGTCCTGGAAAGTGGATGGAAAGTCTGAAATGCGGTGGACTGTAAACCTGAGACATGATAAAGTCCTGAATAAATGCGGTAGCCGGCTTCTGGAGCACAGTCATCCATTTGTTCAGATCTAGCGGAGGCTTTACTGTAACGGGGTCTTTTTTCCTTTTCATTGTGGAAGTAACCTTCTTAACCTTTGGAGATGCAGGCCCGATGCTAACTCCACTTTAATACCTTGAACAGCTCATCCTGTCTTAAACTTTGGTGGCTTGAAGCAGAAAGTCCAATTAAATGCCACTCTGTCCCAAAAAGAAGCACCCAGCAGGGCGGTTTCTGTGCGCGTCTTCATTTAATGACAACCTCATCGAAAGGCCTCACCAATCTGTTTTCGCTGCCGCCAGTCATACAATTAAAGCATCTTAATCAGGAAGATCTGAAGCGGGAATCTGGGCCTCGGCCTCCCCTGGGCTGTGTCTGCGCGGCTCTTCGGCTGCCAAGGGTGATGGTCTGTGCCCAGGTCGAGTCCGGCGCGCGTATTAGCAGTTTATCACCGAGCCTATCTCCATCTTGCAGAGTCCAGCTCGGCCCTATCAGCAAGATTAAATTGGGCAGATGGCTCCCTCCTCGGCCTATAAATCACCCTGGTTTTGGTGCTCTGATGGAGTGAGTGTGTCACGAGGAGTCTTGTGATGGACTGTGTGCCGAGGTCATTTATAAAGAGTCGCTCGGCAGTGTTCTTCATGTTCTGCGATGCCGGATGGCTTTTCCTTTCCCCTTTTACAGGTGGTTGCTGTGCCAAGCTTTTCTGGATGGAGACCAATCGCTGCCCCTCATCTCCTCCTTTAGACCCCCTGTAGATGCCGAGCAGTTGCATACAAAGGAGCAGAGACAGAATGGAAAATGTCAGAAAAGGTTTAATGGCTTCCACAGCCACAGTCCTGCGGGGCACTTTGAGCTGGATCACTGGATTAGCTCGGCGTTTTTACTTTTATTTGTCACTTTCTGTATGCAGTCAGGCCTGGGGACACCACAATCTGAGAGTCACAAGTCACCCAGTGAATGTACTCGTCTCGTCTGTCAGGCTTCTTACACTCCTGAGTGCCTGGACCAAGTGAAGAAGTAAGAGCAAACTAACGAGAGCTGCCGTCATAACATCTCAAGCACGCCATTGGTGGGTCATTTTATGGACATTAAATAATTGGCAAGCTGGGCTCGAGAGTTGGCATCCCTGCTGTTTGTGTTGTAGCACTTGACTGTGGTCTTCAGCGCCCCATACTGCAGATCACGCCATGGCCAAGATGGGAGGACCTGCAGTCCCGGTGAGGACCCACATACAGGGCTGTCATACTGATTGGTAGCTCCATATCACGATGACAAGAAGCAGAAAATCAATTTGCCAGGAATGCTGAGATTAAATGGGCAGAGCTTCACACGACATCCTTTGTCCAAAAGTTGCTGAGTGAGCCCTCGTCAGGAGTCTGGTAAGTGACCAGGCCAGCCTCAGAAGAGCTCTGGAGACCAGAGGAGCGGTCGAGCCAGTCGTGTCCGTCAGACAGGAGTCGCTTGTCAGTCACTTGAGTCCTGGCGGTCACACCGAGCTGCTATCTACACCAATGGTAGACACACAAGAGCCTTTGAGAGTGTCAGTCCACATTTCTTCAGAAAGCAAACCAGCGCCTGGTCCTGTCAGAGGAGCCACCCGCACCGGGGAAGGAGCCTGATAAATCAAAGGGAGCAGCGAAAGATAAGACTTGAAAATGAAGGCTTCATCTTTCTCGGTCATTGAAAAGCTTTTCACCAAAAAACACAACTCCACTGAGAAGATGGATGGTATCTGTGAGGAAATGGAGATTCGTCATCTGGGAGCAGGAATCCAAAGAGAAGAGCGCGAGTGTTTAACTGATTAGCACGGATTGTGGGGCTGCAGTGGGAATCCCGGGACCAGGAGTGATTGAAAAGAGCGGCTACATATCTGTCTTTGAAAACAGAGGAGGAGACATGGCCTCATACTTCAAAAATGGTATCAAGAGACGAACCTTAAAGAAGGGGAGTCATCGGGGGACCTCAAGAGAGCAAATCCCATGATTTCATGAGCCAGGTTCATTCATGGCTCCATTTTCCAAATGGCCGTCGGGGGCCCAAGCCTATTCAGGCACCACCTGGTGTGAGCAGGGACCAGTGCTGTGTGGAGTCCATCAGCTTTTTAACATCAAGAGCCATGAAGTTCATGAATAATTGAAGAAAAATGACCAAATCCCACTCGTTTTTACAAGACGCACTTCCCGTTCACAGGGTCACGTTACAAAACTTCAGAGGTATCTGCGCGAGGGCAGATCCCTGTCACCGCATC
This sequence comes from Polypterus senegalus, assembly GCF_016835505.1. Taxonomy (NCBI): domain Eukaryota; kingdom Metazoa; phylum Chordata; class Cladistia; order Polypteriformes; family Polypteridae; genus Polypterus; species Polypterus senegalus. Next base: position 104,019,136 of record NC_053169.1, on the reverse strand, counting down.
CTCCGAGTATTCAGTGTCAGAGCACCTCATCCAGGGTTGCCTACAATCGCCTGGAAAGAGCGAAAAGGCAAAGCTTCTCACACTTGGCAAGTGACTGATGGGGAACGTGAAAGGAAACAAACAGGGACTGAAACAAAACCCAAAGGACCAAAAGCAGATGTTGCCCAAAAGATCAGACGTGAGCCGAACACAAGTACTCCATAAATGCTCAACAATGACTTGTTTCTGAATAGACAATAGTGTGCCTTTGTCAGCCGGCATGACCACAGTGTGTGCTCAAAACAAAATGTCTGCCCAGAAACGTCATGGAAAAGGAACTCAACCTGCTCTCTGATCGTCTCTTTAAACCACAATTTACTTTTTCTGTGACCAAAAATGAGCAGCTGTTTGAATGGACATGAAATCTTTTCAGACCCACAAGTGAACTGATCCATTCGCTTCCAGAGCAGGGAAGAAGAAAGACGAAACTGTGCCACCGAATCGGAGAGGCGTCGGCGGTCATTTGCCACATTTGCCTCGTTTCACGACACATTTTCAGGTTCCCAAGAGAAAGCTGTTGATGGCGCCTTTTCAATAAGTAGGAAGACTTGGACCTCCGGTCCTCGATGACCTCATTTTATGAAATATACCCCTCCCCCATTAGGTCAATCCATCAAGTTCACTACAATGTCCTTCACTGCCATTCAATGTCACTGCCGTCACAGCTCTTTCTGTGACAGATGTGCCACTTGGCCATATCAAGTGAAGGACCCAAAGTCCACTTACATGCTGGAGGAATCCCAAATCTTTGGTCATGTATGACTTCATGTTGCACTTGGAATACAATCCGTCGTCTCATGCAATGTGCCTCTCTGTCAGCAGAGCTCGCCACCGTCCTTTACTTGTCACCAGTGCCACACTTCCTGTCAGCCACATGCTATGAGAAGGGCCTGAAACCCAATTTTCTGGTCAAAGTCGCCCACGTGGCCAGTCCTTGGATCGCATTACGGGTACCACAACATAGATCTCGATGGAGACCAAGGTCAAGGTTCAAGGCCCAGCAGTTTGTGAGGTTTTGCGTGACAGTCAGGTGACTCTTAGCATTTTATAAAATGTTTTTAGATTTGGGATTGTGAGGATAGCGAGTGGAAAGTTCAAGTGGAGAATTAAAAATTCGCAGCTGCCGTCATGGGTCTGACTTGCTTTAATGTCGTCTTGTTTCTGTGTGAGCCGACGCCGATTGACTTCGTTTCATTTGTTTCGTTTTTTTCCTCCTCTTACCAGCAGTTCATGTCCGGAGAACATTGACTGGAGTGTCATTTGTGTTGAAGTCAAACCTGTGGGTGTCCATTGTAATAAACGATGGCCTCCAGGACCAGACAGCCGCACAGACAAGCGAAACTGACTGACTGTGTGTTCATCTATGCTGTGCCTTTTACGTGGCCCACCTCGCTCTTTCTCGAATCTCCGTTTGTCATTCCCATCGACTGTCGTCCCTTCGGTCGTATGCAGCGTCCCCAGAGCGTCTGTTTGAAGCACACGAGTTTCGGAGGTGCTGCCCAGTTATGAGGTGCAGGTAGAGAACAGCAGCAACAATGCCATTCCTCTCCAGAGCATATGTTCATAAGCAGGAGGCACTGGAGCTGAAAGTGCTTTATGGGATGGCAAAGAAATACTTGAAAGAAAGGGAACTAAATGAAAAATTAGGTAAGAATAAGAGTAAATATGACTGAGGTGGACATTTGCATATCGGAGTCACCTTCTGGACCTCGACAGCCTGGACCCTTAGCAGCGTCCCATCCCAGTAATGCCATTGAATATGTCGCCGTAGTGCCAGGTCTCTTGTGGTCTGTCTGATCAATAATTGGACGATAACCCGACAGCATCCATGGCCGTGCCCACCCGACGACTCTTCATTTTCACTAAAGTCGAGATAAACCTCTTCAGTGCCCTCAATGCCGCCATCCAGGAGAAGGACGAGATTTTTGGGTTGTGAATGTCACTTAATCACCGAGCGCAACGTCACAGCGGCTCATGTGACCTGCCTAGGCTTTATGAGGAGCCCCCCGGTGTCCGGACAGACCGGTGGTGTGTGTGTGATGTCCACTCTCTTGTGAGGTGAAGATTAAAGTTCATTTGTGCGTCCTTGAAATCCAACAATATCTTTTTACGTGTCGATTTTTATTTTTCTTTCTTTCTTTCTTTCTTTCTTTCTTTCTTTCTTTCTTTCTTTCTTTCTTTCTTTTTGCAATCTTTATTATTAGCGGGATGATTCAGCCAGTGTAGTACTGTATGTGAATAAATTGAAGCGCCAGCTTTGGCAGTCGCTCCACACTGGCATACATTTGTGCTCCGTTAACAATGAGCTTGTAGACACTTAATCCCCCTGGAATACCGTATTCATGTTCTGTTTGAAATCAACATAATTAAAGTCACACTCTGAAGTAACCTATTTATATAAAGAAAGCTCTTTTACAACAGGCGAGTCTATGAATAACCCGTAGGAGGGTGCCTGGTATAATTACTCCACATTTCTAATTTAGGTGAGTGAATATTTGTTATCTGGCACAATAAAAACTAATATTAGTTTCGAGTGGGAAGACATAATTGGAGCTTTGCAGTGCTGGTTATGAAATGGCCCGTTGTCCACGGAGGTTAGAGGCGCCAGATCGGCCTGTCCGCCCAGATGAGCCGAGCCGACACCAAGCCGGGAGTCAAACGACCAGCAGACATCGCACGGCCGTACAGGAGGGAGTGGGCTCCTGGGCTGTAACAGTGGCACACGCGCGGCCGCCTTCAGAATCGCATTGCGTTCTCCAGCTGATTTTTCACTTACGTGGCAGAAAACATTTTGTTTTTGCAGTGGAATCATCAGACTCCATCCGAAACAGCTGCACCCTGTCTGCTCCATGAATCAGCGTGAGAACGGTGACGGTGCAGGACCCCACGCTGCTTCTAGGAGACCTTGTCCTTTTTCTCTGTGCCACCTCCAGTTTCTGTCCATCCATTTCTGTTTCATTGGTTCTCTTTTCTTACTAGAGACAGCATGGGGTTCAACATCAAACAGCCCGAGCAGACTGCACAGGCGACCCCAGCCCCACCACGGCCACATTCACACACTCCGTGTAGAACAAAAATAACAAGAACATCATCCCTGGCACAGTGGACCCTCGCCACAGCTCTCCTCCTGACTCCTGACAAGTTATCCAAGTGACGTGCCTGGGGAAATGTTTAGGACCCAAACACTTGTGGTCTACCAGCTCCCTCTGTTTGCCCCAGATATCCCTGTTTAAAAAGACAGGCACCCTTACCATCCATAGATTCACCTGCTCCATGTAGGAGGGCACAAGATGGCACCCACCCCACAGAGCACCCAGTGCTGCTATCTACTGCTTAAGGGGAGATCTCTCCAAGATTTTAGTGGCCACACGCCTATTAGTTTCACTGCTCCATAGTGCCCATACATGATAACTAGGCCGCTGATCTCTCTTTAGTAGTGGTACCCCCTGGTTAATGCATTGCCAGGGCACCCTGAACAACTACAGGCCATACTGCCCTCTATGAGTGGCACCCACAATGCCATATAAAGAAGTGACCTTCCTACCTCTAATGTAGGTGCTTCTGCAAGGTGGCTTTGGCCAGGCCCATCTGCTCTAATTCTTCTTACTGCCCCCTCATTGCCATCCTGTGCCCACTCACTGTTGGTGGGAGTTTCTCATGAGACACAACAAATAAGAAGCCCGAGAGTTTGAAAGAAAAAGCGATGAGTGGAGGTCTTTTTGTTAGCTAAATGAATTAACATGATATTTAGAGGTGCACTGTTGTTTCTTCTGATATCTATCTATCTATCTATCTATCTATCTATCTATCTATCTATCTATCTATCTATCTATCTATCTATCTATCATATAGTGCCTTTCATATCTATCTATCTATCTATCTATCTATCTATCTATCTATCTATCTATCTATCTATCTATCTATCTATCTATCTGTTTTATAGTGCCTTTCTATCTATCTATCTATCTATCTATCTATCTATCTATCTATCTATCTATCTATCTATCTATCTATCTATCTATCTATCTATCTATCTATCTATCTATCTATCATATAGTGCCTTTCAGATCTCTCTAAAATGTGTGTTGTAGTCTCCACTATCCCAGTATTCTTTTACGTAAATTGAAAGTCACATAAAATCCTTTCTGCCTTTTGTTTCATTTGTCCCGCTGGTGGCAGCAGCGAGTGTTCACTCTAAAATATAAAAGTGTTTAATGGTGTTTGGTGTCCATTAACATATGTGTGTGGACCCGGTCAAATTCAGTTTCTGCTTGATTTTGGTAAATGTGAGTTCCTGCAGCTATCCACTCAGAGTATTGAAGTTCTCTGTAGGGACAGAAGCACAAGGACGTTTCAGCTACTTTTCTCCATGAAGACCACCTTGGGGTCCATGGAGGTCTGAGCAGACCAATAATCCACGGTGAGTCGGGCCTGTGACACGAGAAGTTACGGTGAGGACATTATGAGTGTGGCGCTGCAGCTAAATGTGCTTTGGACCAAACCTATTGGTCAAAGTGACCACAATCCAGGGAGTGATGAAATGAGACGCAGGTGCCTTCACCAGCCTGGGCTCTCGATGGCACTCCACATTTTCTGTTTGCAGTTTTTGATATTATTTTCATATTTTTTAGTCTTTACTTTTTGTTATATTTTGGATTTTTCCTTTTGAATGTGGGTGCCCTCCTTGTGCCTCAGTAGAAAACGCACCTGAGATGAAGGAGGATTCCCCAGTGGGTCCCGGCCATTTGGGGCTTTGGTATCCCACCCATCCTGCACCTTCATAATCCACAGGTCATAAATTTTCAACATTTCCAGAAATACTACCAGTTTCAAATGAATCATTTGAAAGGTTATTGTATTCCTGGGCCTGAGGACAAAGAAGGGGACACGATGACCAGTAGAGTGTTGGTGGTCAAGGAAGCCAGATAGACCTCCTCTTAATGACAAATAAGCTGTGAGGTTTTTCAAGTGAGGAAGATGGTAGTTCTGCTCACTCATGATGGTGCCAGCGAGTGCCCAGGTGTGGCATGTTGATGTGGGGCAATCGGGACCCCAGAAACCTGTAAGGTAGCGGCCAATCAGTAAATTGAAATGGGACGTCAGTGTTGGGCAGTGCCAACAGCCCGATATCAGAGCAAAGTGAATGGCGGCTGCGCAGATGGGCTTCGACGTTGTGCGCGGTGGAGTGAAGGATCTGAGAAGGTCGGTCTTTGGTATGTACAGGCTCGCCTGTCCCAGACGGTGTACTGGGTGGGGTGTTGTGGTGTGAGAGGTTTCTACATGGGACATCGGGACAGTCGAGCTGAGCCTTTGGAGGCCCAGGGCCATTGTGACCCCATTGTCAAACCACAGAGAGGAGGGTCTGAGATGGAAACGTGTTGACTGAGTTCTGTAAGTGGAAGGCCACCAGAGCTGAGGTCTTCTCTGGGTCTTGTCACATATGGTACGACCACAAGGCCTCAGACCCTCAGAATTTGGGATCACAGATGCACCAGGGGGCCTGGATGGGCTCATGTCAGCAAGTTAATGGCTGAAAATGAGCTACGGGAAAGACAACTGGAGAAATGCACGAGCAAGGGTCACGTAGGGGTCTTCCTAACTAGAGTGGGCTGTCAGGAGCAAATCCCCAGGCGGTCTTGTGAAGTTCAGGGGCTACGAGAGCCTAAATTAGCAGGGGGCAGGCGGGACATCGCTGAGAAATGAAAGGATGGCTCTGGTGGTCTCACCTCGAGTGCCACGGGGATTAGGGCTATCCCATTACAGCACGCATCCAAAGAGCCGTCTCCTTTATCCCATTGTATCCTAAAACAAACTGGAAATGGGATTTTACTTGTGAATAAACAACCTGATTATTTTTCTCGACGAGGGTTGTTTTCGCTCTTTCAGAGTGAGCAGACAAAGTGTTCTCTCGGAGGAATGGTAATCATTTATTAATCTTGGCTTGAAGACGGGTTGATACAGGAGGAACTGGGATATATTCAAATGAATCATTTGAAATTCCAGAGCACGTGCAGCCGGCTTTAATTCCGAGTCGACTCCTGCCTTTTCTTTCTTTCTTTCTTTCTTTCTTTTTTTTTGTTGATGAATAGAAGAATCGTGCAAAGCTGCACTTTGGCCCCAGCACAACAATGCCAGTCATTTGAAGACTTTTGTTCCTCTATCAAATGGCTTGTACGTCTATTTTTGTAAACCATGTCATCGGGTGGCAGCGGTGGGCTCCTCCACAATTATGGGCCGTGACCAGAAGGAGCAAACTCACCCCGGGATCCCAGGGGCCGCTTCCAGCTCATTGAAATTCTGCTCCCGTCACGTCCACTGAAGAAGCGATATGAAGATGTGAGGAAACCTGAGCCAAATTGATTTCTTCCCTGCGTTTTGTTTGGGCTAAGAAAAGGCAATTAAAGGTTTGCGTCCTTCCTTGGGATGCGCTGAAATCCACTTGTTTAATGAAAAGCAAAGCCCTAAACAGGCTTTTTCGACAGGCTCTTTAGCGTGTTTTACTGCTCGTTCGCGGCAGGATCAAGAGGAATCGGTTTTTACTCCTCTTTACTTTTGAAAGGCGCTCATTTAAACGGGCCTCGTCGTTTTGTACACGTTTGGAATCAAAGAGACGAATTACGTCGCCTTGGATTTGTTACATTCACCCCTCTGTCCCGTAAGCGATGGGACAGCACAGCTTAGCATTGAAGTAGACCCCGGGGTCGGCCCTAGCCTGCAATGGGTATCAGAATCCATTTTACTAATCCGCTTTGTACAAGTTCACTATGCAAACACCTAACTGGCCTTTGTGGCTACGAGGACGACACCCGGTGGGCCGCACAGTCGACAGACAGGCACGACACGAGTGGCAAACACACCCGTCCCATTGTCTGACTGTGCAAACTTCTGGTGGTCTACCAACTACCAGAAGCAAAAAACAAAAGAGGGGTGCAGGAGGTGCAGATGAGCAACGGCAGCAGACAGAGAAACATCGGAGTAAAGAAAGAAAGAAACAAAGAAACAAACAAATAAGGAAAAACAAAAGAAAATAGAGATCATTATAACAAAGGGCGGCAACGTAAACAAATTGGACTGAAAGCCAAGGAGCTCAAGTCGTGACAATTCACGAGAACATACAGATTTGGGGAAGTGTGAACGATTTATTAAACATCTGACGTGGTGGCGAAAGGTCCACTAAAGACTGGTAAGGTGGAATCAGAGTCTCGTCTTTGAATTCCTTGAGTAGGAACGGTGACTTCAACTGTTCTGAGGACGCCGGCCATCAAACACCTGGCGTGGCTGAATTAGCGAAAATGGAACTTTCTGAGACACGTCTGGGCACTTTCTGTTAAACTTCAGCCAAGCACCGCTGCTGCTGTATTCTAATTCTAATTTGTATTCGAATTCGTATTCTAATTCTAATTTGTGTTCATATTCGAATTCTAATTCGTATTTGTATTGTAATTCTAATTGCTCTTCGTATTGTAATTTGTATTCATATTCTAATTTGTATTTGTATTCGGATTACTTATTCTAATTCGCATTCGTATTCGTATTCTAATTCATATTCTAATTCGCATTCATATTCTAATTCATATTTGTACTGTAATTCTAATTCTTATTCGTATTGTAATTCATATTCGTGTTTGTTTTTTAATTCTTATTCGTATTCTAATTCAGGTTCATATTCTAATTTGTATTCTAATTCTAATTTGTATTCATATTCCAATTCATATTCGTATTCTAATTTGTATTCTAATTCGTATTTGTATTCGTATTCTTGTCTGTTACTGAAAGACACCTTTATTTTGCTGGCATCCTTGACGTTTTAGTGAGACCGCAGCTCACTCTCACGGTAACGGTAATGGATGACAGACTTGTTAGACTTCTGCTGAAGTCTAAAGGCTGCAACGATTGTGCTGTTTAGCTGGGCCACTTCACTATTCATGAAAACTCTTTGACTGTTTTACAGTGCAGATGATTGTGCAAATCGCCAGGTCCCCCTTCTCTTTCTTTACGTGCCAACCACGCAGTCTTAAGTGTCGCATGTCGGGTAAGCCTTTACATTTCTCACATCAGCTCTCACAAACGTGTGCAGTGATAGCAAACTGAAGATAAAGTTTGCCGGTTTTCATTTTTACTGTCCATCTTGTTTTTAGCCATCGATTTGTGTTTTCAACGAATATGCTGACGCTGCAAAAAATTCGAATGGAGTTGGCTCTTGTAAGTACGGTGCCAAATGCAGAAGAAAGAAACAGTTAGGTTTTAACCAACATTACAAATGACACAGCAGCATTTCTCTGCCCATCTGCCGTTCCTTCGGCTGCATCCCAGCACTCCGGCATGGCACGAAGGCGCAGATCAGGAGCTCAGAATGCGTTCAGACCACACAAGTCCAACACAATGTCTCCTTCTGCTTTGCTCTTTGATTCCAGATTAACAGGCAGCACGGTGGGTAGGCTTTGATCCTTGGCTTCTCCATGGAGTTTGGGTTTCCTCATGGGAGTTTCACCTCTCAGGTGCCGCGGTGTCTCCATATCTGGCCTTGTGTGCCCACTTACTTCTTCTGATGATCTGGTGCCCACTTTTATGTCCGTACACACTGCCACCAACTTCATGTTGACCTGATTGGGATGAAGAGAGTGACAGACATGAATGAACTGATACATTGGTGACGCAATGTTTCATTTTCTTTACCCTGCGTTGGACTAAGTGGCTTTGAGTTCTCTTGATGGACTGCACCTTGGGAGACCTTCAGGATCAAATCTCTTTCAAGATGGACCTAACCAATAAGATGGACGCTTTGAAAAAATAAGTTGGTGGAGCAAAGCAAACAGAAATTTGAGCAGAATGAGAATGTGGTGGCCGGATGTTTCCGTGCCGACTTCTCGATTTCTACTCATGGCATGGCTGTGGCCTCAGACCGTGGCGATGAAACGTCACAATGTTGGATAACACGACGTTACAACACTTGCTTTGCCAGCGTGGCAGCTCAGTACATAAGCCTCATTAAAGCATTTCAATAAACAATTAGGCAGAAATCTGCTGGACCGGGCAAAACGCAATGTGTGGCAACCTCCATTAGTGTGATGCATGTTGCACTTTTGATTGTAGTCTGTGCTTCCCTTCAAAGTAAATACAGCGGGTACACGCCAATGCGCCATCAGCACAGATGACCATCGGACAGCCTCCAGGTGCGCTCATTTATGTTATTAACACGTTTATCGGGTTGATAAGACTTACCACAGAGTCTGCCATTGCATTGTAAAACATGGCCGCTTGGTATGAAAGATGTAAACTGAATGCAGACGTAGTGTATGTGGGTGTTGACTCTTCAGAGACCAAGCATTCCAAACTCTTTAAAATATATCATCGAAAAGCAAACTGGCACAACTCTGAATAACCCGAGCAGCATTACTAGGACTTTGACAAAATGCTACCCCGTGTGGGGAAGCAAAATAGACACAAGTGCAGAAGCAGAAGATGGTGAAAGCTCAGGTGTGGCGCTTTGGCAGTCTGTGATACCGAAGCCCAGTGCCCGCAGTGGTGCTCGCTGATTGACAGGCTGCACCACGGCGATGGCTCCATCGGTACTTCTGCCAGTATAGACTGATATGTGGAGCTCAGCGGCCGCCCTTCTCCACTTGGTCCGCCCTCTAAAGTCTTCAAGTCAGATGTTGAATAGCGCGGGGTTTGTGTCTACTAAAACAACGGGCAGCTGAAGCGGCACCCGTACGTTAAAAGCTGCAAGCATCGAGAGCGACTCTGCTCTGTGGAGAAGTTCAAAAACGAAACGCTTGATGCCACATTCCGTCAGTGGTATTTGCTCCCCATGGACGGAGGACCTTCCACTGCTGCCTCACTGAAGGACATTCATCTTGGTGTCGAGCCAACTGCTTACCGCTAATGCGTGAAAGTCGTTTACGGGCCATCAGCGGTCCATGCGAAAGGCGAGAGTGTAGCTGAATATGCCGTTACGCGGGCAGCTTAATGCCAGCAGGCCAGCCTTCAGACTGAGGAGCACAGGTTCATGCGGGAGGAGATCTGCTCGTACGGTACACGCTGAGCACCACGGTAGACGCACAGAAGGGGCACACAAGCTTGGACAACTTCCCATAACTTAGCCACTTAAATCTTAAATAAAGAGAATTAATAAAGTGGGGTACAAAACAGCAGGCCACCTAAACACGAGGGGTTAAGCTGGGCTGGCCCACAATCCTGGGCCCAGACAGATGTGCCCCACATATGCCCACTGTCGTATAGGAGCCATTCCTAATGATTATCCAATGCAAGTACAGGAAGAAATTGTAGGGCCCACAATTCAGCAGCTGTGCCACCTCCAGCAGTGAAAGGGTCTTCACTTGCGCCAAACACAAGACCCTTCAGCAATTCAAGATCAGCAGACAAATATTTGAGGGCCAAAGGAAGAAGCTGCCAGCCTGCTTCACCAACGTGCGATGGCGGATAGAGGACACATCTGTGTGGTGAAGCAGTTCTTCTGGACCGCCTGGACCTTTCTAAGATGCGCTTGACGGGATTCAGCAGAGGGGCTTCTCTGGGCCTTCAGTACGTGAAGGCTGCCCCTCTGTAAGTGTGGAGCGTCTCCCGGGCCGCTCTGTCACTGTCATCTTATCATTTGTCAATATATTCACGCATGTGATGTCTGGACACTCAAGGGTTCATCCAAAGCAATTCCCTGTTGTCAGTGAGGCCGCCTGGTGGGCTTTATTGACCTCTGCAGCCCCCTGAGCGGATGTCTCACTCGTATTTTGCTTTTCCTCTTTTTCTTTTATGACAGTGACACTCCAACTTCATTTGGTGGGCAGTGGGTGTGGCCAAGTATGCCAGCAGGTGACGTCCCCCTTGGCCGGTGGCTCATCTCGATTCATTTTCAGCTTGACTCGTTTGATCGCTTTCCAGTTGTGCTCATTTTATTTAATCTTTTGGGGGCTTTTATTTTGTTTCTTCTTTCCGTGATTAGTTTAGTTGGTGTACAAATGAGTGAAAGACAATGACAATAGGGTCATTACTGTCATGTGTCCTGAGTCCAGTAAAACTGTCACTCTGCACATCGACATGTGACACGGATGATGTCCCTGACCATCACCCTCTGGGCTGCTAGGTTTACGCGTCCCCAGGATGTGCTGCCACTCTCAGGTGCCACCGTTACGGAGCAGGACTGCCTTACCTTGAAATCTCACGACTTATTTGTCATTAACAGGTGAACAGAATAAGGAAATGTATTGTTATTGACCAATAGAATGCAATCAGCTTCATAATGATGTCATATAACGATATACAAGAGTCGCTCTGTTGGGTGGCTTATAAACGGCAGTCTGGTCAGCGTCACAGCAGAGTCCCTGCGTATCTTAAAGTCCGTGTCAGTTCAGTTAGACGTCCGCACCGACTGACGCCGAGCGGTGCAAGTGAATGTCGGGGGGCTTGTTAGGTTTTTATTTTTATTTTCCGTTCATGTTTCATTCAAACAATTAATTAAAGCAACATAGTGGAACATCTCTGCCATGTTAAAATGTCATTGCTGACTGTGACGTGCAATGACAGCCGTAAAGCTTCGTGGTGCTTATGATGGCAGCACTAAAGTGGGATTTGCCTGCTAACCTGTCCGAACCTTCTTCGACGAGCCTGGGGTGGTCCCTTGGGGTGGTCCTGTGCCGTCTGTGCTAGCGCCACGAGAGCCGCCATTTGAGGTGCTGCGAATTAGCATGAGGCTGAAGGATTGTCATTACTGTACGAGCCCCTGGCTGCTGTTATGCAAAAGAGGACAATCACCATTGCAATTTGATTAGAAAGTGTGTCTGCATACTATTATTACAACATGGTAATGAGCAAAAATCAGGGGCGCCGCAATCACATTAGAGCCACGCAACGGGGACGCTCACAGACCTCTTCTTGCTTTTTTATTTTTTATTATCCGATACTATTAGTAACATTTCTGTGTGTCAGCAAACAAATATTTCTGTTCGGAGAATGAATCTTAATGACCAGTGGAGAGACGTGGGATACGATATGGCGAAAAGTTTCTAAAATGTGCGCAACACGCAAGGCAAAGCAAATGATGGCTCGGGGGCCTTAAAAGGAGCCCCACAGGACGGAGAAACAGGAAGAGGCCTTGGCGGTGGCACATCGTGGGTGGCCTTGGGCTTTATGATTATCACTCGCTGACATTTTTGGCTGTGAGATTTAGTACTGGGCACCGCTGCTGGCTTCTGGAACCTCAAGATGTGTGACGTCATCGTCCTGCCTGTCGGGCCTTTCTCTGCTATGATTTGCAGTCTCCTTCGTTTTGATTTTTTTTACTGGGTTTATATTTGTTGGTAAAATTTGAAACTTACTTGTTTTGGGGATCGAACTCTGCTGTTTGGTTTGTGAGTTACTTCTTCATTGAAGAGCTGGTTTCATGGACATTACCATGTTGGAGAGTTTAGCATGCTTTGTTGTTATGGCAATTTCCCATGATTCTTTCTACTAGTAAAGGAGGGCACCAGTGATGACGTCACGCCGCTCGCCTCTTTATTTTGCGATCCGGGGCTAACGGTCATGTGACTTTCTTTTGAACGCTGTCATTGGTTTGTATTTTGGTTTTGACGATCATTTGATCTTCACGTGATGACCTTGCTTTCTTCTCCCGGTCCTTCCATCATACTTCACACTCATCTTCTTGTTTCTAACTCGTCTCCCAGTGGCTCTGTCCTCCATTGTTTGTCCGTCTGACTTCACTGGTCTCTTCTTCTTTACCTTTTTTACTTCAGTGCAGGGCCGGCGAGTTAAAAGGCCCTGCTGTCCCTCCTCATGTGCTCATCCTGAATGGGCTGGAGTTGACACACTAAATAAACCCACAAACAGCACACATTCAGAATGATAAACTATAATCAATCAATCAATAAATAAATCAATAAATAAATAAATAGATGAATTAATACAATTGATTATAGAAAACAAGGAGTGTCGCTTGTCCACACACTTAAACACCTCAGCAGTTTCAAATGAATGTCAAGGTGCCTGCCTGCCTGCCTGCTCGGTGGAGACGTTCAAAAGACGACGGTTCAAGAGACGACAGTTCAAGTGACCGACATCAAGCCGTAGAGACGGAGCTTCAGGGCGCCTGCGCCATTTTGACACTGTGTGGACTGCAGTTATGGCGGATTTGGAAGTTTTACAATGAAAATCTTTCTTTTTAAAGGCAGCATATGAAGTAGGTGCTTGACATGCTTGACATATCCTGCTTCACTCTTTATGTTTTTATGATTGTTTTTATAATGTGGACCTAAGCAGAGTCTTAACATGTGGAAACGTCCTCTTTGAGGCGGCCTGGCGCGCTCCTCGCTTCCCCGTGTTTGTCAGTCCGTCGGTCGTTAGGACGCGTGGTCAGAATGTAATTACGATGCACTTGCAAGCAGGCAGCTCCAATCCGCAATCCCCGTCACCTCCCTGTCAAGTCACCTCCAAGTAAAGCGTTGGATTCGGATTCAGGTGAGCAGACAGTGATAAAAACGGATCGTCCATTACGACAAGTCATCAGCAGTTGGGCTGAGAGACCTCGGCATGAAAAGAGGCTTTTGGGTTCCTCTTATCCAAAAGCCAACTGGCTGACCAGAAGACAAGGCATGAAAGCTCAAAGACCTCAGCCCTCGCAGTCTCTCCAGTGCTACTTGAGGTTCCCCCATAAAGGACGACTCCTCAGATGTGCCAGCATATGCGGTCCAGCAGCTCCATGATGCCACATCACATCTACTTTTCAAATGGCTGAGGTGGGCGTGTGTCACTCCCCTTCTCCAGTCACTCCACAGTAGATAGATAGATAGATAGATAGATAGATAGATAGATAGATAGATAGATAGATAGATAGATAGATAGATAGATAGATAGATAGATAGATAGATAGATAGATACTTTATTAAATTCCCATACTCCAGCAGCAGCAGCATACTGATAAAACTCAATATTAAATTAAAGAGTGATAACAATGAAGGTATAACAGACAGACAATAACTTTATATAATGTTAACGTTTACCTCCCCAGGGTGGAACTGAAGAGTCGCATAGTGTGGGGTCTCCTCAGTCTGTCAGTCTGTCGCTGAAGCTGCTCCTCTGTCTGGAGATGATCCTGTTCAGTGGATTCTCCATGATTGACAGGAGTTTGCTCAGCGCCCGTTGCTCTGCCATGGATGTCAAACTGTCCTGCTCCGTGCCTACAATAGAGCTTGCCTTCCTCACCCGTTTGTCCCTCGTCTTTATGCTGCCTCCCCAGCACACCACGGCGTAGAAGAGGGCGCTCGCCACAAGCGTCTGGTAGAACATCTGCAGCATCTTATTGCAGGATGCCAGCCTTCTAATGAAGTATAGTCGGCTCTGTCCTTTCTTACACAGCACATCAGTGTTGGCAGTCCAGTCCAGTTTGTCATCCAGCTGCACTCCCAGGTATTTAAAGGTCTGCACCCTCTGCACTGTCACCTCTGATGATCACGGGGTCCATGAGGGGCCTGGGCCTCCTAAAATGGCCGCTTACTTCCAAGCTCTTCAGTATGTTCACTTGTTCTGGTCAAGTCCTGTAACTAAGTCATGTGTCAAAAAGACCCTAACTGTTGTGTGGACCTCCCATGAAAGTCACGTTGCATAAACTGCTAAATGAATACATGGAAATGGAGAGCCAGTGGTCCGTGGTTCACCTGCCTGGTGTGCAGGCCTAATGCCCTCAGCAGGTAGCGCCAGGGCCACGGTGGATGATGACGGACCTCAGGTGTCTCCCTGCCCAGGAGGCTACACTGAGGTGACAGTGGCTACCTAAAGTGAGAGTCCACCAGACTGTGTCGGTCAAGGCTGACTGTGCCACTTTACCAGAAGGTGACCTTGGCTTATGTTTGATGGGAATACGCACATCAAAGGTGGGCTCACTTGTCACACCGGCCCACAAAAGGTAGAAGACATTAGACAGCTCGAGTTTCGAGTTGCAATGCTTTGAACGGTAATTCTGGAGGCGTCCATGTTTGATTTTTGTAATTTGGATTTTGCGTTACGTAGAAGTCGGTTCCCCTTTTGTTTTGTCATTTTACGTTGTCGTCCTGTACTGAAAGCGCTATGTTGCCATCGTATTTTTAACAGGAGCTCCCGATGCAATGCGTCCCACAAGTCTCTCCGTCTAACGGTATTTCAGCTGGCGCCACGCGTGTTTCTTTGCCCGAGATCACGGATACTTTAGCAGAGACTAAGGCCAGCTTGCTTTGGTGTTCCCGACTCGTTGTTTTGAGACTTTGGCACTGGCTTTCAGTTCTTTAACCCCATGCCACCTCATCTTGTGGTTCATTTGCCAACTGCCTGCCAATTTCCAATCTGTGGCAGAACACCACTAGGCCACATAAACATCTTCAAAAGATTGTATAACAGTGACATGGTGATGCCCTGTGACCTAAATATGGACACCAAGAGACTGGCACGGTGACCTCCGGGTCACACATATCACGTGTGAAAAAGTAAAAGCACCCCATGGAAACTGTTGACTTCTCCATCATATTTGAACAAGCAAACAGTCGAAGCCTACTGATGAAGGTGATCTACCTGAACAGATGGCACACCAAACTGGCATGGTCAATTCACTGTCATCATCTAAATGAACAAAAATGCAGATTTGCAACATGAAAAAAGTAAGTCCACCCCTCCATTTAACGGCGTCCATCAAGTCCGAGTCAGCTGTTCCAGACGAGGTGCCAATGGCGGACTGGAACTTTGACCTGAACTGGCATGGCGAGCGACAGCAGAAGTGAACGCAGACTCTCTGCCAGCGAGCTGTGTGCCCACACCGAGGCCAATGGCACGCGCACATACGCTTATAAAGCCAAATGAAACAAGCAAACAGTTACCTGCTGCCTGGACCGGAGCACTTTGAGCTTTGTCATGGCTGCCAGAGGGCACTCGATGACATCTGAAATAAATCATCGAAGAGCCCAGCAGAAGCGAAGCACGCGCAGCTGCACACGAGCAAATGTATAAAAATACCGAGGCGTTCGGTGCTCCAAAGTGACCCCCAGGCCCGACTCCAGCTGAATTATTAAACATGAATTAGCCGTCGGCCCAGGCGGTGTCAGTTAGCTCGGCAGATTGAAAGGAGATCGTCTGAAGAACGGCGGGCGATGGCGGGGCGGTTTGGGGGGGCCAGCGGCTGTTCACGTAAAGGACATTTTACAGCCTTCAACGGTGGCCTCTCAGGATGGAGGCGCACGAGCGGCGGACGACTTTCATTTCCGAAGCGTACTGTGAACATACGAGTGGAGCGGAGTTCGGTCCCTGCTGAGTTTGTAGCTGCGTGGCTTCATTAATTGTGAGAGCAGAACGTTACTGTGAGGCGTGGAGCCGCCTGCTACAGCGTGGACTCCCTGCTTTTTACTTTCCACAGACTTGCTGCCTCGTTACCCGGCAGATAACGAATGGACGCAGCGAGTCCAGTGCCCCCTCGGACCCCTCGTCTGGGCTCTGACTTTCAGCCGAGGTACCTGTGACCACAACTGACACCTGGCCGATGGCCGATTTGAAAATCTCACCTGACATGGAGGCAAAAACGAGAAAAAGCCAAGTCGGGTGGGATTCTGGGTGGCAGCCTTAAGCCGTGTGGACTTCATTGATAAGGATGGCACTGGCATGGAGGGGCATGATCTTTTGTGACCCTGAGTATGTCACTGTCACCTCACCTGTCTGAGCCCGCTTTGAGAGCCGTTGTGCTGAGAGTGTAAATCACATGTAAGGCGCTATATTTAGTTTGAAGATACTCCATGGTGTGAAAGGCGCTATATACAATGCACTTTGCTGGGTTGTTTTGAAAGGTTGAGTCCAATGGAGAGTCTCTGACTTGGACGGGATGCCGGCCCCGTTTTAGCCACACTGATGCACACACCGACACGCTCCGGAGTCTCGAGTCCAAATCCCAGGCCAATCACGTTCTTCTTCCCAAATCTCGGAGATGGACATGTCAGGTTACTCGGTGGTGTGAGTGAGTCTGCCATCCCCTCCCGACTTGTTCCCTGCTGGTTACGTTACAGTATCAACTGGGAGTGACCGAGAAAGTGGCATCCCTGATTTGCCCTATGAGCTTGTGAAGGGCACTATATTTGCCCCTTGTGTAAATTTCCCCTTGGGATTAATAAAGTATCTATCTATCTATCTATCTATCTATCTATCTATCTATCTATCTATCTATCTAATTTCCCTTGGGATTAATAAATCTATCTATCTATCTATCTATCTATCTATCTATCTAGTCCTGCCAACTACACTATCTATCTATCTATCTATCTATCTATCTATCTATCTATCTATCTATCTATCTATCTATCTATCTATCTATATGACTGATTGATTGACAGAACAGCCCCCTGTGTGTTCTGTTTACTGTAGGGCGCCATATATCATCAAGATAGATTGACTGATAGGTAGGCACCCCATGTGCTTTGTGAAGGGCACTATATAAAATCATTCTGTACTATACCAACCCCAACAACACTGGAGGCCAGTTACGAATCACTGTAGTGGTCTGGCTGCCCCTCTAGGAGAGTTTAAGTGCTGTTACCCTCAACTGGACTAAGCCGGTTTGTGTTACTAATGACTGACTGTCTTAACCCAGCTGAGTAGGCAGTGACACTAACCACTGTGCCACCAGGCTTCTCAACATCTGATTTTGCTTTTCCTAGTAATGTGTCACAGAGTTGGAATTTTGATGATGGTCATTTGATGACATCCAGACTCTTTCTCCTCATAAGCCATGCCAACGTCCCACCTGAGGTTGTCTTTCTTTGTGCCAATGCAGATCTGGCACTTTTATGACTCACTGAATATCACGTTAGAGGTCAGCTTTGCCAATAGGGGGCCACGCTCTGATGCCAGGCGAGCCCTGAGCTGCCCTTTCTGGTCAGTCCGTGTAGTGTTCACTGGATACCCCATGGCTGCCTTGGTGCTGTCCATACAGCAGGGTTGCCCTCACCTCGTTTGCCATCCTTCATATTTACTGTAAGTCACCTGATGGGACATTTCAACAGACGCGTCTTCTGTGATCCTGCTTTGAACCCTGGACTTGGCCCTTTGCCTGTGTGGAGTCTGCACGTTCTCCCTGTGTCTGTTTGGCTTGTCCTCCCAGTTTCAAAACTGCCCCTTGTGGCCCTGTGCTGGCCTAGCATCCCGGACCTGCCTTGCACCCAATGCTGTCCGGCTAGGCCTTGCCTCCAAAACCTGACCGGGACACCAGTGCACTGCCTTCTCCGTTTAGAGCTGAGGGTCTGAGAAGCTTAGCATGGCATGAAAAAAAAGAGCACCCGGGGCACTGGGGGCCCCTCCGCAATGCCGATTTTCAGAAATGCTCTTCAGATGGCTCCGTACCGCCAGTCCAGTTGCTGATGTCGCCGTCATTTAGCTGTGTTTGAAATAAATGAGTGCAATGAGCTGTACACGTAAATAAAGAACGGGCGCAAACCACGGAAAACGGGAGTCGGCGGAAACGCACAGGCACCGGCCGGGCCGAGGAGCCCGAAGAAAATGAAAAAGAAAAGCGCAGCCGCGAATTCGCCTTAGCGTGTCCGGCACGTCAAACAGAAACGCCTGGTGTCTGTGCGACATCGTGCCGATCTGCCGCCGAGCTGAGCCGAAGTCGCCCGAAGCTGCCCGAGTCCAGCAGGCGCAAACCGTTTGTTTAGCGCCGTCTGCCAACGACTTCGGGAGACGAGCCGGCGGAGCGGGCAGCGAAGAACCGTCAGCGCCCTCTGTTGGTCAAAGCTGAATAGCAGGCGAGGAGAGGAGAGGAGAGGACAGCAGCGAGCCGGGCAGGCACGTGTAGCCCCAAGCGTTGTATAGCGCCGTTCGTGTCTGTCTGGGTCCAGGTCATATGATTCATACCTGTCTGTCTGTCCAGTCTGTTTATCTATCGTGAGCCTTTCATTTCCAGTGTGCCTGTCTCCACCATTCCCATGTTTATTATATAGCACCTTTCACTGGCTATCTGTCTAGTCATACATTATGTTATACGGGGGCATGCATGCAGTATCTATCTTTATATTATATAGTCCAGATGTCTGCTTATTATGTTGGGTCCTTTCATTTTTATTTGTATCATACATGGAATTTTTGATATCTGCTTTTCATTTCTATCTCTATTATTTATAGTTGCTTTGAAATCGTTTATTTAGCACCTTTCATTTCTATCTGTGTAGCCTTTCTTTTTAATATAAATTGATGAATAAATGTCTATCAATACCTATTGGAGAGCACCCTTCATATCGGCTTTCTATCTCGGTATCGTATAACGAGCCCTTCATGTCAATCAATCTTATTGGTTATTTAGCAGCTTTCTATTGAAGCTTTGTATTATATAGCGCCTCCCACGTCTAGCCGTCTGTCATTCCTCCTTATATAGCGCCTTTCATGTCAATTGTAATAACTAGAGCAGAGCACAGCACCTTTGACTTCCATTTTTTATGTTTAATTTGTCATTTCAGTGCCCTTCATATCCGCAGTTTTCGTCTGTCTATTGTTATATAGCTCCTTTTGTGTAATGTCTGCTGCAGAGCCCCTTTTTCTTTCTGTATCTTATGTGGGGTCTTGTCATTTTATCGATATCCTATAGGGATCCTCTCATATAGCGCCTTTCACGTCCTCTTTCTTGTGCCTTCGGGGTCTGCCTGCCTAGCAGCTTGAACGTCGCAGTTTTCCGCTGAGGTCTGGCGTTATATAACGCCTTTCAAACCGATTCTCCTGCAGGGCCTTCCGCCTCTTGTAGCTTGACGTCTGTCACCTCCTCCTGTGTCACATATAGTGCCTGTCCCGTGCCATTTGCCTTCGGGCCCCCTGCAATCCTATTTCCAAACGGAGAGCCGGCGGTTCCTTCGGCGTGCAGGTCTGACAACTCTCATCAAGCAGATCACTTAAGACAAAATTACGGCATTAACTAGCTGACAACAAACAAGTCAGTTTTGATCTCGGCGTGAGCAGGATGAGAGCAGCGGGCTCTCGGCGGGGTCGTTAGAGGAGGCACATTGTGCTCTTGTGTACGCATACACAGCACACTCCCCACTGTGCTTGTTGCCAAACAGCCACCCGCCCGCCTGCCTGCGTGCCCGCCCGCGCGCCGCCGCTCGCTCGCTCGCTCGCTCACCGACTCGCTGGCTGACTGACTGACTGATTGACGGACGGACGGACGGACGGACGGACTCGCTCGCTCGCTCGCTCATTCGGTGCAATCGCTTCACGTTGAGGGTGGATTGAGCGCGGCTGGCGACAGTTCGGGCAGGTGTCGGGGTCCGTTCTCTTGTGCGCTTCTCGGGATTTCTGGGACTGTTAGATTAAGGGCCGGGGGGTTCTCTCACAGGCCCAGTCCGACCATAACACTGACGGGACGGCGCCCTTGGTGACCCAGAAGATCCCCTCTGAGCGGAGTGACCTGCAAGTTGCAGGCTTTATTAACATTCCGCTTGCTGTTAATGAGGGCGCTTAACAGCGAGCGGCCAGGCAGGCCTACCATTATTTTATTTTTCTTTGCCGGAGTTCACAAAGGCTGATTCTTCCATTTTTGTCCCTGATTCATTTAAAAATGGCCGCTTTTTAGTTAATTGGCTTAGGCCATCCCCGAGTTAAGTAAAAGGAATGAATGGATGTGATTCTAAACTCTGACACGGGCTCAAGGACAGGAGGGCCAGCTCGACCGTCCATCCCTTCGTTCAACAGGAGATGGCCTGGAGTCGCCTCCGCCTCCCCTGCGCTTTCCTTTTCCCTTTCCGGTAGGCGTCCTTCACCCTCCAAGGGGTCCTTCAGACAATTCAGGGGCCCAGGGTGTGGTCAGGAGAGAAGTGACGGCGCCCCCTGTCATCCCGCAGTGGAACTGCTTGCCCTTTTAATGACATGGCCAGATGTGTAACCCTAACGCTTGCCCGCTGGAACGCTGAGTCAGGTGGCAGCACTGCCTGCCCGGACCCTCCTTGCCCAAGTACAGATCCAGACCAGTCAGGTGACTTGCAGGAGCAGGATGCCCGCTCCACTCCAGTGATTCAGCCGTTATGCAGACGCGTGCCCCCCGTCCAGGACTGGCTCCTGCCTCGCACCCGGTGCCTCTGGGTCAGGCTCCACCACGTGCCGATGCGACCGTCGTGTGACTTCTCATGGAGCAAACGGCCGTCTCTCATTCCGGAGGCTCCGCATACTTCAGTCCTCCGTGTTATCCGGGGGCTCCGGCTGTCTAAATAAAGCGGCTGACAGCTCCATTAACGCTCTGAGCCCTGAAGCTCCGCGTTGAAGCGGCCGCTCACTCACCTCGCGTCACGACCTGCTTCTCATCCTAAAAGTGGGACTACAGAGAAAGGCCCAAAGCCAAGGTGGGGCGTACAGAAGAGGCACACGGGTACGAGAAGTCGGCGATGACCTCGGCAGGCCTTCTGACGACGTCTACATCCGCTGGCATCTCTGAGTCAGGCCAGGCCCAAAAGTCCAGTGTGTTGACCGTCCGGGGCTCTGCTGACCGCTGACCCCTCCATGTTGTCAAGTTGTCTCTCTCTTTGTCACCGATTTCTTTTGTGCCAAGGCCGGCGACCATCGAGAGGAGAGAGGAATGTCACGTAAAGAGCAGCGATGTGACCGGTGGGGTGACACGATAATGATACATTTTAATTATATAGCGCCTTTGGTGCCTAAACAATGACGTATGGCTTACTTCTTATTATTTGGCTGAGGCGACTTTCAACATTTCAGATGCAGTCGCTTGCGTTTCTTTTGTTTTCCTGTTGACTCGCTCAGGGCTTGGACCCTCAATCTCTACAAAAGGAGACCCCCGGAATATAACAAAGCACAGAAAGAACTGAAGCGACTGAGGTGCGGGCTCTGGGCTCGGCGATGAGACCCAAACATCGTGAATCTTCAGCGACGTGTGAGTGTGGGACGGAGAGACCCTGGCTATGCTAGCGATTTCCGTAACCTACTTTTCAAAGTTTGTTCTATTTTATAATCCTCACGGAAAGAAGAGAAAAACTCCGAGAGCTCCTGACAAAAAAAAAAGGGGCTGGCGCGGGAAATGTGGACAGAAATGGAGGAGATCCCTCAGAAAAGACAAGCGTGGCACAGCAGGGCACGTGGGCTCAACACACCGGCACCTCTTGGGGTTCACAATCAGAGACCCCCGTGGAGAGGATAAGAATGACTGACTGGGCCGTCGTTTTAATAAAGAGAAGCTGGAGCTGCGCTTGACGTCGGCTCCTGAATTTGCTGTCTTTGATTCTGTCCGTGGTGGGCACTGAACTGCCGCCCCTGAGTGCCCGTGTGCCGCAAACGTGCGGTGTGTGATGGCATGGAGGGGGGCAGACAGGAAGGGCACTATAAGCGTGAAAGGCACTATATACTGGACTGAGAGAGAGGCAACAGGCTGGGAAACTGCATTGTGTTGTATGATGAATAGAAATGAAGTCGTAGACACCTACACAGGGGAGATGTAGATAATGTAGTGAGAAAGGCACTATATAATAGAAAGAGGGAGAAATCCTATACGATAGACAGAGAGACGTGAACTATATCATATATAGCATAATCATTAAGAAACATACCAGGGTAGGCAAGAGGGTTATGATATACAATGTAAAAAAATGGAGAGAAAAAAGTGGAAGACATTAGACAATAGAAAGACCATAGAATAACACAGAAAAAGAAAGAAAAATATGGATATTTGGGAAAGGTTGGAGTAACACTATATGCAGTGTATAAGTGTATACCGTATATATATATATATATATATATATATATATATATATATACTTATATAAAACATGATGCTTCTTGTGGACCACAACACCACTGAAGGTCCTCCTCTCTTTCATTGTCTTCCTCCTCTCCTCCCAGGTGACCTTTGTCCTCCCCCACCCGACTCCTGGTTGAGGCTGGTTTCCTGGTTTCCTTTATGCAGGACCCAGGGTTTTTTCCAATGCCAGGACATTGCATGCAGGAGGCCCTCCCGGGTCAGGCAGAAGTTCCTTCAAGTAAGGACGGCTTCCTCGTAGCTCCTAATGGCGGTAACCATGGAACCCAGCAGGGCTGCCTGACTGGACTACAGTTCCCAGCATGCCCTGCAGGTGGACACATGGAAACACTACTGCCTCCTGTGGTGTTGGGGAGCACATAGT
This sequence comes from Polypterus senegalus, assembly GCF_016835505.1. Classification (NCBI taxonomy): domain Eukaryota; kingdom Metazoa; phylum Chordata; class Cladistia; order Polypteriformes; family Polypteridae; genus Polypterus; species Polypterus senegalus. The sequence goes on along the minus strand of NC_053169.1, from coordinate 103,995,968 downwards.
CCTCCATTATAGTGGTCTCCCGGTCAGATGAAAGGCACTGGATATGGAAGGTGGTTTCTACATTCGATAAAGTCCGGACAGACGGACAGACAGAGAGAGAGAGAGTGAGAGAGACAGACAGACAGACAGATGGATGGACAGAGAAAGAGAGAGAAGGGCAGCCAGACTGACTGACGGACAGACAGACAGATGGACGGACAGAGAAAGACATGAACGGATGGACAGATGGACAGAGAGAGACAGGCGGACAGACAGAGAGATGGATGGACAGAGAGAGAGACAGACAGACAGAGGCACACAGACGGACAAATGGATGGACAGAGAGAGAGAGAGATAGACAGACTGACATACGGACAGAGAGAGAGACAGACAGACAGATGAACAGACAGGCAGACAAACAGACAGAGACAAACAGAGAAAGACACGAACGGATGGACAGACGGACAAAGAGAGACAGATGGACAGACAGAGAGACGGATGGACAGACAGCGTAGTCTTTTTCACATCTGTCTTGTAGTGCACTGCTGTATATGAAAAGTGAAAGGCGCTTTATGCCACGTGGAGAGTGAAACGTGCCGCCTGTCTAAGTACCTTAGATTCTCTGGTGGGCTTTGCTGGGCTGCATGGCCTGCTCCTGTCAGAACATTTCTAATTTGGTAGCAGAATGGGACCCCCTGACCTCGACTTGACGTTATGTTGGAGAATCTCGGTGATGAGCTGCTTGGCTTGAATGGCCCGCTCTGACCCCGGGTTTCTGCTGGCCTGTCTGTCTTCCATCTTCATCAGATGCCTACCTGGATATGTACCAAAGGTGCTTTATAATAGAAGGGTGACATAATAAATGACATGAAAGCCACCGTCTAACAGGTTGAGTGATGTATTTTTTTTTATTTCTGCGTGATGCGGTGAGATGTGGTGAGGGAATGAGAAACTAAAGCCAAATTTCCACGAGAGTTTAGAAATGGGCTGTCAGTGAGGCGCTGAAGTCATTGGGGGGGCTGAGTGGGAATCCTTTGCAGTTGGTGCCCGGTGTGGCGTGAGGCTAAAGGTCAGCCCGCCGTTTTGTGAGGTGGCTGGTGGCCTCCTCATTACGTTTAATTGAATTTGACTCGTGCCACTCCGTTTAGACGGGAGTCTTCCTCTTTGTCGGCAGTGGAGGAAATGCCGACGGCTTCCCTTCTTGGTGGGCCGGATGGCTACGGAGGCTCAGGTTGTTCTTTTTTTTTTCTTTGTGGTATTTGTTGTGATGTTGGCGTCCTGCCCCTCGCCCCCCGCGGTGTTAAAAGTTTCTCGGCTAATGAAATCCTAACGAGCCCACGCGTGTATTTAGAAAACGAGCCCAAGTAGGGTTCATGAATTGATCTGATTTTGGAGTTGGAGAGCTGCAGGTCCTGAGGTGGTGGGCTGCCACTCGTTCCCAGGCGCTCTCTCTCTCTCTCTCTCACACACACACTAGCTCGCTGTCTCTCTCTCTCTCTCTCTCTCACTCACTCACTCACTCACTCGCCCTCCCTCCCTCTCTCCCTCCCTCCCCTGTGCTCTCTCTCTCTCTCTCTCTCTCTCTCTCTTTGTCTCTCTCCACCCACTCCACCTGCACAGATCCCCTCACTCGGTGCAGCCAGTGTCCTGTCTGGTGATGATTGGCTAGAAAGCCACCAATCTAGGAAGTGGCTGGGCCACAGGGACTGCATATGTAAAGCCCTACTTCATATTAATAAGCTCCAATCGGGGCTTTAAGTCCTTGATTAGAAGAGTGCCAGAGCTTTTGGTCCCAACTGGCTGTGCTTATAGGCTTGTCACCAGGAGAACATTTGTGTTAATTGCACTGCTCTGTCAGGGAAAACTTTGATTTATAGAAGGGGTTTGCTCAAATTATGGTTGCAGAGCGCACATGGATTCGGTAGAACTTTGCCTGCCTGAGTGTTTTTCCCTGCACTACGAAGAAGAGTAGGTACCTTTACCTTTCTGAGCATGTGTCTAGCCATAGCGTGCATGTAACACTCTGTGTATGTGTGTGTGTGTGTGTGTGTGAGCGTGTGAGCGTGTGTGCGTGTGCCGGTCTGACTGGCCATTCGTTCCTTCATCCTCTTCTCCTTCCCGGTGCACTTTGCATCTCTCCTTCTGTTTCGTGAATTGACAGCCACAGTCGGGCTGCGTGACTGATGGCTGAGGGCAGGAATGGGTGACGGGCACTTCACTTCACCTGCGAGCCGCTGCGTGCCACCTTCCTCTTCGAGGGGATGGAAGCAGTCATCGGCGGTCCGTCCATCCGTCCGTGCTTGCCAGAGCGGTGTCCCCGGCCGACTCCGGCGCAGGAGCGAATGCCCAAAGTTTCGTGCCTCACTCCCCTTTACTTCACAAATGCCCTCTTGGTGGTCCTGTTGGTCTTCCCCGAGTTTTGGCTGGCAGTACAATGCGATGTTTCATGTTGTGGGCATCTCGGTGCCGTTGCTGACTTTGAATTTGTGAACCTGCGCCTGCACCCTGCCGCACCGTGTCCGTGACTGAGGGGCTGCTTCTTCTGTTCCTTTAGCATTCGTTTCATTCCCTTTTTCTTTTTGTGATGACAAAGTCCAAAATGGCATCGAGGACGATTACAGAGCTTTTTGGGAGAAGCTGAAGCAGATGTGTGTGTCGTGACGGCAGGATGTCAGACCCCTAAACGCTGCTGCACGTCCGCGGCCTTCTGATTTTGACACTACGACCTCGAGTGAGGAGCTGAACTGTTGCAGAGGGTCTTTTTCGTTTCTGCAGGTGGTCCTCCTGCTGTCGGCTGTTTGCTAAATGACACCAGAGGCGGCTCTCGAGACTCTGCCCACCTTGGCTTCCTTCACTTCAACCCGATGCGATTTTCCTAGAGATGTGTGGCGACGGAAGTGGATGGTCCACGAGCCGCCCCAGACCCCCCGAGCGAGCCTGTGCCGAGTGCCAGGGACTGGGCCGCCCAGGGGCTCACACAGGTGAGAGGTCCACATTGGGCAGAGGCTGGCACCCGCTCAGGTTCTGGGGTTCCATCTTCTCCACATCGCTGACTTTGCCTTGTCGCGTGCTGTTGCTTCTCGTCTGGCTAAGCTGACTCTTTCATTGCTCGAGACGATGGCCGCCCATTAGCTCTCGTTTGTGCTTCGTCATTTCGCAGGTTCAAGTGCGTTTCTACTCAACAATTTCTTGGGTTTCCTTTAAATGACTTGTATGAATAATCTGTGGCCCCCCGCTGCATCATAGCCACAAAGTTTCATTTTCAGTGGTGTATTCCACGCTGGGCACGTTGTCGTGTATAGCGCCCTACACCAAAGCCCCTGCCGCACTTTAATATTCCGCCTCTTTGCTGCATTCAGGGGGTCTGGAGTTGGGAACGGCCGCCCTGCGTTGCTGTTTATTGCGGTCTTCTTGTCAAAACGTTTATTGACCTTTCCTATTTAAGAAAAAACCAAACTGGAGTCGTAAAGGAAACTTGAAAGGCGGGCTGGCGGGCGGTGTGAATAGCGGCCATTCTCCGCTCGGCCCCCTTTGTTGTCAGCGTGCGGTGGCCGGCTCTCCTCCCAAACCCATCGTCCATCAGGGTCTGTCTGGCGCGTCTGCTTTCGGGTTCATGTCAGACGAGTGCTGGGAGGGAACGCCAGCTCAGATACGCGACGGCCTGACAGTTAGCGTTTGGCCAGAAAGGCCAGCTGCGGATTTAGGAAACATAAAAAGTTGACGGGCTCGCCTAAGATTTTGAAGAGGAGGCACTTTGGCCTACACTGTGCCATGCCTGACATGTCCCACCGCGATAAAAGCGAAGCCGCGTTAGGTTCATGTTGAATCAGCTGTGTCACTTTCTCGGTCACCTCCATGCCATCGAAAAGTGAAGTCCCCGCTTTAGCACCACTATTTTTAATATCTTCTTCAGCTTTTTTTATCACCATGTGAGAAAGATACCAGTTTGAAAGGCTCATGCTGAATCAGTCTATACGTGGAGTAGGCGGGGGGGGCTGGGGGCGATGTAAATAAAAAAGCCGTCAGGGGGGATCGTGGAAAGTCAGCCGGAATACGAAGACGCGTCAAAGCTTTTCACACTCGGCCCGGTGCTACCCGGCAGTACGTGAGCTGCCATCGGAGGCGAGTCGAAAGTTGTGGCCACTTTGAATTGGCAACCCTGGGGGGTGGTGGGGGGGCTTAGACTTTCGCTTGGGGAGAAGGAGAGGAAGGCAACAATAAAACGCTCCGAGGCCGGCATGTGTCAGTCTCCGGAGGACGCCGGGCCTACTTGCTGCAGTTTTATCTCTTTTACATCCGCTGGCCTTGTATTAAATTGTCATTGTCCTGCAGCGGCAGGGGGAGAAATGAATTGCAGCTCTCAAGCGCGAGTGACAGTGAAATATTCAGCCTCTCTGTCCCCAATCATACCTCACGTGTGTGTGTGTGTGTGTGTGTGTGTGTGTGTGTCTCTCTGCGGCGGCTTGACGTGCTGCCCACTTCGCCCACGACTCTCGGCTGGCCACCGTGACATTTTTGGAGGCTTTCTTTCTTTCTTTCTTTCTTTCTTTCTTTCTTTCTTTCTTTCTTTCTTTCTTTCTCTCCTCTTGATGGCTTTGCTGGCATGTGCAGCCCCTTCCTGGGGTGTAAGTTAATATAATTGTCAGTGTGCGCAGAGGGGCACCAGCTCGGCCCCTTAAGGTATACAGAGGCGAACTTGAGCTCTCCTCGACCCGTTTCAGATGAGCTCCTCGGCGGCCCACTCCGCCCTCCCAAAGGCTCCCACACATGAGGGTCTCGCCGGCTGCTGAGGACACTTTCGACTTACAAATCCCGTGTCTTCACTAATTACTGAGTATCGTTTATTTAATCTCACTTAAGTGGCCAAGGAGAAGGCAAATTAGTTATGTGCGGCTTAAAAACGAAGAGGGACCGCCACGTTCAGCGTAATCTACAGTCGCTCTCATTTATCTGCTGCCATACCTGGGGGGGGACTAAAAAATCAAAAATAATAAAAATAAGAAGTGAAACAAAGCGGTGTGGGTTCAGATTGGCACACGGTGGAAATGACAGGCGGAATCCGTGCATGTGGGGCAACGTCGAGATACGAGGATGGCATTCAGAAATCTTGACTTTATAAATCTAAAGAGAGAAAAGCAGGCGTGAGTCGGATTAGACAGTCGGCACAAAGAGCGCAAAGCGTGCCTGCCTCGCATCGACTTCGAGATGATTAGAAAAACGCAATCCCAAAATCGAGCGACTCGCCCAAAGTCCTCTCTCTTTTCCAGGGCCGCCGCCACGTTTTATTGGTGACATTTACTGGTAATTCTAAGGTGGATGGTAACGGGCATTTTCAGTTTTATATTGGAATATTGGTGTATTTTAAGGGCGGCATTTACTGTTCACAGCATAAAGCATTCTGACACAAATTAAAATGCCATCAAAGTCTCCGATTTGACTTAGTTGACTTGTTTTAGGATGCACTCTGCACTTTCGGAGAACACTCGCTCATTTTCATTTTTGGAAGGAGTCTTTCATTTTGTCCCCGCCTGATGGAGAGCCGAGCGGCCCGCTCCTTTTGAATGGCGTCGCCGCCGCGGCCGTCAGCGAGCCGTCCTGTTCAATTAGCCCGTCCATCTGGGATGACGAGCCGGACAATCGTGGCATGAAGTGACACCTGCCTCATCCATCACAAGGGCTCCAAAGGGGTTAAAGGGATGGCAAATAAAGAAGCCCAGGAAGGCTTCACTCAGGAATCGATTCTTCACCCTCGGTGTGTGAGAAGTGGCCGTCTGCAGAAATTAGCCTGAAAAGTAAGAGTTGTGAAAGAGACGCAAAATGACCAAAGGGTGAAGGAGAATCTTCCTCTGGTCAAACGACGACATACAGGCCGTGACGGGCCGTCCCACGCGGGGGACTGTGCAGAATAGACGGCCCGATGGCCGCGTCTCCAGAGTGCCACCTGTCTAATCGATCAAAGAGTTCACAGATGGGACAGCAACAGTCGGTGGGCTCGCCTCACACACACACACACACACACACACACACCCAGGTGGGTCAGGCTCAGGTCACCCTCCACGTTCAGAAGGTTCAAAGGGTCACTGCTTTAACTCTTCTGTGGGATTTCACGTGTAATCGACGGAATCGTCTGCTCAGAGACAGAATTCTGTTTAGGGATATTTAATAAAACAAAAGTGACGTTCTAATGTGGAAATCCCAAATACACATCTCCTCAGATCGCCAGCAGCTTTAGGCGAAATGTCCGCGCCTCGCAGATCCCGGCAGCCTCGTGGAGCTGGCATGTGGCGGCCCGGCCATCAGGGCCGTCCCTTAATCCCCCGTCTCCCTGGGGGTCATTGTGGTGGCTTTTCATTGATGGCATGTGAAGTAAGACCCTCGGACGGCCTGAACAGAAGCGGAGCGACGGCTCACGGCGCAGTCGGCGCGCACTTTCTGTGCTTTACATAATTGTTAACTTCTTTATGAATTCGTCCCCCTTTATCGGTGATGATTTCACTTCACGACCCGTTTACACGTGCGGCTGCAGAGGTGACTTTTCATTCGTGGCCCGCTGCTCTTTTATTTTAAATGCTGCCGACGGCCGCTCTGAGGGTCCTGAAGGTCCACATTTAACGCTCGAGTGTCTCGGGGTGTTTGTTTATTTGCAAGTCTTTCTATGAATGACCGTCGTGCCCAGATTGTTGGACTTTTTTAGACAAAAAATCTTCTTCTTAAAGGGAAAACCTTAACATGCAGTTGAACCGTCCCTGATTTGTGGCTGAGCCGTTTTGTGCTCTCTCGGACAGTGAAGCCCGGCCTCGATCATGCCAGCGCGTGCCCGCTCTCTCTGTTTGCCCACCTCTCCATTTCTAAATGGGTTCTTTATTTTATTTTTTGAAGTCGTCTTTATCAGGTAATGATAACCCCAAAGGAAGGAGAGACGGAGCTTTTGAAATGTTGATACGAGCCTCAATTAGGAAAACAAAAACGAAAAAGCGGAGCGGGCCGAAGTGTTTCAACAGGCAGGCGGCTTATCAGGTCTCGGAGCAAATGCGAGTCCGAGGAAACATTTTAGACATTTGCTCTGTAGATTAACACGGACGGACGAGTCACGCGCACACCGTCGTCCATTACAAATATCTCAAAGGCTGCTGCGGAGATAAAAGATCTGATTAAGAGAACTTATGAAGCGGGCCTTTTGTTCCTTGTCATTGTACTCCTTGGCATTTGCAGGAGACTCTCAGTCTGACCCAGCAGTCCGGCTGGCAGGGGTGCCCAGGGCCGGATGAGTTGGGCACCTCGTCCCGCCGTGCATTTCGGGGGCAACGACAACAAAAGGGAACGAAATCTCAAATGGGGACTCTGTAGTGTGTGGGTTTAGGCCTGCTGTGAGGCTTCTGTCAAATGTCACCTAACCGCACCGAGAGATAATCGTCATTGCTTTCTGCGCCGCTTATTTGCTGAGCTGCATTCAGAAACATCTGCATTTCTTAATCCTTTTTGCTGCCGTAATTCCTCCAAAGATCTGAACATCTGTTCAGCCTAACCTGCCTTTTCCATCCAGCCCTGGCAAATGTGTCCCTTTGGAACGTGATGCCGTTTTCAGGTACCCCAAGTATAGCGCCTGGCGGCTGCTCACGCGGGGATGGCTGACGGCAGGCCCCTCTGGCCCGCGAGTGACACTCAATTCATCTTTCAGTTCTCCTTTATCTGTTTGGCTGTCCCCTTCGCTCGGCGGGAAGGCATTCCATTTAAATACCCATGAAGCCGAGCACGAGGGGCTGATTTTCCTAGTGACAGCTGGATGAAGAGCACGGGTGAGCTCTCAGAAACAAGCAGGAGCAACACAGAACCAGAATGGCAGGGTCCCGGTGTTGATACCAACAACAAGGCCAGGCAGGCAGGCAGGCAGGCAGGCGGGCGCGTTTAGTAAACAAGAGGACCACTCCACCCGAGCCGCTGCGATGGCAAAAAAGAAAAAAAGTCAAAAACGAGAGCCATCCTCCATAAGACCCTGAAGCAACTGTCACAGGTGAAATCGTGACGAGGGGGGACACTTTAGGAACGTGCGGCTCTGTTACTCTCACACTCTGTACAGACAAATAAGAGCCTGCAGAAGGAGACCCTCGATATGTAGGCCGGCTGTCTGAAGAACCCTGAGCCACGCAGACGAGCTCGGTGGACTGAATGGACGCCTCTCGTCTCTCGCATTTCCTACATGTAAGGCCTAGGGAGGCGTTGGGTGTTCACGCTGACCTGGCAGTCGATGCCATTGCACTCCTCTCCATCTTGAACTTCACCAGTCGCAGCGCCGTCACAGGAAAGGCCAGAAATCGAAACATCGGCCAGTGAATTTGTTCAAAAGTAAATAAAGTAACCAAAAGGAGAGAATGGAAAGGAGCGTGGACTGCGGAGTCCTCGTAGTTAGGACCCCGTGGATAACGACACGGCACATTTCCCGAGATTAAACGACGGCAAACAGGCAGTGCGCCGCCTTCCAAAGCACATGATGTGATGCTTGTTTTTAGTGAACACAGCGGACAAACGTTAAAAACAGTGGCAGTGCCGTTTGGAGCGAGTTTATTATATTTGTGCAGATAATCGTTTCTGCCATCTTAAGTGCTCTGAAAACAAATTAGCGGCTACGCCCCGCCTTGGGCCGTGAAGACGTCTGTGAGACAAGGCAGGGAGGCCCGCCGCGAGACAAAAGTCGGCACAAGTTGACCCATCGGCGCGGCTTCACAAGGCTCGGCCTCCTTTACCACGAGGAGCTCGTTGCCGCTCTTTATTCTGTAAGTTTAAGGACAGGAGCCGAGAAGAAGAAAGTTCTCCCGGGCTCAAATTGACAAAGTGGTGACAGATCGAAAGTGACAAGTCTCCAATAAAGTGGAACACGTAAGTCGATGCCATATTTCACGTAAATCTAATAAATACAAACGGAGTGCCGAGCTCCTCGCTGCCCTGGATGGTCTTGTGTTCTCAGTTCATGGGACCCTTTAGCTTTTCTTGCTTATTTTGATTTTCTTACATTTAACAAGCTAAAGAGATTTAACCAGGAAACAGTACAGAAAACGTGCCATGCCAACGTGCCAATAAAAGAACACGTGACCAGCACCAGGGACGCCCTTATTCAGGACGAGTCCGAGATGGTTTGATGGCCGAATGCTCACAGTTCCCTCTCCTTACACGTCGGACGTCGTTTGTTTTTTTTATTCTGGTCCGATGCTAATATACCTGGAAGGGAGGCATAGCCAGCCGCAGCCGCGAGCGTCAATTGGGAAGGCCTGCCATCTGTCCCACCTGCTGCACTTGTGTGTCCATCTGGTTTACTCCGGGATCTCATTGCAGGGCTGTGGTGGAGTCGCATCAGGGAGGCTGGCAGGCAGGCAACGTGAACGATTTTGTCTGCCAAGCCGATTGAGCCGACGTGGACGGGAGAGGGGGAGTGAAGGAGCTAAGACCGGGTCTGGAGGAATGTCTAAAATGGTTGGAGGGTCTCCATTAGCATATAGATTTAGATGTATGGAGATGAGCTCGCGAGCCAGCGAGTGGCCGATTGGCCTGTGCAATACGACCGGATGCGCCTTTCCCAGACGCTAATGCTAGAGAGGAGGGCCGCAAATCGATCGGGGCCTTTCTGGGAGTCGCCTCACCTTCCCTAACGCACCCCTGCACTCGCCCAAAAGCTGCCTGCCTGGGACGTGCGTTTCTCTTCTGAAACCGGCCCCCGAATGGACCTGGCCTGTGCCGACGGCAGACGACGGGTGGGCCGCCACAGCTGGGCCGGGAAGCTCTCCCTTTGACTGCGGGCTTCAAAGGGAATTATGTGAATTGGCTTTTTCGGGTTAGTCTGGGTCAAACCAATTACGCTCAGTTCGCATGCAAACTCCTCTTCGTTTTAAGCCAATAATGCTCACGTTACTGGCGTGGCCGAGTCGTGTGCCAGAGGGGTAAGCGCCTGCCAATTAGCCCTGAACTCTTAAGAAGCTTCCAACTTTCTGCAAAGGGAAAAGGCGGCCCGCAAGCATGCACAAGCATACACTTCGACGAGGGTCTGCAGCCGGGGGACCTTTGGAGGGATGGGACTTCACCGAGGTCCCCAAGTTAATGTGGCTCCCGAGGCCGATTACCAGGCGGAGATGAAGTTGTCACAGACGTGCTTGGCCAGGAGCCACTCCCACCAGCTGTGCCGAGAGATTGACTTGTAAACACAGCAGCCTTGTATGACAGCGGGTAGCCCCCCGGAGTCAGACTACAGCTCCCATGATGCCTTGACCCCCACCTGATCACACACACACACACACACACTCCTCAGCAGTCCTCCTGCTTGACTAAATGTCTGCTGAGGTTTCGTTTTTTCAAAACGTCTGGAATGCCAGGCGAGCGACTTGGGCCCGACTTTCAATCAGGGCATTTCGGGCGAATGCCGAGGGGAGACACGCAAACGGTTTAGGGCCCCCCGGCACATCTGTGTGCAGCGCATTGAAGCAGATTGTTTTTTAGTTAATGTTTCATCGTGGAGGATTTATCTCTTTTGATAAATCAGTTGGATTGGTTCCGCACAGCTGGTTTCAGTTCATCGCGGCATTAATGCCATTCACCTCTCTGCTGTACTCCTCTCGCTACCGCCATTCAAAAGAAGGGCGAAATATCGAAAAGAAAAGAAAAGAATTGTTCTGACGCTCCCCTGGCGTGCCTGCCTCCCTCGGCGTGTGCAGCACGCTAATCGCATTCCGAGACACTTGTGTGTTTGTGCCTCTCTTGTGACTGAGGTGTTGGGCGCAGGACGGCGCCATGTTAAGGAGAAGTGCTTAAATGAATATTACAGAACTAAACCCGATTATGGAGGGGAATGTGAATTAGATTTGGTAACAGATGGTGCTGCCGCTGCTGCTGCTGCCGCCGCTGCCACTGCTGCTGCAATTGTAAGATGCTTTGCAAATGGAAGGCAGCTTGCAGCATCTCCCTCCCTGTGCTTGATAGACGGGTATAAATCACAACAATCCGGCCTTGACAGCCAATTTCAAAAATCTGATCTGGTTAAAGACACGGCTTTCCTGCTCCAGTCACCGAAAACAGCTGCCCTTTCCCTGACTCGCCGTCTCATATTTTTTATTGGAGAAGCGAAAAAAAAAAAAAAAGAAAAGAAGAAGAAAGCTGCTTGTGCTCTTTAATTAAACGTAATGGGGGGCTTCGTTTAATTGGAGTTGGGGGCTTCGAGGCTTCATCCTCAGTCCTTTTTGTCATTTTCTTGATGTTATCGTAGGCTACATTTATAACTTTCACATTCGTCTGCCTGTCGTGAGACGGATTTAACCTCAAATCTGCGTATAAAGACGTGCGGGCACATTCTGGTGGCGTCAAGGACAACGAGTCCAAACTGACGGCTCGGAAGTTACACTTGGTGACAACGCTTTGTACAGGTGACAGCAAACCAGAGAAAAACAACGTCAGGTGTAATAGTCGATGCCCACCCGATGAATGAAAGGTTGAGCACGAGCTCGGACATCGAGGAATTGATCCTCCGAGTTGCGTTTGCCCCATTTGAGCTTCGTTACAGACGGTGGTCCGAGCAGCAGCAGCCTTGGCATGCGTGTGTGTTGTGCTGTCACCCTCTAACCCTAATGTTGGTTTTTCGGGGGGTGATTATCCTTTGTGCCGTCTGCCGGTCGGACTCACGGTGTGTGTGTTTGTTCTTCTCTGGCCTCTCGTGGCCCACCGACATTTCGACACATCGCCGGTCATTTTGTATGATTTTGTAGATTCTCTGCACACCCCCCGATATTTAGATTTATATGAGGGGTCCACACTCATTTCATACGGAGGCCTTCCTAGCACTACCGCGGGAGGACTTCGCCCGCAGAAGCTCTGCAGTTAAACGGAGTCACCGGTGAGGAGCTGAATTTGAAACGTCAGGGAGGTGAAGCCGAGCAGATGTCAAAAGCGAAGTGTCACTCGGGGTGAGAGTCGTCTTAAGCGTGCCCTCTCAACAGTGGCTTTGACGACTGCGCCATATGCTGCAGAGGCCCCGGCGTGCCACCGCCGCTCTCGGTGTGCTTGACTGGGACTCGAGCACCGAGGAGAAGTAGCCGGCGTGCATCTTGCAGCGCGTAGGAAAATGAGAGCGGGTCACTCTGCGTGTCACGCTGCCGTCCGGCGTTAGGAGGGAGCATTCGGCTCGGTTTCCATTATCGGTCCATCTGTAAAGAGAGCCACGGACGGAGTGCGAGCCTTCAGAGAGTGAAAAAGGCATCTTCCTAATCAGAGTCAAATGAAATGTGACGTCGTAACAAGCCGGAGACCCCCTGCCGCTGGCAGACAGCGTGCCGCAACATTTCAGGGACAAACATTCACTTAACCGCCGACTGCCTGGCTCGTGTTTAAGGGGGCCTTAACTTTACTTCCATCCCCAGTTGTTTGTAAATCCCAGCTGATACACACGGAGGCTGGCGTCCCCCTCAGCATGTCCTCATTTCGGCTTCCAGCAGATCGCGGGCCCACGAGCCAAAAAGCTAATTCACTGAAAGCCGCCGTGCCTTTGTCCCCACTGACCGCGCATCCCTGAGAATCCAACAAATCAATTGAAAAGCCGTCTGAATGCCAATAAGATGTGTGTTTTGGGGGGGTGGGGGGCCTGGCGGTCTTGATTCCCTTCCCGGCCGCCCATGCTGTGTGGCGAAGCGGCGCAATGTATAGAATTAGGCCCAGCGTGGGGCTGCCATTTGAGAAATTCACAGCGGCCGAGCCAAATGAGCCTGCGATATTCGCACATAGCGCCCTCGCCTCGGAGGGCTGGCGACGCCGCTTCGGGACATCCAAATTGGAGCCCGCCGAGGGGCTGCCAGGAAAGGCTCTATATGATTTCCGAGGGATTACTGTAATAAAGGGGGAGTCTCTGTATGCGAGAGCACAAGTGACAATGGCTCGGAGGAATCGGGAGAGGGGAAGGCCGCGGCTAATCTCGTTTTAATGTGTAAGGTACACATTCAAATTAATGTTGTCTTTTTTATTAATTCCCGATTAGAACATTTGCCTGTCTCACCTAGCACATTAGAGACACTTTTATGGGCGGCAGTCCCATTGTAGAAATGTGTTTTTGCCATTATCACATTGATTGCATGTAATCAGAGGTGTTATTTTGCAGCCAGTCATTGACAATGAAGTGAATTACTACTTTCCAACCTGGTAATGTTATAACAATTGATCTGCCGGCGCTCGGGGAGAGGATTTGGATGCGCGGGATATTTTTAGACGTGGCAAGCGCCGCGCTCCTCCTTCCCCTGTTAGGAAAATTGCCGCTTGTAAATAAAGCCGGAGCGCCCGCTTTGTGCCTGCGAGAGTCTCTCGAGGAGCGGCCCGGCTTTATGTAGAGCAGAGTTGTGCTTGGCATCACTTTGTGCCCGCCTCACCCCAATTTACTGGGCTCACTGAGAGCACTGAGACAGACAGGGCCTTGCCTGGCAATGTTAGGTGTGCCTGAATCACCAGCCCTTTGAGTAATTTGGCAGTGAAAGGGGGGACCGGGCAAACTCCACAAAGTCCATGGATGGTAAACGAGGCCTCGTCAGGGGATGAGGAGCCACTGGGAGCCGTGCCGCACATTGCGTTTACCTACCCTGAATGTGACAGTGACCGCGACTTGGTCGGCATTTGAACCCGGGACTGTGGGGCCGTGAGGCGGTTAAGTGTTACAGAGAAGCGTCTGAACGGCACGACTCGGCGGTCATTCGGGGGGATCTGCTCCAGTGCAACCCCAAGTAGGGACAGAAGCGGGACCTTCTGTTCGTCTCACACCGGGCCCCTTTAGAGTTGTTTCGAAACCTCCGGCGCCGCCACTGCCACCCCTGCAGTCACTTTGTGCCGTTCGCTCGCCGGGTGTCCCCAGTAAATCCTTCCTCCCGTTTGCTTGTTGTCCAGTTTTCGGGATTGGCCCGATCGGGCCGCCTCGCCTCGTGCGACGCTCCATTTTCGCCGCATTATTAAAAGCACTTTCTTCTCAAAAGGCACTTACTCGCGCCTGCAGCCTCTGCACCTTAATGTAATGATTACATGTTTGCCTCTGGAGTTGTCAAAGCACTGAATCAGTCAAACGCCGTAATGACACCCTGTCACTGCCAAGTAGCCACGTTTTGCCCAAATTGTTTCACTGCTGATTTGCGACGCGTCGCCTGCTTTGCTTTTCTTTGACTCTTTTTACAAAGTGTCTTCCTGCCCCTCCCCCACCCATTCGACGATTCGGGACCACTTTTGTCGTTTCTTTTTTTTTTTTGCTCGGTGGGTTCAGGTAGTTCGAGCGGAAGTGAAATGAATTACACTTAATGTTACAAAGCGGAAAAACTAACACCGTAAGTCACGCTTGCCGGCGAGGCATAAAGAGCGGCGCGGAGCCTCGCACTGCCCTTTGTTTTCCTCTCTTGCACCTTTTTTGTTTTCATTGGCAGCGACAACAACAACAACAACAACATTTATTTATATAGCACATTTTCATACAAACAGTAGCTCAAAGTGCTTTACATATGAAAAGCCCATCAATTTGTCAGAGACGGAGATGATTCACGCCAGCACCTTGTGGAGCGCCTTTCCTCAACCCCCAGGACTAATTGGGGACATTTCTTCACGAGTACCCTGTGACACTGGCAAGGAGATCTAACCTGAAGTGTAACCAAGGCGGTGCGCCAAGGTGTTCAGACCTCGTCGAGTGAAAGGCCACGGCTGTGGTAGACCCGTTGGGTTCTGAGGCCACAAGTCATGGGTCAGAGGTCTAAGTGCATGTCCTCCCTCTGCCCACAGCACATCCTCCTGAGGAAGGGTTCAGGTCTCCATAACGGCGTAAGGATTTGGAAATTGGGCAGATGGACTGTAAACTGTGTGCATCTCCATCCATCCATCCTTCCATCCATCCACTTTCTGCCACTCACTGGGTCGTGGGGGTAGCAGTCTAGGCCAAGATATGATCTGCCCCGAGATCTCCTCCCAGTGGGACACACGGTAACATCTTCCCAGGGAGGGCCCAGATCAGCTGGGCTGGCTCCTCTCAGTGCTCCTCGTTGGTCTCCTCCATCATGTTTGCGCTCAAAGCCCATCTTGCCTGTGCTCTGGTCCTGTCTGGCTCTGTTTCACTACCCACACCTCATGACCAGTCATGTGAGGACAGAGACGTACTGCGTTCACAGTCACTGACCTTTAGAATGTCCTCATGACTCCGATCTGCCGGTCGGTTTACCATTCCCGTCAAGACCCCGAGATACTTAAACTCCCCTACTTGAGGCAGAGGGCTCCCCACCTTTTGTGGCAGCGAACCGTGAGCTCAGACCTGGGGGTGCTGCCCCTCATCCCAGCTGCTTCACATTCGCCCCAGTGCATGTCTGAGGTCACAGCCGATTGGGGCACCTGGGAGCTTTGAGCTTCACCGGTCGCTCCTACACACGAGCTATGATACGTTTTTTTGCGTAATAATTGACCACAAAGTCACAATGACCACACAGTGATGTCCTTGGATTTTTTCTTGCGATGTCAGTAGCAGGGAGGTGCAGATCCCAGCCTGATGGGGCGCCAGTCCGTCACAGGACTTGCATTCGAGCGCAGCCGTGCTCACCGACGTCAGGCCACCGACCGCAGCTCAGCCAGGGTGAGCCTTGGGGAACGTGCACGGCGTCGTTCTTTGGCTGTAATGGCGTGCTTGGGTGGGCTTCGAGGTTCACGCCGTTGAATTGTCTCCCAATGTGTACATTTCATCCTTTGTAATCGCACAACCCGCTTGTGTACTCAACGCCATTCCGCTCTCCATTGATGGCTTGAAAGTCGTCCTCCGCCTTTGCCTCACAATTCACACGTGTTCCTCGATTCATCAAACCACAAAAGCATTTGTCACTTATTATTTTTTAGGTTACTTTATTTATTTTTTTGTACCATAGACTTTCAAATGGATAATCCCTAACATGAATTGTAGTACATCTTTTTCAGCTTGACAATTATTATTTCCATTCATAAACCCTAACTAAATTTCAACATTTTTCATAGAAAAATTCTGCCTTAACGGCACACTGTGGAATTGGGCCCATTCAGCTTGGCGAAACCAGATAAAATCATTACCTCTTAAATAGCCTCTTTTCTGTCAGAAAGGCTTTCTTTTCTTCTAAAATATAGGCTTTAGAATTCCATTCCTCTTAGAGCTAATGTGAATTTTAGTGCCTCTAATTTTAGATTCAAGTGTGGCCCAGAATAAAACCCACCATCTGACAATTGAATTTATAGATAGTTGTGAATATTGCAGGCCTGGATTAATAGAGTCATAGAATTTCAAAGTGTGTTGGGGGGAGACGGGGGGCCTAATAACGTTCACCCAAAGTTATAGGCCATCATTTCTGCTGTGAAATAACTTAAAAGTTGTAAACTGACCAGCAGGCCCTCTTTTATGTCTTGGCGCCTCTCCTCGCTCCACTCACTCCACGGTCTGTCGAGTGTGCGGCCTGAGAGGCGGCTGCCTTGTCGTCTTCAGATCATCAAAAGACAAAGACGCGCACCCACGGCCGGCAGAGCACCATGGTGGACACCCCTGGGAAGTTCTCCGCTTCATCCTAGGCTTCAGTGGAGAACGGGGTGCCAGCTCCGAGTACCTCGGTAAAGGGGGCAGCACCCTGGCCTTTCCAAGGGATTATCATCTCCGCCATTTGTTGTGCTCCTAAGAATGACTTCTGTACTCTTTGAAGTCTCTGCTGTCTGGCGCCTCCTGACTCGAGATGAGAGATGTGCACATATGGCGTACCACCGTCAGACCCGTCTTCATATCTGGCTATGCAGAACGTTGAGCTCTTTGGAGATGCCCCCTACGTTTGTCCCTCTAGACCTGGTTTTTTGGATGATATTTTGTGCAGTAAATGACATCCTTATGACAAAGAGTAGACTGATAGGAGCCTTCATCAAAAGTTGTGCAGACCCCAGGGGTCAATACGAAAATGGGGATCGCTAATTTCGCCGATGTCGAGGCTTGCTGATCGCTAATGAGATTTGATTCTTTACCAGGGGTTCTGAGCCCCCAAAGAGCCTCTCCTAGAAGGACTATTTCAGGGCTGGTGATTATCGATCCTTTGTAATTCCCTCATAGACAGATGGGTCAGAGGGTGACACAGTTGGGAATATTTAGCTTTGGACCATTTGAGTTGAAGCCCACATTTTAATATTTCAGTTCTTCTTGTTTATTCGGTCCTTCTACCTCATGACGTAAATCCTTACATTTCTTACAAACATCCTGATTCCTGGTGGTTTTCGCTCCTTCTGATTTTTCCCTGTGGGCTGCGTCAGCCCTATCTTTTGTATCTGGATTCCGGACGCTTCTACTGAGCACAGCATTTGGATGCACTGCTTGGTAGCGTTGCGGTAGAAAGCTTACCCAATGGGCTCCTTGTTCTGAAAATGGAGGAGATGTCGTCCTCTGTAACTTTGTACTGTCCAATTACTGACATGTCGTCTTAGATGGCAGTGACGATCGAGTGAGTAATAGACCTCTGAGTCTGGACCAGTTTACTTGCATATGTTTGGATGGCAGACCCCACCTAGGCTGAAACTCGACACAAGGCCGGCCACCAGAGCCCTCAGACCCCCACACGGCACACCTTTGTGTTTTGTTCTTTCATGCTGGGCAGTTTTAGTCCTGCTGAGAATATTTTAAAAACGCTGACGCTTGATGACACTTGGCTCGTTTTATATGTCGTCCAATTGTGGGGGCAAACAGGATTTACATCTGCACCCCCAAGCCTTGAGATCAGACTCGTCATCGCAGGAGTTTAATATTTGGTGTGGCGCCGAGGGCAGAGCTCGTACTGGGGGGACACACTGCCAGGTTGATTGGTGTTGCGACGCTTCGCGAGTGGTGGGTTGTATTGGCGGTGATGCGTTGCCACCCCCCTTCTCAGAGGCCTGCAGAGGATAAGAGGATTACGACAATGAGCGGGCGGATGGAGGGAGAGAGGGAGGGAGGGAGGGAGGCGATGAATCAATTGAGTCTAATGCGCATTTACCAGTCCAGATACACAACTTACACAACAATTAGATCATACGGTGCGGCGCTTTGTTGTGCTTGTCTACCTACAGCTAAGAGGATGTCGGCCTGTTCTTCTAACGCGTCTCCGGCTCACGGGGGTCTTACTTTACTTGATTACCATAACTATGCCAGATGCCATTAATCTAATTTGGTGGAACGAGTGCAATAAAAGTTGAATTGTAACATACAACATGAAGACCCCAGGAAGCGGCAGGCCCTAACAGTCCTGGCCTGTCGAGTCTGCACACTTCACAGCTTTGTGAAAGTGCGTAACCCAAGGCTCCATTTTATGGACATTTTCTCCGGTCCTGACACAGGGACCCCCACGCGGGGCTTTGGGATTAAACTCACGCGACGTGTGGCTTACTACAGGAGGAGAATCTCGAGACCCGTCTCTTCATTCAGTGCTCGGAGGCCGCCGACGTGTGCTCGTTAACAGGCCACGATGAAGGAGTGTCCGGCGTGTGCGCCGCGTGTCCAGCGTGAGAGTGTGCGGAGTGCGGCCACTGAACGGCTACACACGTGTGGCAGGCCTCGCTCTACGCTTCTTTGATTTTCAGGTAAACCTTAATATTCTTCTCTATGGCCCCTCACGTTCTTAACTTGTTCCAAATGAAAGCCTTGGTAGCACAGAAGACCTGTAAGAGATTCCTTGAGGTGGTCTCAGAGTGGCATGCTTCCATGAGAAGGCAGGATGAAGTGCGGTTATGGTGAAGAAAATGTCAGACCACTTCAGCTTGGAAGAAAAAATGTATCAAAGCTATTTAAAATTGGTAAGAAAAGCGCAAGGACATACTGGAGAAAGCGAGAATGTTACGCAGCAATTCAATATGGTTCCGAGTGTGGGGTCAAGAAAATGTCCCCGGCGGGGTGGCAAAATGAGAAACAAGAAGTCAAGAGCACGACTGTCAAAACTAAAAACCGTTCTGGAGAGAATGTATCCGTAATCTTGGACGCCACATACTGGACGGTGTTTGCCTGCATGATGCCAGTTCTGTGACTTCTGAGGGAAAGGACTGGACCCCCAGCAACCAATCATTGCATCTGCACAATGGAGATGTGAAAATGGCGGCACCCGTTAAGGGTAATACAAAATCAGTTCACTTTCCTCCCGACGAATTACAGATGGCGTCTCTGGTCCTCGTCGTGTTCATTCTCAGCTGCGTAGGTGAGCCTGTCACTCAGTGTCCCTCAATGTCCCTCAGTGTCCCTCAATCCACATCCAAACTATCAAATCACTTAGCAATTAGGATGGAGTGAGCCTCTAAACCCAGGCCAGAAATGCCCTAAAATCTCAGACTCTCCAGCTCCAAACCGCCGTAAAGAGATAAAGACCCTGACAGACTTGGGGGGGCCACCTGGCCCAAGTGTTCTGTTGAGGGCACCTCTACTGCCACCTACTGTAAGTTCGCTCCCTGCTTATCTTTCTGTCTAAACACATAGGCGCTCCATCATTGCCTGCACAAGACGCCATTATTTTTGCCCCCTGCTGTGCTTTTTGTCATGCCATGCTCAAGCCCACTGTGCCCAGGGTGCCCAGAATCACAGTGGCCTGTAAATCCACCTTTGCCGCCGACTCTCTTGTTCCTACACTTTACAGAGCCCACCTAATGGCCTTTTCTCTCGCTCATCCGTTTTGTGTGATTCACCTCCAAGTATTTTTATTATTCCACAGCACCTCTTCTTCAGGACTGTCAGGCCGGTTAGTGCCCAGATGCAGGAAGGGCCAGAGGGCACCTCTAAGTCTCACGGGCAGGTTGTTCCCATAACACGACCATTGCTGTGTTTTATATAAATAGTTTGGGGGTCTGGCTGCTTTGGCTCTGCCCACTGATGTGCCCACTACAAACTGCGACCAAAGGAGGAGCACCTGAAATGGCAGATTAACGGGTTGTAGTTTGGTGGTCACTCGTGCACCCTGAACTCTGACCTGCCTGTGCTGTTGCATTCGTTTGGTGTGCCAGGAGTACATTAAGAATTCATTTTCATTTTCATTCTTATTTCTGATTATTTCAGTTTGTTCCTGTCCTCCCAATGACGTCTTGCTTTCACCGATTTCGTCTACCCCTGTTTTTTTTTTTATGGGAGCTGGCATTCTCCCCGATAAAACGCTGCCACAGACTTGGCATTGTATGAGGTCGCTGTGAGAAGATGGTGGCACACAGCGTCACGGTTTCACACAAAGAGTGAGGGGCTCTGCGTGGCATTTGGTATTGGCTTCAGGTTTGGGTTTGTTGTCATATCCTGATGACTTCTGTGTCCCACCATGACGATTCTCCTGCCTAAGCTAAAGTGAAAGACCCCCTTATATCTCTGCAAACCGCTACAAAATGTGTCCAATCCAACACTTTATTTGTCCTGTTGAATGCATGTCATTGAAGTAGACGAGGTCACATGGTCATTTCAGCCTTCACAAGAAATCTTTCTTTACATAATTCAAGAGCAGAAAGAGATAAGATAACGATGGTGGCCTCAGTCATCCACACGAGTACAACTGGGGACAAAACTCGAAGCCTCAAACCTCATGGACATCTTCACATAACACACACCAAGGGCGAGCGATACAAGTGAGTGGACTAGCGATTACGCAGAGACCAACTGCAGTGACCTCGAGAGTTCTGAAGAACACGTTACTTGAGAAATGTCTTGAAATGACCGGAACTTGGAAACTCGGATTGAGGGAGAAGGGTGCAGTCTTAGAGTACTTGTGGACAACACGACGTGCTGCGGTGTCTTCGTCTCATGTACACCTGTGATGTCAAGCAGCGATCAGGCCACCCTAACAGATGGCAGCGTTCATGATTTTAGATCCTCGTTGCTTTGTGGTCTCCCTGCTGTTGTCTGCTCTGTCGTCCATACTGTTTAAGGCTTCAATGTGTCTTCATTATGCACGGAAAGTAACAGAAGATGCGCACACAGGTACATCACCTGAGCAGGTTTCTTTTACACTTCTTAACAAAAAACAAGCTGTTGTACCAAGTCGGGCCTGGTATGAGCGTGGTTTGATCGTGCCCTGTCTCAGTGTGTCCCGTCTCGCACACACCAACCCACTGCCACTCATTTGTGACAATAAGGCCATGGAGCCACCGTAAGCGTCAGAGGCACCCCATAGTAAAAATGGACCACACAGAGCGGCTGAGCGAATGTCAACTTGGGACGAGCAGAATCCTGTCCCTTTACTGCTGGTGTCACCAGGGAGAAAGATCTATTAATTACAGGAGTCATTCATGGCGACGCCTCCAACAAATGCACAGAAGTGCCGCTTTTCACGTGGTAATCTCAACTAAATAATTCCCCAGTGCTGTTTTTCTATATTTTAACAGGACTCATTTACATCTTTCAAATGCCAGAGCGTCTGGGGGTGGCCAGTGACGGCGGAGAATGACCGCTCCTTGTAAATGCTTTGTTGACTGCTTGTACGGGATCATGATAAAGCTCTGACATCCTCTCGCGCCGATTACCATGTAGAACAAGTCGATATTGACGTGTAAATGAAGGATGATTGGTGCTCTGCGTGTCCCTTCCAGTAAGACCCTAAGGATAGCCATCTTTAACCACGCGGCTCAGTAATGCATGCGTTCGGGGTCCTGGAGCTGCGTTATTGAATGACTTAGCAGAAAGAACGTGACATTTCTGTGCTGCATGTGTGTGGTCATGTGAAATGTGCGACAACAGAGCGAAATCAACAAGGCCCAAAGTGCTGCTGCTTTCTTTACTCTTTATTATAATTTTAGTCCGAGCGCATCTATGTTGGACTGAAGAAATGCATTCTGGGATATTAAATTAGCCAACACTGATGATGGAGAGAGGATTTGGCATGGCAAGTGGTGTCCTCTAGATACCTAATATATGGTGTAGATTAGCTCTGTCTTATATAGCCCCTCTCCTTCATGTGATACAGCCCCTCGCACATCTGTCTAATAGTCTGTCTGTGAAATTCAGAAAGGGGGGCAGCCACTTCACCAAATCCAAAAGGCATTTCTAGAAAGTAAGAAATGAGCCATTCCTGTCATTCCTTATCCTTCAGTCTATGTATTATATAGCGCCTTTCACATCTATCTATCTATCTATCTATCTATCTATCTATCTATCTATCTATCTATCTATCTATCTATCTATCTATCTATCTATCTATCTATCTATCTATCTATCTATCTATCTAATCCTGCCTACTACACTATCTATCTATCTATCTATCTCTCCTTTTTTCATCCTCTCATCATGTCCTGTCTCGTTTTAATTGCGTGTTCATGTCTCGATATCTCTCTGTTTTCACCTTCTTAAATCCCACTGTACTCCGTGACACACGCGGCCCTGGGGTTCACTGACTCTTCATTGGACGTCTTAAACTGCTCGGTCGACTCTCTTTGGCTGTTTCCAGCCCTTGTTGTTGGCTGCACTGTTAAAATCGACGGTGGTCTCGTGCTCTGCACCTTGCATGTGTTCTGGTGATGACACTTTGCTGCTGTGGCGTCCCCCTGTGTTCCATGCCGTGTTTTTAATTGTTCTTCTCTGTCTCTGTCCCCACCCCCTTTCTCTCCGAAGGCTCCTCTGCAGAATGTCCAGCAAGGATCGGCACATCGACTCCAGCTGTCCCTCGTACATCAAGACTGAACCGTCCAGTCCGGCCTCACTCACAGACAGCATTAACCAGCACAGTCCCGGGGGCTCGTCGGATGCCAGCGGCAGCTATAGCTCGACCATGAACGGCCACCAGAACGGGCTGGACTCGCCTACGCTCTATGGCCCCACGACGGGCCTGGGGGCCAACGGGGCGGCCCGGAAGCGGTACGACGACTGCTCGAGCACCATCACAGAGGACTCCCAGACCAAGTGCGAGTACATGCTCAACTCCATGCCCAAGCGCCTGTGCCTGGTGTGCGGCGACATCGCCTCCGGCTACCATTATGGGGTCGCCTCCTGTGAAGCCTGCAAGGCCTTCTTCAAGCGGACGATTCAAGGTAGGGTGCTGTTCTCTGTTCTCCATCTTTTCTTTTCAGCGTCCCCTTCCTCTGCCGAGATCGCAGTCGGGAAATGCCAGGGTCTTGGGGGGGATTCGCCCGGTGAATCCTGCCACTGAAAGGGCTCTTGTCATTTTGACACTACTATGCCAGGGTTGGTGTGCATTGGCATGCTGACATTGGGCATCACCTTTTGGGAGGGTAAAAGTTGAGACGTTTCCTGCACAGAGCGAGGAGGGCGTGGATTTGCCTGCCCATTGGCCGAAAGCTCCTGCTGCATGTTTGCCTTCCACCCCAACTCCGTCGACGTTGTGGCGAGTGACACCTGACATTTGGGGTCACCTTGAGGGAGTGTCACGAGGAGGACATGGCCGTGTGGCTGTGCCTTCTGTCTCCTTCACTTTGTGGTGATGGCTGTCACAGGATTAGCCGATTCCTGCACCGGCAAAGCACGCAGACCCTCGCTCGCTGCGTCACATCTCAGAGCCGTTTGGAAATGTATGCAAGAATTGAGTCGGGCGTGTGTGTCGGCCATATTTCATGCTGAATTGTCTGCGTATGACCTGAGGAATCGTGCGCTTGATTATCCTTCAGGTCGTCTTCAGATCTCCTCTCAAGGTTACGCCGCTCCTTGTCTCCCCTCAGACTTTCTGTTTACATTTTCCTGCACATGCCTGGCGGTGCCGCCGAACGCCATCTTCTTCATTTATTGCCGCGGCCTCTGAAGCCACTGACTCCATCGCCTCGTCATCCTCGTGCTTGGTAATGGCAGGTCCCTTTTTTGCCGTCGCATTATATCGCCGTTTCATTTCAGTTTCGATGAGCCCCGTGGTCCGTTCTGCTGGCATCGGGTTCAAGTCCCGGCCTGCTCCTTTGTTTTAGTTTTATTTCTTACATCCCAAAGACGCGCAAGTTCGGTTGTGTCTGCCCAGTGGGTGCCCATCCATATGCCCTGTCCAGGGCTGATTCCAGCCTTGTGCCCGATGCCGCTGCTGTTTAAAGCAGTATTTGGTTAAGTGAATAGGCCTGATGTTACAACACCTTCATTCTCGTAGAAGTCTTGAGGAAGGCGGCGCAGCTGTTAGTGAGGCAGTTTTGTGTGACGTTTGCCTGTTCTCTCGTCTACATTGTTTTGTCCAAATACATGCAAGGAGAGTGTTTATTGGGCCAGAGGGGTGTCTGTCCACGTGCCCACCGTAGGTCCCATTCCTGCTTTGCACCTGATGCTCCTGTGACAGATAAATCCGATGTGTGTCTCTTTTAGGTTCTGCCTGGTGGCACAGTGAGTAGAGCTGCACAGTCCTGGGTTCTGCTCCACTTTCTGACCACCTAAACCCCACAGGCCAGTTGATCGGTCCAGGTAGGCCTGGGGGGTCTCCAGTGCTGCCCATTCCCCCACTACCTGTTTGCAATGAGTGGACTGAGTTGATGTCTGGACAAGTTTGTTCTCCTTTAAAGTCCACGCAGGGTGGCACATTTGTCAGCGCTGAGGTGACCCTCGTTCCATTTGTGATCTGGTCGTTGCGTCTTCCTCTCTGGCCCACCTAATATATACTGACAAGGCGTCTTGCCCACCTAGGTCAGCCTAGTGTGTGCCCACATGGCAGTGCCCAGTGTTACCAGATGGATGGAGACGGGCGCCTGTGGCTGAACTCTCGAGTGCTGGCAGGGCATGGGCTGGGCGCCCCGGCGAGTTGTTCTGAAGACACGTTTGGCTTTGTGCCTCCATTTGAATGGCCGACCTCGCGTGTGGCATTAGCGCCCTGCAGCTCGCACATTCCCACTAATCTGCTTTTTAATGAGGAAGCACCGGCCAAGAGAAGGGAAGTCAATACACATCAGTGTTTACAAAGTCTGATTAAGTCTGAAATATCTCATCAGCACCCGCGTCCCCGCGGACGCCATGTTAATTACATGAACCTCCACTCCTTGGACATTACTAGGGCCGAGGATAGCGATGTGCCGCCATCTCGCTGGGCACCTCCACTTGTCTTGTAGTCTCCAAGAGGTCAAAGTGGGCATGGGACTGCTGACCTCTGAGGCCACCTGCCCAAGCCAGTGCAGGGCTCAGGGGAAGAGTCCATCCTGGCAGATAGGAATATGCCTTAGTGCCCCGTGCTGTGCCAGGTTCATGTCTCATGCCCTTTGAGTGTGTCGCTGAAGTGTATTTAATAATTCTAAGACTAATCTGGGAGTGGGCGCACATCTGCGTCACCCTGGGTGGTCCCGAGTCAACATGCTGCTTTGGACTGGCGGCCTTAAACCAGCCCTGGATCTCCATCATCCACTTGGCCTTTCTCTGGTGATGGCACTTCCTGCCCACCTGCTGGTCTCTTCTCGTTTGTTTGTCATGTAAGAAGCTCAGCCAATCCCAGAGCCTTACTTACTCAGTGAGGTTCGACCTGCTTCAGTGGCAGCAGGCGACATTGAGAGTGGCATGAAGGGGGGCAACTGGACGGTGATATTACCTCCCAATGTGGCAGTCTCCATGACTCAACAGGCAAAGCCTAAATGGTGTGGGGTGGGTTGGGCCACTTTCTGTGCCCAGTGCTGCCCATGGCCATGGCCGTGAGGCTCACAATGATGGTGGTGGTGATGATGATGATGATGATAGTTGTTGCTCTTGTTCAGATTTGTTTATTTCATATTTGCCAGCCCCTCAGTAACTTTGGCTTTTCCCCTTCTGTGCCACAGGAAACATCGAGTACAGCTGTCCGGCCACCAATGAATGTGAAATCACGAAGCGCAGGCGCAAATCCTGCCAGGCCTGTCGCTTCATGAAGTGTCTAAAAGTCGGGATGATGAAGGAAGGTAAGAGGTCTTTGAGTCTGAAACGCCATGTAATCATCGGTGGGCTCAGCCTTGAGGGGGCGGCGGGGGGCAGAGCTGCTGAGAGGTGGTGAGGAGAGCCCGGAGGGTGACATCACAGCTCCTGTCCCGTGGACATCCTATCTGTGGCTCTCTTTTATTGAATGCGGGCATCGGCCGTGTCGGGTGACTTGGCACACCTCATGTTTGCCTCAGTGTGTTGAATGAAAGGTGACAGGCGCAGGTTTGAAGTGCCAGGGGCACCTAGAGGCAGTAGCAGGGTAAACACATGACGGCACAGTTTACATTTGCGTAGCCTTGCTGAAGGTGTTACATGGATTATCTTCATGTAGATCTGGACCATAGCAGGCGCGGTGCCATGCTCACCAGGGCATGAGGGACTGTGAAGACCATCACGGAGGAGACCGGGCTGTGCGTGTTTGAGTTCTCCTCCAGCACACGCCTGGCCTCTCATGGGCATCTCACATCTCTCCTACCACAGTGCGGTCAGTTTGCTCAGAGTGCCCTTTAGCTTTACCCATCCATCCAGTTTCAAACCCACCTAATTAGAGTGTGGGCTATGGGACAGATGGACCCTACTGCTACTTCACTCAATACATTACCAGGGAGTCTGTTACCCTCTGTCATTGGCACACATGTGTTGAAAAGCACAGCTTTAGTGACAGGGTGGCAGGATGGGGCAGTCGTCAGCACTCTGCCATCGGACAGTGGTCTCGCAGGTTCAACATCCTGGGTTCAATCTGGGTGGTGGGCCTGTGAGGGATTTCTGTCAGGCGTTCCAGTTCTCCTGCCACATCACCGCAGAGGTGAATGGTCCGCTAATGGGTGACTCCAAATCGGCGGGCAGCAAAAGAACAAACACCAGGAGAACGGGGCGAAGCCACAATCTTGGACAAAGCGTCCCAGTTCAGGTCCAGCTTATATGTGGTCACACTGAAGATGTCACCCGATGTCACTTCAGAGACACGCCCCCAACAACCAGCCAGTGCAGTATGGCAATGGGACCAGAAAATGGTGGCACCCACCGGAAAAACAAAATGCAGTTACAACATTAAAAATAAATAAACGTGACCCGCGGATTCCCTGGTCTCCGAAATCTGGAAAACTATGCAGAAAATAATTAGGAGACAAAGGGACAGGCAGGAAGCATTAGAATGGCAAGTGGTGAGCGATGTCACGTCTGTCCCTCTCTCTTTGCTGAGTGCTGATTGGTACTGTGGAGTTGGTGACAACATCCATGAGCTCGGTGGCATTGCCTCTCTCAAATAGAGAAGGTTTTGATTTGACAGCGTAATCAGAACTATCAATAAGAGACGATAAGAAACGTAACCGACATGCAGCACGCGCCACTTCCGGACACCACAAATACGCTCCCGTATAAGCGGCTGGGACCGGAGCCCAGTAAGCCATTGAGCGACAAATCAAAGTGCAGGAGCGTCAGGAGGGAGCTGCACTCCGCCATTCCTGTGACGTCACTCGCGATGTGCACACACACTCCTCCGTCACACTTTCACTTTCTTTCTCCTTTCGTTTTGTGTTGTTTCTCACAGTTTTTCCTTCCCTTGAGGGGTTTCATATTCTTATCCATTCTCTTTTGTGTAGTCGTTTGGTTATGAAGGGCCCTGCCATTTTGTGCTGTGACTGCAGGAAGTGTGCAGACGTCACCACCACCACCACGCTGTGTGGTTTCTGGTCACCGGTTTCAATTATGTGTGTACTGTGCGTGGCAATTCAACATCTATGACATACGTGGACCTTTGACCCGAACACACAGCAGACTGAACTCTTCTGTCACGAGGGGCCCATTGCAGTCACCCCACTGGATTGTCACTCCAAGTCATGCAGGCAGAGTGCAGAATTCAGCTGGGACTTCAACATGGCCGCCGTCTTGTTTATTTAGGTTTTGTTTTCAGAAAACGTCCTTCCGAATTTTTACAATTTGACGTCTATAACACGTAATTAGATTGTCGTCTACATTCACATCAGCCTCTCACACTAACAGAGCAAGAGATCTCAGATGCTAAAGAGGTGAAATTGTGACAACAAAGACATGGGGAACGAGTTCACCCGTAAATATCGGTTAGCGAAGTCGTCCAAAGTTATTATCGATACGTATCGTTTGAGACAGCAGAGACTTTAGTAGAAGCTTATCGCTCCACAAATCGAGGTTTCCACCCCGAGTGGCTCTTCTCAGCCATTGACTCCGATGGGAAATTTGGAACAGCCGAGCAGCCTTATGAAGGACATCAGGGAGGAGGCCCACAAGTAGAAACTCTAAAGGTTAGGGGGGGAGCATCAATGGGCAGGACCACCGCAGGGAGAATCAGTGGGACTGAGCGGCCTTCCACAACAAGCGTCGAGGCCGAACCTTCACTTGGGTGAAAGAAAATACGCTTGAAACATCGTGTAGTGACCTCAACTTGTAAGACGCCTCGCCGCAACTTCAGTCCGAGGCAGCAAGACGTGCGTGTGTGTGTGTGTGATTCTCGAACCCGAGCGGTCCGCTCCCGGCTCTCAGCGAATTCTGGAGCAAGAATTGACATTCCTTTGGACCAGCGAGGACAAAACGCACAAATCTGGTGTCACGTTAACTTTGAATGTGAAACCCAGCAAAAGAAACAAAGAACGCTGGCCCCTGAAGCCTCATTCACACATGCGGACTCACCTGTGCTCTGCAGGCCCCTCGATCACATGACCACGCGACCTGCGGCTCAGTCTCCACACAAACACGCAGTCGAACGCACAGCCCACCGACAGACCCCCGTACCCTAGCTGAGGATATGCACACTTACGGTGATTTGTGCTTGAAATACTCAGCAACAAGCAGACGCATGTGGGATTATCGCAGGACGGGGGGCTCAACGCCTTTCCTTCTGCAAGGACGGCACGACGTTCGCCAGAAACAAAGTGCGGGTTGATTTTCTACTTAGCAGGTGAGGGGACGCTGGCGCACGCCTTTAGCTGCCGCTTCTCCCTGTTAACGCCACTTTTCGCAAACTTCGCCTTAATTCTACACTTTCTTGTGTTTTTATATTTCTTTTATTATACGTATAGTTCGTGGATACAGCCGACTTGAATTGCATGGATTTGGCTTAATATTTACAGATTTTATGGACTCTAATTTAGGCGGAGTGGCGACTCTGAGGCTAGAGATCTGCACTGCCAATCGGAAGGTTGCCGGTTCGAATCCCATAAATGCCAAAAGGGACTCTGCGCTGTTGGGACCTTAACCTGCAATTGCTGAGCGCTTTGAGTGAGTAGTGAGAAAAGCGCTAGATAAATGCAAAGAATTATTATTCGTATTCTTACATTACAGACATACTTAGAAATGATTGTAATATTAATTAATGGTAATATCCAAGTAGCGACAGCACATCTTTACTGCTCTTGTTGATGAATCTGTGGAAAGCACCTTGAGCTGCCAGTTAGTGTATGATAAGGCGCTATATAAATAAAGGTATGATGATGATGATGATGATGATTACTATCACTATTATTATGATGATTACTATTATGGTTATTATTATTTTGCACATCTGTTGAGAATTGAAACACCGGTTTTCAAATTCAAAGTCGCTCATCGCTACCTCTGCCAGTACGGTGGACCCCCAGAGCTGCAGGTGTTTATCCCACCCACTCGCTTATCCTGACAAAGTTCTTCTTTGCATTCTTCGCCACAGCTTGGCGTCTCCTTCCTGTAGAGTTTGCTGTCTGCGTTTCTCCAGATGCTGCTGATTAGCGGTGGGCACTGCAGACACGGGTGCAAACGGCACTGAGCACTTCACTGCCTGACCGCCGTTAGGAAACGTTTGTGCAAAAGGTGCCACCGAAGTCAGAGCTCTCCATGAGTCACCTGCGGCAGCCGTCTGCCTGTTGAGCACCAAAGTGACTCGTCCCCGTCACCACCGAGTCACGGCCACCTCTTCCTGAGCAGAAGGCTTTGAAATTCAGTGGAACTTTGATTACACGAAGGCAGGCGATTGTCCCAAAGGTTAAACGAGGTTTGACTTTTTCCCTTCTTCCTTCCTGCCTGGCACGTTTCTGTCTTGGCCATTGTGACACAGACAGCTGCGATGACCTCTTTACAAAGCGCAGGCCCCTCCACTGCCCGGAATCTCTGCGACGACATGCCGGCCGCCTGTTTCTGTGCGCTGGCATTTGCGTATGCGACGCTTTAAGATGACAGGCTGGTAATTGATAAGAGTCGCGGGTGGCGGAGGGAGACACAGACAGGTCTGAAGGATGTGGCGCTCTGTTTGATATGGCACCCTGTCCCAGGAGCCCCCAGACAAATAGCAGCCTTTTGTTCTTGCTTCCAGCCACCCATACACACATACATCAACCTGGCACTGCCATTTGTTGGGAAGCGCTTGAATTTAATACAGAGGTCCCTCTCTACATATGAATAAGGGTCATTTTGGAAATTGTTTCATCAATTTTCTTTTTGTGCCGCTCTTACGCTATGAGTGCTACCCAGAAAACCCTGGCCCTGGTCCTGCAGGGCCTTGGTGCCGTTTGTCACTTGCTTATGGCATCTCCTAATTATATTTCAGCACCTGCAGTTTTCTGCCGAGAATAAATTGAAAGTTTGTATCTTAATAAAGGCCATATAATAATGACAAATGTATATATCAATATATACAATGTACAGTATATACAGTAAACACACACGAACATACAGCATGTAGTACAGTAAGCCTGGCAAGCAAAGGGTTAACACAGCTGTGCCAACGGCAAACCAAACACCCAAGCAGAGGGAGGCATGCAGCTAAAAAACAGGCAAACACACCAGAGTGGAGTATAAAACGGATAAACCAGCGACTGCTTCGCCATCACCCACCAGCTCTGCCAGCTGTGGTCTTACCAGGGAGGCCTGCCCACTCAGGGCTGGCAAAAGGACTTTCATTTGTCTTGTGGATGTCAATACAAACATGTCTAAGCAACAGAAGCCATCGTTCAGTTTTGGGTTGGCACATGACCAGTCCATCGTAGGACATTCCCTGTCAAAGGGGGCCAAATGGCATGTTATGTTGGAACCAAGTGACGTGTGCCACATGCAAATAGGATTTATTTATTTTGTTTTTATTACCAAGTCAATTCAAAAAATATTCTGTGCGTTGTCAATGTGGACCTGAGAGGGTGCCAGTTAGTCGCAGGTCCCAGTCCTCCGCATACCCACACTCACTCATACAAGGCCACTTTGGTGTAGCCAGTTAACCCAACATGCACGTCTTTGGGATGAAAAAAGCAAACCTAAGCGTGCTTGGCACTTGTGCCCAATGCTGCTGGCATGGCTTTGACTCCCCAAAACAAAAAAATGAAGGGGTTTATAAATTACCATGCCAGTAGTGTGCCCATAGTGTGCAGGTGTCTCACAGCCATTCTGACCAGTTATGCTTGTGCTGGCATTGATCTTCTGTTCAAAAGACCACACGAGCTTCATAGCTGGCATGAAGTTAATTTCTAAAGAGTTAACCAACTATCTAGGAAATCGGCAGCTGTGCAAATCTTGTCATGGGCACCCTGTCTGCTTTACTCCTTGGTTAGACATGGCATGGGTCTCTGTGCCAGGAAAATATGAAGCTCTCCAGTGACTGACATGGAGTGTCTCAGGGTATCGGAGAGGGTATTATAAGACCACCATTGTGTGTCCGTGCCCCCGATGTGTGAGACAGGATAATGGGCTCCTTCACCTTGCCTAGAGCATTGGGCGTCTGCAGTGTGGGCTGGCACATTTGGCTGCATGAGCTTTTATATAAGGAGCTTGTTGGCATCAGAGGCCATGTGGTTGGATGCCAGTCTAAACTGGCTCTCATGTTTTAGGGCTGCCTCCTTTATTGTATTGGCTCCTTATGTTGGTGCATAATGGGCATGGTGCCATGTAAAGTAAACTTCGCTGGCTGGTTGGTCAACTGAGTAATTAGATGGTGGGTCAATTGATTGGCCGATTCACTGGTCAGTGGGCTTATTGATCGATCATCGATGGAGAGATTAGTCAACCTGTTACTTGTCTGACTACTTGATTGAGTGGTTGTTTGATTAATTGGAGAATTTGATTGGCTGATTAGTAGGGTTGAACTTGAACTTTATTGGAGGGCGACACAGTTGCTTGGAATGGTTGATTGATCATTGAGCCGATTGGGCCAAGTCGACCAGTTAATTGGCTGACTATTTAATTAGTGGATGGGTTCGACTGGTCGGCGCACTGAATCATTGGTTGATCAGTTGATTAGTTTCTTAGTTGATTGGTCGGTGGGCTGGTCCATTCATTGGTTACTTGCAAGGCCTTCTCTGGGGGGTTCAACTGAGCGAACCTTTCCTGCTCTTAATCGATGAACCTCTTGCTCACCGCGCTGTTGATGGTCATGTGACAGACGATGACGATGACTCCTTAGCGCTACTTCAATGCACTGATGAGGCCATCAGAGTTTGTCACTTAATTAGCAGGCTCCACCCATCCATCTTACCAACCTGCTGCTCTCCGTTTGGGAGCATGGAACCAATCCTAACGGCACTGGGGTTGAGGCAGGACCCATGCCAGGATGGGATGCCAACTTAACGCATGGTCACACTCACGCAGAAACCTACAATCTGACACCTCGGGCACGTTTTACCATTGCCAGGGCCTCATTGAAGTGGAGGGAAGCTTGAGTGCCAGATGTGGTGGGCTCGCACACGCAGACGACAGCTGACTGTAACTACGTCTGTCTGCACATTCACTTTATCAGGTTTTAGGGATGCTGTGGCTGGATGGCACTGTGTCAAAGGTGAACATCGGGCTATTATGGGGGGCCATTCCACACACATCAGCCCACCTTCACGCATACTGGGCCGATCTGGACCAAAAACCTGACTACACGGAGACTGGGCTGGCCCCGTGAAGCTGCGAGGTGCCACCCTACAGTACACACGCTTTCTTTGACGCTCTCCTCTGCTACTTGGTGCTTGCTCTTGTTCCTTTCCAAATCTGGCAGCTGGCACCCGGCCCACGCAAGCAGCTTCATTCCTGATTTGCTCCCGCTGCGTGCCTGCCCATCTTGTGCTGTCGTTCAAGATCAGCCATTGGCTTGACTCCACAGCGCCACCCTCATGTCACACGGTGCATGGCATGCCAGTGCTGGTACTGAATCACCACTGCAAGGCAAGTCGCACAAACCTTCTGCGTCCATCACCACAAATCTTATTGTGTTTCAGGAGAGAAAAAAAAAGAAAATGGCAATTTCTTCAGGGACTTTGATATTGCAGTTTTCTGTCAAAGTGCGAGGTGATGTGGAGGCAGCCGCAATGCCACTAATCCAGATTTAACTGACAGAAAATAACTCGCTGGCCCTGGTATCATCTGTCCGATATGAAAAAGATTAGAGGCGAGAGACGGAGAGTTTAGGGATTCCCAGAGCCGCCTCGAGAAGCGCGGCCACAAAAGGCTCGGCCGTTACGAGTGCCATTAGCGGTTCTGACGCGCCCCTTATGCCAGCCTGCATTCTTATGTGTGAGAATATGTGGATGTCGGGCTCAGAGCCGCCACATGCTTTGACTCGTCTCAGTGACAGGGCCCTTTGGATTGAATGGCACAGCAGTTGGCGCTGATGCCCCTCAACCGTCCACCTTCCCTCCTATGGCTGTCTGTTTTTTCTCTCTTTTCTGGCTTGTGGCCTGAGTGTGCCCTGTGAAGGCCTGGCATCCCGTCTAAGGTTGTAGCAGGGAGATGCTTAATTTATGGTTGTGTGTGTATGAAAAGCAAAGGGGCCCAAGATGGAGCTGAGGAATCTAGAAAGTAAATCGGGTACACCGAAATGGGTAACCCCGGGATCCTCTTGTGCCAACTGCTGACTGAAGGGTCAATCACATCAGGAATAAGG
Organism: Polypterus senegalus; assembly: GCF_016835505.1. Taxonomy (NCBI): domain Eukaryota; kingdom Metazoa; phylum Chordata; class Cladistia; order Polypteriformes; family Polypteridae; genus Polypterus; species Polypterus senegalus. The sequence continues at coordinate 103,962,321 of NC_053169.1, read as the reverse complement.
CACTCTGTTGGCGACTGCCATTCATTCCTCCATGCACTCTGTTACTGGGGTCACAGGGCACCATTGGGCAGAAGAGCAAATCTAACACAGGATGCAGGGCCAGTTTGGGGCACACGTCCTTGCACCCACCTTTTAGTGTGGGAGAGAACCCATAGATGAGTAGAGAACAACAGATGCCGCACAACAAATGGGCACTGAGCCCAGTGGTGCCCCCCATTACATTAAAACTCCCAAATGCTTTCTCTCCAAGTGGATGATTGGCAAGACTGGTCAGAGGTGCAGTTTGGAACCTCAAAGCCGCTATTTGGAATCCCATTCAATTTCATTGCCACATTTTTATATTTCTTTGCCTGAACCGGCATCACTGGGAGTGTGGGCATCAAATAAGCCAACACTTCCTTTGTAGCGATTTTCAGCTGGGTGGGCCCGTCCACCCCGCCCACCTGTAGCCTTGTGTCAGAGGTGCTCCGGTGGTTCTCCCGAGGGCCTTACCGTCTCGGTTTTCCCTTTGTCCTGTGATGGATCGGTGTTGGGAGTTTTCCTTTCTTCCTCCGTGCGAGCGTGGAGGTCAGCTGGAGCCCGGCTGTGGACCGCGACCTGCAGAGAGCATCTGTCTTCCTGCGCCTCTGTCTCTGTCAGGCCCCTCTTTCCGTGGGGTTTTCTCGCTGTCTGCCTGCCTCTGCCGAGGAGCATAAATCATCGCCGTGTCAGGATTCGGCCGGCTGCATTACGCAATGCCAGCTTTCACTTTGAGCCAACGAGCTGTGAACCCCCGCCGCTCACATAGCAGCTAAGATGGCACATCTCAACCACGATGACTTCTGCCTCTCCTTAGAGGTGGGCCTCGTAGCCCACCAGCTCTGGCCAAAACTGTCCCCAGGCATTTGGTAAAGTGTAGAAGAGCACTGGATGGCACTCGACACCAGGAGAACATGTGGTGACCAGGCCACCTCGTGAGCTCACATAGTTCCAATACTCCTCTTTATGTACTATAGGGTGGGATGGTGGCACAGAATGGCAGGAGTCCCTCCTGGTCCATTCGCATGCTCCTGGCCTCCTAATAGGATGGGAGATTCATAAAATGGAGAGCTGTTTACAGTCCGCAGCATGTTCTGTTGAACTGATGTGACACGATGCCCGCTGTTACAGTCTTGCTCAGTGGACCCACTGAGGTGTCCATCCATTCGTCCACCTCTTGTCTGAATCTGCTTAGTCCACCGCTGGCGCTGCAGCAGCAGCCACAGACAGGATGCCAGTCCATCGCCTGGCACACTCTCTCACGTGACGTGTCCGGCGTATCCAGCTCTTTACTGACAGTCACCCCCTGACGGACCCTTGTGCAACAAAGGACGTGTGAAGTGCGTGTAAGCGCCCCTATAAGCTCATATTTGGAAAGGGAAAAGAAACAAAAAAAGAAAGCTGATTGTCCCAGAGCCCAGCTGGCGATATGAAAGTCTAATTTTGGCTGCCCACGAGGACCGCTTAAGAGCCAAGATAACGGTAATCTCGGAGCGGCGAGGGTCGGCTGTGTGGGAGGGTGGAGGCCGAACATTCCTGTGCTCACCCAGCTGCAGGCGGCCAGCTTGAAATATTCATTTTCATTTCCACTATTTACTGCCTGATGCCAACCGTCGGAGATCTTAAAAGGGGGCGACACCGGTGTATGGCAGCCGTCGTCTTGTTCGCCCCCCTGGGTCTTAATGAATACTATGTGGTGTTGTGTGAAAGTTGAATTTGTAAAAATGCGTGAAGTATGCTGGTGAGCAAATGCAGGAGTGGCCCGACTTTCTAAACTTGAACTGAACGTTCCTGGTGGTCCTCTTGAGCTAAGCTGCTGCCTGACATGACAGGAGAGACCACTGCTGCTTCATACTCTCTCGTCCTGGCACAGTTGGCACTGACATGCGTTTTCGGTAAATGCAATCCACCTGGAGGTCTGCAGATGCTGGATGAACCTGTCCTGAGATGGCTTTTCATTTTGAGTTCTGCAGCTATTCATCGGTCTTCTCAAATTATTTTAATAGTATTTGTGGGGTTTTGGGGGTTCCGTTTAGTTGATGTTTGAAGACATTTTGTGCCGTGTTGTTTCTCTTGTGGGCATCACAATTTTAGGACCTTCTTGTGCCGAAGTGTGCCTCATGTGATGTGATGGGATCAAAGGTATAAAGATCAGTTTTGTGTACCTCCTGGTGGTCCACGTCTGTGGGTTCAGCAAAGAAAAGACTCAAAGTTCCTCTTAGTGTTTTGATCTGATTTTGGCAGCAGATCCTTTTGTGAATTGACTTTCATTTTACATTTTGGCTTTGGTTGCGTGAAATGACTTTTGGTTGTTGACTCCTCCGCTAGACGCCTTGAATTACGTTTTTGGTCTCTCGTCCCAGGTTTATTTATTAGAATGTTATGTTCCTGGTATTGACCTTTAATAAAACCGTGATTCAGCTCTTTATTGATTACTTATTTACTTAATTCTGGTCCCACCCTGCTGAGTTAGTACAGAATGATATCCACACACAAAGTCCAGGGGTAAAGGGGGCCGCAGGTCTTTGGTGACTCAACAAATATGACGGGTTAGCCCTAACCTAACCTAACCAAACCTAACCTAACCAAACCAAACCTAACCCTAACCTAACCCTAGGCCCGTGTTTGATCTCACTGATCGTGTTTTCAGGACGTAACCTTTGAACTTTAGAATGTATGCCCATTTCAGCTTGGGACATTAGCCTGGCCAGCTATGAAATCTGTGCCTAGAGTTCTGCCGCCTGTGCCGCTCAGCCTGGTGTTTTTCCCATTTCTCCTCTCCTGTATCAAACTTGGAGGCACCCACCATTACATCTCCGTGATTAATATTTTGGGGGAACCATATGGTAAACCTATGTGGTGCCCAGTTTGTGTGAAGGGGTACAATGACACTCAAAACTTCAGGATGTGAAAACATTTGATACAATCTTCCAGTGGTAAGTTAGAAAAAAACGTTTTTATGAAAACCCATAAAGTAGGTCGAGAATGAAATAAAACGAGAACAGTTTAGGGTGAGGAGCTCACCACGAATAGCACAATAACTAGAAAGCGAGCAGCACTTCCATGCGGGTCGACCTTCTGTGGCCATTCAGACCAAACGAGTGCATCCTCTGGGTCCAGCAGGAAGAGCATTGGAGACTTGGCTCATCTCCTCTCGTCTCCTGATTCTGTTCCTGTGGCCCTCTGTCCAGGTTCTCCTTGGTGACGGCTGCCTGTTTCCAGGCCAGTGGAGAGATCTCCTGCCAGATGGCTGCATGCCATATCCTGTCTACCGATGGCCAAATCTGTTGAAAGTTCTCCTCAGAGGATGTCCTGGACTTTCAGGTTGATGCACCAGTTAAGTTGTTAACGCGATTGCTGCTACAGTTGCAATGGAAGCCTGGACATTGCCGGTCTAAGAGTGCAGATCAACAGAATTCAGAGCATTTTAAATGTGATCCACTTATCATTGTCAGAACGGTTGCTGGACACCTCATAACGCTACGTGTCGCCTTTCTGACACACACCATGACCTCTGCTTGTGGTCATCTGTGATGGACTCCATTTGAGAACTCTGATGATGTTTTCTTATGGAAAGGTTTTTTCCAAATTCTTTATGAAAGAATTCTGTTGTGTTCCATAAATCCCGACCTCCTGGAGCTCAGAGTTGCCTCGACGATGCCAGCACAGGATACGGCTCACTGTGATGCGGCAGTTCAACAAGGAGGCCGTGGAGTGAACTGTTTTGTGCCATGAACTCGAATGGTGGCACAAATTTGAAAAGATGACTGGAGCTGCCCATCACAATTAGCCGATTTGCTGAGCTCACATTCTGACACTTCAGGCGGCCATGACCTTTGCCTTGAATGGCTTGATCACCTCGTTGCTGCCAGGGCATTGTGGGTAGATGCCCGTCCTGGTGCCTTGGTAGCTGACCAGCTAACATTAGAATGGCCCCAATTACTTGTGACTGTGGACTCGGTCATGATACCCCCATGAACCTCAGATTTGCTTGTGGCACACCCTCTGCCCATGAATGGGGTTACTTCCATGGGTTTTCACTAAGATGGAGGCAGATAGATGGAACAGCCATGTAAAAGGGGCTTTTGAGGTGGAGGCTGGTCTTCATCTAAAGCACGGCTTTAGAATCGGGTACTATAAACAGGTCAATGACATGAGACCCGAATCTGCTGAACCAGACCTGATGGCACATTTCCTGCTCAACTCACCTCGGCCCTGGCATCTCCGTGTGCCACAGCGGGGCTTGTCCTCTCTACTATCGCCCCCTGCCACCCTTGCTTGCTCTTCGAAGGAGGTCGCAGATTTATTCTTCTGCGGTGAGTCAGACCCATCGACAGCCATTATCGGAGCATTGGTCTTCGTTTGATTCCAGGGATGCCAGTCGTCCGTTAATTCAAGCCCAGGAAGGCGGCGTGTGCCTCTTTAATTTCTGCGGGTGACCTGCGTAACTCATCAACAGCGTGAAGTTAAGCACATTTTAAACTAACAAGCCGTAATTCTTTGGAGAGAACTGGCTGTGTTCTTTTAAGTGGACTCGACTGCTCCACAATCACCGCATTCAGACGTCAAAAAGAGAGAGAGGGTGCCACATCAGGTCACAAATTATGTTGTACTTTGACAGATTGTAGCCTTGCTTTACAAGAGCAGTAACATCTCATTTGTCACCGTTTGATCTGTAAGTGCGGCAACGGGAGCGGAAGGCTCTCCATCTCCACCGCAATTTAATCGCTCTGAGGCCGTCGCCAGCCGACAGCACCTGCCCACAGACTGCAGCACTGATCTGTTTTAATTTAATCGCCCGTCAGTTGGGATGAAAGCATAAATCGTCTCCCCTTGATCCTGCAGAAATGGGCGACTGCTTTTTTTTTTTCTTCTCTTTCCTCCCTTTTGAGTTTCAGCGATGGCGGGAGAGGCCCAGCCAGAGCAGGACGACGTCCCCTTTATAAAGCGAGCAGCCTTTTCATTGGCCCCAAACCCGAGAGGAGGCTCTTCATGTTCTGACCGCGAAGCCATCTGCATTCGCACTCTGATGTCCACTCTTTTTTTGTTTGCTAATTGAGCCTTCAGTACAAGCGCTAAGGCCGCGGCATAATACAAAGTGCGCAGCTGATCGTCCATTTCCTTCTGAATGTGGAGGTCCAAAGCGAGCCCATCCCTCCAGGAAATCCCCTTTGAAGATTTGTGCCAAAATGAGCAAACTAGCAGGCCTCCGGAGAATTCTCGGTTATCTCCGAGCTGGCAGCTTTTCTGAATCCTCCACCCGAGGAAGATGGAGTGGTGCAGACAATTTAGGAGAAGTTGTCTCGTGACGACACCCAAACTGTGCGCTTCCTCCGCGTCCAACAGTATGTGCATCGGAATTGTAGTTACGCTCGGGTCTGGTGATTCTTACCACGAAGGACGCTCTGTACAAGAGGCACCCATTCCACTCTCGGTCCTGCTTCATTTACACGTCTGACTTCCACCTCTGAGACCAAACGTGTAGACATAGTGAAGCATGGACATCCCTAAATTCATTCGTTCGCACCTCAGTTCTGTGACCACCTGTGCCCAGGGCCACCCTTGTTAGGACACCAATGCAAGGTCCTTACATATTTTGGGCTTTTTCTGGCCCATGTCGTCATTTCCTAGGACACATGGCTTTCTCTTTGGGGTGGGCGACTGGTTAGCACGGCTGCCTCCCCTCTCCAGGTGCCCAAGTTCAAATGCCATCTGTATGGAGTTCACATGTCCTCCCTGCATCTCGGTGGCTTTTCCCTTCTTTACCTTACATGTTCAGGTTAGACGGTGGTCTGTGGTGGACTGGACTGGTGAGCAAATGTGGCCACTGTGGTCCATGATGAAGTAGTCAGAAAATGAGGTCCCCGTGAGTGATGGTGGGCTGGACTGGTAAGTGAATGTCACTAATGTGGTCCATGACGAAGCAGTGAGTGAGTGAGGTCAATGTGGTCTACGGTGGGTCAGTCAGAAAGTGAGACCCACCATAGGTTAAAGTGGACTGGACCTTTTAGTGAGTCTGGCAGCTGTGCTCTAAGGTAGACTGGAGTGATGAGCCAATGTGGTGCCAAGGTAATGGGCAAGTGTGATCACTGTAGCCAATGTTGGACTGGACTGGGGTGCACATAAGGCCGCTGTGGTCTGGGGAGCAATGCTCGATGGTGGACTGGACTGATTAGCGAATGAGGCCGAAGTGACATGTGATTGATCAGTCAGCACGGGTGGCCACTGTAGAGTACGGTGGACTGGCCAAAGATGAAGCAGTGAGTGAGTGAGGGTGGTCACTGTGATCGATCGCTCAGCAAGGGTGGCCACCATAGGCTTTGGTGGACTGGAGCTTTAAACAGATTGATTCACTGTGCTCTATGGTGGTTTGATCAGCCAGTGTGGCCACTGCGGTCAATGCTGGGCTGGGGTGTGGTCACTGCACTGGATTTGACTGGTTTACTAACACGGCCACTCTAGCTGTCTTATTGTGGTGGCCGCTGTGCCCCCCACAGAGAGTGTGTGAATGCGGCCACTGTGGTCACTGTGGTGCGGTCAACAGGGAAGCAGAGAGGAAGTGTGGCTGGGACCCACCATTTAGTTACGACTTTGACGTCTTGTAGGGCGTGGGCTTTGACCCGCCCTGCCTTCTGGGTCAGTTAACACGTCGCCTGCTAAATACGAGCTAAGTCATAGCCGGCACTCTGTAGACGTTCCATCCAGGTTTTTGGTGGTCTTTCGGTTCTGGGCTCGGACAGTCGTGACCCCGCAGTCTGAGGGGCACTCCACGTAAATAGGGCACGTGTCCAGTGACGCTTGCTCCCTCCAGCTCCAGCCCCTGCTTTACCAGTGCTCCTCGGCCCACCGTCACTCCTCGTTGTCTGCTCTCTTTCTTTCTTGACATTTGCATTTGCCTGATGCAGCGCCACACGTCCCGATTTCGACTTTTGTTCTTTCAAAGAAAGCAAAGAAGCTGCCTTGAAAGAAAAAAAAACAAAGCCAAACTAAATTGAATAAAGCGGCCTCGATGAGATTCAATCTTCTCGAGCTCTAAAGGCCAAATTAAGATGTAGTGCCATTAAAAAAAGATGGAGTGTCACTTTAAACAAGTTAACTAAACACAGTTTGGCGGCGAGTGCAAACAGAGCGAGTCCATTGTACATGTTTAATTCGCCATTAGTCTCTTGCATTTACTGGCGTGGCCCGGCCGGGGCTCGGCTAAATTCACTTAAACGCGCTGCATTGTCTCAGCGTATCGCCCTGTCAATCAGTCACCTGGACCGCCGATAAGCGGCCCCTCGTATTATTGAATCTACAATGGGGAGCCTCTGCAGGAGCACAGATAACGGCTGCTTATTTCTCTTCAAATAAAATCAAAGACGCGGCGGCCCTGCTCCGACCCAGACGGGGACTTCCCTCTGCAGACCGGGCATTGCTGGCTAACTCAGGCCCCAGGATCCCTCCGTCTCCTCCATCTTCCTCAGTAGGGGCAGCCATAACCGGGGTGACGCTCCAAGCTCTCCTCTCCCTCTTTCCACTTCTATGTGGGCTTTCTCCTCGATTTTTTTGATGCCTCAGACCCCCTTCAGATGGTCAGGTTTATCTGACAGGTGACGGTGGACTAGTCAGTGTGGGTGGGACTGTGAGACCAGCCTGTGGAATCTGTAGGGAGCTAATGGCAACCGCCTGTCTGAGGGGGTCCAGGTAACCGAGAACGGCAGCTCAGGGTGACGTACCATACAGAGGGGCATCAAGACCATGACCTAAAATAACCAGACCTCCTCAGACACTGGTATCCCTGTTCACAATCATGAGCTGGTGGGCTCTGGATACCTGCTCCTCTCCCAAATTCAAGTTTAAGTCTGATCCGTGAATCCTTCTGGGGTCACTTCTGGTCCTCAGACCCATAAACACCCCTGAGGATGTCTACCCAGAGCCTCCCTTGGCAGTTTCAAGTATCCCTGCCAGCAGCCATGCCACCTGCACCGCAGAACAGGTAGTCCACCTGAAGCCAAGCATGTTTGGGCCCACCCAGCACTGGGAAGGGAGACCGACCAGGAAAGCTTGAGTTGCTGCTGACAGAGTTGTGGGTGAGGTCAACAGGGGGCGCTGATGCTATGGTCTGGGTGAGGATCCCAATGCCCTGGTGTGGTAACAGGCACACAATCGGTGGTCATAAGAGATCCCGATGTCCTGCCCACAAATTCTGGAACTCTCCGGAACAGTTAATCTGTGGTGAGCACACGGGCACAAGAATGGCTGCCGTCCCATCATCCTGTTGGACGCTGCATGTTGGTGGTGACTGAAGTGGACCCCCACTGTCTATGTGAGCCGCGTTGAGTTTGTTAGAAAAGCGCTGCATAAATGTCTGTAATTAATGTCACCGTCACTTGGGTCAGTGCTGTGCACTTCCAGGTAGTCTGAGGTTGTGGATATTCAGAACAGGAGCTCAGCAAGCATTCTGGGTAGTTGTTACCATTACTGAGCTTTTAGTTGTGACTTTGACGTCTTGACCCTCCGTACCTTATGGATCAGTTAACATGTTGCCTGCTAAATACGAGTTAAGTCACAGCTGGCACTCTGTAGATGGATGCCACCTACCAGTTAACTGTGGCTGGACGAGCAAATCTGTGGAAATGGCGGGTAAAACCTCAGGGGGCTGAGAAAGGAATCAGCACAACGTCACCCAACAGAACATTTGGCTTTCAGTTAGTTTGGATAACACCAAAAGAAATCCCACCTGTGGTAGCACAAGCATCAGAGTGTCTCTCTGGGACTGGCGTCTCACCACTAGAACTTCAAATGGAGGCGACGTCACTTGTTAGAACTGCCTGGGTTATGGCACTGCACAAAGAATTTTCTGTTCCATGCGCCAACTACGTGGCACTCAAATAGATTGGTTTTGTTCTTTAATTGTGTGTTTTGCTGGATAACAAAATGAAGATCATGCCCTGATTAACATTGGCATCACAAACAAATGTGCCCGCTGTCACTGTGGCAGGAGTGAATTTTGGTCTCAAGTTCACAAAGGGTTTCGGATTTGGTGTGCAGTTCGTTTTCCTGGGTTGTGATTCCATTTCGACTTCTTGATTTCAATTCCATCTCCCGGTCCACGACTCTCACCTCGCATTGGCACAGTCACGTCAAGGCACCTGGAAACTACTTGGCTGCCTCAGTGGAAAAACACAAAACAATGTCAAATTAGTCTCTCTATTAGAAAAAAAAAATCTTGGAAGGAGAGAGAGACGAGACGTGATTTTCTCGGAAAGACACTTAAATGTCCCACGAGGAAGAGATTTAACCAGGCCCGGGGCTGGAAATAAAAGACAAAGAGTAGATGACACAGTAGAATGTCCTAAAGAAATCAAAAATGTTGGTGCGGTACACATGCAGAGCAAGTTAGAGATAATGGAAGTACGAAAATTCGAAAGTCTCAAAAAAATGATAGTAAAGATCGCATTAGCGCAAACAAGTGGAAATTATTACTCGGTGAAATAACGGAACGGCGAAAAGAGATCGAATATATTATATCGAGTATATTTCCGGAGACTTGTAGATCATCTCATTTACGTTGCCAGCGAGAATTAAAAGATTCCAAAAACGTTGACGCGGTATGAAGTCCCATGAGACGGAGAGGTTCTTTCAAGTCACGCCCAACTTACAACTACTTTCAGACAAGACGACCGTCATCGTCATGTGAATGCTTTTGGCAGACACACGTCCTGCTCGCTTAGCTCTTATAAATTTTATCAGGACAATCATTTTATAAGTTCAAGATGACACATCAACGACTAAGCGAAGAAGAAAGAGCGTGGACAAACATTCGAGAAAGTCATTTTATTTATTAGAGAGAAAGAAACGATATTCACTGACAGGCAGATATACGCTGCATTGTCACAATGTAAGTCCAAACACGGACTCAAAATTCAATGCGATCTTGAAGAAAAGTTCATTCCAAAGATTGATTTTACTAAAGTTGTAAAGTAAAAGTGAAAAGAATGAATTTGGAACAATTCACATGAAATTAATCTCTTAAACCAAACCAGGGGGTGGAGCCCACTTGTTGTTTAAAGTACGGAATGGGCCTGGAAATTACCGGAAAGACGCAACACACGTGTGCCTAAATGATAAGGGGGCCCAGACAGACAGACAGACGGGAGGAGGCGGCCAGCCATCGCAGTTTAGCGCCTCCTGGAAATGACCGACTGACTGACTGACTGCCAGTTGTACGAGACGGAGTGCCGACATGGCGTTGGAGTGCTGCCCACTTTTCCCAGCCAATCATTTGATTTGTGGAGTAAAAGCCTAAAGTGACAGAAGTCATTTTGTTTTCTCTTACCTACTCCATGTTTGTAGCGACAAAGACTTTGAGTCTCACGTTAACGCGGCGGGCAGAGATGTCAAAAGTCTCGATGGGATGGCCTTTACTGGGGGCCAACACTGAACACGATGACATGTGAGGCACAGTCCACTTGTCCCCTCCTGTCATTCTGTTAAAATGTCGTTTTAAAAAGAACTTCAGGGGTGCCCTGAAGTGAAGACCCGCCTTCCTGCTCATTCATTTTCATTTTATTGGCTGCCATTCCCTCTACAGTGGGGGTCTGCCAAAGGTCATCGAGTGAAAACCGAAATAAGCCGAAAGTCGCCGTCATATCTGAGCCTCTTCAACAAGCAGAAGGTCAATTTGCTGGTAGGGCCCGAGCCGTGGCTTCGTCTACATCACTTCTCACCGTGGCATCCACACCAGCCTCGCCATTCGTCCAGACTGCCCCGTAAAACTGGGCCTCTTAAGCGTGTGTGTCACATTCTCATTGGTCTGTGCCCTCGATGTGACCCTCCCTGATTGGATCTGCTCCTTACGACGTCTCCTCCTCTGATTGGCCACACTCCCGCATTCCAAACATGGCGGACAAAGAGGAGCTGCGCTCCATGGCACTTGCTGTTTTGCTTACCTCTAAACATCTAAATTACGTTGAGTCCAAGCGTAGAGAGGCTCATAATTTATGTGATGAATCCCGTGGCTGGTGACGTTCCTGCCTCTTCAAGAATGGCGCTGCTTCCTCTTTCAATTTGCACCGATGTGCGCTTGTAGGCCAATGGCTACGTCACGTGCATTTTTAGGGCGTTTAAGTGGCGCATGCGATGTCAAAGGGCTCGTGCGGGGGGACATCAGTTTGTTTAAAAATAAAGCATGTGGACGTGGTCTTAGTGCCCCACGAGCGAGGAGGTAAGCAGGCCTTCAGGTCAAGCGCTCGGCCCCCTCTCGGTCTGAGAAGCCCCCCAGAGGGTTTTCTTTTCCAACAGAAACGCACATTTGGGGGATACGACTAAACAGGTGACGTGCAGATTATGCAACACGACTCATGTGACATTTTTCCGCGGACGTTTTGATTTCGTGTACCACTGTTGGCTCCAATTGATGTTCATTAAATTGAGGATTTTTTTATCTTGGCCATCACTACAAACGATTTGGGATACGTAACAGAAACTACGATGACCACCTTTGGCCCTTTGAAGGACCGGATGGACCTGCGTGATGATGCGGTGCTCCTCTCCTGGACCGAAGGGCATCAAAGCCACATTTAGGGTTAGGGTTAGGGTCAGATAGTGAGTTGAGAACGTTGGAGATGTTCCTTTATGAATGAGAATCACTGACAGAAACGCGCAGGGTGGAGAACAATCTAGAAAACCATCCCGGTTTTGGGTGCATCAATCCCACAATGCTCGGGGAACACTCCCAGTCTCCCACTGTGCCCGAGTGGTGACCAGGGTTCTGGTTCTGTCGCCATATAAAAGTTGGCCGCTGCGTTGTCGTCTGTAAATCATCTTGTGATGCCACATGCAGTGAACAATGGTGGCCATAAAATAAAGAACTTCATTAGGACTGAGAGTGCCATTGAGGGTTGTTGTCTAAAATTCCCAGAATTGGATTTAAGAATGTTACGTTGTGTTTAGTTGTTGTAAAAAACGAAGCAAATTGTTTGACGAGGCCTGATGATGTTCTGCGTATGGCCGTTGAAGGTCTGGCAGCCGGATGAGGCTCTTTTTTGGAAGTCTCCCAGCCCTGGCAGCCATTGCCACCACTGTAGGGGTGAGTGAGCTCACAATGTGACACCTCTGTCATTTTCACTGGGGCGTCACGTCTCCAGGACACTCATGGTCATAGTCGTGGTCGGAATAAGCCCCCTGTGTCCACGTAGCCTGCTTTTTCTCCCACGTCCCAGGAATGTGCCAGGAAAGTTGATTGGTGTTGGTGTGATGGATGGGCATCCTTTCCAGAGCGGACTTCTAAAAACAGGTGGACGGGCATTTTCAGTAAAAACCAAAGAGAGCCACCCTGCCGCTGTCCACCTACAGCCACATGTGGATGGTGCCAACACTGCAGTGGCACCGATGGTGAGGGTGACTTGGTATTGTGAGTGCTGTCCCACCCTATGTTAACCCATCGCCTGAGTTTGTACCCCATGGGCACCCTGCTCCGGTTTGAGGTGAACAAATCACAAAGCAAGCTGAGGCCTCGGAGAGACAACGCTGCCCACCCACCGCTTGGCCGGCATCCATCCACGGGGGGATTTCCTGACTTTGCGTCAGATAAGTGGAGCTGCAGAGCACAGACTGAGATGAGGAGTGAGAGCCAGGGTGGCACTCAGGGGTGCTTGACCCTCAGATCTAAATCCTTGACCCCCCCCCCACCCCCCGGCAGGTCGGCTATGTATAAAAAATAAAAAAAGCTGAATGCTGATCTAATCATCAGGTCAGGCCAAAAAAAAAAAAAATGAAAGAAAGAAAGAAAGAAAGAAAGAGAAAAGAGAAAAGAGCGCGATTCAGCATAATTTCCAGAGTCAAAATTGTAATTTCTGCAGATCAATTTGTACATTAAGGACGAAGCCAATTTGCCAGCAGTGCATTTATAAACCATTAAACGCAATGGAATTCCCATCGAGGTGCCAATTGCATCCAAGCAAAATTTGTCAAAAGCTCACAATGGGATTTGTGGCCAGTGAGCCCCCCACGTGAGGCTCCTTCGATTATTGCGTCCGGCTTTGGCACTGAGACGGCGAGAGGACGACGAGATGCGTAAGCCGTGAAGTGACAGCGACGGCGCGATAATTAAAGCAGAAGGCCGCGCGCTCACGTCTGTGTGTGTGTGTGTGTGTGTGTTGTGGGGGGGCATTCCTCATGGGGACATTTTACAGCGCCCCTCCCTTCCCCTCCCCCGCCCCCACTCAGACACATTTCATTAGGGTCCCAGGCTGCTTGTGGTCATCTTTTAATATTTGAAGGGATCATTTATTAACTGGAAATGGTCAATCTTTTCTTGAGCTTTGGAAATATAATTTTCAATTTTTAATTTGATTCATTTAGATTAAATCATTAATCAGGGATGAAACTGAGTTAATTTTCTGGAAAATAAATGAGGTTGTTAAGGCTGAGCTTTATTAAGTACACTCTTTGTACGGCGGCGCGAGGAGAGACGTGCGCTTTGAAGGCTGCGCCCGCGCCAGCTTCTCGCTTTTCCCTTCATTTTGATCCGCTGCCATCGCACAAGTGGCCGCCCGCCCTTCTGTGCAGTCAACGGCTTAATATTCATCCGCAAGCTGGAGAAGGTCCCTTTTAATTGGGATGTCACTAGGTAGCCCACCATTGCGTCTTCCTCAGCTCAGTCTCTTCATTTTGTAACCCCTTCAGATCTGCTTACTCCAGTTTTGAGTCACGGTGGGCTGGAGGGGACACCAGTCCATCACAGGGCCCACCTTGATGGGCCTTGGCCTCCTCTCTAATTTATCACCACTCAGCAGCATTCCTTCTCCAAGCTGTTACTTCTTAATGTCCTCCTCGCCATCTTGTCTTTGGTCTTCTGACCTTCTGCACGCACGCCTGGGCTGATTTAGAATTGCAAATCAAGCTGGCGCACGTGCTTTGAGGATGTGCGAGGGACACTGGCAGAAATCCCACACAGACACAAGGAGAGCCAGCCAACCCCACCTGCACAGTGGCCGGATGTGGATGGCACTGGAGACTGGCATCCACCTCTGCGTGCCAGCTGCGGGTTCTCCCCCCATGTCAGCCAGTCCAAAGACATGCAGGTTAGGCGAACTGGCACTGCTGGATTGGCTCCTGATGTGTGTTTGGATGTCATTGTCTTCACTCTCTGATGGACTGGCACCCTGCCCAGGGGTTGTTCCTGCCCCACAGCTCAGGTTCTGTGGATTTGAAGGTGGATGGAGGGACGGATGCCACTTGGAATAACAGACAGCCAGAGGGCATCTGAGTGGCAAAAATGGTGCAGACTGGCCATGGAGAGCTGGAAAAAATAAAAGATACCATCAGCACAATGGCACACTGCGCCAACTTCCACTGACCCACTCCATTATGTATTGGCCTTCCATCATTCCATCCCAGGTTGTCCAGCTTATGGTCACCTTGAACTGGGCATGGACATCTGGCAGCTTTCACACGTGCCCGTGTCTGCCTTGACATTCAAATTGTTGGAGTCCCCCGTCTGCTTCATGGCACACACACACACACACACACAACGCTGCACTGTAATGTCTCATCCTCTCATATCAATCAGTCATATAGCGCCTTTCACAGATCCACCTGTGTCTAAACTACACAGCCCCCTTTGCATCCAAGTGTCTGTCTGTCCGTCCTCCCTGCTCATTGTATAATTGTGTAGTGCCTTGACTGTCCAGCCCTGAATCATTCCTGGCATCTTTGGTGTCTTTCTGCCAGTTTAAAGACCACTTTGAAATTTTGACAAAGGGTCCAAACAGCAGCATAAAACAACTGGCAAAGGCCACCCGGGGCACAGCGGGACAGCCATTCGGACCACTGAGAAATGGCCACGACATGAAGCTGCCTGGTTGTGTTGCAGGAAGCCCCTCAACAACCTTCCAGAAAATGCAAATTCAGGAGCAGACGAGGGGGTTTGAAGGAAATCCATTTGTGCATAATCAGGAATTTGAAGTGCCGGCCTTAGAGACCAAATTGATTAGTCTTAATGTGAAAGAGATTTGATCGACCGCTCTTCAATCTGTTATGTCTGTCGACTGTGCAGCGCTTTGGAGGGCTGCGTGTGGACAATATAGCGCCTTTCACATCCCCTTGCTATATAGCGCCTTTCACATCCCCTTGCTATATTGCGCCTTTCACATCCCCTTGCTATATTGCGCCTTTCACATCCCCTTGCTATATAGCGCTTTGCTATATAGCGCCTTTCACATCCCCTTGCTATATTGCGCCTTTCACATTGCCTTGCTATATAGTGCCTTCCACATCGACCTTGCTATATAGCGCCTTTCACATCCTCTTCTCTAGCCCTCGGTTACATATTGCCTTTCACATTGACCTGTCTGTCTATCTGTCTGTGTACCTAGTGTATCGAGTTCAGGTCTCTTTCTGTTCAACTGTTATATAGCACCTTTCCCATTTATCCTCTCTTGTATAGTGTCTTTTTTTTCTGCTGATTTTTATAGCACCTGTCCACTCTCTATAATCTTAATACAGCGCTCTATGGGGGGAAGCAGGGGTGCATGTGAGCTGCCACCAAACTGACATTGCTGGATTAGAAAAGAAGGCAAGAGCCACATAACCAAAAAATGAAGATAACAGAAGGGGACAGGCCAAGGGTGACAAATGAGACAAAATGCAGAGTCCCTGTCAGTCAAGGAGGCCGGCTGGCTGTCTCACTTTCCTCCCTCTGCCCCCAACCTCCAGTCATCCATGGGGTCCTTTCTGGTCCCAGCCAGTAGTCATGTCCTTGGGGGTTTGGGACGCTGCTCTTCTAGACCTCCTTCCAGCCCCCTGGCATGTGCCTGACAACTCTGAGCCGCTGGCAGTTAAAGAGCTGCGCCAGTCTGGAGTCGTCAGTCCAGTACAGTGGGGACCATGGAGCCCTGTGTGAAGCCACAAAGCTTCCTTTCCCTCCCATCAATTGCAGGACTCCTTTGTTGCCCGCCATCTTTCCATTATGCTACCACTCGGAATGTGCCCAACTCTGGGCCTATTAGCGGTGACAGCCTGATGCCCCCCAAGGCCATTCATCCATGGCTTTCTGAGGCCCACCGCCTGTCCTGTAGTCGGCCCACCTCTGCGCCACCACCCTGCCTATCACGGGTTTTCTTTCCAACTCCATCTTCTCCATTGTTGTTCTCAAGTGGTCTCTGCTATTTAAAATTTTGTTCTCTCTCCTTTTCTTCAGTGGGCCATCGTATCTCCTCCTAGACTGCCAGCCTTTAGTGGTCTTTGGGCTGTCAGCCATCACTGGGGAGTCTCTTGGACTCCAGGAGTTGCCCCTTTTATTGCCCCCTGAATACACAAAATGGGAAGTCTTTAGATGGCACGTTGGTCAGAGCCTTTGACCGAATGACCAAAGGAATTCCAGTGTCCCTGGTAGTTTTCTCATTCTCGTCCTCTCTGCCCCCTGTACTGTCCTGCTGTCAGTCATTGCTTGTGGGGGGCTTTTCTTCCACCAGTAGGGTGTGTGGTGACCTACTGGCCTTGTGAGTTGTCCCTTTGGTGTCCCCTCTGATGTCACCTATTGAATCTTTGTATGACATCATGGACCTAATCGTGGACAGCCTTTATATGCCCCCCCGCCATGGTGCCTGCTGCTCGTTGTTAAATGGTAACTTGCTGGTGCTGAGCCTCTTCTGTCTGTCGTTGTCCTTATTCTTCCACCGTTTGTCTCTCTTTGTGGGGGACATTCGGTGACCGATCGCTCTGTGAGGCCCCCTAATGTTTTTCTACGGCTTAGTGGGTGGCGTCCACCCGCCTAAACTCCATTTGGCATTGTGGGAGGAGCCTTTTGAGTTTGTCATCGATGGGCCTATCAGTTGACCTGAGGACTGTGTTGGCTCCTCCCCTCTTCTCAGCTCTAGGGGTCTCACGCACTGAAGTCCTTTGCTGAGCAGTTGGAGCAGGAGTGTCATCTACTCGAATCCATCCTTGTGGTACCCCAGGACTGCGTCACTGTGGTTTTTATTTTCAGACCACCACTAGAAAGAGACTAACAGGTCTGCATGTTTTTCTTGGCCCCCTTAATAAAGTGGGCACTATCTATTGTGTTTGTTTCTTTATAAATTTAAAGACGTGAGGCACGATTGGATTGACGGTCTTGAAGAAGGGGTCCGTGTCTTGCCCCCGCTGCGTCTTTTTGCCTTTGAATGTCAGCGTATCGAGACTCGGAGCCCCACAGCCGGGGCACAGGCCCTCTGGGAGCAGCGGCCCACCTACCACTTGGCTCCGTCTTCCTCACTGGTGCCCCCCTTGCGTTTTACTTTTCACCGAGTCGCCGCTCTCAGGGTTCCACTGCCAGCTTCATTCAAATCCTTTCTGAATGCCCGGCGTCGGCTGTTGAAGGCCTTGTAGGCCACCAGGCTGAGAGCAGGAGACCCATCAAGTGGGGCAGGGGGGGTGAGGTGAGGTGGCAGAGATGAAAAGCTCGTTGGTGGTGGTCTTCATCAGGCTAAAGCGAGAGCATTCGAGGCAGACTGGCGCACTAAACACGCCTCACGTCACGGGCACTCAGCACACATTTAGCGGTGCCCCCCCGTTTCCCAGGCCTTTTCACTTAGAAGACGGATGGTCTGGGCTGGCGGTGGGGTGGGCCCTGACGCCCAAAAGTGATCTTCTTGAAACATTTCATGAAAATGGAATGTGTCTGCTAAGCACAAGTTGGCCCGCAGGACTGCGTCACCTCGTCATCTTTTTACATGACACTTACTGCGTCGTGTCCATTGATCTTTCTGACTCCAAAGTTGGTGGCAGGAGCATTAGGCAGATCCACTGGTGAATGGGACGTCACCAAGCCCCCCAAGCTGCACTGGTGGCCTCTAACTCTCGAGTACTACTGGTGCGTCGTCATATGGCGTCCTTGTCATCGACTGGATAAGGCAGCTGTCCCATTCATTCTGAGCTGCCTACTTTGAACATCTTAATGCCAGTTTCAATTTAGGTGAACTGTAAATCAGAAGTGAAGAGCATTCTGCGTGCCCAGTGACAAAACGACCTCCACCCACCCTGCGTCGGCCCCTGCCTTGTGACAACACCTCTGGACCCAGTGGCTAATGGACCTCCATAATCCGCCAGGACGAATGGATGAATGACATCGAATGTCTCGTCCTGCCAGGGTAAAATCAAAGGGCTCAGTGCCATCAGGTGGAGATGCACCTCCGACTCCCCGATGTGAGGGGACACCTTCCGGGCTCTGCTGGCTTTCCGCCTCCATCTCATTTCACAACAACAGATGACAGCTAAAAAGAAGGACAACTGACTGTGGGGTAGGGAAGGGAAAGTAACCCGAAAATCCGGCGTTCTGAAAGACGTCGACCCCCTCAGAGCCCCCAGTCGTCGACTTTTAAAAAGCGCCGAGTCCCGCCGTGTCATGAAAACGCGAGAGTTGATGAATTTGTAAACCTTAGACATCCCACGTTGATGTCCTAATTGAGAATATTCATCCAGCAATCAAGACGAGCGTGTGCGTTATGGAAGAATTCTTTCGTTTGAGAAGAATATGAACGTTCTTGTTATTTAGTTTATAATGCGTCACGCTGTCGTGGTAAAGGCCGCACTCCACTGTTACTAAGGACAGACCCTCAGGAGGCACCTCGTCACGAGGGCTCCTCTACAAAACAAAGCACCCACTTCAGCTCCAGAGTTCCGCCATCAAGAGGGGTCCGCAGCGCTCAACCAGGCCTCCATCTAGGGGTTGTTGGTCGGCCTTATCCCACTGCTGACACCAACGTAATGAGGCGTGATCAAAGTGGTCTGTAACCCTCTCTGGCCGGGACCCCTAAGGCTGCTACAATATAATGCAGTACTATAATGTGTGCCAGCAATGAGAGGGGAAAGGGCTGGTGAGCCACCCCTCCAAGTCTGGACCACATTTGGGGGCACCAGTACCAATGCCTTCCCATGTTATCCCCCCCTGCCCCGCTGTCATTTCCTGTACACCTTTGCAGTAAGTGGCAGCTCGATAAGTGCCAACTCAGTTTGCCGGGCTCATCTTGACCAGCCCAACGGCTGCTGCCAAGGCCACGGTGGCACTAAGGAGAAGTAAAGCGGCTTTGCCTAACTGGTGAGGATGACGAAGGCTCGGGGTGCATCGTCTACTTAATCACCCGCCTTTTAATTAGAGAAGACCTCGCATCCTGATTGTTGCCACCGAGTCCCCATAAATTCCAGCAGACGCCTTGCAGGATTCCACGACACCTATGAAACTCAAAACAAGCCTTGTAAGGTTTTATGATCATCTGTGGAGTTCCAGTAAAAAAGGAGGAGAATTTCAATGGCTGCCGCGCTGCATTAATGGCGCCGTAACAATGGGCCTCTCTTCAGGCTTAATTAAAACAGTAAAAGTTGGGCCTCGTAATCTCGGCACGATTTATAAGAGCAGCGCCCGGCGCCTTTTCTTCTTTGCCTTTTCTTTTAACACCAGATGACAGCTTTGCCCCCACAGCAGTGACACAGAAAGGACATCAGTGAGGATGTCCGCGATGAGCTTGTGTGTGTGTGTGTGTGTGTGTGCCAACGTATTCAAACAGAAGGCCTGGCGGACATTTCTTACACGTCGGTCTACTGGTGAAATTCGAGACAGTCGGACTCTTCCCAGCCCCTCGTAATGGCTGCAGGCGCTCACTCCCACCTAGCTGCAGTGGTGGTGGGCTGTACTCAACCCGTGATGGCTTTGGGGGGCCTTGCCTGCTGGCCGCCATGCCAGTCATCATCTTCCTCTGCCTGCCATTATTTGTGATGAGCTCAGTTTGCTTAGGCAGACAAAATGACGGCCACCATCATCTCAATGGCCTGCTGCTCACTTGGGTCAAGGATGGGCCCCCACAGAGAGACCAAAAATAAAGAAATGGCGCTATATAAGCCCCCTAGGTTACTGGGTTAGTCTGTGAGATATTGAAGGGTCTTCATACTGTACGATCTGTAAGCGGTTACTTAGCGAGGTAGAAGGCCACCTACCTAAACGTGAATAGCTGCATCAGGTGTTTGAAATAATGACACCTGTGCTTCAATGTTCTCGACATTTGTCACCCTCTGATGGAGGTCCATAGGGGGGCTACGGGGTCCTGGGCACAACAGAACAAAGCAGGCAAGAGCCCTATAGAGGGCGCTAGTCACCACTGTCAAGCACACAGACAGTGACCTGGCACAGTCTGGCACCCAAGTCCTGGAGCTGCGAGGCAGCAGTGTGAACCCCTGGGCTACTCTGTTAAGTGAACTGGCACTTCTAAATGCGGGTGGTGATGTGTGCCCGAGTGCTTCCTATGGTAGCACAGAACCCCACCCAAGGCCCATTGTGTCTTCGGAGGATCCATTTGGTGAGCGGTCATTGAGGACGGCCATCGGGGAGGTGCGGCCGCCTGGTGGCATCTCGTGTCATCCTTCTCTCGACTGACTGCCTTCTTTTCTTTTCCTTTGCAGGAGTCCGCCTAGACAGAGTACGAGGGGGCCGTCAGAAATACAAGCGACGGATAGATGCAGAGAACAGCCCGTACCTGAACCCGCAGCTGGTGCAGCCGGCCAAAAAGCCATGTAAGCATGCCACTTCTTCATGCCGGGGCTCCTCGGGGTGGGCACGCTGAACTGCTTCACAGCGGACCTCATGTCGTCAAGTGTGTCGCTCGCGAGTCCCCTCGGCCTCGTGCATCCTGACCTGCTTAGCTGCCGTTAGCATGGCACTCGTGAGTCCATGTGCTGTGACAGACCTGTCACTCTTGATTTAGATTACAGTGACGGCCTGTTGGGCTGGCAGTGGAGCCCCATGGCAATGAACTTGGGCTGGAAACCAGGAGGCCGGCGAGTCACTGAGTCGCCGTGGGACTATAAAAACTGGGGACGGCTCAGGGGGCCATTCCACGTAAAACGGTGGTCTCTGTTTGAGCAGCCGGTTCAATCGTTTAGCATTTACTGTTCCAAGTCACTATACAAGTGATGCCCTGCCGATAAGGTGAGAATGAGCGACGCTGAGTCACCGAGCGCCCGGTGTGCCACCTTACTGCTCAGCTGGGAGGTAAAATGAGAGGTGGGCCTTCTTAGACGTTGTGATTTTAGAAATTCATCTCTCATTACGCTGCAGTACAGAAAAAGGAAACGGCCAGGAATGGCTTGTGCCCTCTTAACATGCGGGCAGCGAGTGGCCGCCCTCGGCGTGCCCATGTTTTTATGCGGTGTTTCCAGTGGCGTCCATAAAAGACCACAGGGAGGCTTGCGATGTTTCCCTTGGCCCCTGATTGATTATTTAAGTATAACAAAGTCATCGGGGATGAAAATTGGGTCTTATTGATTGTAATTAGGGAAACATTAAATAAGATCCACCAGCAGATAATGTTCACAGTTCCTTAATCCCCTGAGTGATGGGGCCGTCCACATCGACCCGCGCCTCCTGTTTACCTTTTCTAATGCCGAAAATATGAAGTCGCACAGTCAGCCGAGGAATTGCCTGGACCCCCAAAAAACATTCATTCAATCACGAAAAGGAAAAGCCAACGTTATAGGAGTGTGTGTGCGGTGCAGGCCTGTAGAGGGGGAGCCCACGGGTGGTCCGTCATCTGGACATCTCGAAGACCGTCTGAGTAGAGCTCACCGTACCCCGCACTCCTGCATGGGCGTCTCATCTGAGATCATCTGCCTCGATGGCGTGCGTGACTCGATATGTGAGTGCCCCTCTGATCCAGCTTGATGCCACTTTACCCATGCTGGTGGGATGGCTAAGGTACGAGTCCATCTGTCCGTCTGCGTGATGCTCTCATCCTCGCTGTTTGTGGGGCTGATGTCCTTGGCCTCACGTTCTGTACATATACTTAGCGACTGATTTATACGCAGTACGTACACTCTGATATATTATTCTTAGATGGCCGCCTCTCACCCGGGCCTTCAGCATCTCTTGTCATCTGAAGTCATCTGATGTCACTTCATAAAGCAGGACGCAGCAGTCGGCTTCTCGGCTGCCACCACCTCATCTCTCAGAGAAGCCAGCGGGTGTGTAGTTGGGGGGAGAAATGGGCTCATCCCAGTAATGGTGACTTGTGTCCAGGTGATACGAGTCGTTCGTCACACGTGTCCTAATGCTACAGCTTGTCCTCGTGGCGAGCTCTCTCTGCCTGCAGCATGTGACACGTGTTAGGTGACGAGCCCTCGTCTTGCTCGCTGTAAAGTGTCATTCACTGTATTTGATGTCAATATCATTTCTGTTGCTTTTGCAGAGCTGTGGCCGTTGTCATCGGTGTACTGTAAGCGCGGTGCCACATGTAAGATGGACTCCAGTGACTGAGCCCAGAGTGTGTGGCGGACGGCCGTTTCTTTGCCCGCATACGAACATAAACCCATTTGCTCTTTTTTTCTGTTCATGTTCAAACACAGTCCCATTTGGCTGCCTTGCAGATAACAAGATTGTGTCCCACTTACTGGTGGCTGAGCCAGAGAAGATCTACGCCATGCCGGACCCCACGGTCCCCGACAGCGACATCAAGGCTCTGACGACGCTCTGCGACTTGGCCGACAGGGAGCTCGTCGTCATCATCGGGTGGGCCAAGCATATCCCAGGTGAGCATCTGGCTGCCCGCCGCCTGCCCGCCCGCTCGGCTCTCCTCTGTCTGGAATTGTTCGGGTGACCTCTGGGCGTTGTCTTTTTATCTGATTTCGGGGGCCCTGGTAGGGTGTGCCTCATGGGATGGGAGGCTGGGGTGGCACTGATGGCCGACCTTGCTTGAGATTTTATGCTCCTTTTTGGATTTTCTATCTGGGACTCAAAGAATTTTGATATTGACAGAAATGTCGAGAGCCTGACTTTGATTTATTTATTTATAAGACTGCTTTAATCCTCCAGTTTCCTTCACTGTGAGAAAGAAGAAGTTGATAAAAGTGTAATCGTTTGCCATATTTGATTCCATCGTGCCATCCGTCTGCCGCAGTGTGGCCTGTTCTGTTCTTTTCTGATAGGAAGCAGCACTGGCGGGTGTGCCAGTCCATGGAAGGGCACGCATGCACACAATACACTCAGCCTCCTGATATCCCAGGACAAAGCCCACCCATACATTGGCAGAAGCTCCACACAGCCCCGTCACTTTCTGGACTTTACGGGGTCCTCAGAGCTGGAGACAACGGGGTGCCCACGCACATTCGCAGCAGTCCTCGCTCCTAAAGTGCCAGTCCCGTTCAAGCCTAGACTGCGGACGAGCTGAACGTGGGTCCACCGTACCACCCTTAGCTTTACGTGACCTACCAAACCACCCGAAGGTGGTCGACGGATGGCTTACGGCTGCCCCAGGGTCTCTCCGGGCTTGTGGAGCACGAGAAGCCCCTCCGATGAACGGACGTCTGACGTCACGCAGGGTGGCCCCGTCCCGGGCGTCTGGCCGCACTTGGCTGCGGTTTGCTTAACTTATTTGTCTGCTCTTAAACTAGTTTGTCTCTCCTCTCTGTATGGTACAGTAATTTCTTAATCAAATTGATGAGGCCCCCTTTCCCGGAGAGAACTGAAACCAATTTATTGGTCATGATACGGCAGCTATGTTGCTAACAGTCGTAACGAACTGTCAGGCAATCGCAGTGAAGCTAATTTGAAGTCATTAGGTGTGCAGCGTTCGAGCAACAATTTGTTACAGTGGTTAGGAGCGCGGCTGACATTTCTGAGCGCATTCGCTTAAGATCAGTTCTACCAGAGAACAGGAAAATTGTAAACTAATTTAAACATCACTCAGGATTACAGCGGCGCGTAGGCCTCAACCCAGCAGATAATGAAGCGGCCGGCTGCTGCCACTGCTGCTGCTGCTGCTGCCGCCTGGGCTCAGCCGAGCCACCTGCCCACCCGTCCGCCCGCCCGCACGCCCGTCTTCTTTATTTCTGGAGAAGGCCTCACGGGGTGGGGGGGGGTTGGCCGTTTATTGGTCTGTTGGTTATTTGGCCTCTGGGTCCTGAAAGCTTTGGGGAACGTTCTGGAATCAGGGTGTGTGTGCGTGCGTGCGTGAGGGCCCTGTCTGGCTATGTCGGGTCAATGTCGGGGTACTCAGTGCAACGGCCGCATGTCGCCTGCCAGTAGTCGACAGACTGAGGGGGTCCGCCTGAATGAAGGGCCACCCTTGGCACTTTGTGTAACTGCCCAGCACTCTCTGACATCTCCGCTTGTAAGACGTTTCGGGGTCTCCTTGCATGTCCTGCCCACCCTCGGCCAGTCCACAATCCTCCATTTCTGATTCTGCCAGTGTGCTCCACGTCCTTATTGTGTTCAGCGTCAGCGTCTGGACTGATGGCCTCACATTCTCCTCAAGCCCACTTTGAGCCCATGCAGAATTCATGGTTGACCTGATGTATGTGAACAAATGGCAGAGGACACTGACATGGCCTGTTCCTTCCTGCTCATAATCGAAATGAACCCAAGTGCAGATTTGGCAAAGCAAGTCCACCCCTCCATCTTCAGATGCATGACATGAGAAGTCGGTCAAGCAGATTAGGGATGTTGCAGATGGACCCCCGACATCGAGGCTCTCTTTGCTATTGATGTGTTTGGTGTCACCAAAGCGCCCAACTGAAATGTTGAAATGGGCAGGACATCTCGCCACTGGTGGGCCACCCCAGCATTCGGCTTATTGATAATTTAATGTCGAGTACAGTAAATGACTGAAAAGGCGAGCGTTCCTTTATCTGTAGCTACTGTTTGCCTCATTAAGAAAGTCAACGGGGGGCAGTTACTTTCTCACACCACTCTAAATGTACTATTTGTTCTTATGACTGGCCCTGCCTCGTGCCCAGCGCTGCCCAGACAGGCTCGGCCTAAGCGGTCTCGGATGCCCTGCCGACGGAAGGGAAGGGGGGCATTGAAGAAAATCAAAAGGTGAAGACGACGGCCGTCTGACGACACAAACCCTGCATAAATGAGCGGAGCCGAGAGCGGGCGGGCGAGGGTCCCTTATCTGGGAGAGAAAGGCACAATGGCAGCCGGCAGCACTTGACTTCTTTATGGAAACGAGCAGGTAGAGGAATGAAAGGCGGCGCCCCGACGTCCCCTTTTTAGCGTGACAGGGTCCCTCCGGTTAGTAGCCTTTATGCTCTTAGAAATTGCTCACGCTTCTCCTATCTGCCAGGCTCTTTTTTATTTCTCTTTCAATTTTCGTCTGCGCTCGGATAAGCGCATTCTAACACAATATGATTGAGCTGTAAAATGGAACCCTGTCGCCTCTAATCTCTTTTATGTAGATACTGAGGCACTCGCACACTCCACTTCATTGCGTCCCTTTCCTTCGGCTCGGTCTCTTTCCCTTCTCCATTGTCAGGCAGGTGCGTGCGGAATGGGCTGCCGCGTAACGGGAGCTCCGTCAAACACCGCAGCTAGTTTTCACGGGGGCGTGATAAGGAGATTATCAGCTCAGTGGTCAGGCGTATTGTTGTGCCGAGTGTCGGATTAGAATATTCACATGGAACCTCGTTAACAAAGCGCTGGAGGTGCCGCCTTCGCCTGCCTGCTGATTGAGCTGTGGCCCTGGCTGGCCGGTGAGGCTCAGGGGTGCCACCGCAGCCCTGCACCCGTCATGTCACCCACATACTCTAGAATGGATGGAGATACTATGGGCCCCCTGAGTGATATGCGTTGGGGTGCTCAGTGCTTCGGGTTAACGCCTCACCCCTCTGCACTTCAGTCCTTGGCCTGGCTGGTACTTTGCAATGTTTGGGTGGGTTTTCCTGCCACAAACCTAGACGCGGTGGCCAGGAGGAGCTGGCAGCGCTGGGCACCACAGGGTACACTCGCTCACTCTCCCCGGGTAAATCAGAAGAAAAACCACAGGCACGGGGACACCGAGAGAACACGTACACTGGTCGCAGATGGCGAGTGAAACGTCACACCTGTACACTGAAACTCAGTCGAGGACCCTTTAGCGTGACTTCCTTTGCACGGTGGCCTTTCATTGTTGTGCATGTGACGGCGGCCAGTAGCGCTCGCCATTTCCATGAAGGTAAGTCGATGATTTTCCCATTGCTGTTATTTACGGCGGCTGTAATTCTCGGAGACGAGCGCGGGCGGTCGTGGCGCGCTGGCCCGTCTGCTGGCCGCTTGGGTCCCGGAGCCCCGCGTTGTCACCTCTGCTTGCAGCCGGCTGGCTCTTATCTGTTAGAGCCAATCTTCAAATGAGCGCACGTCTATCACGCCTCGGCCTGACACTCTGGAAATATTGATTAATAGTTGCCCTAAGCTCCTTTTAGCAAATCAAATTTTCACTTTTAGCAAGGATTTCTCTCCTGATTTATTCAGCAAAGTGAAACACACTAAATTAACTTTGACACTCGAGCAAAATGGCTGGAAAAGCAAAGGCTTTGGAGCGGAGAGGAGAGGAGCAAACTGTGAAGTTTGAGAAAGACTGCGCCCAACTGTGTGTGTGTTATCGGAGACAAAGACGTGACATCTGTCTTATGGCCACGTGTGTGTGAGTGTGTGAGTGTGTGAATGTGAGTGTGAATGTGTGAGTGTGAGATTGTGAGAGTGTGTGAGTGTGAGTGTGAGTGTGAGTGTGTGTGTGAGTGTGAGTTTGTGTGAGTGTGAGTGTGAGTGTGTGTGTGAGTGTGTGAGTATGAATGTGTGAGTGTGTGAGTGTGAGAGTGTGTGAGTGTGAGTGTGTGTGTGTGTGTGAGTGTGGGTGTGAGAGTGTGTGAGTGTGAATGTGTGAGTGTGTGAGTGTGAGTTTGTGTGAGAGTGTGTGAGTGTGAATGTGTGAGTGTGTGAGTGTGTGAATGTGTGAGAGTGAGTGTGGGTGTGAGTGTGTAAGTGTGCAGGGACAGCACTAAAGGACAGAGGCCCAGGGACGAGCCCTCCTGGCACCACTGCCTGTCCTCCAAGTTGCCCCTGGGGTTTTTTCAGATTCCTCCCCCATCCAGAAAGACGAGCATTGGCGCCCCCTACAGGCATCCAGAGTGGCTTGAATAGGCAGTACTGAGAAAAGGGGCCTGAGAAAAGGCAGGAAATAAAATGAATCTGGAAAGGAGGCCCGGGACCCTTTCCTTAAAGTGGACCGTCACCTTAGCATGACATTGTCTAAACACTGGGCGGGAATCACTTATTGCAGAGCCACCACTCGCACACACCCACCCAAGGGGGGCTTGTCTGGAGTTGCCATATTAACCAAATGGACACGAATTTGGCATGTAGTGGGTAGGAAAGGGGATAACGACCAGGGATTGGAAATCCATGCATGTGCCAATCTGCTGTGGCATCAGTGATACCAAGCAGCGTTTTTAGTCCAAAAACTCGTCTCCCTCTACTACAGAGAAAGGGGGTTTGTGGTGTGCGATTGTGAGGAGGCCGTTTATAGCGTGGCTGCGGTGGGCATCCCGACTCTTCTGACCTGGCGCCGTCAAGACACAAACATCCAACCCAAGCAGGCGCTTCTAATCCCACGGCGCCTTCTCTCTTTATTCGCTCGCATGTCCCTGTGGCTCGAGTGGGCTTCACGCCCACTTAACCCGCATTAGGAGGAGAGTTTGTTTCCACAGAGAGCTGTGCTTGAGACACCAGTGAAAGTGAGGCGGTGGGTGACAATGGTGCGGCCGTGGGGACAGCTCTCTCCCCGGTGACACTGCAGGCACGCCGCGGTGGCTGAGCTTTGTCGTCATATCGAGAACGCTGAAGCTCCACGGTTTGGCTCCCTCGCTGCTAAACTTGCAGTTTGCTTATCAAAGGGAAAATGACTTTTTTCCTCATTTGCTGTCATTTAAAAGCATTAATGCTCTGTGACATGATAATAAGGCATATTTTTTATGACAGAACTCGTGATGGGTGTATAATTATCATAATCATAGGTTTTACATTCAATTATTACATTTTGTTTGAAGAGATTTAGCAAATGTGACACTTAATTTCATTACTGGTGCTATCCGTCTCCTGTATATTCTTAATGATGATCCTCGGTTTGTATTAATAAAAATATCGACTTTTCCAGATCCACGCCTGACCGTATTATTAGCTTTAGTAAGCTTATTAAACAGTTAGGTGGGATAAAAGGGCCTTCCCCGGAATTAGACAACCCGATTCAAAAACAGAGCCAATTTTCTGTGGATCACGTTACGCCAGTTGAGATGGGGAGAAAAACAGAAAACGGAACTGCAGACGGGCGGGAGAAGACGCAGAGAAGACCGAAGTCGCACGACTCTCCGCACCCTGTGGCGCCACACAGTGGGCTGTGCTCCTCGTTTTAGGGCCCACCGTTGATCACGGGGCGACTTCCACCTCCCTGGCCAGACGAACTCCTACGGATACTCAGATGAAGATCTTATGACAACAATCAATCAAATCCATTTAAAGTTAGGGAATGCAGAATGTAGTTGTAATCACAGAGAGTGGTGGCACCAGAGAGTTGTGACGTGTGGCATGTCGATCAGCACCGGCGTGGACAATGACAGCCCCATAATGCCGAGCGCCCAGAATGGCAGTCCCAGTTACTCTCCATGTGACCAGGGCAGATCTTTAACAGCACACGTGGATTATGTGACTCCTTCTGGTCATACGCCTGGTGCTACCCAGACTGGCGCCGGCCCTCCATGGCCCATAACAGGATTAATGGGGAGCCACGTTGGGCACTGTAAAACCACGTCTGGAGGGACAAAATGATGTCACAACAGGCAAAATGAAAGCTGAAGAACCTCTTGGACATCCCAGCTTGCCCCCCACCCCCGAAAGTGACTTTGTTCTTCTGTAAATCGTTTTTCATTCTTTTTAAAAACAAAAGAGGGATCACCTGATGAGAAATGTTCAGTATCAACAAGAGAATAAAGGTCCCATGCCACCGGCGAGACCCCCACCACACCACCCCCCCCAAAAACAGTGCTAGCTGCATGCCCGACACATGACGGTGACATTGTTGATGATTGGTCAAAGCGCTGGAGGGGTGGGGACTGCAGAGAGGACAACACCATAGCCTGGCGTTGTGTGCAGAGGGTCCTTGTGTGCTTTGTCTTCTCTAACATATGGAGATGAAAGTGTTTGGGGGGTTTTCCTGGTATGCCAGTCCATGCCACTGAGCCTCCTCACTCCTTCTCCATGTCAGTACAGGGAGGACCACAGGCGGGCACCATCACTAGTGTCACATCTGAGTTTCGGAGGGTACCAGGAGACCAAAGCAGCAGAGCAGAAAGAACGAGCGGCGAGGACGAAACGAGGGATGAGAAACAAGAGCAACCAAAGATCAGTAAGTGGAAAGAACTTGAGGGAGCGACTTGAAATGAGCGTTCTGAATCAACAACTCTGTGATCGCCTGTCGTCTCACAACCTCCCAGGGCAGACCCCTAACATCGGGCACATTGCCCCAAATGACAGGAGCTCCAAACTGGCGTCAAGCGTGAACACCAAAGAGGAGGACAAAACCGACCAAACATGATTAACCTTGACAACGAAGGAGAAATCGCCACAACTGGATGTCCAAATCGAACCCCAAAATCGATGTAAAAAAATCTTAATAATTAGGGAGGGATGCAGCGTTGCCCCCCCACAGTGGGTTTAGCTAGCTGGTTAAGTGAAGACGAAGTCCACAATACATCAACAGTGGGCTGATTGTGTTAGCCCCTCGACCAAGAATGAAGAGCACCAGCTTGTCACGTCAGACCCTTCTCAGGTGGTCCATTGGCCATCACAGAGCTCTCACTTCGACAATCCGCACACACGACTAATGGCTGACGTCAGTTCTGGGGGGCTCACTCACCAATCCAGTATTTTAGTTGTACGTGAAGTTGCGTCGAAAGTCAAAAGGACGTTTAACGGTTTACGCTAAAAATGACGAAGATCAGCAGTGGCGAGCAAGCAAGCAAGTGGTGACAAACAACCCAAATGGTCCCCGGTGTGACTCGAAGGAGACGCTGCGGCCCACCCTGGCCCAGTCGGAGGACCCGCACCCTCAAAGCTCATCTTGAGGAAATCCTTTACTACCGATGACAAAACCTATTTGGAAAATTTTCATGATGGAAAAGATCACATCCATATCCATTACCAGGCTATAAAAGCTTGTGTAAAACACTGCCTAGTAATTTTTATTAACAGCGGACAAATCGTGTAATCTGCTTTACGTTAATGGCCCCAAGTATTTAGCTTTATTGAGGGTGCATTAAATAATTGCATCCGAGGAAAAATATGAGGGTTTCCCTTTCTGTGAAATAAAGAAAGTGAGTGTCAGAAGAAATGGCCACCAAGGGAATTCAATTAACCCATAAATTGTCTGAGGTGCCTTCTGAAGTCAAAAACTGGACGAGACGCCATTAAAAAATAAAAATTCAAAAAGGCCCAGTCCTTAGATGAGTCCCAGTGACTGCAGGGGTCCAATGGGGTCTGTCGAGCTTTGGAGGAGAACCTTTGAAGAGGATCTGAGGGCCAAAGCTGCTCGTGTGGTCCTTATGTTGAGTCCCTTTGTCACTTCCTCGTACGTCCCTGCTGTCCCTGTTCTCGGAGTAAAGCCACTGAAGTCCGTCACTCGTTCAGTATTCCACTGGTGTCAAATCCAAAAGAGCATCCTCAGGGTCCGGGGGTCGACTCTGCCCAAGATCCCCGTTGAGTCGACCCATAGAGCGGCCGGGTGAGCTCCGGGCCGAGCTCGTCGTAAGGCTGCCTGGTCCAGCAGAACGTTCCGCTTGGCCGTTTAGTGGTTTGGCACGGACTGATTTCTCTTCAGCTCCCCACTGATGTGTCTCCTGCATCAGTAAGTCCCCTAACTCGGCCCTGGGGACCCCCTGGGGTTGCAGGATTTAGTTTCTAGCCTAATTAAGGGGGCTGATATTTGCCAGTTTGTATGATTTGGGGGTCAATGACGAAATGACCAAAGTGAGTGTGTTCTGATGAGTGATATGGTGTGTGTGTGTGTGTGTGTGTGTGTGTGTGTGTGTGTGTGTGTGTGTGTGTGCGTGTGTGTTAATGTCCTCCTGATTTCCATTCTTGGCTAACTGGAGGGTCTGATGCTGAAGCAGCTGCTGCCTTTCATCACCGGGCGTCTGCTCTGCTCGTTTCAAATTGTCACTACTAGGATACAATGAAGGGGCCTGAACAGGAGAAAATGACAGGACCACCATAGAAAGCAGAACTATTTGTGAATGCCAAGGAGTGTAAACGTCGTACTGCTGTGCTAAGAGAAGAGAGAGAAAGCCCAGCTGACTGAATGAGGTCCATCATCATCGTCAATGGTTGGAGCCAAAAGCTGCAGTCACAGGGGGTCCCGGGGCCAACTCCATTTCTTAGTCTTCATGGTTCTGTTACTTAGCAGGTATCCATTTAGGGGGGGCATGTGAAACAGCGCTATACATGGCCCCCAGTTGAAATGCTTGCTTTAAATTGGGTCACCCCGAGAGCTGCTGTGTCACCACGGCCTGCCACTCTCTTTGAAGATGTCACCGCACAGCCTTTGATGTGGCGCCCATTTCACTGCCCTCGGAGCCATCAGCCCCTGGGCCCGGCGCCCGCCTGAGTGCACGGAGGGAGCCGCTTGCCAGATTTGTCACGGCCATCAGCCTTGTTGACTGGGGTGTGATTGCCAGTTGAAAAAACAAGGCATTATTGCTCATTTTTCCCTCTTATTAGTTTGATTACATTTGCAAATCAAATCAATCCATCAGACACGATAGGGCCGCGTCCGCAATTTGAAGGCCTAGTAATCTCCATCTAATAAGATGCAAATGTGTCACATCGGTAAGTAACCAATAAATCATTGGTGTGTCTTCGGCAATCATTAAATATCAGAATGAACAGTCAATTTTTAGTATTTTCAATTTGCGATATGCTGCTGGAATATAAAGATAGATGGACATAATTACACAAACCAAACACTATTTCAACTCATTCCAGACAGCAAATGTAGTGGAAGGTATAACGGGCCTGTCAGCGCACTGCATTATTTCTGGCGGTTCATGCAAAGTTCACAGACGAGCACGAAATGGCCAGCCAGCCCAAACGGGATCGGACCGGATCTGAGCCCATTAAACGGGGTCTCTGCCTCCTAGCAGACGAGCAGATGCCGTGGGCTTTGGCCGTAAACACCGGCACACAGACGCGCACGCAGCGCACCTAAAGGAACTCCTGTCTCGCGGGGCCAGTGGTCCTCTGGCTTTATCTGCAGGTGAGGGGGCCACGGCACGCAAGTACAGACGTTCGGGACCCCTTCAGGGGTTTTCTGGCATTTGGTTTCAGCTGCACCTTGGGCCCCTCGAAATGACAGTCGAGAGAAATGTCTCGACCAACAGCCCATCCGTCCATTTGGTAAGCCCACCTACCCCAAACCGCAACGAAAGGGAAACAAATGGCGGGAGCGACGTCTCCTTTGGCTCCGATTTACAATTCCTCACCTTGGCACTCAGCCTGGCGCGACTACAACAAAATCGGGGTCTCCAGTCTGCTTTGAGAGAGGAAAGTGGAAAAGCTGAGATGATTAAAGAGCCTGTGGTCTGGCAGCCTCCTCCTTCTCCTCCTCCTCGTCCTCCCCGTTCTAACGTTTAGTATTTGGAGTTTCTTGTTTTTTAAGTCCATTGGAGTTCAGCAGTCATTAGAATGAATATATGGCAGAAATCCACTGGGGGATCCCTGGCTTCTAATCATTAAGAGCGGCTATGATGCTCAGATACGCCGCGTATTCCCCTGTCTCACTTTTAACAAAGAGAATTCCCGCAGTTCAACACATTTGTAACTGTCACACTCCTGGGGTACACAAGAAAGAAAAAATAACTTGCTGATGTGGCTTAACAAAGGAGGCAGGAAAACACAAACACACACAACACACGCTCACACACACACACACACACACACACACACACCGCCAAGTACTTCCAGAAGATCCCAATTTGGGGAACGTCAGGGGAGATGCAAGAAAAAGAAGACAAAGAGCAAAGGCCGCCTCGCTAACACGAGGAGGGGCAGTATGGCGTCACCACTTAATAAGTCGTTAGCTACACAGCACTCGTGACATCGACACAGGACTTCACAATTTTCATCTGTGGACTAAGTGGCCTCAGGCTTGTGTGGGTGGGCTTCTTCTTAAAGTGGCGCATCGGACCCTAACCTGAAACTTATTTTTAACGTTCGGCAATCCGCTGCTTGAAGGACTGCAGCCAAAGCTCGTATGCATTCATTAATAAGAGTGAGGGCAAGTGGCCGGCTATCAGATAGCCACGGGGGAACTTGACCGTCCAAAATACAGCAGGTGACCGGCACTGTGACGTTACCCCACTTTCTGAATCGACATCGGCAGAGGAGGACCCCCTAGGAGGTGCGGCATGATGACGACTTATCACGCTCCATGAACCCTACACCTCAACTGATGTGACTCTCTGGCCGTGTCCCACCGTGTCTTCAGCCTTTTTGGTGGGCTGTGTGTCTGCGGCTAAAAGTGAAGTACTGTGGACAACGTGCAGCCGTCGGTCTGGGGAGCCGGTCGCTCAGGTTCTGCTTTGAGCTTTAAACATTCAGCACTTCTCAAGCCGATGAAAAACAACGTGCCACCGGAGCAAAGGGGCAGAAGATGAGACGTCTCTAGATAACCAACGCTAAGAGTCGATCGTCTCTTCTGTCACGTCGAAAACAGACAACACAACCGTAGTCAGAATGTCGAAGTCGTGATTCAGATAATTGAAACGAAACACACACACATCAAAGCTTTGAGTCCTGATCCGCAATCACGGATAACACGAAGTGGCTGGCGCCGACTTTTAAACCGTCGCCATGGTGACGCCACACGCCACGCACTTCTGCTCATCCATACATAGAAATGTAGCAATGAAGTCACAATGGCAGGCCAATACAGATGGGGCTTCCCAGAAGACGCCCCTCATAATATGTCCTACCTTCATTTACAAAGTATCAGAAAAAGCAAGTAAGTGTAGTGATGTGTGAGCAGATAAAAGCAGTGGCTCTGGCTGGTGACACTACGATGGCGTTGGTCGAGCAGTGATTCGTGTGCTGGTGGAGACTAAGGCCTGAGTTACACGCACGCATCATGGCGTTCCCAGCATTATTTTGAGCACGTCGTCCGAAGTTAACGAGATCCTTCGCCAGTACCAGTAACGCTATGGGTAATGTCAGCGTTGTCATTTACTGTCAACATGTGACAACAAACCGCATGGCAGACCCCACAGGATCACCGATGAGGTGACTCAAATAATCACACTTCATGCCAAAATGTTTGTGCTGCTTTTCTTCATCCTTTACTTGCACAGGCGGTACGAGCGTCACATATTGCCCATCGGAATGACGCGATACACTTAAAGGTCTCACATACCATCTTCTGTGTCACTGGTGCCATCTTTTTCATTTTTTCTTTTGCACCTTTCTAACAGCATCAGAATGCAAAGAATTTTCATCTTCAACATTTTTCTTCCCTAAACGCACAACACGGTGAACACGGATGTCGTTTTCTCACCGCGATGATTTCTCACACTGCCACCTGCTGGAATCCTCCAGATTTACATAAAGTCAGTGCACTGCTTGCGTAGCATCAGCGTCCTCAAGTGCACGCGTCACATCGTGTCACAGTGTCATGTGACTTATTGTCACTTAGCGTTAAGTACACCCCCGGCCTAAGTCAGGACACACGTCTTACGCAGAATTGTGGGGATTTGAAACAAACCACCGAGTTGTGCAGCTCAAGCGGAAGCCTTGAAAACGTAATAGTTGGCCAACCAGATGAGCAATCCTGGCACTGAATGGTCTGTGATGCACATAAGCCTAAGCTAATGTGAGGAGCCAGCTGGGGGGCCGAGCCCATCTCCATTATGTCCTATAAAAGGCCCCTCAATGTCCTCAGGCTCCTCACTTCCCATCTTAGAACTCTGTCAAAATGTGTCTGGGGCCCCACTGCCACCATGAACCAGACGAAGAGGGGCTCCAAATGCTGAACCTCATACATCAACGTCCTACTCGGGGAGGTTTTCAAATTCCCTTCCGAGAGCAGAATAAAGAGGCCCGGCTTTCCTGCGTCGCTTGCCTCGTGTAAGATAAATACTTGGAAGCGGCGAAATCTGATTGCAGAACCTGTTGAAGTGCAGCGTGGCACGGTGACATATTGCATCTTGTAGCGTAATTGCTCAGGGCGAGACCCTCATGGAGGAGATGGTTAGGATAGTCATTTGAAGCCATCGTCCCCCTCTCAACTCCCTGAGCACCTCGCGCGTCTGAAGAGGCCCTCGCGGGTGTCACACTAGAAAGGCCAGCGGCCGAGGGGGTCCGAGTGCTTGGCTGGCAGCTGCCCTCCATCACTTCCTCGCTCTGCTCCTCCCGTCTGGCCGTGGCGCGGTGCTGCGGCGTGGCGTTTGTGCCAAGATTTACAGTTTATCTTTATCTATGGCTTCATCTGGGGGTGGCTATTACCGCTGCCTGGCCCGGTTATTGTTTGGGCCTGATAGATCTCTCTGTAGTTCATCAAAGGAAGCTGAATGCCTCCAAAGCCATTGGGTCCAGCTGATGATGAAATACGAGCTATCAGCCCTGGTAATGGCTGTAAAATTTCATAATTACACGGCCTTTATTACATTGCATAATGATCCTGAAGCTGTATGGAACAATTAATTAAGATTTTCAGCCATGGCTTTTTCAGAAATTAAAAGGTGCTTATTGCTGTGAAATGGGGAAGTGTCTTGTCTTCTAAAGGCATTAAGGGGCCTTGTCTTTCAGTTTCACTTGCTGTCAGCGATGGGCCCGGCTGTGGGGGCTTGTTTTTAGTCTGTGGACCCCCGGATTGTGTTTGAAGGGTTGACGTGACCCTTTGTCTTTTGGGGGGAGATCAGTTAAAAGGGAAATGAACCAAAATCTCAATCCATGTCAGGGTCTCTTGAGCCAGAGGTTCTACTGGCACCCTCGGGCACAAGGCAAGTGCCAACCTTTAACATGGTGTTGGCCCACTGAATCCGATTAATAGTTTGAGTGGGTAGAATGTGCCACCTTCACCCACCAGGACCTTTGACCCACTGTGCTGCCCAACTGGGCACTCAGTGTGACAATAGCCATTGAAAGTGGTCCATGTGGCACCCCAGTGTTGAACGTGTGGTGCCTTGGTGGTGCTGCTGTCCCCACATTTTGGCCCTGACCCAGTGTCTCTGGTTCTGTGTCGAGTTTGACCCATCCTTTCATTCAGATTCATCGTGCCACCTGTTCTGGTCGGGTCATCTGTGTTCTCATGGGAGAAGAGTTCACTCACTGGCATTCAAGGTGGGCATTGGCTGTCCTTGAAAGTCACTGTCACCCTCCATGACTTTTCCTATGATTTTCAGACACTGCAGCTCACCATCGCAGGTGACATTAAACTGAGTGGGCATTGGGATGTGTGGGTGGTGACCTTGATGAGTGACTGGTGTCCCATTCAGGGTCCTGCTTGGCATGTAATGCTGCTGGGGTAGACCTGAGCCTCCCGCAAGTGGATTAAGGTGGTTTAGAAAATGGATGGAAGAATGAAGTTGACATTATGAGAGCACGTGAACCTTTGGGTGGGGGCCTGCCCGGGTTCTGGCCTCGTTGTTTTAGTGGTCTCAGTCAACTTGACACGTTAAGAGCTCTGCCAGCATGTTCTGCCATCTTCTAGCTCGGGTTCACTTTGCTTTATGCCCCACTCTTGGCACACAAACTCGTTCAGCCAGAGTGGATCTGGCCGGGCTTTTCATCTTTTCAGTCCATTCCTTAGCTTCTTTCCTCAGGTGTCGAGGAGACTTCTGGACTTGAATGTTTGCTGTGCCTTGTCCCCGTTGCTCCATGCTCGCCATCTCCTTTTGTTCCCTCGGATTGCCCAATTAGGTCTCTGTGCCATAAAGTTTAAATGGGCACCAACACCATACGCTGCTGGCCCCCCACCCTGTTCTCAACAAGCCCACCTCTGTGGACGTTGCCTTGTGTTGCTAGTCGAACGTGCCAGTAGGGCTGGTGGATTTGTTACTCGCACAACTCACCAGAGGTCCAGGTCCCTGACGGCCCAAACACGACATGTCACTAAAATGCCAGCTACAAGCAGATGCTTTGCTTTTGTGCAGTTTTTTTATTCCCCACCATTAAAACTTGTGCGGGGTCCGGATCGACATTTGCCATTTTACTGTCCTTCTCCAATGCATAGACGGTGACTTTGACATTTTGTGTACCTCACCAACATGTTTCTTCAGATTGCTAGCATTTCTGAATCGATTGTGCCATCTGTCCTGCCTCCTCCTGTGGCAGGCTGTTCATGGTGGTGGCCTTCGGAAAGCGAGGAGTTGTTGATTAGACGTTCTTTACCGCCGACTTTTCTAACGATTTTCAGTCGTAACCTTCATTGACTTAATCTTTAGAAAATCACAGCAACTAGTTAGCGCTAGTGGTGCCATGTCTCACCCCCATCAAGAGTTGATACTCATAAGTGTGGGCTCTTGTGTGGATTGGCATTAACAACCACTGAAGTACAAGGAGTCGAGTGTCCTAAAAGAGTGAGAGAGAATGGTGGCCTCAGGGACAAGGAAAGCAGGTGAGCTGGACCGCGCCAATGGAGGCTCGGCTCGCTGAATTTTAGTGTTGTGGTTGAAGAACAAAGGCGGGTCGAGATTGCAGTGTTCTCCGTGTCAAAATAACGTAACACGGCCCTGATGAAAGGTCACAGGGCAGTCGTGTATGCAGTCGTCCCTGTGGCTTGTAATTGAGTAATTGGGTGCCTTTGGAGGCTACCAGATTCCACCACTGGAGTCGTTAAATCCAATGTGCTGCGCGCTGCGAGGTCATGTCGAGGCCTCCTGTTCCACAGTCGAGCACCGTAGGAATCGCTGAATGTCCATTTGGTCGGCGAACACGAGGAGGGGCACCAGCTGAAACGAAGCCTTCGCCGGACCCAGACAAAGCACCAAAGCCTAAACATTTTGTGGCTTGGCCATTTTATTTCACAGTCCGGGTGTGTTGGGCCTTCACCTACCAGTGGATCATCAGCTTGTCGTGCCACCATGTCTCACGTTCAGAGCCTGGGCTGGGCGCTATCTTCTAACTTCAGCTTAATGGCACCCAGTGCCACAAGGGGCAGAAAGGGGGCGCCACTCCCTCAAATGGCGTGTCCTTAATCCTTAACTTGTGCCCGTAAACATTGAGCCCTTTACATGAGCAGATGGACTGGCACTGGTACTGGGAGAGAACTTCCAGAATTTTTAAAGGTTTGGCCCCGTCCTGTGCAGCCTGAGCACGATGTGGACACGCTCATCTATCACAGATATGAAGACGCCGCCGCCGCCACCGCCACCGCCGCCGCGTGTCAGGTTGTTAGTATCCAGGCAGAGCTCTGTTCCACTTTTGTTTGCTTGGATGCGGCTTCCCCGGGGAATTCAACGGAAGTTTGCACGAGTCGAACAGAAAATCCTTCAGGATCAAACAGAACAAAGAGAAGAGAGCCCCCGTGGTGGGCCGAGCGCTCGATGGACGCAAACGCCGGAGCCAAAGCAGATTCACCGGCCAGGCCCCAATGTCATTGCTGCCGCCCCGCACTGCAGTGGCAACGGTGGAAATGACAAAGCAGCTCTCAGATGGGGTAATTAAAATGTAAATATTGATATTTTATTATTTGAAATTGCTTTCCAGTGCGGTGTTTAATATCACTCCATCTGTGCGGCTCTGTTTGGCGGTCACTTTAGTGTAGCCCTGGGACTCCAAGCAGCGGTTCAATCCCCCGTTATGTCAAACTGCTTGTTGCCGCTTAATTTTGATATCTAATTAAGTGGAAAAGTACAGTCCGTACAGTAATCCGTGGCATCTTAACCAGCTGCTTGGGTATATTTAGAATTAATCTCCACTACGAATTGGTCCTAATGTATGCAATTAAGAGTCTGCCGATTGCTAATTAGGTGTATTAGAATCAAGCGGCTCTTTCAGACTAGTGATTAGTTGGTGAAGCAACATCCCGCTCCCGGGGGCAAATGTAAAGATTGGCAAGGTGCCGTATGCCGCCCAGGTATTCCGACCTCAGGACTCCTGGATTCCTCGACAAAGGCTTAAGAGGATACCATTTGATCGAGGCAGGCTGGCCGACATTCAGTGGCATTTTTAAACTCGGCTGATCGGTGTGCCACCACAAGTTCCACAAAGCAGTTGGCCCCTTTAGGTGTCTAAGTGGGGTACCTTTACTGGGCCATCCAGAAATGTTCCAGTGTGGCCCCTTCGGCACTTCACTCCTCTGGGCCGACTTAAAGAAATGATAAGGAAGGCCAAAACGATCCCGGATGCGTACATATGCCGCTAATCTGCCAGACTGGAGAGAGCCGGCCTGGGCGTCCTCAGAGTTACCGAGGTGCGCGCTTAACAGGGTCAAATTCAAACATGAAGCCGTGAGCCCCCATTTCTCGGGGAAGGCACACTGAGCCACGGCATGGTGGTCTGCACCAACGGACGACCACCTGAACTCGACTGGGAGTTTCTTCATGCAGTCATCTGACCGTCTGTCCTACCGAAGCTGATCCTCTATATCAAGTTGTGGATTTTCATCAAAATGTTGTAATATTCTCGAACCTTGAACCGTAACAGAGCACCAGTATTTATTCCTTAAGACCTTTTATTGTCATTTTCACTAAAGGCTGGCAGGTTCAGCCCTGTGCCTGGCTGCAGTTTTGCGTCCCTTTGCTATTAATTCGACTTCCGTCTTTGGTGATGACGCCGCTCTTTCCCGGGTCCTGCGCCTTGGTGTTACTAAAGAGGGGAGTTTGTACATTTTTATTGGCGTGTAAGGGGTATTTCTTTATAAAACATTTCATCCTTTTAAGATCAGCAGGTGTCCTGACATGGCCGAGGGAGTCGAACCCTTTCCTTTCTGCTCTCCGTATTGTTTGCTTTGCTTGTTGTTAATTCTCATTGTTGGGTCCGATTAAGGGAGCACAACTAATAGGACAGAGCCTAACATCTCTAATTGTGGTGTACTGTACCAGGCAAACCATCTTTAGCAGGGATTCCCGACTGTAGACCGAGTGTGTCAGTCTAGCACCATACTCTCCGACATTCACTTGGTGCTCCCACCCTGGGCACTGCCAGCTACCCCTGCCAGTTTAGCACAGACATTTATTGCACTTTAGCAGGTTTAAGAAATGTACAGTAAGAGAAGAAACATTAAAGGGCTGCTAGCTGAACAAAGAAGTCCACTATGGGGTCCATCGACTGTGGCGCTGCTGGGTGAAGACCTTCAGGACCCCTGAAGAGCTCGATCCTTTATGAATAGTGCTGGGTGGACCAGTGTGACTGGCCTAGTATTGGTATGGTGGGTTCACCTTCAGCCCCCAAATTAGCTGAAGTGTTGAGTGAGGATTTCCACCGAGGCGACTGTGGTGCAGCGTGCGGTGAAATGGCCGAACTGACGTCCAGTAGACAGAAGGGGGACGTTTTTGCTTTTGCTCATTGTGTTCTTTCCTTTAATATGGCAGCTGCTGACTCGATATTTCAGAGGGTCATTGACGTCTTTTCTTTAAAACGCATCGGCTGATGTAGTCGTCGACATCTCACACTACCCCATGAGCCGCTCACCTCCTGCACCAGCCCAGGCAGGCTCTTCGCTTCCACATCTGCGGTCACTTCACACGGTGACACATCTGTCACCCCACAGTCCCTCACAGTGCCTGGCACATCTGCCCTCAGCAGTTAAAGTAAGAAACAGTGACAGCAGCTGGCAGAATCAACAGAACAAGAAGATAAAATATGGCAGGAGAACAAGGACCTCCCAGCAAAGGTCACAGAATGGAAGGACTAACCAACGTGTCACCGAACCCAAAACACAAGTCCATGACCCAGAAACTGCCACACGTTGACTTGTTTCAAGAATTCATCCACAATTCTGGGCAAATCGTTTCCCACAATGCCGATGACATCATGGGACAGGGATTTCTGGTGCCACCCCACCCCTTGGCAACCAAAATGACGCCATCCACAGAAATAAACAGAAGGTAAAAAAAAAAAAGTTCCGTTCAAAAAATGGAAACAAAATAAGTAGAGGTTCTAAAAATCCCTCTCTGCTGTCCTTGGGTGGCTACACTTTGAAGTCCGCATGTCCTCCTCCTCCTCATCCTGGTCATTGCCGCCCCCAGCTGTCACTAAGCCATCTCGATGGGAATAGCCGAGGTGGCATAAGCCATATGATGGAGTAGCATCCTGTCGAGTAAGCTTGAAAATCCCACCATCAATCCCACTTAATCCAATTCAGGGTCACAGTGGGACAAAGCTTACCCCAGCAGCATCGGCACCAGTCCTGAACGTAGTGCCCATCATAGGGCAGTGCCAATAAGACTCCCTTTAACGGCCCTTTAAGTAAAAATCAACCACCACGTAAACTTCGCCCCTTACTTTGAGCTCCTCTGACTCCTCACTGGGGGTCTTCATCAGGTTGGCTCTGTCCCTGACTGCACTGTGGCAGCGTTTCACTTCCCAGCTCAACACTGGTGGGACAGTAAAATGGACAGCACGGTGACAGAGCGCTTCAGCTTGGAATGAGCGGTCGGGTGACCCCCTCGTACCCTGCAGGGTACACGAGTGCCCGGTTGGCAGCTTCACCCCACATGGCTCTTTCTGTGTATTCTTCTTGAGCCAAAAGTGTAGTTTTGAGGAGCGGCCGTCAGACTCGTTTTCTGCGCGCGCCCTTCACACTTTCGAATGCTTCGTCTTTTCGGGAAGCTGACTGCAAAGTGCGTCGGTTTATCCCCCCGGACCCCCCAACCCACAAACCAGAATGGAAAAGCGGGGGGCTTTGGACGGGCGCCCGGGAGCGGCCCATCGAGCCCCCATCTGCGGTGTTTTACTCATTCACACGGCGGGAGCAGGGAGATCGAGCGGATAA
The DNA here is from genome assembly GCF_016835505.1 of Polypterus senegalus. Taxonomy (NCBI): domain Eukaryota; kingdom Metazoa; phylum Chordata; class Cladistia; order Polypteriformes; family Polypteridae; genus Polypterus; species Polypterus senegalus. The sequence continues at coordinate 103,920,562 of NC_053169.1, read as the reverse complement.
CCTGGCATTGTTTGAGGGGGCATTTAAATAGATAAGAGAATTAAATTTATAAAAAAAAAAATAAAAGCGCCTGGCAGGCCCTTTCTATAGGAATGGCGCAAAGAAGGCAGCTAATTGTGGAAATAAATAAATAAGCAGAAGAGGAACTCATTTGTTGTCCCGGACCGCGGCGTTAATTTGCTGCTTTCAGATCCTTTTACCGAAGGAGCAGGAGATGTGAAATGTAATTAAGGTTAAAATAGTTAATTTTTTAAAAGGAAATAACAGGACAAAAAGGCCCGGGTGAACTTTCAAGTTTCCATGCACGTAAATGTCAATAGAGTACCTTCTCCATCATCAGCACTAAATTCACATTGATGCCTCTTTTCTTCTCCGTATTGATCCTTCCATGAGAACGTAGATTTGTATCTGTTAATTAATGCGTCCTGAAACAGCGTTTGTATTAATCAGGCAGATAAGAAAAATTGGATGCCTGCACTCGCATGACAACCGTAAAAGTGCTGCCCCTGATAAAATCATTGATGGACCTCAATAAAAAAAAGTTCCTCCTTCCACTCAATAAACTAATCATCCCGCTTTTAATTATTCGGCGGAAAGATGTGTGGAGATTGGGGAATGTGTAAATCTAATTATTTACTAACAGCGGTGTCTACCAGGGAAGAATGGCTCTGTCACAGGAAGACGCTTCGGGCGATCGGCTCGCTCCATCTGCCGCTGCTGGGAGACGCACGCGCGCGCGCGCACACGCACACACACAGCCGCGCACGCGCGCGCACACACACACACACCGCAGCGCCACACGCCGCTTCTCCTCGCACTCTTCCTTCCTTCCTTCCTTTCTCTTCTCTTTATTCTTCTATATTATTTTATTATTATTATTATTATTATTATTATTAACGTCTCTCCACACGTGCCGTGCGGCAGGTGCAGAGGGGTCTCGCTTTCAATGGCATGAGGCCACATTCCCGAGCTGGCCACAGACACGTGTTTAAGACCCCCTTAAGAACACCTCGACTAATCCCTTTTGATGATTTTATTAAGTACTAGTGGTGGGCTCTGCCAACTGGCACTCTGTTTGCATTTTACCAGCAGGCCAGAAAGCTCGGCACTGTTCTCCCGCTCCTAATGAGATCAGCGATGTTAACAGTTTGGGATAATAAATTAGCAGTTGTTCTAAACAATAGCCTGAAACACACACATAATGAGCCGGGGAGGGAGAAGAACGAGCCCACTCACCAATGGATTCCACCCTCCTTCTCGACATCCATCCTCAAACCTCCTCCTCCTCCTCCCTTCTGACCTGCGACCTGGGAAGGCTTCTCCTCGGGGGGTCGCTGGCTTCCATCTTTCGCCTGAGGAGCCATTAACTGAATTGGCGTCATTTGTTGGATTCAATGGACACGTCAAGCACTCCCTGCCCAGGCACTTTATTGGGACCACCGGTGATCGGGGCTGACCGTTTCAATTCTAGAGCACCTCGAATGGCGAATCTTCACGGCAAACCGGTCAGCAGTTGAGCCAATGGGCTTACAGGAATGGGAGGGCTGGCATCCTCCTCCCTGACACCAACGCTGGCACTGCACAGGGTGGTGCGCGGACAGACACGGGGCCAACTCTTAATCAGCCAGTGATACCAACATCATAGGCCGGGTCACCAATAATAATGACACAGCAACCAAGAGCAGGTCTACCGGCTGGCACAGTGGTGCCCAGACAACAATCTCACCATTAGTAGCGGGAAGATCGAGTAGCTGGGTGGCGACTGCAGGAAGCAGAAGTCAGACTGTCGGCCTCAGTAGCCCTAAAGCCACTGGAGCGGCCATTTCAGCTCAACAGGAGAGTCCGTCCTGACTGGCTGAGCACCTGCTCAGTCCAGGGTCACGGGGCACTACCCAGTGTCATGTGGTGGTGGCACTCAGCGGCCTTCTGTTCAGGACACACACAGCGCTGTCAGCCTTATGAAGACCATCGACAATGACGACTGTGTAAAGAAGGCGGCCATCCCGCAGAGTCACCTATGTTACTCCTGCATCCAGGACCACTGGCACAAATGCCAGTCGATTCAGAGATGCCATCTATCCACATTTGGCAACGTTACTGAATAGTCCATCTGTTGGAAGAAGAAACATTTTCATAGCTGACACTATGTGTGTGTCACGTGTGCGTGTCCCCATTACACTCATACGTACTGCACATGACACAAACACACGTGACACACACACTGCACACGCGTTGGTTTCTCCTGAATGCCCCCTCATAAGGTGACCAGTACGACAGGAGCCATCATCACGAAGCCCACCTACTAAGGCTGCACAGCTCACTTCTTCACTTGAACTTTTGAACTTTTGGGGGCTTTTCTAGGGGGCGGGTGCTCACGATCATGTGAGCAGACAAATGAGCAACACACGTGAAAGTGGGCGGAGCGTTCCATGTGAACGCTGCACACGTTCTGGGAGGGGGCATCGACAACATCTGGCCCCGCCCCACCGCACCTGTCTCCTCCCCTTTCCATGATGCGCTAGTGGCGTGTGTTTGAACATCGCCCTACACTTAGTCGTTGTAACGGTGAAAATCTCGCTTCATTGTGACATGAAACAAAACAACAAAACAAGAAACAAAGGAAAACAAACAAACAAATAAATAAACAAGGTCGATGAAGAGGCTTTCATTGTGCTCCCAGGTGTTTGTAAAGCAGCTGTTTGTCACCGATGGGAAGTCCTCATATTATACATAGGAAAGACCACCCAGGTACTCCATTTAATAGAAGAAAATAAAGAGAAGAAAAGTCCCGAGGGGAATCGTGGGCGCCTCGTGACCCTCGAGCCCCTCCAGTGTGTGGCGTCTTCTCCGAGGAGCTCCGAGCTCTTTGAACGCAGCTTCTCAATTGAAAGATGACTTCTGGTGCCACTGCTTCCTAAATAACTGTGGGGTGGAAGAAGTGGGACCCTCTAAGTTACAACAGTGGTGGCTGCGGGTGAGAGGGAAGATGGCAGTGAAAAATGCCACCCCTCAGGCTATGTGTCAGGGGTCTGACCATCAGGTGCTCCCTATGTGGACATGTGTGACTGTACGGTATGTATAGAGAGATATGTCGATATCCACACACACACACACACACACAGAGTACGATAAGAGGTGATACCCATGAATAAAGACTTGATCTCCCACCAGGGGACGCCACATTTCGATTCCGTTTGGCTCGGGTGGGCAGGAATCTCTAAAAGCTGAACGGCACAATCCACAAATGATGACAACTTCCTGCTGCCATCCTGCTTTATGTCATCGAGAAACGGAAGGGGAGGAGTCTTTGGGGACAAGCAGTGACGTCACTCGTCTTTGGTGGGGTACTTTTAGGAAAACGAGCAGAACAATAAGAATGAATACATAGGACTGAGAAATGAGGCAAAGTCCAAATACCCCCAAAAAACTGAAATGTCAGGCAAACAGCAGGCAGGAGATTGGAGGCCAGAATGTCCTGAAGCAGTTGTGCAGGCGACGTCAGATGCTGCAATGAGTGATGAACAAAAGTGACAATGAAGGAATGTTGACACACAGGGAGATTTCAGAAAGGACACCGGCGAGTCAAGAAAGCAATCATCCACATCGGCCTCTCCGTGGACCACCGCTCTGCGTACCACCATCGGGTGTGAAGATCGGGCAGGTCCTGTATTTCAGCGTTCCCTGCTCTCCAATCTTATGTTAAGAAATCTGGACGCCTGAAATTCCAAAAGGGGGTCCCGTGAAGAGTTTCTCAGACTTTAGCCGGTCCACAATTCAGAACGAATGAAAACCGCTGGTCCAAGTTGGCCGATTCACGACTCGCGGGACTTGCTCTGTCCTGACATTCCACTCCACTTGGCCTGCTGGTCAATCAGCCCCCAAACGTGACTCTCTTATCCACGGGAGGGGTGTGTGTGTGTGCATTGCATGTAAATGTATGTGGCGCATGTGTCCTCCTGTGTCTTGGTCCAGTGACTTTGACTGGTGACACTGGAGTCACACTTGGACACAAAACCATGAGGGGAGTGCGAGGGTGCAGAGCTGAGCCCCCACAATGGCCTGCTCGGGATGAACATATTCATTGTAATGTCGAGAATGGCTCCTCTCTCAGTCCGTGCCAATGAGCGCAGCACATCTTATTAAATGGAGACCCGTCCTCCTCCTCCTGCTGCTGCTGCTCCTTTGTCCCCCTCCACGTCTGATGGCCTTTAAAAGGTTAATTTGACCTCCCAAAAAAGGGAGCCCAAGTCCCGGCGACTTCATCCGGCAATGTGACGCTGGAAATTGATTCTGGCTGTGTGCTGCGGAAGATAAGGCCTTCCCCGAGAGCAGAAACATCCCAGCTTCAAATGGTGGGCGAGACGAACGCCCCGAGTCACACTTTATAGGAGATCGCGCCATCTGAATTTCAATGTTCAGATGGTGCCGAAGATCCCCAGCCTGTCAGCACAAAATCAGCTCGAGTCGGAGAAGCGGGGAGGCCGACTTTCTGATGGTCAGGACAGGCAAAGGCGTGAAGGTGGGCTCTTTGTGAAGCTCGTTAGAGACGGTAAAGGCGCTATACGCCACGCTTCAGCACCATTGTACTATGTGTCTGTGCTCGTCGCCATGGCACGGCTGAGCGGTGCCTTCCACGGGCCCTTCAAAGTGCCAATGCCCCCTCAAACTCCTGTCTGGGCACATCAGAGTTGAACTGAATGAATATCTTAAAAGCGTATTGAGCCTCGTGCCCCCTCGCACCCCCTCGAGCGCATTGTCTGGACGTTTCCAAAGCACAAAGTGCACGAGGTGGATGACACGATGGCAAGTCCTCGTCCCCGGACCCTGGTGGACTTCTCCTTCATGGCTGTGCTCTCTTCTGTTCTCTCCACAGGATTCTCCACTCTGTCCCTCGCCGACCAGATGAGCCTTTTACAAAGTGCGTGGATGGAAATCCTCATCCTCGGGGTCGTCTACCGCTCCCTCTCCTTTGAGGACGAACTGGTTTACGCCGAGGACTACATCATGGATGAGGAGCAGTCCAAGCTGGCCGGCCTCCTGGAGCTCAACAACGCCATCCTGCAGCTGGTGAAGAAATACAAAAGCATGAAGCTGGAAAAGGAGGAATTCGTCACCCTCAAGGCGATCGCACTCGCCAACTCAGGTGGGCACTTCTGCATGCTCTCGATGTCTGTTGCGTTTCACGGTGGGCGCTGGCCGCCATGGGCAGCTCGGCAGCTTTGAACCACTAGAGTTGATGATCCAGCTGGTTTTCATATCCGTCCAGCTGTCTCTGTGTAAACTGCTCTTAGTTAAATGTATGTGAAAGGCGCTATAATGTAGTGTATAATGTATAATATAGCGCCTTCCCCGGCCATCTTTCTGTGTACCTTTCACATCCCTCTCTGTGTATGAGGGGTGCAGCGGCCATGGAGGCTTTATTAGTGTTTCTGTTATATAGTGCCTTGCAAGTTTATCTGGGTGCCCATCATCTGTAGCCCACTTTAGAGGTCATTTCTCTCTTCAGTACTTTAATGTGCCATTTCCAGTTGTGTGGTCATATAGCGCCTTTCACGTGTCTGCCTCTGTCTCATCGAGCCTCCCACTCCATATTATATAGCGCCATTCCCCGCTTGTGCTCCGTTGTGTCCTCATTTTTAGGCTGTCGTATGTCGAGAGATTTGGGCCCACTTGGCTCTCAGCTGGCAAACGGATGGACGCGCCTCCCCTCGCGAGTTTCTATCGCTTACGTTTTATAGCGCCTTTCACATCAGCTGATCACAAAGGTCAGACGGCGTGCTGCGTTTCCTCATCAAATTTGTCATTTTCATTCATTTTAAGGAGACGCCGTCACCTGTGACGATGACCCCCCCGCCCCATCTCCCCATCGCTCATGGGTGGTCTCTTCTCCCCACAGCCGTCCTCCAATCAAACAGCCGAAGTGAGGCGAGCCGTAGCCCCCCGCCCGGCCCCTTTGTCCTGCATTTGCATGAGGCAGATCCCGGTCATTAGCCGTGGAGGTGCTCTGACGTGCCGCGCCATTGACAGGCCCGCCACGGCCCTCCATCTCCTTTTGTGTTGACCCCATCTTTGAACTTTATCTTGGTTGCCGGCCAGTGGTTTTCCCTTTAATTACAAGAAGGAAACTGTCAATAAAATCTGTTAAATGGGTCGCAATGAGCGGCCCGAATGGGCGGCCGGCTATTTGTTCCAATTCTGCGGCGCTCACGGTATTGACAGTTTGTTTTCTGGGGCCATATGTGACGATCAATCTCAGGCTGGGCTCAGCCACGCTGAAAAATGAAAAACCAGATTGCTTTTGCTTGCTTGCGGATGATGGCACCCAGTCTGGCCAGCCGGAGTCAGATGAGTCCTTCTGCCCAAATTGCACCCGCGAGAACCGCAGCGCGTGACTCTTTTGAGGAATTCTTTTTTAATTGATTTTGTAATTAACGGTTCTTCTCCTGGACGATGGGAGGCGAGTCGGCTTGAGAGAGGCAGGCGGGTGATCTTGGGCTTCAGTAAGTGACCCCGAGCCCACTCTCACATCGAACCGCTCCCTGCTTTGCAGGCTCAGGCTGTCCATTTGCAGTCCTCTTAAATAAGGTGGGTAGAGTGTGGCATCTTACTGCTGTGGCTGGGCTCGCCAGTGGCCTCGTCATCACTGGGGGGGTTTCAATCCCAAGTAGTGTGGCACAGCGGTGCAACACTTCATATACCAAGTAACTCGGGTCCAAATCCCAAGCCCAGCAGTCAGCAGTTGGCACGGCCGTCTGCTGCTGACATTTAGTTGTGTGAGAAAGCATGGCACCCCAGTCATGGTTAGAGCCCCTGAGACCCTGAGTGGGATCAGGCAGATTGGAGGGCAGAAGATGTCTGCAGTCAGTCCTTACCCTGCTAAACCGTTCAGGGAATGCCACTGTGCCCCGTGAGTGCGGGTTCAATTGCCATGTGGGCATTCTTCGGGTGCTCCAGACTCCTGCCATATTCCAATTATCTCAGTGTGAGGGTTTTAATTCAATCACTTCCTTCATCTCAGTCATTTTATATAGCGCCATATGCCTTTTTATTCAGTCAAATATATAGCATGCTAGACTCACGTAGTCAATCATCTTAATAACAGTAAGAAGTCCTTTTATTTATGTAGTGCCTTTCGTATGCGCTTTTAATCAATTAATCATTTTATGCTGTGAACTGGAAGTCCTAAAGCACATAAATCCCAGAAAACTCCAAGAGCACTTCCACTAGAGGGGGATATCACCGTGAAGCCCCAGCTAGTAGTAATGAGGGCAGGTGCCGAGTCCAGAAACGCAGTCCGAAATGGAGCAATAAGCAAAGAAACACAAGCAGACCCACCAAAAATGAACGGCCCAGAACTGTGGAAGAGACCCCCGGATTGATAGGGTCTGACGGTGATTGGCAGGTGGCCCTGCCTCTTGGGGGACCGCCCACCAACCAGACGGAACAAAGCAAGGGCAAAGGATACTTAGAGACAAAACCGAAAGAGAGGAATGGAATCAACAGAAATAAGCAAATGAAAAATGAAGAAAAGGGAGACGAGACACGGCCAGAGGGGCAGCCCTGCTGAGACAGGACATTTCAAATGGTGCCCCTCCAATTAACCCTTTCAAATGGTGCCCCTTTCCTCAGTCATTTTAGTTAGCACACCGTTTTATGCAGAGATCTGGGGCCTTTGGATGAATCCATTTCTTTATGTAGGACCATGTGCCCATTCAGCCAGTCACTTTATGTAGCATTCTGTGCCCGTTCAGCTAGTCGCTTTATGTAGTGCCCTGTGCCCATTCAGCCAGTAACTTTATGTAGTGCCCTGTGCCCATTCAGCCAGTTGCTTTATGTAGCGCCCTGTGCCCGTTCAGCATGCCCATTCAGCCAGTCAGTCACTTTATGTAGGACCCTGTGCCCATTCAGCTAGTCGCTTTATGTAGCGCCCTGTGCCCATTCAACCAGTCACTTTATGTAGCGCCCTGTACCCATTCAGCCAGTCACTTTATGTAGCGTTCTGTGCCCGTTCAGCTAGTCACTTTATGTAACACCCTGTGCCCGTTTGGCCAGTTGCTTTATGTAGTGAACTGTGCCCATTTAGCCAGTCTCTTTATGCAGCACCCTTTGCCCATTCGGCCAGTCGCTTTATGTAGCGTTCTGTGCCCATTCAGCTAGTCACTTTATGTAGTGAACTGTGCCCATTTAGCCAGTCTCTTTATGCAGCACCCTTTGCCCATTCGGCCAGTCGCTTTATGTAGCGCCCTGTACCCATTCGGCCATTCGCTTCATGTAGCGCCCTGTGCCCGTTCGGCCCTTTGAGCCCTTTGCTCAGTCATCAGGTGCCCTCATTATTAATAACCCCCCTTGCCCCATTTCATATAGCTCCCAGGGCCCCGAGACGGTGTGCAGATGGCGGGACGCACCCGCTCTGGTACGTGAAGTCAGGCCTGGAGGAGTGCGGCTGGCTGCTCTCTGATGTCAGGCCTTCTCATCCGTTATATTTAAATTTTATTTATATTTAAGTGTCCTGCTTTGCATACAAAGTGAACATTTGGCCTCTGAAGACAAGCTGATTGGATTCAGAATATTTATTAGCACATTGAAAAGGCAAAGAACGCAGACGACATCTTAGGCTAAATAGAAAAAGCCTTCACAAACATGGAGATGAAAGACTAAGGAGAAATGAGTGTGGTGGGGCGGCCGGTCCGCGCCGACATTTAGCCGAGAAGATGAGCTGCCGCCACCGCCGGTGATCTACGATTTCATTCCCTTTCCTCTCCGCTCCCTGATCCCGCTCCGTATTTCCAACGTGCACTCAGATGATTTCCCAATTATTTTTATAGCTCCCCAGGGACTTGTCAAGACACGGGGCCTGAGTGTGTGTATTTTTTTTCCCCCCTGTTTTGGCACCGGTTAGAGGGGACGTGTTTTCAGAGCGCCAAGCGGCAGACCCCACCGAGGGCCGGCCGCCGCCATGCAGCTGAGGACAACAAAAATAACATTTGCATTCTGAAGGGCAGCATCATTAATGAATTCCCCAGATGCGAATTAATGACAGGAACCCTAAGGACACGAGGCGCAGACGAAAGGCGCTTGGCATTTCATACCGGGAGGCGACGCGCTGGCCGATCGGCTCGAGATCACCTCGTGCTGTCACTTTCTTATTGAGGCTTAAGATTGTCACGAGTGTCAACATGGTGTCAACCTGCATCCTGCTGCCGTGAGAGAGAAGGCGCTATATAAACGCAAGTCAGAATTTCACTGGAGCTCAGTGCACGTGACAATGGTGGCCTATGACAGGTAGAAGTGAAAGGCGCTATATATTAAGAGAAGGAGAGATTTGTACTTTCTGATGTTTCATGTCCAATTCATCACGTGGCCCCCATAGACAGTAATGTCATAAACACAAATCTACCATCATCATCATCATCAGCAGCAGCAGCAGCAGCCTTGTCACGCTCACCACAGTGCGCTTTTACATACATGGCCCGTTTCACATCAGTCCAGATGTCATCCAGTGCCTTTCACCCTACACATCGGTCCTGTATTGATTATGTTGTGCTCTTCATGCCCATCAGTCATGGCACATGTGTTGTTCTTCTCTCCTTTCTATTTGCTGTCCTCTTTCATCTCGATCTGAAAGATCCATTTAGCACACTCAATCCTTCACGTCTCCCACCGATTCTATATAGTGCCTTTCTTCAGTGCATTATTAAAGGCAGAGCACAAAAGAATGAGGGGTGGGGTCCCATACGATGCCACGTTTTAATTAAAAAACAAAGCGAGTCCCTCTGAGGGGCCGAGATCTCCCCTGCCAGAAGGGGCGGGGCTTTGCAGCTAGCGGATGGGATCTCATTGGTCCTCCAGGCATTTTTCTTCCTCTTTCCTTTGCCCACTCGTGCTGTCTGCCGTGTGTCTGTCTTTTATAGCGCCTGTGTGCTCCTGCGTACAGTGTACAGTGAAGCTCTTCCCACAGGCTGTGCAATAAAACAAAGAACGTCTTTGACGGCTGTACCCGCATACCCTGATTTCTGATGGCAGGGTAAAACCACACCATTTTCATGAGACCTTGGAGGAAGTGCCAGCCCCCCTTCAGGGCACCCTCCACCACCCCGGACCAGCTTACCTCTGTAATATTCAGGTCTTTAGGACGTGGACAGTAGAACACGCCAGCTCAGTACAGCCAGGGACGAGTCAGGGGTCCACTCTGGTGCCAAACAGCAGCGGCACTGCCCTGCATGCCAGCCTCAGCTGCGGCTCGCTGCCATTCGCGTCAAACATTCGTTCTGTATTTCTACATTTGACAGTTTCCACAGAAATGGAGATGCGGGTCCCATTAGTCAATGAAGGACCAGCACACCTTGTAGTGCCTTGTCTCTCGCCTCTCTTACTCGACATCTGGAGTGCCTGGCATTGCTCTGCCCTTTTTTTCTTTTGCTCTTTTTTCCATTCTATTGTGGTACACGAGACATCAGACCCCAAGCCTAACCCCTTAGTCGACTGCTGCCAGCCACTTCTGACTCATAAAGGAAGGAAAAGTCGGCTCATGTGGCGTGGCCTTAAGACGATTTCAAGGTAAATGTGCTGGGGTGGCGTCACTTGGGGGCATTTTCGGTGTCACACGTTGTCACTTCCTACTTTTTTGTTGAGCAGCCGAGAGAGTTTGAGAGAGTGGATGTAATTGTGCAGGGTACTCTCGGGTGCCCCTGCTTGAGGACGGCAGGGCAGACTTGTAGTTGTGACGTACGTGTGCCGCTGTTTCCAGCTAGAAATTGTCCATCGCCTCCATCGAGTCACTTTTGCTACGGTCAGCGTCGTTTCCAGGATGCCATCCCGGGGGATGTGCGGGTAATGCAACTAATGCCAAAATAGGCCACAACTGCATTTGTAGCGGGTGGGCACTGCCAACCCATTGCCATTGCCCATTGCTGGTCTCTGTCTTACGCCTGCTAATCCTAACCTTCTTCTTCTTCTTCTTCTTCTTCTTCCTTCCTTTCCCCTTCGCAGATTCAATGCACATAGAAGACGTGGAGGCCGTTCAGAAACTGCAGGATGTTTTACACGAGGCCCTTCAAGACTATGAGGCCAGTCAGCACGTGGAGGACCCCCGCCGGGCCGGCAAACTGCTCATGACCCTCCCGCTGCTGCGGCAGACGTCCACCAAGGCCGTGCAGCATTTCTACAGCATCAAACTGGAGGGCAAGGTGCCCATGCACAAACTCTTCTTAGAAATGCTCGAGGCCAAGGTCTGACTTGGAGGTCCCCGGCCTCCGCTTGTCACGCACAGAGAACGAGCCAGGCCACCGCCACCGCTTCCAAGGGGAGGACATTCAAAGTTAGACAACTTGAAGACAATGGAAACTTTTGGGTTTTTATTATTAGAATTATTTTTTTTTTTTGTTAAGCAAACAGCAACTTTAAAACAATTAACTAACGACTGCACTGAGTGTTCAGCGGTAAGACTGGGAATCAGCTTTCGACTCTCTCTTCGTCGGACTTGAACGCACCTTTGTGCTCTTCTGAAACTTGTTTTTTTTTTTTTCCATGAAAGTTGTCTCTACATGACGCAAGAAGGAAGCCAGCCCTGCCAAAGGATGGAAGTCCATGCCATGGATACCAGCGAATTTCCCACTAACGTCCCCACGTAGCGAAAGGAATCAAGCTGAAGGCGTCTCACCTTGCAGTCGGGCGTGGCGCATCGACCAGACGCGGGTTTTCGACGAGCAGTCTCTAATTCGGTGACCGAGTGTCGTGTCAGTCGGCTGTTTCTTATCGTTGTGTTCTCCATCTAGATCAGTTACAGCCATTCGATTCCTTCATTGTTTTCTTTCAAGTCTTCCAGATCCTTCATCGGTTTTCGTGACTTATCGGTACTCTTTCAGGGAATACTTTAAGCTTTATTCACTCATGCAATACAAGAACAACGACAACGAATATACTGCATTTCTTTTTCAATGCGGCATAAGCAATGAAGAACAATGATGAAGGAGAAAAGAAAAAAGAAGAAAAAAATAGTAATAAAAAAAACTTTTAAGAAAGATTTTTTTATAATATTTTGTTGATAATTAATTGAGATTTTTTGTAACAGCTTTAACACTTTCAGCCATTTTATTAATTGTGTGAATTTTCTCTTCTTGAGCAATAGTTCTTAAAACAAAAAAGGGAAGGTGCATATGAAGCGATATGCAATTTTCGTTGTGTGCCAGTCTAGTCAAGGACGCAGTTTGTTTGTTTGTTTGTTTGTTTGTTTGTTTTTCCTTTTGTTCATTTCTCTAAATAAAGACGCGCTTCTTCCGAGATTGAATCCCACTGTTAGATTACGCCGACGTCGCAACGCGCACACAAACGCACGCGAATCAAGGAGGACGACGGCGACGACGACAACATGGATCGGTTAAGGCGATGGCACTGGCCAGGCTGGCGAGCACTCGGAGCCGCGGCCGTGTTTGTGCGAAGCGAGCCCCTCCAAGCACCTTCCAGGCGGTCCCGGTGGTGTGATCTTAATAATCTGGAATACGTCAGTCGAGCAGCAGGCGAGGAGCGCCCCCTTCTGTCGGCTCCCTCCCTTAGCGTGTGTGCACTTGCCGGAAAATAAAGATTGTAAGCCAAGCCGAAGCCGCGCATTGGAACAAAAGGAAATATCGTACTCCTGCTTTCTGAATGTTTCACGTTTGCTCTGCTTCTTCTCCGGCCTTTTCCTTTGGCACGGTCGTCGTCACCATCTGTCGCTGTTTTCTCTTTGGTTGGACGTCGCGTTCGAGGCCTGTCGTCTTTCTTGTTCTCGTGGTGTTCTTGTGCTTCTTTATTGCTTTACTTGATTTTTCCTTCTGCTCCCGTTTTCTTTTTAGACACAGGGTAGGTTTAGAGACAGTAATGGATGTACCATTCCTCAGGAGATTCCACTAGTCCATCCTGTAGCTCACGGGATTCGAGGCTCTTCCTAAGAACTACGAGAACTTCAGCAGGCATCTGTGTCACAGTTTATTGTAGAATAACAATGTATATCTTAGCGATAAAGGACTTTGAATATTTCCAAACGGTTAAGTCTCATTTTTAAAGAACCGCTGTAAATAATCGCCCACGACCCTTACCCCCTCAATCATCTCAGTTGTCGATAGATTGACTTTGCTCGGCGTAGTTGCAAAGACTTTTTTGACGCAGAGACCCGTTTCCAAAACTACCGCTTGAACTTTGTGTGCTTGTATAAGAAAAATGTAAAAGTAAAGAGAAAAGGGTGCGGGTTCTCCGTCTGTCCGTCCGTCTGTCCGTCCGTCCGTCCGTCTATAAATACTGTGTATCTCTCATTAGCTCTGCAAACGTCGATGATATTGTAGCTTGTGGTTTCTCAGTAGAGAAGTGACCGTACTGTGATTCTAGAACTTTATAACCATGCATAGCAACTCATGAGGTGCTCGGAGCTGTGGCGCGAGCCACCTCGGCACTTCCATGAAATTCCATGGACAACTCCTGGGAATAAAAGGTGCTGCTTTTGTTAGGAAATTCCACTTGGCTTTTCATTTCTGGGGAGACGGGCCAGCCCTTGTGGACAGGATTTAAGCTGTGGCAGAGGAACCCGCGTCCGCTTCCATTGCACGTTGTGTTTGAAAGCCATCCGTTCCGTTGGCTCTTTTGATTTGTTTGTTTTGTTTTTAAGGAAATCACATAATGAGACACCAGCAGGAATCTGCGAGTCTGGGAATCTCCTTTCACTCGGCTTAAATCCTGCTCAGTGGTTCAGTTGCCTGTTTTCCTGTGTTTGTTTTACACCAAAAACGAGTTCCATTGTAAAGAGGTGTCACGTCGCCATATTCAACGATCTCTCGTCCATTTCTGGGTTTTGTAGATCTTCTTATTTAAAGCAATATGACTGTGCAACGTTCACTAGTTGCACTTGTATTTCAATTAGATCAAAGTGCTGTATTTATTCAACTATTCTGCGTTTAAATTAATAGAAAAAATAATAATAATAATAATAATATTAATAATAAATATAATAATATAAATGTGTACAAACAACTGCTATTTTTCTTATAGAAGAGATTATGGGTGTTGGTGTGGATCTATTTAAATTATTTATGCATATGTGTATTCCTGCCAAAAATGAAATAATTAATGGCAGTCTTTACATGAAAATCTGAAAGAATATATTGAAAAAAAAAAAAAAAAAATAAAATAAAATAAATAAATGAAATAAAGTAAAATACAAAGAACTAAAAGCTTCAAAAGGATCCAGGAGTTGCTGAGCAAATCAACTTAGTGAGAACCATGTCTGTAGATGTAGATGTGCGCCACATCGGTGAACAATGACCTGTATGTATATTTTTGTGACGTGTATCATACAGTGTGTTCCGATAATACGATGTCCATTTGTGTAATGTATTTATTTTACATTGTATATATTGTTCAATGAAAAAGAGAAACTATGATTCTGTAACTCCAATCAAATGAGATGTGTAACTCCGATTATGCCTTTCAGGATGATGGTAGAGCAATATTAAACAAGCTTCCACTTTTGACTGCTGTCCCTCTGCAGTGTCTTATTGTGAACTCCAACGGTGGCGGCGGCGCGTTTCTCCTCGTTGGTACAGACGCAGCGCCGTGAACCTTCTGACCACGCCGTGCGGCCGTGTGAGCGCTTCCTTCATTTGTAAACGGTTTGGAAATTCTCCATGGTCGGCCTACACGGTGCAGGAGGTGGCAGCTTCGCTCCTCGGAGTCCCCACAAAAGTCTGGAAGCCAACGGAGGTGTCTGTGATTCTGTTCTGCGTTTAGATCATATTCGGCACCCATCTCTGGTCCAGAAATTACAGAAACGTGTCGGATGGGATGTCAGCTATGACAGGTTTGTCACTTTATAGGCCCCTTATTGTCCATTGTACAGACTCTGCACATCACTAATGAGCAGACCCACCATACCCTGAACCTCGGTTCTCTCACCAGCAGCACATTACCCGACGACAGAGAATCGACGATTTTGTTTTCTTCTCCCATGTCATCGCGTATCATAAATTCCTAAGCCTGCGATGTCTCGCTGCTGAAGTCACGGCTATTATTGCTGATTATTTGATGGACGCCTTTATCCAGGGTGATGGACAACTTTTTAGATGTAGCTGGTTACTTTTATTTTATCCCCAGTTATAATGTGTGCTGGACTCCTCAAATTTCCCCCTTCACAAGTTTCCAGCAGTGTCCCCGTGTTCTTGATGAACTCAAGTCACCATCTCAATCCACTGGACTCATTCATTTCATAATGTTAAACACTTCAGTCGGGTCTCCTCTTCATCTCCTGTAAAGGCTCAGCTCTGTGCACTTCCTACGTATAATACATTACTTTGACGGACCTTCGTTCTCATCTGCCCAAGCCTGTCTGCTGTCCACGTCCCTCCGTGAGGATTCAAAATTATCTGCCGGTGCATCTACCTTGGCATCATCTGCAAACTTAACCAGCTTGTTATTTCTATTCCTATCTAAAACTTTGATATATCTCTACATTAAAGATAGCACTGGCTCCAGCACTGCCCCCTCCTGGTCACCACTCTTAACTTCTCCCAATTCTGATGAGGCTCTTCACTCCATCACCTCCTGCTTCCTGTGTCTGAGCCAATTCTGCATCCATCTACAGCCTGAAGTGCCACTTCTTTTAGTCTGATGCCAATCTCTCATGTGGTACCTTATCAATCCCAGATCAATCGTATCATTTGCTCCACTCTGGTTGTACCCTTTAATGGCTTCCTCATAGAATTCCAGCCAGTTAGTGAACCACGACCTCCCTCGTCTAACCCCACGCTGACTGTTCAGTAAAACTCCTGCACTCGCCGTGTGTTGCTCAGTCTTCTCCTTAATAATTCCTGTCAGGCACGTTAAGCTTACTGGCCTCTAGTTGGGTCTGCCCAGTCAGCCATTTTATAGAATGGGATCATATTGGCCATTTTGAAGTCCTTTGGACTCAGCCCAGTGTGCAGTGACTTCTACGAGTATGTGTCAGAGGTTTCTGTCTGTACTCGCTGGCCTCCTTAAGAACTCGAGGGTAAATATGATCGGGAGTTTAAGGAGCCCGAGTGACTGGGCTGAGGTGGTGGGAGGTGCCAGCGTGGACCACTGCTGCCCATTGCCACCATCCATTCTTGTGTGGATCTTCTCAAATGTCCACCATTAAAGAGGCAGAAACACGCGCCCCCTGAAATACGGAGGACTTGCCATTTTATTGATGTATCGACCGTTTACATTCCAGAACATTTTACTTTTATTTTAAAAAGGGTTTATCGGTTACGTTTTTAAAATCCTGGCTTTGAGATCAGCGGTAACGATGTCGATATCTGAAGCCAAACGTGTTGCCGCTTGGCGGCTGTGTCTGTCGTGCACAGCGTAAGCGATGTTAATATTAACATGCAGTGTAAAGATCACAGGGCGTGACTTCTTGAAGGGCCCTCACACTTTCATTTCTGCCAACCTCCATTCGGCTCTTGAGGACATTACACTTGGGTGACCAGGGTGACGGCCTTCAACAGAGGCAGCACGTGTCCACAGTGCTGCACTTATTAAAACACGTGGAGGTTTTGTGGTGGGAGGAGAAGTACGAAGATCCCTTTGTAGGATGTGACGTCATTGACTGTTGCCTTGCTTCTTTCATTTCCTCTCATGATTTATATTTGTAATGACATCTTCCCATCATGCAATTCAAACCCCAGTCCTCTTTAACAGCTTCCCTTTGAAATGTGAGTAGAAAATGAAGGAAACTTGGTGACCCCTGGGAGAACATTATCGTCCCACCATGACCGACATGCCCAAAGTGTCACCTGTGTTAAGAGCTGAGCTGAGCCCCATCCCGAGGAAACATCAGAATTTGACATTTGTGATCTCCGTGGACCTCATCTTGGGCAGGCAGAGTCAGAGGCGAGCGCCAAAGACGACGGCCAACAAGAAATTCCTTACCAGACAATAATAACCTGCGGTGGGCTGGCACCCTGCCCGGGGTTTGTTCCTGCCTTGTGCCTTTGGGCTGGCTGGGATTGGCTCCAGCATACCCCCGTGACCCTGTGTAAGGATATAGCGGGTTGGAAAATGACTGACTGACTGACAATAATTATATGTGTAAAACGGCAACAATGGTCAAAGCAGTCAGAAAGAAGCCAAAACCACGGAAACATCTGAGCAGACCCGGCGGTGACTCCCAGTGGCAATCAAAGGACTCTTTGAGGAAGTAAATTAAAAACACAAAAAACACACGGAACCCGATCGAACATTACGCTGCACACAAAAACCAACATTCACTTAGCGTTAATGGCATTTGGGCGCTGCTTCGCAACTCCAAAGCTTTACATGTGCTCTCTGTGACTTTATATTACAAGCAGTGCATGATATCGGTTTATTGGATTATGAGATGATTTCTTTGGATCTGCTTTGGTTTGTCGGACCACCCTGGCCTAAGCGTCAGGCGCCGCCCCGACTTGTTCCAACTTCATAAATGGCGACTCCACGGCCTTCTGCGCCCAATGCCTGCCGGGGGACAACTAGAGAAGTGGGCTAACCTGCCTACTCGCGTTTCTTACTCAGAACTCCCGTCCAGCCGTTGTCCCTCGTGCCACCCACTCATGAGAACTGAGCAGCGGGAATGCTGGCAAATTCAAATCGGCTCGTGTTATTTTGATGTATGTGTTGCATACAAACTCTTTGTATCGTATTTTTGTCGTCTGTTCTGAGGAGACGTCCAATGATGAGTTTCCTTCCACTGAGGAGATGTGACAGTAAGCCTGGCTTGACATTTTTTGAGGTGTCCTGGAGTCTCCATATTTCGAAGAGGTGCACGCGATTCTCCTTTCTCGTACGCATGCGTCTCTCAGCAGGGATTTCTCGACAATCATCACCTTCTGCTTTTATTAAACCCAACTCAGTGAAGGACTCGATATTTAAGACAATTGCCCTTTTGCATTGCGCCTGCTGTTGAATAAGAATATTAATATTAGTAACAATAAATATGGAAGAAGATGATCCACTGTGGCAACCCCTAACGGAGCAGCCGAAAGAAGAAGAAGAAGAAGTGACAATAAACTTTATTTAAAAGTACCCATCGGGATGCCCAAGGACACGATACATCAAATATCCTCGCTACACGACCCCAATGAGATTTTGAGAGCCATAAAAACCAACGTTAAACAGAAGTTTACATTTCAAGTGTCACACAAGCATGACGCTCCAAAGCCAGGGGGACCCCCCACGGTGGACCCGGTAATTTTCATTGGTTAAGGTTTTAAAGACTTTGACTTTAGTCGGCCAATCGTAGTTTTGATGGAACACCCGGAGGATTAGCTGGCAGTCTGAGGTCCTCGTCATCAACGGCCACCCGTTTTAGCGTTTGCAGGGGGCGAATGTGCACTTTTTACAGACCACTGCACGGCACTTTGTAGCTTTACGCGCGATTGAAGAATTTCTGATTTTTTTACAGACAGTTAGCCGCCGCGTCTCACAGTAACCGGTCAGTTGGCATTCAGAGAGTGCTGTAATTAATGGCGTCACCTCCCTCCCTCCAATGAAATCACACAGCAGTGAAAGAATAAGACTTATGCTTGAAGAGGGCCATAAAATTAGATTGGTTTTATTTTCTTTTATTTTAACAGAGTAACTTGTATGCAGTCAAGCAAACAGAATTTGCAGAACTTAACCAACAAATACGCTCCAAAGCCCAACAAAGCGCAACAAGAATTGAATCGGTGGTAACATCGGAGTTTGTCGTGTTGGCTGACCGCCGTTAAACTCGGCAGAGACGCCTCATTTCAGCCCTTTGTTTTAAAATTCACTTTAAATTAGCTTGGCAGAATAGCACAAACACAAAATAAAACGTACGTAAGTACTACACTTTCAAAAATAAAGAAAGAAAGAAACAAATCAAAGTTAAATTGAGAGCCCAACATGCACTCGAATAGAAAAGGAAAATGGCCGCCACGCCCCACAGAGCAACAGACCACGCCCACTGTAACATCACATCTCTGCAGCCATCTTGAATCCATGAAGAAAAGGAAAGGCAGCAGCAAGGCAAAATAAAATGACAAAAAAATAAAAAAAAGAGAAAACAGGCAGAAAAGAAGTCTGAGCCACCGTCCGTCTGCTCTGCTCCAACGTCTCACTTCGATTGAGAATTACGGCTGATAGAAAACTGAACGTTCACACCCGGCTGGAGCTGAGGCTCCGGCAGAAACGTTTGATGTGACAGTTAGGACAAAGAGAGCCACCGCAGCTCACCCTCCGCAGCTCACCCTCCGCAGCTCACCCTCCGCAGTTTGCCTTCCACTTCCAGGTAATCATTCAATTGAGCGGTAAAAACGTGATAGAAATAAACAATTACAAAAAGGCCAAACGGCCCTGAATTATCAGAAAGGAAACAGCACCACTGTAATATGATAAAGGCATAAGGCATTTCTGTAGAGTTCATTTGTCCCGCTTCACCACGTCTTGAGCGGTTCGTGTTTACCAGGAGAAACTCTTGAGAGCAACTCGTCTGTGCTCCAAAATATTTCACTTCTAAAGCAAAATGTATTTCTGACGGCTTTACAGTCATCTGGCTTCTCAAACTCACATGTTCTTTGTCATGGAATGTCACCGGCTGTAAAGCTGGAAAAAAACAAAGTCAACTTAGAAATGGATTTACAATGAGGGTGGCGGGCTTCTCATCCTCTTTAGTCATTCTGGTGTTTAACTGAGAGGGCTTTGTCCATTGGCACGGTTTAAAAATATTATTGACTGATTGATAGATAGATAGATAGATAGATAGATAGATAGATAGATAGATAGATAGATAGATAGATAGATAGATAGATAGATTAAATTTAATTAAAAGCCATATTCCCCTAAATTAAAATCTATAGATCTAGATAGATAGATCTATCTGAATTCTATAGATATAGATAGATCTATCTATAGATAGATAGATAGATAGATCTATCTATCTATCTATCTATCTATCTATCTATCTATCTATCTATCTATCTATCTATCTATCTATCTATTAATTGTAGAAGTACTATGAACATTACCCAAAAAATGCATTGATGAGGTGGCAATTGGGTAGTAAAACCGACCGAATCCACTGACCGAGGTTCCTTGGGCTGCAGCTTAGTAACCTCCGGCTCGTCTACTGAGTATAAAACAGACATCCCGGTGTCTTGAGGTAACAGAAGATGGCGTCAGGCCAGGGGAGCCTCAATGCACTTTGGTTCTGGGGGGCTCCATGGACCTACAGATTATTCTTATCCCACTTCACCCGTTTTTACTTGGATGCTGAACAAGCCGAGAGCAGTATGGACTGGTCCCTCTGTTGTCTCAGTGGTGAAGTACCCACCTCATAATTAAAGCCCCCACAAGATGAAGTCACTTTGGCTAAAAATAGGAGTCAAGTGTATATGAGCGAAATCCCAGGGGAAGCGCCGCCTGGCGTGGGTCTCTCGCCCGCTGACAGGTTTTCTGCGATGATTGAATGATTTAGCCCGCTAATATAAAGAGGGAAGGCACCTGACAGGGTCTTTTACGTAGCACGTTTGCCGCACCACCACTGTCATCTGCTGCATGTTCTTTCTTTCTCTTCTTGACAGATTCAGCGCATACGTTTGAATGTGTTACATGAAGAGGCGGCCCTGGGCCTGCTGAGCATTAACATATGTTGAATGCTGGCTCTGCTCCTGCATTTTACCGATTGCGGGTGGCATCGACAACATTAGCTGGTGACATCTTCATCTTCCTCGACTCACACGTGTGAACGGTGTCCATGCCGTCATTCGTAGCTAATGAGTTTACAGTGCCTATGCCCTCTGTTGGCATGACGGGCACATTTGGCGACTCACTGCGTGACTGTTGGGTGTATGGTGTGTGTGCAAACATGGGGGACCACCCGGTTGTTACTGAAATAGCAGGATAAAGAGGTGGAAATCTTTGAATGCATGAAGTCATATTTCAATAAAGGCCGCATTGTTCTCACTTCTCAAACGTGTACTTAATTTACACAAATTTACATGCCAAGTATACCATGTGTCGGTGGAAAATAGGCTTAACTACACACACGGCTTTGAGCGGAGAAATGCGCATTCCAGAGATTAATGGAATCTTCTGGCAGCCAAAATTTCAAACGCTCGCTTTTCAAGGAAGCATTCGTTCAGGAAAGTGCGGCTGGACGGCTCACACTGAGCAGCACTGGCATGCGCCGACGCCTGCAATGTGGCACCAGATGGGCCATCGACATCCTCTTGGCAGAACTACAGTAGATGACTGAACGTATATGCAGTATCTGCTGTAAGAAAACTTGGACAGCAAGTCAGATTATCTGACGTTTCTTACTGTCCTCTAGAGCTCTTAGCAGCCACTAAAAATAACGCTGGGTTGGTTTTTAGAATATTAAATGATTTGAAAAAGCAGCGACGTTAACTTAAGAATCCCAGGAAACAGAAAATGAGATTAAAAAAAAAACAAAACAATTAGAGGAAATCTCACTTAAAGGAATACGCCGCTCAGAAATGATATTTTTATATGACGATTGAGATTTTGAATCTCATGATTTCCTGCTGAACAAGGGAATCAAAGTTCTGATAGAATTGGGGTCTATGGAGATGGCAGCAGGATCAGAAACACTCAGGAGAACCTCTGACGCTCGTCCAGTTATGTGCTGCCCAGGAGTTTTACTCAAATATCGTGAAATAAACCACAATTACAAAGTAAGCCGAGTGCCTCCGCTGCGCCGCTCCGCTCCGCTCCGTGTTGGCCTCGTTTGGATCTACCGCTTGAGACTTTTGTGACTTTTCAGATTTTCTGCTTTATCTTTTTGTCAGGTTTGGTTCTCTTTGAATATTTAGTATCTAATTTAAAATGCATTATTTATTTTGGACTTTGATACTTTGGTTATTTTTAAAATGTTTTTAAAAATCTTGACCCTAAATAACGGATTTCTATTTTGTCTACACATGTATAAGGCACCCCACAAAAATGAATAAAAACCCAAAGATCATGACAGTAGACACATGGGGGGGGGGCAGAGGGGGCATCAATTCACCCACAAAGCTGAAGTACAAATCCCACTGGTTAACGAACTTAACTCACAGATCACACAAAGATCACATGAAGATCACATTAAGATCACACGAAAATCACACAGAGATCACATGAAGATCACACAGAGATCACATGAAGATCACACAAAGATCACACAAAGATAACACGGAGATCACATGAAGATCACACAAAGATCACACGAAGATCACTCCCCGATCACTCGCACCAACAAGCCTCGCAGAGGATCCTGCCTTGGATTGGCTCACCAAGCAGATGGCACTTCCATGGACCTCAGGTGGCTGGCGTAAGTCCGCAGTGCCAGCCAGCGGCAGAGGACCAGGCAGATAGGAGTGTGTGGAGGAATGGGGGGACACTGAGGAGCAGAAGAGGTGGTGGTCTCACATGCTAATTCATACCCAAGAGTCCTTGTAAGGCCTGCCTGCCGCCAACACTGCCGAGACTACAATCTGCTTCTCTCATCAGCCTCCACTCAGGTTTGGTCGTACAGAATCAGTTTGTGTGGCCTTCATGACAGCTTTATGTGACCTTACGCTTAACTTTGACTAATAAGACAGTCTGGTCAAAGTCGCCAGCTTGTTGGAATTTCTTTGACTTTAAAGCCCCTCCATTAAACATGCGTGTGTGTGTGTGTGTGTGTGAGTGTGTGTGTGTGTGTGTGTGTGTGTGTGTGTGTGAGTGTGTGTGAGTGTGTGTGTGTGTGTGTGTGTGTGTGAGTGTGTGTGTGTGTCCCAGCTGATCAAACACGCCACACAGGCCCTGCTTTTCTTTAAAGCACAAAACAGGATCTGAGGAAGAAAAGAGAAATGAGGTTTCTGCACTGGGTGGGCTCTCATTGCATTTCTCTTTCGCGTCTCTGTTTTGTTTTTTTGTACTCGCTGAAGATTACTTGTTTGATTTTTTTTTTGACCTTTCCTTTTCGTCTGGTGTTAGGAACTCAGAAAACATTCTAAAAATGTATTTATGCATATTTATGGAGAACAGTGCCTCCGGTGCGTTTGAAGTGTATTAGGCCCTATTTCTAGAAGTTATTATAATGCATATATATCATAGGAGATAAACACGGGGGGCTGTGGGGGGCCGGCGGCAAGGAGCCTTGTGCAGCTTAACTGGCTTGAAGGCCTTTCAGGATCTCAGTCAATGAACCTGAACAGGGAGGGACAAATAAAGTTCTGTCCATCTGTCTGTTATATAACATATTTCATATTTGTCTATCTATCTGTCTGTCTGTGATATAGCGTCTTTCATATCTGTCCATCCGTCTGTCTGTTATATAGCACCTTTTATATCTGTCTGTCCATCCGTCTGTAATACAG
The DNA here is from genome assembly GCF_016835505.1 of Polypterus senegalus. NCBI lineage: Eukaryota > Metazoa > Chordata > Cladistia > Polypteriformes > Polypteridae > Polypterus > Polypterus senegalus. The sequence goes on along the minus strand of NC_053169.1, from coordinate 103,897,217 downwards.
CACCTTTCATATCCGTCTATCTGTCTGTCTGTGATATAGCGTCTTTCATATATGTCTGTCTATTATACAGCACCTTTCATATCCCTCTGCCCGTATGTCTCACTTATTAATTGGTGTCATGCCCACCATTTTTGTGCTGCCTGAAAGTTTTTCTGATTTGATTTACGACCAGATGTTACATATTTTGGATATTTTGCTTCCATCTTGGTCACCACATTGTATTCCGTTGTCTAGGTAGCTTCCCTGTCACCAGGGGGTGTGTCCCCCAGGGTCGTGATCCCCGGCGATGGGGTTTAAAGGTCGCCCAATTCCTGTGTGCTCATCCAAGCGGTTTGCTTTGTTCGTTTTTTTGATGTCTGCTTTTCTGCTCCGTTCATTGATTCTGATTTTTCGCTTCTCGTTTTCGTACTTCAGTTTTTTTGATCTCCCAGTCTCAACCCTTTTTTCTTTTTTCGTCTTTTCTCCCAGTTATCCATTTAAAATAAGTTAGCTTGCTGAGACAACACCAGAATAATGAAATGTAGTTAAATAAACAAGTTGCATTGGAAACCCAGAAGTCGATAACCCGAATACTAAAGCCGCACTCACACAGATGGCCGCTGACAACGCTAGCGAATCTAAACCAGAAAGTTCAAAGCTAAATGAAAACAGACACAAAAAAGTCGAATGGAATCTGCCATCTTACGTAACTGGGAAGTGTGACCTTCATATGGTCACCCCAATGACATCACAGGTCATGACCTCTCGGCATCCATCCTAGCAACGGTACACAAAGAACTTACAAAATGGCGGCACTTTGGGACTACAAGTGGAGCAAAAAAAAAAAAAAACTGTAATGGGAGTTAAAAAGTTCAGAACTATAAGGAAAAAAAAAATGAAAATGAACAAAAATCATTCCAAGGTTATTCAGTTTAATCGAGAAAACTAATACGTGATATGCTCCAAACTTCAGAAAATGAAAAGTAATCCGTTTATCAACATGCCATAAAATAACACAACCATAAAATAACCTGTAGGACCACCAAAGTGAGATCAGGGGCTTTTGTGCGTTCTGCTGACGTCCCTTTTCATCAATGTTAAGGGTGAGTGCGCTGTGGGGAGGCTTTGGCACTCTGGTGTCACTGGCATCGCAGTCACACGCGCACAGACCCGGGCACTCACCGCACCGCCACGCCATCTTAGAAACTTGGATGGTGCTTTTTAACAGAACAGGACAGAAGGTGAATGTGTTTCACTGGCAGAGCGCTTGGCCTTGTGGTGAGTGTGTCGCTTCACGTATTCGTCCTCTCTCTCTCTTTCTCTTTCAGTTTTTTAATATCATTTATAATTTCGTGCCAGCCCCTTTACCCAGAATTCCCAGACCCTGCTCAGCTCCTCCTTGCCATTCTTGTTTTCTTCTCCTCTCCTAACGCTTTAGTTTTTCACCCTTTGGTTTTGTTTCATGAGGTTTTGACTTACCGACTGCTTACTGCTTTTAACGTTTGGATTGTTTAATGACATAAGCGAGATAAAATCATCGACAGGTTTGATCTCTGGCCCGGAGCTTTCCTGATTCTCCGGCCCTCTGTTTTTGTGTTCTGTGTGTGTCAACAAACACCACTGGGGCTCCTTTATGCCAACTGTGATGTGCCCAGTTAGTGCCACGCGAGGACCAGCACTGCCAGCTCAGATGTTTGTGGTTCTTTTGAATTTCATGCTTTATAGTCATTCCTGTGTGTGTTCAGACCAAAGTGTGTGTGTGTCGGGGGTATTTAATTATAATTGTATTTAGTTGTACTTATCTACCTGTGTTTGTATTTATTTATTGAAAGAGCTTCATGTAAAAAAGCCAAATTTACCCCTGGGCACAAGAACAATTCTATCTATCTATCTATCTATCTATCTATCTATCTATCTATCTATCTATCTATCTATCTATCTATCTATCTATCTATCTATCTATCTATCTATCTATCTCTGTAACTTCATTCCTTAGGGCCGGCATTCCAAATTAAGCTCCGCCCTTTTGGTAAAGTGAAGGTCTTGACCCCACCCAGAAATGGTGCCTGCCTTGTGACTTTAGCAGGGTGCTTTCCTTACACTTTGCCAGCTCCACAAAACTGATGAAGAGAAGAAGACGGTGACTGGCATGCAGGTCTGATGCTGGTTTGGGGACAGCAGTCCTAACTTCAGATGGGTGGAAAAAAAAGAAGCAATCTGATGTGAATTTCAATAAATAAGCAAAAAAATAAACACAAGTGAACACTTTTCCAATCACCAGTTGTATTTTGCTTAATAATTAAAACCCCCAAGTGTAAAGTCTTAAACTCAAGGATAAGTTTCTGATTGTAAATCTCGTGAGTTGTGTACACAAATTAAACGCAGGAATCAGTTAAGGACTCGGCTTTATTGTCATTGACGTGCCATCTGTGTCACAGATATTGTAACATCAGATTTATTGTATTTTAATTTGCATAGGCCCCAGTTATTTAAACGTTTACGTCTGACATGCCCAAGGTCTGAGCAAATGTGTCGTACACACACGTAATACATGAGCCCGCTAATAACTTCCGACAGTCAAGTTGATGAAGGAAATAAAATAAAAAATAAATAGGAAAGGTGAAGTAAACTTCTCACATTTCTCGTCAAGTCCACCAAGAACGCATTTCAAAGAAAAGACCCTTTAAAGTGTATGTGAGCCTTGTTTGAAAGCACGGATTGTCCTTTTCTTACTCTTAATATTTCACAACATGCATTGAATTCACTAAGATAATAACTCAAGTAACAGGCTTCCTAAATCTCAGTAAAGTTTTTGCTAACGCTTTATAACGACAGAGCAGACTGCGCTCCTTCGATGGAGTAGATGTGACGTCCTTTACATGTCCTGCAACTCTGTGACAGCCGGGGAGGTCTGCTCAGCTGATCACATGAATCAACAATCAAAGGGAGGGAGAGAAAAGCCATTAAGACACAGCGCCAACCCCTGGCGTGGCAGGGAATTACCTTCTCCAGAGCCTTTAAGCTGTCCTCTATACACACACGTGTCATTATTTTACAATGCTTTTCATCTATCTATCTATCTATCTAATCCTGCCAACTACGCTATCTATCTATCTATCTATCTATCTATCTATTGTCACAAGAACGAGACATGGACAGATAAAGATTTGGGGCAGCCACCCGTATAATGTGGTATCCTGGCTGCAAAAGTCGTTTTAACAAATAATCAGCACTGAAGTGCATTCAACTGAGTCCAAAACAAGACTGAGGAAACAAAGGAAAAGGGGCAGGTTTTAAAGGGGGAGACAGGAAGTGAGGTCATATGGATCTGGCACGTGGTCTTCCACCATTGGTTCATAGCCGGACGTGACATCAGAGGGACTGGAGCTGGTGTGGCCGATTTCCATTGGCTCAGTCCCGGAGGTGATGTCAGGAGAGCCAGGTGAAATCCCCTGGGAATGGTCTACAGGCAAGGGAGAAAAAGAGTCAGTGCACTCTGCCACATCCCGGCATGCCTCCGAACTGCCTTCACTCAAGCCCTTTAGCTGCCTCCCATGCGCACGTGTGTGACACTATCTATCTATCTATCTATCGTGTGTGACACTATCTATCTATCTATCTATCTATCTATCTATCTATCTATCTATCTATCTATCTATCTATCTATCTATCTATCTATCTATCTAATCTATGCCAACTACTCTATCTATCTATCTATCTATCTATCTATCTATCTATCCTGCCAACTATCTATCTATCTATCTATCTATCTATCTATATCTATCTATCTATCTATCTATCTATCTATCTATCTATCTATCTATCTATCTATCTATCTATCTATCTAATCCTGCCAATCTATCTATCTCTATCTATCTATCTATCTATCTATCTATCTATCTATCTATCTATCTATCTATCTATCTATCTATCTATCTATCTATCTATCTATCAATTGCAGAAGTACTATTAACATTACCCAAAAAGTGCATTGATGCGGTGGTAATTGGGTAGTAAAACCGACCGAATCCACTGCCCGAGGTTCCTCATCTACTGAGTATGAAAACAGACATCCTGCTGTCTTGAGGTAACAGAAGATGGCGTCAGGCCAGGGGAGCCTCAATACACTTTGGTTCTTATAGCACACCCTTGCTCTCACTTTGTATTATATAGTGCCTTTCATATGAATCCATCTACCTTACTATTTTTTTCATGGTGTTTGTTTGTCTGTCTGTTTATTTGTTTGTTTCATTTTCCATTTACTTCCCTTGTGTTAATTGTGAGTCGCGCCCCATCTCTAATTAAAGAGACTCACCAGAGCGGTAGCTGAGATGCCAAGGCCAGTATAAAATGCTCTGAGTCATTCAGCGGAGTTAAACTGGAAAATGAACAAGACGCTTGGCAGGCCAATGCATTACCCATCCTCTCCTGTTCGCAGATACGCTTGCGCTGGCACGGCGGATACGGCCGCCCAGGGGATGCCGTCGAGAGTGTCGAGCTGCACTTAATGTCTAGGCGCATGGATGGCACCAGGGAGCTGGGTGTTGCTTCTGTGTTAGTGTGTCTCTTCTCTCATTGCAAGGTCAGTGCGGGATCATGACAGTGTGGCATCGTAGCTGGAGAGGAATTTAAGGAGTGCAAAGTCCCAAAGGCGGAGAGAGACAAACAGCTGATGGAGAAATGCCAGTGTGGGCTCAAAGATTTCTGGCCATTTCCTTCAGACTGTATCTTATATCCAACAGTGGCCTATTACTTGTTATTGTGGACAGCTCAGCACCACCAAAGTTCCAGAAATGCCATAAATCTAATGTCACTAGTGAGGGACCACCCAGCCGAGTGTCATTTTGGTTTGTGGAGTTAAGCGCACGCTGTGAGTATTTTTTGGATTCTTCTGCTTGTTGAATTTTTGCTCCATTCTTTGTTTTCTTGCTACCCTTTCTCCTCATTTTTCTTTAACGTTTGATTAAATAAATGGTTAAAATACATGGAGCATTGTTTTGTTATTGTCTTTATGGCCATTCTTTACCTTGAGGGGCATTAAAGCATTTTTGAACTTTTAAAATCTGAGCCCCATTTCAATCTGTGCAGGCCAGAAGGCCTGGCTTTTAGTTTTGGGGTCAGGCTGACTGGGGTGAGGCCTGTTTTGAACAAGTTTGACTTAGAGAAGTCCTGGGGCCTCATGTATAACGCCGTGTGTAGAATTCGCACTAACATGGCGTAAGCACAAAAGACGAAATATGCTTATGTACAGAGAAATCCAGATGCAGGAATCTGTGCGTACTCCTACTTCTGCGTTCTTCCGTTCCATAAATCCTGGTCAGTGTGAAAAGTAACGCTCGTGCACGCGCATGCTGTCCCGCCCCCAACTCCTCCCAGAATTACACCTCTTTGAATATGCAAATCAATATAAATCACCCTTAAACTCAGCCTTCTGTGAAAAGACAATGGGAAAAGCACGGGGGAAAATATAAGAATTTCAGCGAATACCAAGTGGAGGCAAAGGAAAAACAGACTATTTGTTTAATTAACAAAAGGAAGTTGATCGAGTGACATATCGTGCTGGAGAAACTTGAACGCTCACGTTCACAAAGTCACACAGTGCCAAAATAAAAAAGAAGTCACATATCAAAGTCAAAAAAGGGAAGTCGTAGCCCACCGTCTGAGCTTATTAGGGTACAGACAAAAAAATAGACACACGGTGGGGAAAAAGCACGAGATGTCAACTTTAATCTCAAAATGTCCACTTTAATCACGTAGTTTATTTTGTCATTCAAGTAGAACATCATAAACGTCATCTTAAAATCGTTTGATTAACCAGTTTCTCGAATCCCATCGTAATTAAAGTCGCACGTTAAATGCTTTGTTTTGTATTTGATCTTCAATGTGCTCTGCGTGTCAATCACTACCTGCTTCTGTTCTTTCTCTTCCTCCGACAGGACACAGAATCCATGACATTCGTGATATTCCAGCTCTCTGAATAATTAAAATACTGAGATGTATACGTGATATCATTTTCATGATAGGAGTTATTAAACATGGAAACACGGTGTGTGATTGTGTGCGACCTTCGATGAAATACTTTACTGTAGCAGTCCTGTCTCTTTCAAACGTACTAACCTGCAATTCCTGTCCTTCCTTTTCTTTCCCCAAATACCCAATCACCACACAATCAGCTCTGTAATAGACGTTAAGCCATCTGTAAGCTTACAACGACGATTCTTCAAAACGTTTAAGGAACGTTGAAATATCTTCATAGTACGTGTTTAATTATTCTATCCGTCTGTCCTTCCAGTGTCGCGCCAGCCTCAGTAAATATACAGCGCGAGGCAGGAACAATCTGTGAACTTGCTAGCGCTGCAGCACGGTGTCCTCACATGTTTAATTATTAACAATAGAGATTATTTAAATGAAGTTCAAGTTTTATCTGTATAATATAATCAAGATATTTTGCTGCATTTCACCTTAAAAATGATCTCGTCATCATATGTGAATACGCGCTTTATAAAGTGGCTCAGGTTGTGCGATATTATAACTGCAGTGCAAGTTTACAGTGAGGTGATTGTACTTATAAGTCCTAACAGTTCTACAAGGAGCACTTGATTGAATGCATTTAAAGTTCTTGGGATTAAACTGTTTGTGAACCGCGAGGTCCGTACAGGAAAGGCTTTGAAACGTTTTGCAGTGGCTGAGACAGCGTGTGCTTGAAGCTGTATACGATAATTCTCTTTGCGATCAGCTGCTGCTGTGATTCACACTCAGATACAGTGATATAAATACTCCGAGTAGTGCAGTGAGAGGAATATGGAAAAAGATGATCCGCTGTGGCAACTCCTAACGGGAGGAGCTGAAAGAAGAAGAAGAAGAAGAAGAAGAAGAAGGTGCAGTGAGAGTAACAACACTAAAGCAGTTCTGGTATTTGAATACTATGGCTGTTCCCTGGCCCATTATATTGTTACAAGTTAATTACAATCAGATGCGTTACACTAATAAACAATATGCGGTTAGTTTCTGTGTATTTATACAATAAAGAGTAACCACACAGGAACAGTAGCACTGCTTTGACGCTGGGTGCCGCCAGTCTGCAAAACCGAGCGCAGAACTTGCGTACGACACGGCATGAGGTACGCCAAGTGTAGGTTTTATACATCGCGATTTGAACGTGGAAACATTTCTGTGTGTACGCACCGTTTATACATGAGGCCCCTGGTGTGGTGGGTAACATTTTAAGGTCTAACATAATGTCAAAAAATTAACTAACTAAATAAATCAATAACTTTCCAAGGTGAGCAAAAACCTTTCCAAGAATTGCTGGAGATTTAATTTTACAGAAAAGCAGAACAGAAACAGAATGAATGGCAAAAAGAGTAAAAACTATAAAACGTCTTAAATAAAGAAGAGACAGAAATAAGTCCAGGACAAGGACCCTGGCTGAATGTGAAGGGCCCGGTTAGGAAGAGGCCTGCTCAGACCACCACCTTCCCAGGCCGGGGATGGCGCAGAGTTTTCCTCCATTTTGTACAAACACAAAGCACCCACCTAATTATTAAGTGCTCGTTGCTTTAAGAAGATCCTTTGGACAAGTTGCTAATAATCCTCTTTGTTTCTTTTTCCATTCTTATTATAGCAGCGCACACGGACTTGAAGACCCCTGAGGAGCTCATACTGAAGGTCTGGAATGGTAAGGAGAACGTAGCGTATTGTTTAGAGCTTTGGACTGACCTGCAGGCCCCGCTCACTTGGGCTTTGGTTTGTTTCACGTTTACAACGCGTGTTGCAGGCTCGGATCTCACGCCTGGCTTGGCTTTGGTCGATCGCCTCTGTACCCGATGGCCCAGTGCGGCCCTGGCATGGTAAATAAAACTCTGGTCACAGTTCTGAGCGCACCCTCCCAGTGCATGACTGGACGCACCTTTTATACTTTTAAAGTGTAAGTCAGGGTGTTGAGCTGATACTGTAAATCCATGATATCCCACCATCATTCCATTTAGATCTTCAGGCTGTCACCTATTAAAGAGACGCATCCTGCCCATTACACTCCAGCTAGTCTTTAAATGCATTAGAAAAGTTGGGACCAGAGCAGGCCATGCCGCTGATCAGGCTCATCCATTCTCTTAACGTTGGCTTTGTGGAGATTTCAAGGACCTCCAAGTCCTGCTCTCCAACACACTACTTGGCCATTTAGTCCTGTGGTTCTCCATGTGAAGAAAAACATTCTAACGTGCGTGCAAACTCTGCTCTTAACAAGTTCCCAGCTGTTTTCTCGATGAATTTGATCCTCCGTCTTAGTTTCAAACACTTCAGTCAGGTCTCCTCTCAGTCACCGATGGCTTCAGCTGAAAAGGCTCATCTCCTTCACTCTCACCCTAACCTCTCCGTCCTGAACGAGCCACGCTGCTCTCCTCTGTCCCACCCCCAGTGCTGCACCCAGGACACCAGGGGAGGCCTCACCAGGCAGGGCGCTATATCAGCCAACATCCTATTAGCCTTCTCGACTCTGACTGTGACAGTGGCAGTGACCGGTCTCTTGGACTCCCAGCTCCTTCTCTTGAGGTGGACTTTCAGGTGTTAGACCACCTATTGTGTATTCCACTTCCTTACAGTCTCTGACCTCACACTTCATCTGTGCCCAAAGCTGCATGCTGTCCAAGTTGTTCTGCCATCTGCTGATTGTATTCTTATCAGTCATACGTATATTAAAGAACGCAGCGGCCCCAGCACTGCATCCAGCAGGAGTCCACATCACCCAGTTCTGATGCAGTTCCCCCCAACCCTAAACCTTTGTACCCACCTAAACATGGCACCCCGAATTCCCACTGTGTTTAGTCTCTGTGATAGCTTGCTTACCCAAAGCCTTCTGAAAATCAAGATAAATTATATCATAGGCCTCAAAGGAAACACACCAAAGTCCAGGCCACATGCCAGGCAGCCTGGCCCCAAACTGAAATGGCAGGATCTTAAATATTAAACGTTCAAAACGTAAACTGTCAAACCTCTGGCTCCCAAGGGACATTAAAAACAAAGTTTCATTATATTTAAGAATTTTCTATGACTAACATTCAAAAAGGAAGAACAGAAGGAGAAAAGAGCAAACTGACCCGAAGAACAGTACTTTATGAGAAGTGGGGGGTCAAAAACAGAAAACCAGAAATCGCAAGTCAGGTAAATTATCATCAGCTTTACAGTACCTTTTCACTGCTGGCGCAGTAACCAGGGGCATCATTAGGTGGTCTTGGGCTCCACATACAGGAGACAGGGCCGATAGCGAGCTATAATAGTGAAGTACGAGACTATGAATAAACACATCGACAGAATGGCGACAAAGCAAATCCCAAAATCAGAATCCATAGCATAACATAAGACTAAGAATATTTGAAAAGCAGCACCAAGATTAGGCAGACCTCCTCGAACCCGGGGAACGCTGACACATACCGGTCGGCTGCCCAGGCATGCTGGCCACATGAGGAGGAAGATAAATGCACACGTCTGGCCCAGCAGACTAGTCAAGTGCCACCTGACTACACGTGTGCCGCCTTCTACTGATGCACGGGGGCGTGGCTTTGGTGGGGAGGTGGCCAGTGCCACACTGCCCAATTGAAAATCACCAAGAAGCTTATTCTGACATGTGGTTGCCCTCCTGACATTTCCAAATGCCCAGCCCATGAAGACCCTCTGCCTGGCAGTGCCATCCGCACCCAGAGGCGTGCTGAGGAGGGACGCCGCTCCAGATTTCCAGCGGCCTTCTACTTTACGGCGCATCCCTGATTAAGGGAGACATATATGCCCTTGTGTCATCGGCAACTGACATGTTCAGCTGAGAAGCTGATGTGCCTGCTACATCTTGAGCGGCGTTGGGGAGTGCCTACTGCAGGGGTTGAGATTTTCATGGTTGGGCAAGCTGCTTGACCATCTGCCACATGATGTAATTGTGTGCCCTTGCCATGCCAGCCTGTTCTGCTAGCTCGGTGCTTTGTGCAGTCAGCTGCTGCTGTAGCAGGCAAAAGGCGCCATGCTGAGTAGCTGTAGCCTCCGTGAATGAGTGATGGAGTTGGAGTGCCAAGGAATAAGGGGGTGGGGGTTGGGGGATTGGGGGCACTGTTTACCTAACTGGCACTTTACAGAATTACCGCCTTTGACCAACAGCACTGGATTCTAACCGTGCTTTGAAATGTATCATCCTTAGCGTGCCAATGCCAGCTACTAAGTCCTACTTATTTAGTCGAGGGCCACAAACCCATCATGGCTCTGAGTTCTCGAACCACCCTTAGAGGATTTTGGGGGGGCTCAGACCCAGTGGCTGCACATCATTGTGCCCCCGTTTTTCTGTATCTTCATCCGGTTGATCCCCTGATGTGCTGCCCTTGTAAATTAGTGCCCCCTGATTTTATTTATCAGGTGTAATTGAAGTCATGTAATATAAAATCACAAAGTGAAAATGCTACAACTGTCAAAATATCTGTGTGTGTGACCCCCAGTACCCCCACCAGGGGTAGACTGCCCCAAGTGACCGGCCTGACGGGTTTCTCTCTCCTTTCTGGCCACGAAGACCAAAATCCAAGAGCTTTGTGTGGATAAAGGAAGAAACCAGAAATGTGCCACCATAGTCGATACGTTAGTCAGAAGAAGTTCAGTGAAGGCTTGTGGTGGATTTGGGGCAACCGAGAGAAGGTCACCACTGCAGGACCACCCACGTGGAACCCCGCAGGTCACCCCCTCTCCTACTCTGCTTCTGCTGCTGAGGGTGAAGACATCACACGAGGGTTCTAGGGGGTGGCAGAGGGGTCCGCGGTCGACTCGAGGGGAGCGCTAAGCTCACAGGTAGGTGTTGGCGAGGCCCGATGGGAGGTAAGTACACAAGCCGACTCTTGCTCTTCGCTCTTTGTTTTAACAAGCCCCTTAGTTAAAGACAAGAGCAAACTCGATTATTTGTGCAATTTAATTATTCCAGGAATAACCCATTAATCAGGTGAATTTTGGTGTAATATGCTTACAAAAACAGCTTTTTAACCAACACCTGTAATGTCTGCTCGCTTTCTCCAGCTATCTGCCATTTGGTGAAATGCTTATGATTGCAGATAAGTGTCAGGGATCGAAATGGGCCAGTGCACCTTTAAATTAAAAGAGCAAATTGGTTTGAAGAAAATGTGATAATACGTCTCCCTGCAGGTGTGCTGGTAGCCATTGTAATGTTCCCTTCAAAAATCACATTTAAGCAGGTCATTACCATCATAACAAGTCCTTGGACCAACTGGCATGGATATGCAACATTGAACTTCTGATGGGAACATTATTTCAGACCTTTAACAGCCCAGACAAAAGGAGGCAAATACCTCTGGGAAATAAAATGCTTGAGACAGATTATTTTCCCAGTCATATGCTTTGTTTTTCTGTATGTGTGCCACCGGAATGCGACACCCCGCGCCATCCGAGGCAGGACGTTTGCTCCATTTTATTTGCTTGCCCTGAATCAGCGGGTTTTCCTTCACAATTTCTGTAACCTTCATCGTTTAAGACGTTCTGCCATAAGTGTGAGGCTACTTCTTATTCGCTAATGCACAGATGCGTGACAATGACAAATGTTCAATGTCACCTGCTGTCACCGTGTAGTCAATATTCAGGTATAAAGGCCCACGGGGAAAAAAAAAACAACAAAAAACTGAAAAGCAGAACAGCAACGGGCAGCAGGGGGAAACTTGGAGCAAAGAATTAGAAAAGAAATTCAAAATGAGCCAGTGGTGTGACGATAAAGGCTCACTTGGTTTTATAACGATACTCCTCCGCTATAAATACGCACGTGAGTAAAAGGAGAAGTCTCTGTCATTCCAACCGATGGCGTAATACAAACATAATAAAATGCATTGCATTTGTCATTCCAACAGATGGCGCATCAGAAACATGAACACTGCTTTTACAAATCTCATATCAAACAGCAGATAGCAGAGACAAACCCACTGCTCGATTCTGCAATGAGTCCACCTCGGCGTGGTCTCTGGATGATGGAGAGACAGATAGAAAGGCCGAACCTGTGCCAGTCCTTTGGTGTCCTGTCCCACCGCTTGGACCAATGGGCGTCATTCTGCAGGTTGGCCAATCGTGTGCTGCCATGACGCGGCCCTCTGGTCCAACCCTCTCTCCAGAGTTCAAATTCAGTTAGATAAGCAGGAGAGAACGCATGTGCCCGGCCCTGGTAGAGAAAGGAGCTCCAAATTGTCATGAGGGTCGTCTTGCTTGAGGCCGATGCCAGCTTGATTTTTCATGTAGCGTCTGCAGGTCTAACATTCTGATTTGATTCTTCCAGGACAGTAGCACAGCTCAAAAGGAGCCAGAAGCACAAAACAATGGCCCAACTCATGAAAAGTGCCAAGTGCCAGGGATTAAAGGCACGCTGAGAATGTGCCAGTCTGGCAGCACCGGGGTGCCAGTGTATCTCGGGGTTCCTTTATATTATAAAGTCCTTAAGTGCACACACGCAGTCCTCGAGTCATCAGAATGAGCGCTGAATGCTGGCATACATGCCCGCTGCTGCATTTGATGGCTCCGCACAGCCCAGTTTGTTTCGCCTGGCAGCAGTCGCGCTGTACTTGGCTTCCAGGTGTTTCCTACCAGTAGGGCTAAGAAGCCCAAACTGTGCAGATATGCAAATAGGAATATGCTTTTCTCCTGCAGGAGTGTCTCGATGCCAAAAGGATTAGGATCACTAAAATCATTAAAATCCCGAGTTAAAGCAGAGGCATCGGCGCTCGGTCAGCTCACTCTTGATAATGATGCCCCACAGCGGTCTTTATTATAAAAATACCATCTCTTATCTCACACGTTCTGCGGACTACAAAGAAACGTCAGGACTAATTACAGCATGGACATTGTTGTCTGCCTCGCTGGCCACGCTCTTAGAGGCCACATGTTTATTTTGCAAATTAGTGGGACAAAAAAGAAAGATGACCCCTTCATCCTGGGGTCCACGGCATATTCAGAGGCTGGAAGTGTCAAACAGGTTCACCACAAGCCATCTTGGAGCTCAAAGGTTAGCATTTGTAGTGATGGCTGACAGAGGAGTTTTCATGGAGAACAGAGATGACAAAGTGGGGACCAAAGCTGAGGAGGCCGCTCGTTTGTTTAGCTCGGCTCTCTCGTATCTCGCCAGACCCATCTCAGAGGTTCTTATGGCTTCTGTTTCGGCTCCGTGTCTTGGTAGTTTGCTCCAGAATCCCACTACTCTTTGACTAAAGAAGGGCTTCCTGGCTTCCCCTTATTTCTACCGGTGTCGTCGAGTACATGATTCACCATTACGCTGAAAGAGTTGAAAGTTCGCAGACCTCGATTAGGTCCCTAGCAGCAGCAAACCAAACTTGAAGCATCCACCGAGAAACCTCAAATTCCTCCTTCTGCAAAATCCACATGTCACGTCTCCAGTCACGCGTTCATGACATCCCATATTGGTAAATAAACTGAGTTCTGGAAAACACTGTCAAGAGCGACTGGGAGTTATGATTCACTGCACTCAAAATGACAAAAAGGCCTCTAAAAGACCCCTAAAACAGGCCGAGACCCTCCTTAACCTCCTCAGAAGAGAAAGGCATCACCTAAGGCAGCCTGAACACCAAGCTCTGCAGGCACACGAAGGGCTTTTACAAGTCAAAGACGACATCCCAAAATGTCACAACTGCCCTACAAGGGAGAGGGCAAGCCATCAAAAAAGGACCTTCTACAAATGAGGAGAAGCACAGAAAGCCAAAAGGCAAACGATAAGGCAAGTAGGATTTGTCGAAAAAGGCAATCGGGAGCAAACAAGTCCCATGATGCAATCCAAGAGGCGGGGCCTCCGTCAGGGACTGCCCTCCACCCTATTAATCTGGCCAGTCTCCTCCAGTTCCGGTTCCGGGCGGTTCATTCCGATTTTCCTAGGGAGTGCTGAGTCTTCCTGCTCGGCTTTCTGATTCAGTGGATTTTTGCCTTACTGGATCGAGACTTTGGTTGCCTTATTGGTTTGGAGAAATCGGTTTGTATTTGTGGTACTGAAGAGTGCTTTTGTGATATTAAAATCTTTTATTTTATTAAGATTCTCCAATGCCCTTTATGTGTCTAGCTGGGTTTTGGATGGGATGTCCCCCTCTAGTGTGTCTAGTGTGCTTTGAGACTCCCAGTCATTTGTGTCTACGGAGGGCTTCATTTACCTGTCATACGTCATATACTGTAGGCAGAGTATTGTGGTACGGACGTCTTCAGAACCCAAACGCTGATGACCAAGTCTTCAGTAGCGGAGACATTTTCAGGATAGCATCATCTTAGCTAAACCACCAGTGAATGCGTGGTCATCAGTCGTGTAAATCACGAGGCAGTCCAGTCACAAGGAAATCGAGAACTCCAAAGGTCTGATATCCCAGGATTAAAAACTTGAATGTGCTGTGAGTGCCGCAGCCTCGCGTGGTTCGTTTGACGCTTCCCATCTGTGGCTGTGACGTTTCAAACAAATCTGTAAATGTGATCTGAGATGCAAGCTTCCCATTTGGACCGTTCACTTCCACTTAAAGCACCGTCCGTCTGTCAGGTAAGATGGACACACCAGCGATGGAATGAGAACGACTGGCGCCTTAGAGGACCTCAAGTGAGAATGCAGAACGACGTGAGGAGCACCGCGCTAATTCCCAGTTGGGGTGTTTATGTATACGGCGTCGCGCAGACTTCTTCAAAAGGCCGCTTTCTTGATCAGCCTTTGAACACAAATGTGTAGCCATTTCCATAACTGGCTCTGAATTCAGTCCAATCGAAAATGAATGTTTCAGAAACAAAGTTTAGCCGACTGCAAATGTGTCACTTTTAGCTGCATTAATTAGCATAATAGCAGATATGCTAAGCCACATCAGTGGGTTAAAGTGTTAGGCTAGGTCTCTCGAGGAGCCTCTTGAAGAACACAAGAACGTACTCCTCATTTGCATCGCATCTCTGCGGAGAGAGGATGATTATGTAACCATTTCTTTCCTGACAATTCCACCCATTTGTAAAGTGCTAAATCCCGGAGTTCAAATTCCACATTTCACTCAGGATGCCAGCAGATGGCTTTCAAAGGGGAAGGTATGGATTGGTTACCGCGAGCACAAATGTCACGCGGCACCTTGTGCTCAACATTTCACCCTGCAGACTAGCGGCATGCTGGCGCTCGCCGACCAAAAGGAAATCACAGAAAGCTGTGAGGCGAGAGACGCGGGCACAGGGAAGACCACCGGAAGGAGCCCCAGAGCATTTGGCCAGTGGTTCACCGATGACGGGATCCACCAGGAGTGACGACGTTTATCGATAGCGTCGTGCTATACTCACCTGGAGTGCTGTGTTACCATCCTATCTCTTTTTTTTAGATTTACAATAAAGCTTGTCAAATTGTTTGCGTCCCTTTTTTTTCTGCCACCATCTTGTTCGGGGTGTTTACAGCCATTTTGTGGACACACTTGATTTACGGTTCCTTGGACATTTGCCACCACATGTCACGCTGACAAATTTAAAAAATGCCATTTGAATCGACTTTGACTTGTGACCCAGTCTGCACCAGAACAACCAGTAGATGGGAAAAGACAAGCAAGGGGCTGCAGCGACAAGGGCGAGGTCGAAACTGAAAGGGGGCAAAGCAGAACACAAAATCCCGACAGCAGGGCACACTTGGGAATACAGCAAACCATCGCTAGGAAGATGAGGGAGGAGCCATATTGAAAAATAAAAAACGTTAGAGCATGGCATGGCAGGTCATGTGACCTTCAGAATGGGGTCTCTTAAATAAAGACGACTAACAAAACCTGGAAATCAGCTTCAAGGTAGGAAGTGGAAATTCTCTCAGAAATGGACTAAAAGCCAAAGCCGACGCTTCAACAAACGGCGACACCACGCGGGGTGAGGCGCACGTCGAGGAAGCTGATTTCTGCTTTCTATTCAACAGAAGGATGTTTGGTATTTCGACATCTTCTCATGGCTCCAGAGAGCTGCATGGAGGTCCCCCTACTTCAACGCCTGTCTCACCTTCGACTTGTAGCCATTTGCCCGCCGATTGACCTCATTCTTAGTCTCCGGGCTCAGATGTGGAGCTCACGTTTCAGTTCCACAGAGTTCTGCTTTTGAACATTGATGGACAAACACAGAAGGAGATCAAGACGAATGGATGAGTCTCATGAGAAGGAGATGGCATAACAAGTTGAAGGTAATCGCATGGCCATGGCTGATAATTCTCAGTTACGTTACGTGAGTGAGTGTGAAGGACGATTCCCAATCTGGAGACACTCCCCAAAAAAAATCAGTCAGGGATACACACCTTCATTTTAAAGAACAGAATTAAGGCCTGTTCATACTTAGCATGTCCACATCATCGTGAGGGTCCACGACATCAATTTCAACATCAGTCCTGATGCGCAGACTCTCACATCTGGGGGCCGCGTGCCTCCAGAACCTTTGTGTGAAGTTCACTTGTGTCCCTGTGTTCCCATTTTAAAGATTCCCCTCCATAAAGACTTCAGTCATCTCACCTCTTAATGTCCATTTGCTCTCTGTCAGCCCTCTCCTGATAGCTCGGACCCCCGGTTGCTCTTCTCTGGACTTTGTCTTTTTTGTAGTCCAGACTCTAAAACTGGACCCGGTGCTTCAGGTGAGCCCAGGCATAACCTCCATTGAGCTGTAGTCTGCACAGCAAGGCGCTATATATACCCTGGCATCCTACCAGCCTTCTTGATGTCTTCTGCCCACTTCCTGCATGTGGACACTGACCAGTCCACTCTGACTCTGACTCTTTTCTCAGATGACGACTGCCCGACTCGCGAGGTCTCCTTTTCAGGTGAAGCCTCACCGCAGCTTCATTTGATGGAACCCCACCTGGTGGTGTAACGCACCTCTTTACGCTTTACATCTGTGTCGTTAATGAGGGTCTCCCTCTTTAGTTGTGCCCATCCACGCTGAGTTGTAAATGTGAAATGGAGTCGGCCTTCACCAACAGAGATGGAGCTCCTCGGCCCGGGTGGCGCTCTGCCAGCTGATGAACTGCGGGCTTTGGATGGGGAGACCCAGAGGTGCCCAGGCTAGAAATCTCATCACTCGACTGACATGAGGAGCCCACCTTCACATATTACAGCCGATGTTTGCATAATCCAACGTGATTTTAAATAAAAAGTGGCTTATGTTATTAGCATTTAGATTGTTTCCATAAAATGCATATGCATACGTGTGCTTTTTTTAAATGACGTCTGCACTGATATCTGTTCTTGAGTTTTAATTTTGATCCTGGGTTTTGTTTTCTCCATAAAGTTTGTGCCCTGAGCATCCAGCCATCGATATTCTGGCACAGCCGCGGTTTATCAGAAGGCTCAGTCGGACAAAAGCCGCGAACATCGAGTACTAGCAAACACATCATGCACACCAAGAAATGGGGGAGTCCTGCTGAATTACAACTACCCAAGGACCGGGGACCGGCGTGGCCAGAGGGGCTACACGGAGATGTGTCAGGCTGGAGACCCCGGGGTCATTTAACACATCTGGTGCTGATAATCAGAGAATTCAAAAGCAGAAGCGCAGACAGCATTTTGTCAATCAGTGATCAATCACTTCTGAAAATCATCCTTTGTGATGTCACTTCAAAGATTCAGCACGTCAGCAGTAACGACGGGCCACGAGGGGAGCAGAAACTGTGAAGGTCTGAGAAGTGCTGGTTGTGTGTTCAGGAGAAAGGAAATCGAGAGCTTAGGACGAGTGTGAGGGGCCATGTTGATGACACGTCAAAATAGGGGTCCACCCCTGAGCTGGCTGCTTGTCTGCTGGTTTGCTTGCATCTTGTTGTTGTTTGGCTGCTGGTTAAAGAAGAAAGAAATAAATAAATAAAGTCCAACGTCTGTCTGTCTGTCCTCTTCACACGAGAGAACTACCTAATGGTTTCTTCTATAATTTGCTTGATCATTCCGGTTGATTTTGTGACTCCAGTCATTGCACCTTGCAAGGATTCGAGTTCGCTTCACACTAATCTGAGACAGAGGCTGTGGGTCGAGGGGAGGTGGGACCTCCGGAATGGGGAGCTGGGCAGGACCCTCCTCACTCACACGCCAGCCTCCATTTGAGTCGCTCTACTTCTGGCCACATTTTGTAGCTCACCTTGCCTCCGCTTAGCTACGTTTGTCCTGTTTCACTACTACACGGGTGGACGGATAGTAAATAAGTAAATAAAGATGACGGATTCTGATCCTTAAAAGTCAAACAGATAAAAAGAAGGCAAAAGAAGTCACTTCAATAGTAGAAGTAATTGGCTACTAATTAATGAAAACCTGCAGCCCTCCCTGACATGACATGAGACCCCTGCTTGAATCAAACTGGGATGAACAGCTCAACATCTTAATATGCATGAACAAAGATTCAAAGCCACAGAACTGACAATACGTGAGGACAGAGGATTGCCCTTCTACTTTGGTGCCTGTGCTATCCCCTCTTAGGCTCTCATTCTCCGCCTGGCGCTGGTGACTGACCTATCTTCTTCATGCCAACATTGTTCACTGGGCACATGGCAAGACCACAGGACAAATCCTTTGACTCCCATTGTGTTCAAAAAAATGGACGCAGACCTCAAAAACAGCACCCAGTCCAGACCTGCCCTTTTCACAGTGCTGGGCCTCGCCACAGGCAGCCTCGTCCCAAACTCAAATGACAGGCCTGCACAGGCCCTCGGATGAGGCTCAGGCCTTTCATTAGCACACAATTCAAAATGTCCAGAAAGGAGGACAGAGGAAATTGCCTGAAAATCTCTGGACACGAGGATAAACCAAACCAAACCAAACCAAAGTTTCTTAAATATGAGAAGACTACACTAAAGACGTAAAACAGAAATGAAGCACAGAGAGGCTCTTTGACAAGAATGACTGGGCCAGGAGTTGAACCTCCTAAACATGTGAGGCAGCAGCTCTGAACATCACCGCCACACTGAGCCCCACCATAAACGGGGGCTGAGCAAACTGTGCTCACCGGGTGGGCACAATCACATCTTTGGTCAACGCTTACATTCTAAAGCAAATGGAGTGGTGGTAGAGACGGAAGGTCTTTACTTTTACAAAGCGTGACGGCGTAGTTTGTCCCACTTACTTCTCTTGAAGGACTTTTAAGTAACCCGCTCCGTGGATCATCTGGAGGAATTGTGTGAATGTCAAGTGATTTTCATCTGCTACAAGCAAAGCACTGCAATGGCAACCGTGCAGCTTTGGCGTCCATAGCTTATTGATTATTAGACAAGTTCACTAATCTTCTTAAGGCAATTAACTGCACTTAATTAAAAAGCAGTTAGCATAGGCAGCCGTGCAGACGCCATCCGTACATTAAAAGGAGTCTTTATTGAATTCTTTACTGCAGACATAAACTCTGTTGTCTTGTTTGAGACCAGAGCCAATGAACTGGAAGAGCATCATCAACGGAGGAGGTCTGGATGGGCATAACGCTAAAGGAAGACCAAAAGACACGAAGGGTGGAGAGAGAAGAGTACACAACTCAACAGAAATGAACGAAATGCATCTTAAACTTCATACGTGTGCAGCATGTGTCTCAAAGGAGAGCCTAGCACTCCATGAGGTACAAACCACATCCACATTTCTACAAATGAAGCCGTTGAACTTGTAATAAACAATTTGTTAAAAAGAAGAAGAAGAAGAAGAAAAGAAGAAGAAGAAGTGTGGAACACCACCCAGCAAAGAACACAACATCCAAAGTGCCCGTCGGGCTCACTGCTGCTGGTGTAAAGGGTGGAGGCGAGTGCAGGTAAACCGACTGCAGTCACACACACGTGTCTGAGGACCACCGTTCTGGATCATCCTTGGTAAGCAATACCCCCCTGGGATGAGAGGGGGCACTGTCACTAACAGAGTCGCCTCTTTCTGTTCCCACAGCCCAGAGAAGACACCCAATGAGGGCAACTGACTCCACCCCTTCCTGTCAGATGGCACTCACAGAAGATGGCGTCTCAATGTGGGCTGACGCTCGACTGAGACGGAAGGCCAATTCAGACCCAAAAGGCGTTAGGAGACCACTTTACTTGACTAATATGCGTCGAGTTTATGTCTGTTCTTATTTCACATAATAAAACCTCATCTCTCCTAATATGGAGGTCCTCACACAGTAAAACAGCCACGGGTGTACAATGGCAAGCTGCGATCTCGCCGTGTATTTAGGAACCTCATCGGACTTTCCAGCCCTTCCGTCCCTCTTTCTTTGTGTTTCTTGTGGCCTTTGCTCATCGGACTTTCAGCCCTCTTGTGGATGCCGGATGACGTTACACCCGACCGCGCACAGACGCCTGACGTTTTCTCATTTTATATACATAGAGATGTCCTCTGCAGGTTAAGAGCGCTATGACTGGCATCTCCTGCAACGAGACAGTGTGTCACCATCTTGAAAGAGAGACATGCTGGCCAGCTGCTGTGCTTTCCTTTATCCATTCCATTCAATTCAGTTGCTGGTTGTGATTTCAACCCGTGACTGGAATTGGCCTTTTCCATCCGCCGACACACTCCTAGCTGGTCAGTGTCGGGCTTCACTAATCCGCCATGCCAGGATGGCAGCCTGGCACCTGAAGCCTTCCTTCGTGTAAATCCTGTGATGTGAGAGTGTTGAAGTGTGAAAACAGCACGGTGGGTTTGGTCCCAAACTGCCTAAACTAATCAGATTTCCAGAATCCCCAGCGTAGCTTCATCTGTATGCTAATGGCGCTGTCCTGCTCGCTCGTCCTCCTCCAGGCCTCGTACAGTAGGATCACTGAACCATTGTAACAATAGCAATTAAAACAAATTGTTTTATGTTTTTAGAAGCAGATTTTGCACTGAATAACTGCAGGGCTTTCTATAAATTGTAATATTTAAAAGTTATGTCAACCAAACAAGCCGGCATGAAAAACTTTTGAAAAATGAGAAATGATAGAAGACGTCTTAGAGCCTCACGAGTCAAGTGGTTATTCGCAGCTCTTTAAAAATGGCCGCTTACCGTGCCAGTACCAGGCAAGAGCTCACCCAGCGGGGCACGTTGACACCCACATCCACACCCGCAACTCATTTACGATGGACGCCTTACAGATGTGGTGTGGAAGCAGAGGAGACCCACGTGGATATGTAGGGAGCACAAAGACTCCATATGGAAGTGGCGGTGCTAACCACTGTAGGGCACGCTGGAATCTGCCATTTTGCTTCACTGCCGGCCCACATGTGGACCTCTTGGGACTGCAGCCTCTGGGTCTCATCTGATAGGACTGAGCAATGACAGGCCAAGTGACACCCAGAAATGTCTCCGAGATGCGCCACTTGTGTGAAACTCAATGACTGGCAACCTAAATGTACAAAACTCTCCTAAATCACCTGTGAGGTGAACCCAGGAAACCAATGGCAAGATGCCCACTCTATGAGCCATTGCAAGCATCGTCTCTGACCTCTCTATAGGGTCACCCCGCTCTCAGTGACACCTGGGGTGTGGCCTAAGGGCACAGCATGGAGTGAACCCCTTAACTCAACCTTGGGCTGGACTGGAAGGGGGAAAGACCTTCTGTATCGAAGTTAGGCAAGGGTGTCGCGGGTCCAAATCTTGACCACCCATAAAGCCACGTCGATTGGTCACCCGCCGCTCAGCAGCTGTAAACTCAACGGAGGACCACTGAATGGGAAACCTGGAGCGCAAACTGCAGTCTGCATGGCCACAAGCCCAGGTGAAGAAGGAGAGGACGGCTGCTGGAGGAACATCGAGGAACTTCAAAATGGCAAAGTCGGTCGGTGGAGAAACTCTGGTGGGCCGCATGGAGAGTGTCAGTCAAAGCTAACCTTATGGGGCCTTCCAAGAGTCAAAAGAAACATTCGAGACCCAGTGAAATAAAAATAATAAAAATAATAATAATAATAAAACGGAAGAATCGTCGTAACTCGCTTGGCCGTAAACCGGTGCCTGACTTGCACGTATCCACGGCTCTTCTATTCTCCTCATGTTGTGAGTAAATTGTAGCATTTGGTTTGCTGCAGCAGGCGTCTTTGAGTTATTCGCGTCCGGAGCACAGCAGAGAAAGTCAAAGTGCTAAATGTGGACTTCCATGGACTTTGTTCAGAATTCTGCTGTCCCGGCTGGCAGGTGAGATGGAGATCCGTCTCACACACACACACACACACACACTGCATCACTTTTACTAAAAGCCGCCTCACGGTTGTTAAAGGGTTGGCCTTATTTTATCGCTATGGCGCCTTTCTATCGCCGTCCTGAGGCTCTTTAGAAGCTCACGTCTAATAAAGTCCAAAGTGCCGCCGCATGGACGCTCAACACAAGTGAAGCCGATCGTATTTCTCACCGCAGATCCTGGATGATCAAAACAGTGTTTGTTTGAAGAAGGGCACACAAGCGCCACGTCAGGGGCTTCACATCGGCAGGCGCGAACATAAAGCGAGCCGTTTTGTCTCATTTCCAAGTCTGCTGCATCATCTGTTTTCCACACATTGAATTACAAATAACAAAAAATAAAGAAAAAAACTGAGAGGCTCCTTCTGCCAAAACATCAAAGTGCATCTTAGTGTCTCATCAAAACGGAGCACATGGCAGCGGTGGCAGCGGAGGAGAAGAAGAAGAGGGAGAGGGCAGCGCCGAGGACAACTTCACATTCAGAGAAGCACAGCCCAAGGAGGACGGTGGTCGGCCACAAAGGGACATCCAGTGTACGAATACAAAGGGGTCTCCACTGAGACCCTCCTGACTCACACTGTGTCCCCGAGGGGCCACTCTAAGGTCCGCTCCATGCCACTGTCACGTGGAAGGGCAGCCTGATGAGCTCTGACAGGCAGTGGTCGAGATGGACGACACAAATGCGGAGAAGGCCCGAGAGAGACTGCATGAAGGGAAAGAGGACTAAAGGCCTCCCTACTTTCAGCTTCCGTTCAGGGGGTCTCTCCCATCTGCCTTGGACACAGGGTGGGTCCAGAACAAAGTACACGGGTGAAACAAAACGCAGGAAGAGTCTTTAGTAGACCACCCGTGACAAGCCACTTGACAGGAAGCTCAGCACAGCCATGAATTCTGGGCGCACTTCATTTGTGAGATGTTTCAGGACCACTGGCTGTTTTTAGAGAGTGGTGACGTGTTTCATGGCACTCTGCTCACGTGACCCTATAAACGTGTTATATGGCTCCTTGCACCTCTAGCTCTGGATTTCCACATTTATCATTCGAGCCTGCCGACGTGTTGCATGTTTTCTTCAGCACATGCCAGTTGAGAATTCCCCAGACTCCATTTTTATTGGATAGGTGGGGTGGCATTTTTCAGTTTCTTCACATATACTGAAATGAAATGTAGAAAACGTCATTTCAGGGAATTCTCAAACGTAGAAAAATGAAAGTGCTTCAGGTTTTTAGAGAACTCCTTCCACTCCTTGATTTTGTTAATTCAGCCTGAGCCCCCACTGTGACAAAAGGCAGGCTGCGAGGGGATGCCAGCCCACACACACCCGGGTCCATGGAGCGGGGAGGCTGGCTGCGAGGGCCCACTCGATCCGGCGCTGTCAGACTGTTAATGACGATGTTATTAATCTGATCAAACAATGGAAAGTAAAACCCAATCCAAGTTTGCTCAGCTCTTGAGATTTTACGAATGGCAAGAGCAGACGTGGCTCCGAGGCGCTCCCAAACATCCCGTCTTATTATATTTTTAGCAATCATATTGATTACAGGTAAATTAAAGTCATGCCGCCAATTAGAAGGTTTATAAACAGCGAAGCTTCACTGTAATTGATGGCATTTAAAATTCCAGTAAATAAAGATTTTCAAAAGTGCGCCTCACAAAACTGGAAGCTAATAAGAGGAGTAGCTGGGGGTGCAACGTGGCACGAGCTTCACCCGCTCGCCGACATTCAAAAGGTCCATTGTTGCTGCTCACAGTGCCCGGGGGGCACAGGACACGGGGACTTTATGGACTGCGACTCGGCCTTAGCCCAAACTGGCACATTGCTCCCAGTGAGGGGGCTTTTTGAGATGTAAACTTTTGGGCATCGGTTGGCGAGCACTCAGCTTTCGATTTCTTTCTGTATGGCCTTCTCCTTCATTGAGTGGCACTGGGCACCCAGGACATGAGCCTGCGTCTTCTGTGCCTGTGGACAGCCTGTTGCCATGTTGTTGGTGTGTCACCTTTTGAACAACACGGACTTTTCTTTAACACAAACTCTTTTTTACTTAATGGATATCAGTCTCCATTTTATTTCTGTTCTTTTCCCACAACACCATGTGGACAATTTAGTGTCACCAACCTGCATGTCTTTGGACTGTCAGAGGAAATGGGAGTGACATGGGGAGAACATGCAGAGTGCCCACAGGGAGGACCCTGGTCTCCGCTACCACTGTGCCACCATGCCAGCCATAAAGAACTTTGACAGACCTTTTGCCCGTCGGCTCCTGACTTTGAAAGGACTCAGGCTGCACACTGTAGAAAATGTGGCTGTAATGTCACGGTTCTATTTAAGAGTCAAAAAGCTGTCAGGAACATAAACCCGATCTAATGCAATTAAAATTTTATCATCATTAATATGAAATTCAATCGATTTAACATCCCTCAGTCGCGTCAGATCAAATCAGCTCAGGGATGTAAAGTTTGACGACAACACGCGGCTCATTGAGCTCTCCGGCATCAACAACGACCCTTATCTGTCCTGACGTTCAAAACTTGTTGGCTGTGCCGCAGTTTCAGGCCTCAGCCAGCCTCCATGTCCAGCAAAGCCACTGAGCGCAGACTGAGATGATTGACTTTGCTGATCTCCATTAAGGCCCTGGAGAAGAATGTGCAGCTGTACTGCAAAGGGGGCGTTCCCTTATGCAAAATAGACTCACAGTATGCATATGCAAATGAAGAAGGCTGTACTGTTGAGAGTTAAAGCAATCCAAAGGACACGTCTGTCTGTCTGTCTGTCTGTCTTTAACATTTACTGCGCTTATATGTCAGCTTATAACTTTTATGATACACTTGGTTCCATTTCTTCTGGTGTGCCAGTTGGAGCCCAGGCAGGTCAAGTGACTTGCTCGGGGTCACAGGGTGTCAGTAGCAGGATTTGAAGCCACAACCCCAGGGTCTGAGCGCCAAAGCCTTAAGCACTGTGCCCCACTGCCCAGATGCCACATCCCATCCATTAACACTCCATTTCTGCTTGTGCCAATTCTTTCTTTTCCTTTCATCTCTTTACAGATTCTTCAGTCCTGCCCAGTGGGCACTGCGGTGGGTCAAATGTGCACGTCCTCATCAGCCATGGTGTCGTTACCTCTTCATGCCAACACAATTTCCTCTCCAAATCTTCCATCCTTTTTTTGATTCAATGGCCTAAGCATGTGTTGCCATCTGTGCCAGGGAGATGCTGCCACCATGTTCTTTCTTCTAATTGCTTGTTTCATCTCCAGCACTTGAGTTAACTGCCAAGGCCACTTTCCGCAGCTGGAAACCGTTGGCGCCTATGAAAAGGTGACAGTCGTGCCAAGCCCTGCTTTCACCAGTGGGATGACTTCTTTCAAAGCAGCAACTCCCTCCATTTGCTCCCCACAGTGCTCCCCATCAGTCTGCAAGCCCCCCATACATGGACCAGCTCTCTGCAGCCCCTGGCGCGTGTGCCACTGAAGAGATGGGCAGCTGGTTGCCCAGGCACCTCAACACCTCCAAAGCACACATTTTTAGGAATCAGGAAGAATGCTTTGTCTCGGCTCCAGCGCAGAACATCGGACCCACGGGATCATTTAGTGTTGGAGTTTGGCTGAATCCTGAACAAGCTGGCACCATGTAAGTAAACAGGGCCGACGGGCATGCTGGAGCTGCTTGTTGACAGCCAGGAGCACATAAATAAGAGTGGCATGCGCAGGAATGGGGGTACAGGGGCACCTCCTTATGGGGAGAAAGAGCCACCAATGAGGCTTTACCTGCTGTGCAACTGGGTGGCATACGAGTGGCATTTATTTAACGTTCCTTCTTCTCCAGAAACACAGAGGCTGCTGACACAGTGACTCATACTTGTGGGCATAAACTTCAAGTGCCCCCATAAGCTGAAGCTGTCTCACAAACAAAAGCACACAGTACTAAGGGCGACTGGCGGCCCATCAGGTGCCATCATTTTGTGCCCTGGTTTGACATCTGGGTGGAGGCTGTATGCTCTTCCTGTGTCCTGGTGGCTTTTCCACCCGACTTTCCACTTTTCTTGCCGGTCTCAGAGACATGCCTGGCAGGTTAACAGGGCAGTGTGCCCTGAGGAAGACCCCAGTTTCCCACTATCCTAAAAATGGTTCAGTGAGTTAATGGATAGGTCGGGGGTCACACTCATAGTGCTGCCCACCCAGGGCTGCTTACTTCTCATCCCGTGAAGGTGGCGGAAGATCCAGCCCAAGGCCAAGAGACAAAGACAAACGAGCTCACAGGGGGCCACAATGGCCTAATCTTTACTTTAAAGATGTCTGTCCTTGTCTTTTGAGCCAATTCACTCTTGGCAAGGTGACCAGGACACAAGTGTGGACAGTGGGGGGCCGGCAAGAGACCAGCAAAAGAAAATAAGAAAGGGGGCCAACGTCCAGCCTGGTAATGTCAGGCGCTACAGCAGAAAGCAGCCCGCCGATGGCGCCAGGGCCTGGCCTTGGTCTGAATGTCTTTGTCCCACAAGTGCACATACAACGCTAGTCATCCTCACCGTCTCCTCTCTTCATCCAGGATGGTGAGCGCCACTGTGGTGACTGGAGGGGGGCTTCACCCCTCGGCAGTTAAATGATGCTTGAGTTACTCCAGAAAGTGACGTGCTGTATGTCTCAGAGCAAAATTCACAAAGTGACGGTGGAGTTGTGGGTGCTGAAAACACTTCAGCGGTCTGTTTACCTGTGACGGCGTCAGGGGAAGGAGCCCACCGTAGTGCAGCCCACCGCAGGGAGCCTATCTAAATGTGCTTACGTGTGTCACATGCCGCAGTGTCCTGCAAATGAGATAATGCTGTTCGGAAATTGGACTCCCGTCACTCAGTTACCCTGAGACATTCCTCTTATGTGTATTAAAACGTTCGAGAAATAAAAAGAAGGTCTGGCGGGGTTGGCAATTCAAAGAGTGGGCAGCTAACAGGCTTTACAAATGCATGTATTCATGAGCTCTGTGCCACTCGTAAGACCATCAAGAATACATTAACAAATTGGATAGGGGGGACGCCTCGGAAACAAAAGTTACTGTGGTCCTGTGCCAAGTGACTGTCAAGGATCGCTCACTGGTCACATTTGTAGGGTCGGGCCTCAGAGTCCTAGGTCCAGCTCGGCTACTGTCGGACAAGCAGAACGGCAGAACCCACCTAACGTTCATTCTTCCACCCTTGTGTCCGTCCGTCTGTCTGTCCACGCTGAGAGGGTGAAAGCTTCTCCCCTTTCCGATTCCAAGCTCGATGGCCTTCTGAGACATTCTCTTGCTTATCCCCTCTTCATGTGATTATTATTCTCGAATTCGGTGGTACCCTGCCCGCTCAGATGGTCACAGCCTGCCATGTCCGGAGTTGTTCAGCAGTGAGGGAGCTAAGAATTCAAGTGGAGAAATCAACGAGTACAGAAATTCAAACGGTCACCGCAGGGAAGGATGACGCAGCCCGGGAGACCGAGGGTCACATGTGGCATGGTGGGTTAGGCTCTTCTCCAATTGGATAACAATGGCAATCTGGTGGAAAACATCAGTTTGTGGACCGCGTTTGGAGTTTCTTAGGATACAGTTTTCCAGATGATGCCATGTTAGATTCTGAAGTGGTGTCACTTCTGGGCTGTGCCCTTTGACTGTTACCTTGCGCTCTGTTTATGGCAGTTGAGGGCGCAGCTACTGTATGTAAGGAGTGTGTGACACGTGACGCCAGTGTCACGACAGCGTGAAGGACCACCTAATCCAAGATGTGTGGATATAAAATCACCGTTCACTAGGGTGAGCGTCACTTCTCACGTTCATTTTCGATTTTCAACTTGACTATCTTTCTGGCTGCCGCTAGGGCTTTGTGATGCCGATGACTTTCGGCTCGTTGTTCTGACTACGTGTCATCCTCCGGTCCTTTCCGTCTCCTTTTCTGCCGGTCATGTGACACCCACGCCCAGCTTCTGATGGTGGGTCCTCTGGTTAAATGAGAGTTTGGGGGAAGGACCCCTGGACAACATTGGCCTTTGACTGTTCAGTCCATTTCCTTTAGCCCCTTCTGATTTCCCCTGGCTGTGAATTTCCCAGTACCTTAATGGTGCCTTCCATCTTCTACTTTATATTTCTGCATAACGTACTGCAGGTGTTCCCATCTGATAATCTCAGATCTTGGAGCCCACTTTTAAAAATGACATTCCAGGAAGGGGGAGACGTCCCAACTCCAAATGGAAATTGTAGGATCTTTGAGCGGCCTTACCAACCACAAGAGCAAAAAGTGGCCTTCAAACACGAGAGAAGAGAGAGAAAGACGGCAAAGAACGAGAAGCTGAGCATCAACTGGAACTGGAAGAAGAAGAAGAAGAAGAAGGCCAAGGAGACTACAAAGCCATTAGATGCCGAGACCCCTTCAGTTATTACAATAATCTTTATCTAAAGACCTTTGAGAGCAAGGTCATCACTCCTGACAGTTCATCGCTTGACTTTGGTTGGTTACGATAAGCGTTGAGCACAAGTTGTGATTTCCACAAAGCTTTACAAAACTGACACCAAAATGTGTTTCCCAGATGACTTTGCAATTGTGAAAGTCACAGGCAGTGAGTACCTGGGAGGGTTGTGAGGGGTCTTAGGGTGGGAGACTCGGAGTTCTGTGTTGGCCTGCGCTGATTTCTGCTGCCACGTATTGCGTGTGGTCGCCGGCGATCCGTTGTGTTTACGCCTCTCATTCACACCACAGCAAGTAATCAACGTAACAAGCTGCATGCTTTTCATACAAAGACGCACCGACACATCTCACTGGGCATATTACGGGGGTTTGTTCACATGGAAGACCTCACTACCTGGGAAGAAGACCACTGCCACAGCCCACCGTTGCCCATTTCCTGTTTCCACTTCCAAGACCTTGGAGTTTCTTTTCTGTGTGGATTTCAGTGGACTGGCAGCCCAACAAAATGTCTACACGTGACAGGAAATTCATGTGGTGATCTGCAGTGTGTCATCACTACTCAAATACAAATAGACCCGCAGGCACGTGGCACTCAGGCGTGTCACTGGGTATGTGTGGCATGAATTACACGGAATGTAAAACAATATTTTAGCGAAGCAAAACACAGAGTTTGGCTACAAATTTATTTCTGTGCAACTCGTCACCATCAGGAAGAAAGGCCAGAACTGCCGACCCCAGAGAGGCCTTTAGCAGTGCCACATGGCACAGTTGGCAAGGTCATGATGTGGGGCTGTCTTTCCTCTTCTGGACCAGGGCGACATTAAAGGAGCCATCGATTCTGAGGTTAGCCTGGGGATTCCTGAACAGAACGTCAGGCCATCGGCCAAGAAGACAAAGAAGGGGCATCCAACATGGCAACAACCCCCCAGTTTCAGATTTGAGTTGTGGGTCAGCCAGGCCATAGCCCCACGTGCCAGGCACGTCTCAAATGTCACCGAGGGGGCGGAGCTCTGTCAAGAGGACCCCTCAGGACAGACGCCCGAGCCTGACTGGTGGCTGGAGAAGACATTTACTGCCACAAGCTGCTGAGTTTTGTGTCTCTTTTTATTAATAATTTCTCATTTTGTGGTTATATTTGGAATTTCCTTTTATGATTTGGGTTCACATCAAGACTTTGTAAGTTTACTTTCAAATGTTCACCAACACTACTGAGCATCAAGTAGCAGCGCTGTGTGCCAACGGGCACCTCGACACCGGCTGGGTGGTTTGTGTCGAGTTTCACCAAATTGAGCCAAGGGAGTCGCCGTGGCCTTCGAGGATTCGTCTGCGGGGTGGGCCTCGGTCCAACACGCCGTTTCTTATTTCTACCCAAGGAGTCGACTGATTAACCTTTGGCCACGTTGCATTAGTCCCGGGCCGCTCCTGCTTGTAGTAATGGAAAAGACCCTTTAAGAAGATTCAGGCCCCCCGTCTGACGTTTCTTTTGTTAAACGTCTGTGCTTTGTGTTGTCTGGTGGCAATCAGATAATCACCTCATTAGAATGCAGCAGATATCATCAATTCTCCCTGATTATTTATTAGCAGTCATAGACTAAAGTGTACATATTCCTTTAAATCACTAGTTAAGGCACTCAGAATCAAGGAGGAGAAATAAATCAGTTTTATGAGTCCTATATCTAAAAAGCCGAAGCCAACAAATGTTGTTTAGCATGAGAAGTCACCGAGAGAAAATTAAATACATGTGTAGACTTTAATCGGATAATCCAGGCATTGATTTTGTGGGCGAGACAGCAAATAAATTAGCCATTTCATAAATTAGACCCTCTGTGTTGAGCTCATGCGCAGAGAGGCCCACCGTGTGCCCGACTGGCTCTGCGATGGGCGCCCCAGTAAATCCTGAACTTGTCACCGAGGTCTGCAGCTCCAGGGAGACCCGCCGCTGGATAACACGTCCACATTTGGAGGCTTTGGGTCAAAAGGTGAAGTGTGCTAGCGGCCCGTCGTCACCGCGCATCACCATTCCTCTTTAAGAAGATTGGGTTTTATAGCTCCTGCCATGAATACAACACTTCACGCTGAGAGGACACAAAGAGTCGTCACATGGCACGGTGGTACATCGCATTCGAAATCTGGGGTCAGAGGGCAGGAAGGTGCGTCGAGTCAGGGTGCCAGCCACGGGCACATGGGGGCAATGTGAACATGGCATTTGAACCTAGGCTCCTGATGAGAACCAAAATGAAATCAGAATACGAAACAACAGGAGACTGATGGCAGTAGTATGGGAGACGCGTTATTTAGATTGAGAAGAATTAAGAAACACGGCCATTGTGTCTCCGAAAATCGGCAAAAGAGCTGACTCATTTTTAAAAGATCAGTGAATTTATTTTACATTAGCAGGAAATAAGTGTGGAGAAAGCGATTATCCAGCGCGGGGAAGTCATCAGAAGATGATCTTTAATTGCACTGTTAAGACGGGGGTTCAGCACTAGAAGTGTTGCTTAGAGACTGAACAGCCCTCGGATTGTTAGAAATAATTTGATTCTATTAGCATGCATCGGAGGACTGTGAGAAATCGAAACACAGCCATCAATCTCCGTCTTCCGGGCGAGTCGCAAGCAGGAGCAGCAGAAGGCAACCCAACCAGAGCCTGGCAGATCACGTGACGGGACCCCCTCAGACCTCCCAAGGTGGGGCTCACCCTGCCCATCGTAGGGCCCATTTAGGGTCACCAGACAGCCTAACCTGCACCTCTGCAGAGGGATCACTGGGATAACATGGGAACCCAACAGAGACAATCGCCGGGCACAGGATTCGAACCCGGGAAGTTCAAAGTACAGGACCAGGGCAGGAAAAATCCCAACACACTCGGAATGTGCCAATGGAGTCTCACCCTCCACGTCGCTCTCTTCTGTAGCACCCTGTCACACCAGGGGGCAGACTCACCCTTTTTACTGACCTGGCAGCTGGCACTGCAGCTTCTCATTCGCATGCGGAATGCTGGCTCCTACTGTTGGTGATTCATCAGTGATGCCATCACCAG
Source organism: Polypterus senegalus (assembly GCF_016835505.1). Classification (NCBI taxonomy): domain Eukaryota; kingdom Metazoa; phylum Chordata; class Cladistia; order Polypteriformes; family Polypteridae; genus Polypterus; species Polypterus senegalus. Next base: position 103,865,643 of record NC_053169.1, on the reverse strand, counting down.
GCTGGTACAACTTGTCAGCGCCATTACAGAATTTAACGAGCAGTCAAAAGTCTAAAACAATGTAAGGAATAAAACTTCAAAAACCGCAGTGGAGCAGGTGGTGTGATGGCATGTGTGCTTGGCAGGGCGTTGGCACAGGGTGCTGTGTGGTTGTCATTAATTGTAATTTGTTTGGATTTATATTTTTATTTTTTCTATTATTATTTTTTAATGCTGTTTTGTATTAAATTTCAGGGGTTCAGCTAGGTTGCCATGCCGACTGGGGTCATGTGATCATTTCTAGCCGACTTTATTTAGGACACCGTGGTCCATTCTAGCAATCTGGATATTAAAAGAATCAACGTGTTTGCTTCTGGATTTGAGACTTTCACTTGTTAGTGCTCGCCTGGACAGTTGGGATCATTTCTTTGGTTTCATGTTTTGGGTGGCAGTTTAGCGTTTGTGTTTAACGCCACGGACTATTTGTTTGGCACCAGGCCAAGATCACAAATGTAATGCGCAACCAAAGCCCAGAGGCAAACCAAAAATCAGAGTGAAAATCAGAAATGGATGAAAACCAAAGCCAACCTCTCAGAATCGAAACTGACTAACACATCTCGAGGATAACCTCGACTCGCGCCACAGCCGTGTTGGTAGCAGAATATTGGCGACGAGGTCACGTGACCTGCAATAGTAAAAGGAAAAAATACAAATAATGTAATCCAAAAAATAAAACCAACAAGAATAAAGTACACCAGACCCCAGGAAGTGGCACCAACATTAATGATAAAAATTAATAATAGGTCACATGGAGGAGCAACATAAACACGTTATGAATTTGTTGACCTGAAGATGCATTCTGGTCATTCATTTTTGTTTCAAACCAATGTTGTTAGATTTTTTTTTTGGTGATGTCATCATGGCGCCATTTTATCTTTGTTCTCCTTCCTTGAAAAATGTCAGGAAAGACATGAGAAATCGGGTCAGGAGATGGAAGTGACGAAAGACAAAAATGTGCGACGCACTCGCTAACACCCTGAATGAAGGCTTTCAGATCGAACGAAGCCAACAAGTGCGGCTCACAGACACTCGAAAGAGAAAGGCCTCACGAGCCTGAGAGACCGACCTCCATGCCCTGCAGCCTTCGCCAGCTCCAGACGTTTAGGAATATGTTGAAAATGATGCAAACCACTGTGATGGTCTTCACTTGTATAAGTTACAAGACACGCATGTAGGCGTGAAGAAGCAATCTGTAATCCTAAATTTAATTCTACGCTTGAGGATCGTCTACCATTCACTTCAGACGGGAATACTGTCATCTGAGAAGGAAACGCAGTTAAGTTACAGGGCAGGCCTCTCTCTCCATATGCCAGGAGTCCTCCTTTGACATGGAGATCTTCCATCCAAGTGACAATCTCCCGCCACACAAAGCTTTTCAAACGCAGTGGGCTATTCCTAAGCAAGCTCCGCCTCTTTCATTTCCTCCCTTTGTGTTCCTGTTGTATTGATTTTCTGAACCCGTCTTGACTCCCGAAGGTTAACAGACACGCACTCCCACAATTCCAACATCAGACGAAGCCACCTGAGGGTACCACTGGATCAGAGGGATCTGCTTTGCCCGCCTTTACAATTGCTGGTGGTGGTCAGTAGCACCACTGATGAAAACCAACATGCAAGTCACAAATCAGAAACTGATTTGACGAAACGCACCACAGGAACCTGTCAGAACTTGTAACCGATCACACGCTGCGACTGCTGGATGTCACATGGTGGCAATGCGAGTAGAAATTGTACACAATCTGGTCACAAAATGACAGCGCCCATGAAGAAAACAAGAAGCAAAATGATTTAAGGTCAAAGAAAATGACCTCAAACCACAAGAATGACCACCAAAAATACAACCAGAAGGAAAAAACAAAGAAATAAATCACGAGGGTCTTCCCATGACCTTCACAGCTGGTCACATGAGCGGCAGCAGTGTTATTCCTTCAACTGGGGGTACAAATGGGTGAACAACATCCAAGATGAGCCATCACCAATCGGCGTCGGTATTTCAGTTTCGAGTTCTGCTCCTGTGTGTTGTCCTCTGCCATTCCTTTCTCTGTCCTCCTGCTTTAAACAACTTCTCTTTGTTTTGCTCGTCTTGGTGCCCCATTTCATGGTCTAAAAATCATTCTGCCATCCTCCAGGACAAGCATTTACGCCAACAAATGATGGCTTCAATCACCTGACCAATGACGGGCTAGCGGCCGACCCTAAACCGGCTGGGTGATGGACGGCCGTGGTGCGTCCTGCTCCACCACGTTAGGTAAGTTGCAAAACAGATGGAGGGATTTTCATTTGGGGCTGGGGCTACTCCAGAACTTTTTGGATGTTAATAACTTCCGTCTAAATGACTTCGAGAATCACAGAAGCCCACTCTCACCGGAGGCGACACAAGTCGAAGTTCCTCCTGCTCCTCCTCCACCAACTTGTAATTAGTTGCGTTCCTCAGGATGCTCCCGCTGGTTTTTCCCTGTCCACATCCGAAGCTGGAGGGGAGCTGAAAGGTCCTCTGTTTGACAAGTAATTGTCCCAAACGATTTAGCATTACAAAAACAGCTCTCGCCGGTCCCCTGGAGCACCGCAAATGAAGCAACAGACATCACAAATGGAAACAAATATCCGCACAAAGAGGAATGCGCAACGCTTTGCCGCTGCCACATTTTGTGTGCTTTGATGTGACACGTCGGCCGCTCTCCCTCACAATTGTGACAGGACATCCATAGCTCTAAGGGAAGGAAAAGGTTAGGAGTTTTACAGTTGCCATAAATTACCAGTAATTGTCCCCTCACAGCCATACGTACCGTGCTTATGATCAAATACTGCAGGAGGGATGAAACAGCATTCAGGCCGTCGCGCGGGTGTCTGCATTCTCCACATCCCCTTCATGACAAGGTCTGCTAGACGCAAACACAGAGAAATAAAACGCGGGGGAAAGTTGAGACTCTAAGTACGCGGTGGCGAGTCTGATTGAATGAGCCTCCAGGGACAGACGCAGTCGTCGCGTCGCTCTTCAAATCAGCATTATCATATCAATACGCGTCAAGTGCGCATGTGGGCCTTTTAACAGAAAGGTTTGAGACGGGCCTAATCCTTCAGAAACGCTTCACAGATGACCTGCATGTGAAACTTCATTTTATTACTCAGCCTGTAGATTCTTTGGCAGATTTAGATGTCGTCCAAGGGCTTTATGTGTCGGCACGTTACCCCCGCATGGTGACAAAAGAAATCGGAGCACTCGCAGGAAAAAGGAAGGAGTCCGGACCCGACGTGTTATTCAGGGACTTCTTGAAAATGGCGCCTGATTGTTCTTCAGAGTATCAAATCAAAACGAGAAACGCTTATGAGCGTCTATCGACGGGATACAAAAGGGGCACAATGTCAAAGTCGCTCGATAGTCAGCTTTGGGAAGACCCCCCTGACTATTCAAGAGGCCCCTCACGCTTTGATGATGTTGTTATAAATGAAATGGAGGTGGATGACGCCTTCCCGTCCGCCATTGGCCCCTCTTTGCACACCGCCCTTCATGTTCGCTGGGCATCATTGCAGTCATTGGCAGAAGGGGCTGTCTTGAAATTAACGGTACTCTGACTGAGGTCTTTTAATTTCAGAAATACAAAATATTGCAAATGTAGAATATCCGGCACAAACAAGTGTCATGATAGGCAATTGCAGGATATTCATACAATAATCTTGTCGATAAACCTGCGCTGCTGTACCCTGACTGATGAGTGACGATGACAACGTTCATTCACTCAGCCAGTCGAAGGTCTGAAATGGTTTGTGTTGTTTAGATGGCTGAGGACCAGCAGTGGACCGGCGCTCACTTCCGAGTCTCCAACATGACAAATCGAATAAATCTCAGTTAGCTGCTCGTGTGCCACATCAGCTCATGTAGTGTGGTATCTATAGTGGACCCTGAACCAGCTGGGGAGTCAGGACCCCATGTATGAGCAACGGCAGCTACAAGGGAGCCAATCACAAGGGCGAGCTGCCACTGTCACGTGATCACCAGTCTAGTCGAGCAAACATCCATTGGCTCAACACTGGTGGGCACCTTGCAGTGCCACCCTCAACTCAAACACATTAAGGTGTTAAGTGACGACCTGTAAACGCAATTAAAAAACGTCCATTGTCAGAAATCACTTCACAGGTGAGAAGTAAGACACCAGCTGATGAGTTATGACAAAGAGCCGCATGGCGAGGACGCCACTCTGTAGAGTCGCTTGAGAAGCTCCTCCCTTCACGTCCCCTCAGCGGCGTATTTGGTATTTGGTGCTCGTTCTCTGCTCTCTCGGTCTCTCTGTTATCGGTTAGGATCTGCCTGAGAGTCATGGGGTACAACAGCAAAATAATCAAAAATCAAAATATTTCAACTATAAATTGGAGTCTACAAGAACATCTAAGCAGGACCAGGACATGACGATTAATAAGAACTGGCAAAAGACAAGTGGCCAAAATCACAAGTACTCACAAAGTTCAAATACCCTGAAGACCCTGAAGCGCCAGCTCCTCTGAGATTTTCATCAGCAGTTCAAAACCTTGTGCGCCACCATCTTAAATTTTGTCAGGTCAATGACATCGCGTACCACGACTTCCAGCCGTCACGTGACAGCGACAGAAGAGCAACAGGAAGTGAGGCACAAAATGGCGAACAAAAAAATGAAATCATAAAACACCTGCAGCTCCTAAAACATCAGAATCTTAGCAGTAATCAGGTACCCCTGAAAACAATGAAGCAGATTAGTGGCCTCGCCGTGTCACACTTCGCTAACAGCGCACTCCTTTATTAAAGAAAGTCGACTCGCAGGTCCACATCCTCTGGGATACTTTCAAAAATCTTTCAGAGTTTCATGTCATTTACCGCATATGCTGTACACTCGCTACCCGCAGAGAGTGTGGGGTTTGATTTTACTGTTTTATAATGTCGGTGGTATAAGTTGAATGCAGACAACTTCCACTATCGGTCTAAGAGATTACGATATGCTAACGCCTGCCCACCTGAACGAGTCACCACGGAGCACACGGCCTTTTGTTTCTATGTCATTGTGCCTACGTGACCACACAGCGATACCCGCACTGTTCCAAAGCGACGTTTGCACTGCTTTGTGTTTTCTGTATCTCACACCCTCATACACCTTTATCTTAAGAGCATCCCTTATCTACGATGGAGCGTTCGATCAGAAGAAAATATGACGCTGGTTTTGAATTCAAAGTCGTTGAAGTGGCGAAAGAAACCATGTCTGAAAAACTGGTGCGAGATTGGAGGAGGCAAGAAGATGTAAAAAATAAAATGAAGTGTCGTAATTTTTGAATGGGCATATAAGTCGGGTTCTGATTTTATGATTGATTTTTTTGGGTTTCAAGACCCGACTTATATAAGAATATATACAATAATTATTTGATTTTTTTCGTAGGCGTGACCACCGCAGGGCACACACACTAAGGACAATTTAGGATTGCCAACGCACCTAAACTGCATGTCTTTGGACTGTGGGAGGAAACCCACGCAGACACGAGGAGAACGTGCAAACTCCACGCAGGGAGGACCCGGGAAGCAAACTGCGAGGCAGCAGCGCTACCACTGTGCCACCGTGCCGTCTGATTTGATGTTTTTTTCTGAATACACTCGTAAAAATGCGCCACTCGTGTTTATCCAAATACCGTATTCACCTCCAGCTCCACCCCTACATTACAGGGTGAGGCAAAACGTTTAATCAGAACCTAAAGCAGATTCAGAATGTCACCTAAAACTGAACTCACTCACATTCGAGGTCTTCAGGTGCAAATATGTTACGTCAAGTTCACCGCCCTTTTGAACTCGTTCTTGTCCCATAGTCATTCATCCACTTATTCATTCTTCATCATTTTACATCAGATCATTTATGTTGTTTTTGATGATTTTAAACGTTTCACTCCATCAACAGCTTCGGGAGTCCAGAAGTGTCCATCGCATGCACTCATCCACCTTTTGAATGCACGGTTATAGGACGCTGCCAGGCCATGCCACATGTCAGCCCCAAACCAGGATGCCAGTCCACCGCAGAGCCAGTCGTCATCTCCACTGTGGTAACCCACCCACCCTTGGGAGGTGAGAGGAGACACAGGGAAACCCCTAAAGGTTAGGTTTAGGGTTAGGCTCTCCCAGTCAAGGCCTAAACTGGGTGTCTCTGGGACGTGGGATCAAACTGGAAACTTGGGGAGAAAGAGATTTGAACCCGAGACTCTGGAGCCGTGGCACAGCAGTTTTAACCACTGTGCCCCGGTCAATACCCATGAAAGGCAAAAAACAACTATGCGGGAAAACAGCCATTTTCACACTCCGGCACCTCTTAGAGAGGAATGTGGGAATTAATCACGGACTTTCTATCAATTTTTACTCGCTATCATGAGGAGGACATCTGGTATAAAATATCATTTGTAACACAATATAATCTGCCAATCTCCTCCTGTTGAATATTAGGAGCCGGCAGTACAAGCAAAAGCTCTCGGAATAAAAACAGAAGTGCTGTCACATGCATTTGATGTATCGTTTGAAAGCTTTCATCGAGCGCTTTCCAATATGCTCCATCATTATACAAAATAGTTTTTAGCACGCGGGGAAATGCATGTTTAAATTCACTCGACTGTTACTTGTGAAATATGTGATAGGCATCAATGCAACTTGTTTAATAGAAAACGATGGTGACAAATTCAGTCTTGAAGGGACACCATTTGTACAAGAAGGACATGAAGGCGGTGGGGGTCTCTGCACATGGCACTGGACCACCACCTCGTCCACACCCTGAGCAGCACAGGAGCTCATCGACGTGCCACTTCCTTGGTTTTGGTGCAGTTGAGTGGCAGACAATTCTCAGGGACCCCCACCTGACTCCCCAAATAGCACCGGATTGGGGGGAATTCCAGGCATGTGACAGTACGATGGTGACAGGTCTGCTCCTTGAGGTGCTCCAGTGCCCCTCACATCAGAGGCATCAGGGTAGTCCTCGTAGTCCATTAGCCAGGACACAGAGAGAAGGTAGGTGGCTGTGCAGGAGCTACAAAGATATAAATGGCACTTTACGATTATTAACGGGGCAGGTAGATGAAAACGACGAGCGCTCACAATGGCGCAAATGTAGATAATCAGATAATGGCCAGGATGATTCCTTTCAGGATGCCAGGCCCACAATGGTTGGCTCACTTGAGAATATTCTGCCATCCTGGGATGAGCACTGAAGAGAAGGTGCCATGGAGCTGTCCGCTGCATCAGGTCGCTCCTACTCAGCGCTGCTCTCCGTCTATGGGTGGAGAGCCTCGTTTGACTGTCATTGTCTATTCCCCTAAGCACCGAAGAGTGGGAGTTTTAGAAGGGTGAGCGTCGATGGCAGCCTTGGAGCGTATCGCCCCATCGAGCATTCAGGGCAGGGACAGCAGGACGTCAGCTTGTATCGGCAAATGAGAAGACGGAGGGGCTTTCTGTCCGTCTCTCCAGCCAAAAGAGTTCTGCTTTTAATGGATACCAACCAAACAAGCGTGCACTCGCGTCTCCTGTTCAAATCGTGTGATTTACGCGACGTGTCCATTCTGCTCGTCGTCAAAGACGGTATGATTTAAAAGGACATGAAAGAGAACTCCCGGATCTGTCGGTAAGGAAGTAAATAAGGAGGGAAAGCGAATTAGGGGGCCCTGGCCCAATTATTTTATTATTTAGTATGCATCGCGGGCTTCGAAATCAGCTTTTCATGATATGATACTTTGGATCTGAGTTAATGCCAAATGCTCCTTAATGAATGCATTACAAATCAATCCAACAGTTGCCGCACTTACCGTAATGGTCTGCAGCATAATGGTGAGCACAAAGAGCCGGAGACCCGCAGAGACGAGCTGGAATATAATGAAGGTTTGATTCTTTTTCAAATTCCTCTGTAATATAATTTTGGACAATGTAATGTGCGTCCAGGGCATCCCGCCACAATTTAAGCTTGAGAATAAAATGCACGACCCTGCGGGCTCTCAGGAAAATAAAACGAAAGCTTTTCTAATGCATTTAGATGGCCGGCGTGCCCGAACGAGGGTCTTTAACTTGCACAAACAAATCAGATTTGGGCTAAATTGAATACGGAGACAATGTGAAAATGTCCTCCTGCCACTGGACGCCCCGCTCGTGTGCTTCAGTCGCAGGCCAAACAATCGGGGACCCCGAGGCCGGGAGGTCCTGACTACTGGCAGTCGGTGATGCTTTTGACCAGGATGCTCTGCTCTCGATGGGACCCCCGACTTTGACCTATCCTGGCAGGGATCAATAATTGAAGATCTGTGGAGGCAACGTTATGACGAAAGGAGGACTGGAAGTAAATGGCACTCGCCTCCCTGGCCCTGCCATTTGATCACACATTGTGGGGACATTTTAAAAGGAATTGTGACAGAGGAATGTCGAGATAAAAAGAGGAACGAGCAAAGGGTACAGATGACCAAAATCAGTAGTCGCTCTTAGTCAAAAGCAAAAAGATACTCAAAAGAAGAGCCTGAGAGCGACTCTCGACAATGTCACCCGTCACCTCTCCGTCAGTCACGTGACTATGACTCAAGAACATGTCAGGAGGGCTTAGGCGTGCAGCTCTGCCTGCCATCAGAGTCGTGTCGTATTACGTATGTCACGTGTCCACCCGGCCACTTATCGACGCTTTATGATTTAAAAAGACGTCTTGAAGTTGGCTGAGCACAGGCTGTAAATGGGAGCGGACCCTCCTTGCCCCTCGTCGGTAAAATACACGAATATATCAGAAATACTCAAAACTCCAAGTGGTGTGAAATTAGAGTGCGGGCCATTAGGGCCTTCACCTCAAACACTCGGGATGGTGCCTACGAAAAACAATCCAGAAAATGGCACCAGCGCTGCCATGACGTCACAAAGGTGGCAGAATGCGATGGCAGGAGATAAAAGACGGGATACTTTAGCTTTAGGGAGGCCGAGGTCAGAACAAAGGGAGGAAGTCAAAATACCAGTCATCAAAACACAAAAATAAAACGCGCCAGTCAACGTCAAACTCTGAAAAGAAAACCAAAAGGCTGGTCACTCTTTGAAACTTGAAGCCAATGCCATCCTGTGCAGCCATCACCTCGTATGAAGTGACAAGTCAGTGCCATCACCCGGTCACAAACAAAGAGTTCCAAGTTATCAGAGTGCTGTTCCAAATAATCGACACATGGAGAAATGAGCGTTAATATCGGACAGCAGCAGATTTCTAACACAAATCAAAGTAGAAAGAAGTAGCAATAATTAGAATAACAACGATAATAACGACGCATGAAAGGCCAATCCTAATAAGGCACACGCTGGAGGCCTTAGAAGTTACCACATGAAGATTACTGCAGTTAAAAAGACGCGCAGCGAGGGGCACCAGAGACCCAGGCGGTGGTGAGGGCTGCTGCTGACCCCCTGGCGCGGCCTGTCAGGAACTCCATTTATACTCCGGTGTCCCTGCCACATCTCACAGGTGTCACTTCCAGTCCGAGGGGATGTCAGACTTGGTGACCACAGCTACTGATCCTGCCACCCGGCCACATTAGAATACACAGTCAACATCGCTGGGCATGTCAAATCACATGACTGCCTGCCATCTTCCCAAAGTATTAGGACATTCTAGACAAGAGCAGGCCATTCGGCCCAATGAGGCTCGCCAGTCCTACCCACCTACTTCTTCTAAAATGACGTCAAGTCGAGGTTTGAAAGTCCACCACACTACTTTGTCCCTTATTCCCGTGTCTGTGGTTCTCGATGTAAAGAAAGACTTCCTGATGATTGTGTGCAAGTGCCCCTTCACAAGTTTCCAACTGTGCCCCCCCGTGTTGCTGATGAACTCATTTTAAAGACACCCGTCTCGATCCACTCGACTAAAGTGTCGCGCCCTCGCCGCCTACTCTAGCAGCCAATAGCGTGCTGCCTGACGGAGCCGGTGTTGTACGAAGGGTTTCTAATTATGTCGACTTCTGGCATAACGTCTGCCCTTTTCATTTTCCGCTCTGTCATGTGGTGCTAAGCGTGAGACATCAGACAGACGGGGGTCTCTTCTGTTCCTTCCTCATTCCTTCTGGGTGGTCACTCGATGGCTGTCAGCTGTCATGCGCACCGAGCTGCCCCAGCGGGCGAGGCGAGTCTTGATGGACTGAGGCATGGCCTTCAACTCCGAAGGTGACATCTGGCATCTGCCGGTGGGTCTCTGCACGGGGTGGGCTGTGGGCTGGACTGACCCCCCCACTCACGGGTGTCTGGCAGCTCCCTGTGACCCTAAGACAGGATTCGGTGGTTCATGGTGGGCAGTTTATTCTACACGGGCACCTTGTATTCCTGACCTTTTGTAAATCTGCAAGTTCTGTCACTCGAGATGATCCAAGCTGGACGCCGCCACCGAGGCGGCAGCAGGCATTTTCACTCGAAAGGGTTTCATGAGATTCGCAGTGTAGAACGTCCATGGATATGCTAGAGCACCTGCTTTGAAAAACTATCAAGAATTATTACCTTTATTAAAAGAGTGACACCCAGCTTTGCCCATACAGTTCAAACTTCTGTTCCTCTCTACAGACAATTTTCTTTTCTTAAATAAACTGTCATCCTGCTGTTAATATATGGTGAGCTCGCTCATACTCGGAGAAATCCTGCTGATATAAAGCATGTATATGTTAGATTGGTAATAGTATCTTTAGTGTACTTGAGTAGAACAAATGTGTTTCCCTCATGGCTGTGCTAATGTGATAAAGGAAAATTGGCTGTTCATCAGCCTTTTGCTGGATAGCGACAGAGGAGATGGAAGCGCATTCATTCCCTGTTATACATTAATAGCCAAGACAAACTTTCAGACAGTTATATTTCATATGTCGCCTCTGCTCAGTAAATGTGTTGTAAAACATGATAATATAACACATTATAAAAAGAGAAAATTTAACCTTATTTATATGATAACGGGCAGCCTTGCGGTTCTTCCTTATAAACAATAAATAATAAGAACCCACGTGCCTGCAGATAGAAAGCTGGGCCCGCAGACTTATCATCAATAAAATAATGGATTAGGGGTCTTCCTCAGTGCAGATGATGTTTTCAGATCGAGACCCCTGAGCCACTCATGACTTCATTCAGAGACTCATTAACGGCACGCGCTAAGACAAAGGAAATGAAGCCCACCGGCCTGGCGGGCCGCCCAGCGCCTGTCCACACCGATGGACCAGGCCTCTGGATCGCTTCACCTCGGTGGGCTTCTCCTCCTCATCTACAACTCAAAATGTGCCAGAAAAGAGTCATCCTCAGCAGCCCTGCCCTCTTCTGGTCTCACTCAGTACTGCACTCTTGTGACGATCAGATGAACGGATGTCTGTTGTCTGGGGGGGGGCGGCAGGGGTCTTCTATCTTATGAGTCGGGATCGGGGAAGGAAGGAATTGAGCGTCTGATTGAACATCTGATCTTTTCAGCTTTCACGTGCGTGGCCACTTGATTTTCTTCTTTCAGTAATCTGCACCTGGAAGTGCTGTGCTGCAGGGTTACTGTGTCTAATGGCAGGCTGTGCAGGTGACAAAGGCCACCTCCAAAAGTAGAAGGACGCCACAAAAGGTCACTTCCTCCGAACGTGTTCGTAAAAGCTCTTACTCCGTCACACGCAGAACCTGTCCTTGTGGCATTAGGGGCCAGTAAATCAGCCATGGCAGGAATACCACATCATCACAGGGCACCCTGACTTGCCCACTTGCAGTCACTCATACAGCGGTGGTCCTCCTAAGAGCGTCTCTCTGCCTTTCTCATGTCACAGCCCACTGTTTCTTATGCAAGTGTCTTTGCACGCCGCTTCATAAATCAAACACAGCATTCAGAGCTTTAAACTGAACAAGATCGGCAAAGAGTGGGGTCCCCCGTGTGAGTTAATCAAGAACGAGAGCTGCAATAAGAACTGTTTATAACGTTCACCCCCAGAGCCAGTGGCCAATAAACAGCAACCTACGAGATTTGGGAGGAGCACCTCGTGAACACTCCACTCTGACAGCGACTCGGACCCGGGGCCTTGCCACTGCGCTGCAGCCCCCCTAGATATCACTGCTGAACTGTCACGCATTCTGAGCCACCCTTGTGATCAGACAGCGTTTTGTGGCGGCAGGTCCAGCGGTGACCGGAAGCCCACCGCATCTCCCCTCGTGGTCACCATCAGGGCTGCCGAGGCCTTCTTCCCTTCCCGGATGTCCAGACCTGAGGTGGTTTGTCACAAGGAGTTCCAGCCAGAGCAGATTGGTGGGTTCCAACCTCAAACGTGTGTTCCCTCATTATAGAATGACGTTGCCTCATTGTGCAACAGCAGACGAGGAGACCCCCAGCGTGCCAGATAAAGTCTTGCTTTGCCCTTGTGAGCCGACCAGACTTTGATCCACCGTCGTCTCTGAATGGACGTTGATGAAAGGAGAGATGACCAGCTGCTGGCTTGCCCCGTATTTATGCCTTACTGTGCCCCCTTGGACCAGTGGGACATTCTAGCAGAAGGCCAGCTTGGGGGCTTTGGGCTAGACGCCCCTGTGTTCTTGAACCTTCTAGCAATGTGTGGTGTATCCCTGGCTGGGGCTAAAGCTTTGGCATTTTGTCTTTGTGGCTGTTGAGTCAGTTAAGCGAAGAGCAGAGCGAGCAGACAAGTTCTTACCTTTTAATGAACCAAGACACAGAAGTGCAAAGTCTCCTTTAAACCTTAAAGTGTTCTTCTGGGGCGTCACTACAACAAAGGCCACCACAAACATGGCTGACGACAGTTTGAAAGCTGGCACGGCAAGCAGCTGTGCAGAGTGCATCCTCTTAGGTATGCCAGGCACCTTAGGATGAAGCTGACCGAGATGTTTGCTGGGCAAACCTTTTCACTTCTAGAAACTCAAACGAGTTCATTTTTCATGCGCTAAGATTGTTTAAGTCGAAGGCACAAACCTCATTTCAGTGGCTATGAAAAATTAAAACTTCATTCTTTTTCCTGCACTTCACTCATTCATCACAAATTTAAATACCTGCCAGCGATCATTACGTGCTAATGAGAGGGAATTTCATATCAGTGAGCCGCTTCGTGTTCCTGCATTATACAAATTCACCACTTTCATTTGGTTTACGGCTCACATGACTGGCATCTAAAGGAAAATGCCAAAGTCGAGGCCCACACTGTCATCTCTATGGGGGTCCCACAAGGCTGAGATGCCAAGGATTTCGCCGTTTGTTAGGATAGTAAAGCGGGTGTAAACGTGGGTCCTGGCGGTCATCTCACAAAATCTCAGACTCGTTTCTAGCCTTACGAGTGTCACGGTAAAGTGTCACCTCGGGAGTACTGAGGACAAGCGCGAGGTAAAGACGTAAAGCCGCCCGTCTGTTTTGGGGGGGTGACATACATTCGCCGTGTGTGGATTCCCTGCTGCTGTTTTCAAAGGCAGCCATTTCACCCACGCTGGCTCGCCCGCTCCACGCCCGCAGGTGCCAACGCGTTCAGCCAGCTCAGAAATGAAGAAAAATGGAGCCCAACTTTAAGAAAGATGTCTAAGTAAGAGAGAGAAGTCTTGTCTTTGACCCCAACAAGCTGCTCATATCAAGTGTACAATTAGAACTATTAATAATTTTAGTATATCATCATAAGAGAAAGGGAGCGTTACCTTTGAAAGGTGAAATATGAAATCAAACACCTTTTGAGTAACCCAAGACACCCGGCCATTGTCACTCTGACTTTGCGTTGAGCTCTGCAGATTTATTTTTGTGGGGATTTGTTGATGCGGATTTCTGCTTACGCCTGCCTTTTGTTTTTGCCAGAGAACTCGCTGATGGCCGTCGCCTCTCATTGGGAGGTCTGATTTCATTCTGCTAAGAGTGCTCTCTCTAATTGAGGGGCACCGTTTCGCTTCTGTACTTTCCGGCCTTTTCAGCGCACACACACACATCTCTACATGTGTGCCCATTATGGCCCATCAAAAGTGAACGAATGAACAAACGAGTGAATGTCGTCCAGTCAAAGTCTGCGATGACATGCGCTTTTGTGGCATCTCATGAGGAGCAACGCCAGGACTCACGAGTTGCAAGATGTTATATCCTTAGGCACAGAGCTCAGCTAACATCTTCTCAAAGTGCCAAAGGTTCTCAGCATAAGTCACATTGGGCCCTGATGGGATGAAGACCCTCGGATCCAGTTACTTTCGTACCCTCATGACCTTCCACAAAAGCGTCTGAAGCCAAGTGCCGGGCAGGTCCTGCTGCTCTTCTGTTCTCATGGATTTGCTCTTCAGATTTTATATTCCGTTCGTCATTCTCCTTAATCTCAGTTCTGCACCAGCAATAAACGTTTTGAAGTCGAGCAGCTAATAAATGTGTTAAAATGGACCTCCTGGAGGTTTTACCTGTCCGTGTGTGTGTGTGTCCAGGTGCTCTGTCTCTGTTACAATCCATTTGGCGTGGACCACACTGTTAAAGCAGTGCTAATGCACCATCTGTTGGAACGAAGACTGCATTGCAGAATACATTCTGATCGAATGCTGACTACACCGAGGTCTACGCTGATGTCTTACATTTCATGCCGTCTCAGGCCACGATGATCTAGCTGGCCAAAATAAAAATTTGTAATGGCTGCGAGACTAATAACTTCATTTTCAGCAAAATCCATCGTCCTGAACCAACGCTAAAACATGGAAACCTAGAATCAGGCCAGCAAAAAATCACTTCAATACTTTAAAAAGAGGCCAGCCCAGCATCATAACGAAGCAGATTTGCCCAAATCCACTGACACACAATGGTACAAATTATTTATGCCAATTTCTGACTGTTCTGCTTGCATTCTTGATACAAGGAAACATCGCGAGAAAACCCCAAAGGGCAAGGAATCCCCGGATACAGCACACCGTTGAAAACGTGACGTGAGAGTTTATTTTAGTCGTGTACTGAAGATCCTCGCCTTACGCAGGAGACGCCCTTCAGAGCATCACGTGGAGGAGAAATTCACATCTAATGTGACATTCTTGGAATAACAGCAAGCGTGGTGTGACCCCCCAGCGTGGAGAGTTTGTGAATGTGCTGGTAACGGCCATCGACATCTTTAAATGCAGAGTACCCGAGTACGGGGGGGCACAGCAATATGCTCAGAATTAGACCCGTAAAGTACAGGCTCACAACACGAAGAGGTAAGGAAAACAGAAGGGATACCTGCTGCATGATGGGAAGTCGAGGGGACCGCTCGTCCCACTCCTCCTTGTGTAGCGGTGTGCTGGGGAGTGAGAATATGGGAGGCACATGGGTCACAGAGCACTGCACCCCAGGGGGGCCGAGACCACGCCAGTGTTAAGTCAACTCACAGCAGTGACACGTGGAGAGCGTCTGTCGTTTTCGTGCCGCTGCTCTCAGAGTCAGGCTAGACGTGTGGCTCTCGATGGCACCGCAGTGGAACAAGCAGGATGCCCAAGAGTGTGGGGACTTCACTTTGTACACACACACACACACACACAATGTCGTCTTTGACATTTTACATTCGTCTTCACAGGTGAAAGACACGAGAGCGAGTGTTGTCATAGACAGATCAGAAGACGATAACGGAGCCTATTAGCGGAGCTCTCGCGGACACAGGAGCCAAAGCTGTTACGAAGATCCAGAAGGTAAGCCTTGAAAATGGCAGCCACATTACACTTCTTTAAAAGTCTCATAATGCGGAGGGCTGCGCTTTCATCCTTGGGCGGGACACAGCGATGGCGGAATGTCCCCACTTCTTTATTGTGCTCTGCTCCAAGAAGAACGGCCCGGAGTAGGCCGACTATAATTTATCAATTGTTCTTCTGGACTAAAAGGACTTTTTAATATTTTTGAATACTGAAGAGAAAATGCCAATGCGTTACACAAGGCGGCCATCCGATCATCGCACCCTCTAGCAGTCTGCAGTAGAATTACAAACCTGAGTGCAGACACGGAGAATCAGCGGTCGAGATCATGGCGAATGTAAAATTAAAGTAAACGTCGAGAAGATCACATGGGACATTCGTAAGCTCCTCACGCGTCTGTGGTTGTTGTTGCACAGCTGACTTCAGTGGACTGGAGTTCTGTTTCTCGATCTGTTGTTGGTCAGACATGCAAGTAGTGCTTCCCTGTAAACGAGTCATGTGACGATACGACAGGCTGATGACGTGGTGACATTTTATGTTCATAACAAATTAAAGAGTCTCGCACTCCGTCTGTTGGTGTTTCCCACCTCTAGGGTCATTTTTGCTTCATTAATTGCTGTTAACACAGGACAAGGACGTCCCCAAGGTTCTTAAACCCGGATTGTTGCTTTGCCACCAAACAGATAAGAACTTGCAAGATGTGGAGATTCATCCTCCTCCTCCTTCTCCTTGGTCCAGAAGCACACATCGCTAAGGCCAGAAGAGTGTGGCTTGGGCAATGTGGGCAGTGACCTCATCGGTCTTCTGGTGGCTTCTCCTCATCCATTCCAAGGGGACAGGTGAAGGTGCGGTTAGCGTCAGGGTCACACTCAGTTCTTTTGCTGTTTTAGAACCCATAAGATGCTCGCGCGCCTGACACTGTGGACGATGGCCAGCTGGACTCTGCTCCCAGCATGCCCGGGGACGTTTTTTCTTTACAGGTGGTCTGTAGCTTCTCAACACCCACGTATTTGTATTTTTTTTCCCTTGCACTCTCCTTAAAACGTGAGTTTTTTTTATTAGCCTGCCTTACCAGTATAAAGAATTGGGTGTGTGTGTGTTTTTGTGTGACTTTGCCCGGGACTAACACCCCTTCCCAATTGTTCCCCACTTTGTGCCAAATAATGAAAGGATAGGCAACCCCAAAATGGACAAACTGGGCCCCGAAATTGACTCCGTTCTCCTGTACTGAGCGGCTGACTCAGTGTAAAAAAATCCTGAATAAATGACACTTTGTGGAAAATAAAACAAAAAAAGGATTTCAGAGCGTGAAATCCAAGAAAAGCTTCCCTGAAGCTGAAAAAGCCACCAGGCATGAAAAGAATCCCACAAAGACGCCCGTCCGGATAAATACGGGTTGCACTAATAACGCTCAATTGGCTAATTGCATAGTGACAGTGAAACCTGCTTGGATGTTTTAATGTGGTCCCCGCACTTTTCATGCCCTACTAAAAACAGTCATTTCAAATGACGCTAAATCAAGAAGATCTCCAGAAGATAAAAGCATGGAATGAATATCAAGACAACGGCACCGCAGCACGCACCCGCAAGTCCACCCTTCGTCCTTTAGTGGGAGAGCTCAGGAAGCTTCAGGGTTCAAGATAAGGATGTGTTCTGATGAAGGTTCGAGGCCGAGCCACATGACCCTCACTTCTTCACAGCCTGACCTGTGGCCGTCTTGGCCAAACTGAAAGCCTCTTAAAGATCCTGATGGCTACCCAAAGTTCATAAAAACGTCTACTCCCACATCATTGGCTGCAGCGCGTGCCATCCCCAGCTGGTCGGTTCAGCAATGCCACGGGCATCTCTTGTCCTGCATTTCATGCAACACTTGTGGTGATGGCAGAAAGTCCTAACTTGTGGTGCTTATGGATTATTACACCAGATGGCACAGGCCATTCTCACCTGTAAAAGCCACGGCTCTGGAGATCTGCTTCACTCTGAGCGACATAATCTTCACTTGATAGAAAGTACTAAAGAACATCAACTCATCTTGGTTTGCAGGACCAATGGGCAAGGACTCTGGAAGACGAGCACGACGTGGTGCCTAGAACCGGCTCAAACCGAGGATGGCATCCTTCATCATAGACAACCATCAGGACCGGACCACCTTTGCCGGGTTAGCTCTTGGCAGGCAGGTTTTGCACATCCAAAGAAAGACCCCCTTGTTCTAAACAAAGCAAGAGAACATTCACCACTCAAACATAACTGGAGATTTGCCACCTGACTTGGTGCGAGGCCTTGTCTAAAGACCACTTGTATGGCAGACATTCAGAGACAATCATCAGCTCCACCCACCAAAGTGAGCTGCGTACCCCCTGACAAGTTCTCTTGAATTTTCAACAGGCACTGCAGACATTGAGCGGCGCTAACCAGAAGACCCCTGAATAAGCCCTGGCCTGCCTTCTTGAGAGCTCCAGAGGATGACGCACATGTCTGAGCTTCTAGGCGAGAGACTAGAGAATATGAGCCCAAGGCAGAAGTTCCCAAAAGCCCACCAAATCGAGTCCCGTTGGCTCTTTCAGAGTGACCCTTGAACCCACCAAGTACGGTGAACCAGATGTGGCTTGTAATAAAGTAGAACCTTTCTGAACTTTCTGTTGTTCACATTTCTGATCTTTTTATGGCCCTCTGCGCCATGCAGCGCACATCGTGTCTCACTTAAGAGAATAAATATGGGGGGCACAAATGAAGAGCTGGCCTCCAAGTGCCTTCAGGACCAGTCCTCGGCTGGTAAACCCTGCTAAAGAATAAGAAGCACACCCTGGACTGCTGCCCCCTGCTGGCCTCCCAATGCCTTGAGGGCAGGATGCGCCCACCGTCTGATTCAAGTCAAGCTCCTCATTACCTCCCTCCTCTGGTCCGAGTCCTCGCCTGTTTTATGAAATCGAAAAGCTGCTCCATAATATGCACAACATCATCAATCAAAATGGAATTGAATACCCGAATCTGTGCGTGTAACTAGGGAAAATAAAGCTGTGCACTTTGAGCGTGGGACAAAATGAAATTAGAATGAGATTGAATTTATTTCACCCTCTTAAGGGTGTACAGTAGCACTGGTGAATGATATTTTATAAGCAAAGCCGTTGTACACTCTCAAACGGGGGGCCGAAACAAGCCCCAATTGTTTCTCGCTTTATAGTCCACCATTGCATTATAGCAGTTTTGTTCCAAGCAATCAGTCTCTGTCTGGCTCGTAGCATCCACTTTATAGAAGAATAATGTAGACTAATATCTGCAAAACGTATTAATTAAAAGCCAAATGAAATTTCAGAAATGATGAATTGAATAGGCATGGCATCAGTGATGGGATATTTAAAAAGCACCAGAATGTGCTACAAGTGGGAGACCGGTAGTGCCACACATCACTATCTCCGCCGTGACCCCTGAAGTGGCCATCCACCCACCCATCAAGCGTTTTGAGAGTCTGCTTCTTCTCTTACGGGGTCACAAGCGGCCCGCACCCGTGCTAACCCTCCTGTTCACTGTGGGGCACAATCCTTAACGCGGCCAGCCCACCCAAAGCACACCTGAGCCAGCAGGAGACGTCTCTGTAGATGAATTGTGCCAACCCTGCACCGCCAGGAGTGCCCGTCTCGGTGGGCTGGCTTCTCGCTTCTGCGCCTGAATGATTTGAAGTAAATCTCCGAGCAGAACGCAGCCCATTTAGGACGATATGCTTTGTTTTCTTCACTTTTCCAGAAATGAATGAGCTTATTTTCTTGGGACTCTGAAACAGCGAGATTTCATTTTCGATTTGCTTCTCCATTTTGTTTTTCCACTTATTTCTTTATTGTCATCGCATTGCTGTTTTGCCTTCTCGTGGGTGCCACCGTTCTGTGCAGTTGGCGCAGTCGTGCGTTTCTTGGAAATCCTGCACTGTAACGTCTTCTACGTGATGCTATGTGAAGATCTTTATCCGAGTTTGAGGATGACTTCGACAAAGATCTCCTGATTAATGACTTTTTCTTTCTTATTTTCTCCTTTTTCCTTTCACGTGTAGGACTCAGTAATTGCATCATTTTGACCTTCACTAGTTTTACGGACTTTGTCTTCATTCCCCAGGGACCTCGCGTGTAACACTTGCTTGTGCTTGGAAAGTTGTGTAAACCAGTTCTTCAGCAAAAGTCGGGATTTATAAAACGCGAACTTCTGGTGAAAACTGGTTTGACACTCCAGCATATTCTGACCACCCAGAGACCTTTTTGGTGTTGTCAGTTTAGCGACTACAGTCGGCAGGATAATGAAATGCCCAGAAATCTTGTTTCAGTAGCACGTCAGTCACCCTTATCTCTTATTAGGCTGTGCTGTGTGTTGTATGGCAGCATTACCAAGAAGTCCACCAGCACACCCGGCATGACCTTCTCGATCAAACAGAGGAATCGCCTCACAACAACGGCAGCCACACGGGCACCTCTGAGCATCGCAGATTAGTGGCATATCATTTGAATGAAAGAGCTTTCGGTTTGCTCGGACTCGGACCCTCAGGACACTTGAGTGACTTTCGGATGTTGTGCATCAAATGTGAAAAAACTTGGCAACGTTGACATGGACTTGGCAAATGTATTTACTGCTTTATTTGCCCCCTGTTTTCATTTTTAGTTTGTTTTTGTGGTCTCCACTTCAGTCAGCAATACCTGAAGCTCACATTCAGTAAACTGGTGTCTGTCTGTGGTCACTCAGGGACGGACACTTTACACGAAGATGAGGTCGTGAATGCTCAAAACAGACCTCCATGGTTACTGGAGGGAGGTGACAGGGGACGTTGATCTGAGATTTAGAAAGGAACTTGGCATGGCGTGTGGTCCACGTGCGGTTTGATAAAGCTGATTTTGTTTTTGTGAGAATCCAAGCAAAGCTTTATACACGAGACCCCTGGTCCTTGTTACCTGACCATCTTTCACGACTCTGGCAGTACTCAGAAGACGTAAACGTCCATCAAGGCTCCATCTACAAGGCAGCATGTCCTGACATGTCGTCCCCAACCCAATTTTATAAGATTGTCTTCATTTTCAGTGTCTTCTTTTTCATCAACCACAGCCAAACGATAAGGAGATGACGACCAGCTCACCTCATCTCATCTGCAAATGTTTGAAAAGAGAAAACGTGAAAGTCCGAGAAAGACAAATCTGCTCTGCTCTACAAAATATTGGGAACGGTTCAATCTGACAAGGAAAATCAACACGTTTGGAAATGTCTGGTGGAGCAGGAGAAGACCAGAGCATCGAACAACGGCCACCACCATTAACAGCCAGAATTAGCTCCTAACTAGGACAGAGTGCGGGCCAGTCAACTGTCGGCTCGCTGGCCTTCGCTTTGCCGCCTGGCTCTTGGTTAAGGGGGTCTGAGCTTCACAAGTCAAGCCAGGAGACGTCAGCTCAGTTAGCGGCACTAAACACCTGCAAATGTTCAGCAGCAACTGGAACAAAAACCTGCAGCCACCGCCGGATAAACGTCAGGTGCCCTCCAGCGCCATATCAGTCCAAAATCAGAAGAATTAGCACCCTTCATTGAATATGAAAATCATCCTTTTTTTCTTTCTGCCGTCGAGACACAGTTGTTGTTGTGGTGGTGTCATTTCCTTCACAGAAGGTATAAAGCAACTTCTTGCAAACTTTATAAAAGCAAAGGGTGTCTTTCTTCCTATAATACGTTTCCAGTCGGTTTAATCCCATTAGCATGCAAAAGGCACCTCCAAAGACGGCCTCTCTCCATATTTCTGTTTTGAAGTCAGCAGCTCCCAAATGAGACTTGAAAGGGGGAAAAAAACGAGCTCAGTTGTCATAGGAACACTTTCACAGAGTCACTTAATTATCATCATTATGGCTGCAATATCATATGATAAGTGAAATCCCTAAAATTTGTTACTTAAAGGAAGTGGGAAAAATCCATAAAACGGCTGGAGTCAGCAGTATAAATGACTGCATTTCTATTTTGAACCCTCTTAACTTGAATTTATTGAAGCTTTTAGATCTTAACAGACTCCATCATCACAGTCCTTTTTATCCTTGGCATTGTGAAATTAAACAGGTGGGCCTTTGGCGTTCTTCAGAAGCCCGTCGCCGCTACTTTGGAGGTACGTTTGCCGCTCCTTTCTGCCTTGACTTGATCCCCCTGCCCACCACGCTTCCATGTGTCTGTCGTTCTCTGGCGGAAGAACAAACGTTGTAATCTTCATGTGAACTTCACCCTCCACGAGTTTCCGTTGTGTCCTTGTGTTCTTGTTGATGAAGTAACAGCCGCCGTCCCCTCCACTAGTTCCCTTCATGATTCAAATAATACATCCATGAAATTGAAATCTACTTAAATTGCAAAGGTTTACATCCTTCCTTCCATCGATCCTTCCTGGTCCTGAATCTGGACTTGTGGTTTTCATGGGCAGCGCCAAATGGGGTACGGGTCCCAAAAGCGCCAGTCTGACCTGAACATCACCTTTACCTTGGTCTCCTCATTGTAGGCCTCGCCAAAGTCAGCAGGCACACTTCAGGCCTGCCTCAGCCCAAAGATGGCCCAAAAGCTTTAAAATATTCAGAAAGGGGAAGAGGAAAACCCCCAGAAAACAAACCAGAAATTCGTTCAGATTTCAATATTGAGATGGGATTGCATAAACCAAGGCTGGAAGAAAAAATGGAAAACAGAAACGTTTGCTAAAAGCCAAATGTAAAAGTAAACCACTAATTAATGAGAAGACAGCACGTGACAGACAGCCCAGAATTCCAAAATCACAGCCGTCCTACCAACGGTATCAGTTTCTACAAAGCAAATTTGTGTCTAAGCTCAGTGGTGGAAGGCAGGAGATCACCAACCAGAGCCAGCCACGTGCTGCACCCTTGTGACTCTCAAACTGTGACAGGAACCTCCACAGACCTGACTTCTTGACCCCCAGTGGGCAGTAGCCACGGTGCTGAAAGGCCACCTGCCTCAACGTCACGCTCAGTCCGAGAGCCGGTGCCCTCTTGAGCAGCCTTTCCATCAGAGATACTGCATTTCCGATGGCCAAGAGGGTTCCATTAAAAACAGGGTGTTGAGACTCAACGTGGTCTCCCAGCCCCTCACCTACACCATTGACAACTGTATGGGAAGAGCGAGGATTTCTGCAGTCTTCAGGAGTGACCCAAACCTTAAAGGGCCAATAGCAGGATACAGTATGTGCTGTGTCTGTCCGGAGTGCACTTGGCACATTTTCCCAGTTTCCCTGTGGTTGGCCGATGATGCAGGACGTTGTTTGAGAGCATTCCATGAAAGCTCCATTTCTGAATAAGAGCCTCTTTGAAGATGGACAGGAATGAGTGAATGGTGACCTACATCAGTGTCCTTCTCTGGGACACGGCCTGTTTGGCAGAGCACACCCTCCATGCCAGCGCCACTTTCTTGGTTTTAGCTTCATGGCTTCACAGGGGTAGACTTAGTGGATCTCAAATGACTTGTGTGCAGACGATGAAACACTTTTACGATTCGGCCCATCATGACTGACTGACGCCGAGAGTGATGGCCTGCAAGATGAGTGTCTCCTTGCTGTCTTTGACTGCTGAAGAGGCTGAGGCGCCATTAGGAGGTGCCCAGTGAACATTTAGTGAAGTAACTGAAAGAAATTAACATGTTAAAGAAAGAGATGTGACTTCTCAGACATCTAAAAAATAAAAGTCACTGTCACTAAGGGCTGTGTGACACCCACAGCTGGCACATGTACAAGGAGCAGAGAGAACTGATTCGAGTCATCAGCGGGCCAAAGCGTCCATCGATGTGTCAGCTTTAAGAAAGCAAGCGGCTGACGCCACCACAATAGTGCAGAGCAAAATGACAAAATACTGGAGTGGGAAAGTGCGGGTAAGTGACCTGATAAAGGGACGACTCGGGCAGATGAGCTTCACGAATTTCACTCAAAACACGAGCGACTCCATAGGTGTGGCCACCGAAATAACTGTTGGCACCTAAGGAGGCTGGGTAGGACCACCGGCTCATTGTTGTGGCCATCGTGAAGGGATTAACTAATTTTGAGTGAGGCCTGATTGTGGAGAAACATCTCACAGGACATTCAGAGGCAAATGTTGCTCAGGTGCCATGCTGTCCCCACATGACCATCATCATCATCATCATCATCATCATCATCATCTAATTCTTCCATGTGAAGCCTGAAAATTTGAGGACTGATTGAGTTCATTGATTTTAGGTAGAATACTCAGTGGGGGCTCAGTGGTCTCGTGTCCTTGGACCCCCTGCAGATTTTGATTTTTGTTTCTCCAGCCCTCTGGAGTTTTTCTGTCCTCCTGTCCATCAGACGTTATTCTCTGTAACTCAGTATTGCCTCATCTTATTTTTAGATTTTTCTTTCTTCGTCTTGTAAATTATTTTGTGCTCCATCATTTGTATCACACACTGTGTGACCGACTCGTGAGTGACAGTAAAGAGGAAAAAACAGAATGGAAAGTCAAAAAAACAGGCCAAAGGTCAAGAAAGCCAGGATGAAAACCTAGGAAAGACCCCTGTAAATGAAGACCTGGCACCGGCCATAGCAGGCTGTGAATAAGGGGTCCGAGAAGCCAAGGAGAACGTGGCGAGACGAGGGGGCAGTCGGGTCAGAGCTGTGAGGGCTTCAAGGCAAGTGCTGCGGACCACCATCTAAAACCCGCCAAACACCTCCGACACATGCGTGTGTTGTTTGACTTGAACAGTTGCTTTCATGGAGTTGACGGCTTGAGACTTAAATGCAATTCATCAATTTAATTCTCACTTCTCCACGTCTGATCTTTTGTCAGAGTGTTTACAGGATAATTATGGAGATACATGAATACAGAGGCACATTTTTCATACAGGGAGAGAAAATTAAATTACATTTAATCAGACTGATGGCCTTAGGGATTCTCTTGTTCGATAAGCCACGTGGCAGCTGGTACTTTTAAAGTCCCTTTTAACAATGGCACGAGCACCAGGGAAGGCGGCCGATGTCTTCTTAATCGATAGTAAGCACTGATCACTGATGACGACAGCAGCGTCAAAGATGTCGTTCCTCGAGCATTTCACACTCAGTTCTCTCCTAAATTATCGTTCTGGCAATGCCTTCTGGGTCGGCAGTGTGTGCTGGGGTCTTCTTCAGGACTCCTTGCTGCACCTCTTTGCCTGGCTTAAGCATGAAACTGGCCACCTAATCTGAGCTCGCTGGTATCGCCAGCCATCCTAAAGAAAGTCAAAAAGACCTTAGCCATACAAAACGAAAACGCTGTGCCACATCGTGCCACACAACACCAACAGCTGACTGGTTAAGGAAGGCCACCTACAGCCCTGTGATGGCACAAAGGGTGAAAAAGGTCATGTCGAGCCCCATATGGAGAATTCACTGGGATATGTGGACCAGCTTAGTGGTCAGCATTGGGTGGTCTCTCCGTAGAGGGGAAGCAGTTGAATCTACAGCTCCAGCGCATTCTCTGCATCCAGTTTCACGAGATACGTTCTCCACAGATCTGCTGTGAGCACCCCAGCAGTGTTCCTCAATGCCTCCCATCCCAAATGTTTTTGAAACGTCTGCAAAGGCGCCATTAACAGAACCTGCGCTTTCTCACTTTATAGTCTACCTCTTCAGAAAAGAAAGCTTCTTCATCTGGACATTTGGGAGTCCACAGGAGAAACGGCTCCGGCCATCATTGTCATGTCAGAGGCTGATGATGTCCCTCAGCTATAGTGAGCTGGATGCTCAATTGTCGAAGGTGAAGTGCACTGTGGGGATGCTTTGAGGACCTGAACACCCCTGATGATGGCAGAGAATCAAAAGGATCTCCAGTCCGAGGTCTGGCTCTTTCTTGAAGTTTGCTAGGCTGACGGCCGCGATGTCATTTGAAGGTGTCATGGCCTGATTGTGCAGCAGGTAATGTTGTCCCGTTTGTCCCACAGATCATCCGTTATTATGTGATGCGTATTTTCATACGCTGATTATCGTGCTCCTATGGCAGGTTTGTTACCTTATTCGATGGGATGACTGGCAGTATTTTGCTAAAAACTTTACAATGGAGAAGAGCGGAGTTTTGGATTCTGTGAATTGTCTTCAGCTCCTGAGACTTTGTGCCAACTTCTCCATTTTTACAGCTCAGTGCTAGAGGATGACAGCACAAAGTACACTGGCACTGCCATCCCTAGGTAAAAGTGAGCTAAGCAACTGATGATGGGTGAACCTGGGTGGGGGTCTGCAAGACAAATACTAAGTAGGGCCCAAAATAGTTAGAAATGCTGCTTCACTGATTAAAAATGCAATCAGTCCAGAAAAATAGGGCAAGCAAAGGTGAAATCCAAAGGGCAAAAACAGAGACGTCAACACCAAGTGACAAATCAGAAAAGTCGAGGAGCAT
The DNA here is from genome assembly GCF_016835505.1 of Polypterus senegalus. NCBI lineage: Eukaryota > Metazoa > Chordata > Cladistia > Polypteriformes > Polypteridae > Polypterus > Polypterus senegalus. The sequence continues at coordinate 103,839,630 of NC_053169.1, read as the reverse complement.
TTCAAGACCCAGCAGACACAAACTAAGAAATGAAGTTGTCCAAAGTCAGCTGCATTAGGGCAGCTAAGGTGACCTCCACGATGTCCCACAGCATCGTCACAGAAATGGGCAACTCTGGCCAAAGCCAAACCAAAATGGCGCCAGAAAAGCCGTGACATAATGTTCAGTTTCAAGGCAGAAGCGTCTATTACAAAACTAATGACAGGAATCGATTCTCTGGGAATCAACATCCAAGAAGCGACACCAAGATCGTCACCAAGTCCCCGGAGAACTCCAACAAGAACTGAATCAAAGCGCCAGTCATAACGTGACGGCCTGGAGATAATCACTTCTACCACTCGCTGGCTTCTTCAGCACGGTCAACACTACAGTATATGACATGGGGGGCCGTCGATACCGAAGGCTCAAGGAGATTATCATCGGTGGAAGGTAAACTCTTTGTCAGTGCCGCCTTTTTGCATTTGCTGTTAAAATGCTTCATCCACGGTTAATAATGAAAGGCAGTGGAATATTTATAGAGCCTTTTGTGAATCCGTCCATGTGCTTTATATGAGTGTGAAATGGCCTTGCTGCTAACAAGGTCTCGGCGAGTGTGTTTAAAGAGAGGAAATTCATTTTTTTGGCCACACTTAATGGCCGCGTGTAAGTGGCCGGCCTGGATATGTTTGTGATATATGATCCAGCTGTCACCGCTAATCTCATGGTATTAGCATCTCTTTTATGGTTATGTGTTAATAAAGCAAAATTGTCAGGACACACCTGCCTATTTACTGACTGCTAGGCATCGGCCATTTAAATGATGTGCAGTTCCTGGCAGAAAAAAGGAGCATTTTGATGAATATTTAAAGAGTGACCTGCCATTAAGTGTTATGTAAAATCCAGGCATGTCATCCCGGGTCCTTCTATTACAATTCCTACTTGATATTTGATTTGGCATTTATAAATGTTGAATGGAGTCCACCATCTAATGTTACAACAGCAGCGCCTCTCATGTGTTGATCAGGCAGACGACGTCGGAGTCCCGGCAGAAGGTGCAGCCTCCTCCTCCTCCTCCTCTAACGATTTACAGGTGTGAGTGTCACGGCCACCGCTGCCCAGTGTGACACCCGCACCGATGTGCCTGCCTTGCAGAGAGCCGCACAGAGGGGGATCATGTAAGTCCCCGAGGAGAAGTCAATTATTAATTAATTGCGTTCATGTAATGATGTAGAAAGGTCTTTAATGACCGCGTTCTAAAAATAGGCCTTAATGAAATTTAGGAATGGGAACCTGAGCTGAGCTCCCGAAGGCCTGACGAACAAAGGTACAAGTGGGACTGGCACTTGCTGGCGCTTCGGTCATTCTAGCCAATGGCCACTAAACATAATTGTATGGCTTTGTGAAGACTTTTAATGAGGAAAAGTTGATGCAAACTCCTTTTGAGCCTGGCAGCTTCACGCTGGAGATGAACACCAAACCAAAGTAGCGAAGCATTCACTGGACCTCCGACAAGTGTGGTCTTTAGCACTCAGTAACATCTGACCTGCGTCTCTCTAACACATGAATGCCATTCTGAGATTCAGTCGTAAAAGAAGACGATGGCACAGCTGGTGCTGCTTAGCACTTGGACGCGAGTTCAGTTCTCATGTGGAGCTGCTGTGGGCTTCCAATCTGCAACAGGCCAGAGATGGGCTCTCATTTTTAGAAGTGAAAGACACTCATGTCTGCTGCTTGTCGAGGATGATCTCACAGTTGTCCAAGGTGTGAGGCCTTTAAAAATGCCCAGGGAGGGTGGCTCTGAATCGTACCATTCTGACCAGAGGAGACGCACACGATGGCAGCCTCGCTGTCACTCGAGTGGCTTGCTTCAACCGACCCAGGACAAGAAATGCACTTCACGCGCTAAATCCAAAAATATATTCTGTAATGTCCCAAAACACATTTGAAATGCCCTACAAGGGAGAGGATCACCTTCAGCCCCTGGTCATGTACAGCAATGCCAACTTGGGAAAGGAGGATTTATGGAATGAAAAGGAAAAGAATAAAATAAAATGTTTAACACTTTGAGGGCTGAATATTTTTTCCAAAAAACTCAGTTTTCTGAAAAGCACACAATGCATTAGTTTCACACATAAATCAAGACTGCTGTTGGCACCTGTCCGGCATCCCTGGCATCAGTAGCTGGGGCTAGATGGCCAGCAGGAATGCATGGCGGGCTGGCTACCTCTTTGTCTTGCCACCACAGGTGGGCAATGGTGGCAGTCAAAGTGTGACGCAATATGGTTTGTACCTCTTGTCATCATAAGTGGTGGTCCTCCTAGGTGAACGCTACTGTAGTATTTTGCTTTGCACATTTGCTTTAGTCTCCCTAGATGTCGATGCCATTTTAGAGGCTGTTTGCTCTTCACTACTCCTGCACGTCAAATCAACAAAGCTAACTTTCCTTCAACCAAAAAGGGTCGAACCAAAACGTAAGGGCGAGATTTGTCACAATTTATAGCCCATTACCATCCTCTACCCCTGAATTTTGACAAAAGTCAACATCAGCCCTGAAAGAGTTAAAAGAGCAAAAAAAAAAAAAAAGAGGGCTTCTCTGAAAGGCCTTTGAGGACAAATGAGTTCCAAAGCAAAACCCAGAAGAATAATCCAAGAAACAGTAGCAAAAATGAACGAAAATCATAATGTCCCTCAGAGCCAGCAAACCCCACCAGAGAGCATCTGACTAAACTGAGAAGGGACGTCACTTTATGGAGCCTGAGACAGTCACTTAACGGTTATGGACCTCTTGGAGACCCACCAATAAAATAAATGGAACTTACTTAGAAATAAAATAATAACTAAAGAGAATAAAATGAAGAGAAAATGCACACTTAGACAAATAAAAAACCAACAGAACACTGCTATCAGAAACAAAAGAAAACAAGGGACAATTACGAAAAATGATCAAAGAACAAAAAAGAGAATTTAATCATAAGCCTTGGCTCAACCATGACACTGGTAAATGGTGTCGATGTGATGCGCCAATACTCAACCGGCTCTTAGTTTTCAGTTGCTCAAAATTAGGAGGATCAGTTTGCAAAGATCTTGTAGCAGCTCTCGTAAGATGTGGTCTCAGAAAAGAGCAGCTAGACGGGCTCAGAATGAAGATGATGGTGAGCGAGAAAGGAGGAAGGTCTGAAGGAGTTGATGAAGATTGAGAGGTGACAAGTGTTTCAAATTATGAACAGAATTAGAATGGAAAATGCCAGCCATTATATTACAGGGAATTCTTCAACAAGAATCTGGGGGCAACGTTGGAAACTTTGGTAACACATTCGTTTAGGTTCTGCAGAACAACATCTATTGGACATTTACATAACAAAACCGTAAGTATGGCTGCCTTAGGCATTAACAATAGCACGCATACATGGTGTCAGTAAAGAAGTCAATCAGCTGTGCAATATGGCCTTCTGAAATAACCTCTTTGGAATGGTCAGAGGTGGCTTAAGCGAGACACACTTCAATATAAGAACTGTGAATCCTTCAGACTCCTACCAACATATCAAGGGAGATGAAGAACTCCTTTACTGAAGCTTTATACACATAATCAGGAGCAAGAGAAGCCATTGCTAAGGTCCATTTACATAAGAGTCCATTGTTACCAGTAGGGGAGTAGCACTGGTGAGATCCTTGGGCCATTCCCACTGCAGTTGTACTCTGAAAATTAGGAAACTCCGCACGTCATTATAGCCCATGGTGTCATTTACAATCATCTATAGTTACCATGTTCAACAAAAACCCACTAAAATAGATCACACTCTTTGTAGTCTTCCAAAGTTGTCCAAGAGATTCTTGGTTGCTTGAGCTCATCCCGTGGTATATTTGGACTTTTTTGACATTTACTTTTGTTGTTTTTCATTTTGTATTGTTTGGTCACTATGGTGGGACATCACAGAGCATGTGACAATCTGAGCTGGCCCTGTCCTTGTGAGTCAGCACGTAACCTTATGGCATCAAATCCTCCCGACTGTTAAAGCAAACCGACAAGGCGATCAGCAGCTCTTCTGACGTTTTTGGAATCACCAAAGTCCACTTTTGAATGTTTTATTATTCCATATATTTTAACCAGTTTGTGTGGCGCACACTTCAGGAATGGGTGCCAGTCCATCACACACAAAACACAAACCTGGCAAACTTATCCTAACCTTGGTGTTCTTGAGATTTGGGTGAACTCAGAGAAAAACACAGAGAGATGGTGCACAGTTGGTAAACGAGTGAAGGAATGGAGCAGAAGAAAAAATGAATTCAACAAGCCAAGCTGAGTTTGAAAACTAAATGTAGAACAAAATGTAGAACGAGCAAAGTCAATGCAAAGAAAGCGAATGCATGAAGTACACGGGACTCCCTTGATTTTAAGGCCTTGGCTGCCATCAGTCTGTTAACTTCTCTCGAGGGTTTAGCCTCCTGTCCTCAGATGAGGACTTTTGTCGACAACCCCCTTTAATTAATCAACTTCAAAATGTTTGCACCTCCCCTCTTACTTTAGTCAGCCTTTTCTTACAGTTTGTGGCCCAGCTTCTCCACCGTATGTGGACACTGGAGTTCTGCTTTGCTTCTACTGGCCTTCAGCTCTACAGCACATACTTGGATTTGGACTTTAAACTTATAAATAATTTAAATTGATTTTATATTTACTGGTTTTCTTTCCCAGTCTCCTCACTTTTGACTCTTTCGCTAGCATAGGGGATGAGGTTTCATTCACGTACAAGGTGCCCGTGTGCCATAATTCAGGAGGCAGGTGGTGTCTGATGGGTAAGATAAAGCAAAGTGGAGGCTGAAGAGTGCCAATGTCTAGTGGAGCAAGCAGCAATTTAAGATGAGATAGCAGGACTGGCACGAGGTGCAGGGCATGCAGGGGATTCTTCTCCATTCCTCCAGTATCTTCACAATGTCTGTTTCTTGAACCACTTCATCTCAGGTAGGGCCGAGAAGACCACAGTCTACACCTGCACAGTCCACTGCCCTCACGTCAGCTCAAATCATACAAGGGGAGGCCAGTTCCAATTGTCCATCTTGGGGCTGAGGGATAATCAGGAGACCCCAGCTGAAGACTGACGCCAGGCCTGTGGACTTTCAGGCCGATTTAAATGCCGAGCAGAAGAGGCCTTTCCGAATGAAGGTATTGTGACAGGCGCGCACAATTATCCAAGTGATGTGCCTTTGCAGAAATATGGCAAGTCTGCATAACAGATGGAAGTTTAATGAAGTAAAGCCAAATTTTTAACAGGTTCATTGTTTCATATGTTCAGCATCACTAATATGGCAGGTAGAGACGGAAGGGGCATTAGAATGGACATCTTGAAAATTACAAAGTTCTCTAAGGGGCCTCTCTGAGGAATAGAGCTTTTAATTTTAAATTATATTCCTAATAAGACTGAATTTGAGTTGCTCAACGCGTAATTCTCTTTTTTTCGAGGGAGAGACTCTGAATCGTGCGGGAGTTTATACTTCAGAGAAAATAACAGCAGCTTCCTGGCAGCTAAGTCGTGCAAACCAGTGTCGGCAATGGAAGTCGTGAGTGCAAGCAGGCATCTTTGTGCCCAAACGGAAGTAGAAAGTTCCCGACTTTGTTACTCCAGTTTGCTTTATTTATGTTCAGAATATCCACTTTACTCAAAGATGAAGACCAAAGATTTCGCCAGTAGAATGGTCAGCTCCTGCCTAGCCATGCTGCATTTCTTCTTCTTTTATCACGTCTTGTCTAAAGTGGGGTCCCAATCCCAATACCAATCCTGAATTTCCTGCCAGGTGAGTCTTGGCGCCATATCCCTTCATCAACAGCCTGGGCACCGCTTGCAGGGCAGCCCATCAAAGACCCCTCTGCTGAGGTGCATTAGCAGAGCCATCCCTTAAGCGTACGACTCTCTACTTGCCCACACCGTGCCCAGAGGGAAGCGGATGATTGATCTTTGCCCTAATAAAAGTCTTTTTCAAATCAATGTCTCCTCTGTTTTAGGGAATATATTTGTGCTATTGAGTTGAGCTTTGTATCCTCAGTCAAATGGGAAATGCTACCTTGTAAATCACATGGCCATCTTTATCTCTTTTAGATTGGAGGGCAATGTAAATGTAAGAGACATGTGTCTGGCAGACAGTGCAATCAGTGCCAACATGGATTTTATAATCTGCAACTCCTGGACCCTGATGGCTGCCGTCTTTGCAACTGTAATACCTCAGGGACAGTCGATGGAGATATTACCTGTCACCAAAATTCAGGTCAATGCAAGTGCAAGGAAAATGTTGTGCGTAGGTAAAGGTCTCCTTTCTGTGGCTTCTCATCTAAAATAAAAAGGAGTGGAAAGAGAAGCAGCGAGCAAAGCGAAGGCGAAATAAAGCACGAGGGGCTGCCATCTTTAACTTGCTGACATTTGTAAGTAAAACTCTCGGGTTATTGTGGCGGGAGGTAAACGACGTTATGAGGCTGCTGGCCATCTAATGTCCTCCTTCTGAAGCCGACTTTTCTATTAATTTCATTATTAGCTCGGAAAAATGGATTTCTCGCGTGGCTTTTCTAAATTCGAAGGTCCTTTGTGATAAATCCGTTCCATTTTTTAGACGCATGCCTTTGAACTCCTTCCTGTGATATGCAAACAGAGCGTTACTCTAAAGATCATGTAAATTGCAAGGAGCGGTTATCAAGGGCCGCGCCGTTTTAATTTTGTAATTCAATGCCAACTTGATTATAACAAACTACCCCTTTCTCCGTTATTTATCATATTTTTTTCCATACACGCTTTATTGTTTGTTGCTCCCACAGGTACTTTTCAGAAATTAGATTTGATTATAGCAATTTATTACCTCCAGCATATTTGTGGGGAGCAGTGGCTTCATAAGGACAAAATTTATCAAGTGCCTGAAATACACAGTGAACATAATGCACTTTGAAATGTTGATGTATGGGAATATTATACGGGGAGCGCGACTGATAAAGTGGGGACGGCACGGCAGCATATCCCACTCCATACATATGGAATACACGGCAGCTGAGGGAGGCGACAACACACACAAGCGCAGGCCTGGGCACGACAGCCACCTTTACACACTCCTGGGGGCTCACCCTGCGCACGGAGATTCAAAAAAAAGAAATAAATAAATCCCGGGAAAACTGGAAAGGCGCAAAGAGCAGGGCAGGGAAAAATCCATCACAAATTCACTGACGAGGCCTTTATAAGAGCAAATCTCTGCTGGACCAAGTGGAGGGGCTTACGTGGCCCGTCACCATGAAAGTGTCATCGTCCCCTCTGGCTATGGTCACCGTCAGCCTCTACAGCCAATGACACATTTAGGATATTTTGGGACACCCATCTGCGGTCCGGGGTCGCTCGCCATCATGCATCATTAGTGAGTCCGGTGTTTCGCCGGCGTCTCCACACGCAAAGCTCTTCGAACATTCGAATCTGCAAGGACTCAATTGTTTAAACTCTTTAGAAAGCTTTCCTCGTGGATATCCGGTGTTTGGTCGAGTGATTGTCCCGTTTTCTTTGTGCATATTTCCCAACTGGACTTAAATAAATGGAAAGATCAGTGCGGTGGCTTTTACAGTTCGCAACGAAGGAAAATGCAAACGAGCTTTAGCAAACAACAATTAACATCCATAAATATGTGATGAGGAATTAAAGCTCGCACTTCCCTGTAACGCATTTGTAAAATGAAGTTAAAAATTACAACGCCAAAAAAGACACGGCTGCCTATAAATTCAAAAAAGTAGGCCTTTCAAATTGAATAAAAAAAAAAAGGGAGCGGGAATGCGCAGTAAATGCCAAGTGCAGTAACTTGGGTGAACTTGTTAACACTAAATGGGATGCCCTCCAGGCTCAGCGCGGCGACATTAGGAATAGATTACCTGTCAGGAATATGTATGGCGTATTCAAATGGGCGCGCTGCATATTCGGAAAAGTTTCGATGTTAGGAATCCATGTAGACCTCTCTTAATAGTTCTAAATGAGCTATAATTCTCTTCAGCCATACGGTTATTTTAACATGTTGCTGCCTTTCGTGCACTTTTTATTTATTTATTTAAGGAAATTAAATGTTATGCCTGAGGTAAGTCATCCATCAATGTAGAAGGCCTTGCCTTACACTGAAATTTCTCAAATGTTTTTATCCATGAGTTATATATATATATATATAAAAATATAAATATGCACACACACACACACACACACACACGTGCCTAAATAAGCAGTCGATCTATTCTTGCCTGTTTTGGGGGGCGATCATCGACATCATTACTGCATGAGGGAAACAAACAAACAAACAAACAAACCCAAACAGTGAAAGTCTAGATTAGCCGCTAACATCTCGGACCTTCTGTGCCCCCATTACATCTTCTTCTTCCTCTTCTTCTGACAGCCTGTGAGAGTTTCAAATGTCGCTCATGGGTTCCTCCAGTCTCCCAGACTTTGGGGGTCCTTGGCAGGCTGGCCGACTTTCTCGCTCCTCACTGACTGAGGTGAGTTCGTAAAGCAAGTGGTGCACGTCGTAGACTTTTTGTTCTCCATTTTGGTGAACACTGAGCAGGTGGTACAGCGCAGGCGCTACTGTACTGGTGGTCTCCAGGGTCGGTGACCGTGTCTGACTTCGCCTGTTCTCACTGACCCTCCATAGGTTTGTGGTCTCCCTTGATGCAGCACCATTTCCCTTAATCAGTTGCTTTGTTTCCCTCTCTGTTTCACCAAATCTGCTGTTTGTGCGCTCATTACGTGATTAGTGAGGCCTGAGTTTGTATCGGGTGGTGCAGTCCTAGTGCTGGTGCCCTCCAACAATGTCCTCTGGTGCTCCGATTTCCTCTCAACGTCCACAGACATGCAACTGAGATGGCTTGGCAAAGACAAATTGGCCCTTGGTGTTCCCCCTTGCAATTGTGGCTTCAGCTTCCCATCAGCCCTGCTCTGAGATACTAGAGGGCTCTATGGAGGCGTTTGTATCTACTCGTCCACACAGTGTGGCTCAGTGAAGAGAGCTTGGCGATCCACCTGTCTGTCCAGCTGTCTATCATGGGATGGGACGTCAAGCGAGCTGTCATTAGTTAAAACATAACTCAAGCAGAGAGAGAGGAAGACACGCACCAATCACCTAGCAGAAAGCGAAGGCCATCCTCCAATAAAAGTGCTGATCACACACAACGCCGAAAATGAAAGCTGATGACATTAAGCTTTTAGTGCTGATGAATTGAGATGACATTTTGTGTTTCTCTTTTGTTTCCTTTTTTGTTCAGTTGCGGAATTCACTGTTAATAAAAGTGCAACGTTAGTGGAAGTGACTTCTGGTTACGCGTCAGTTTGGGTGAATTTTTGCTGTCCATTTTCTGGGTGTTTTTCATTTACTGAGACAGAGTTAGCGCCCTCTGCTGTGCCTTTCCAGTAATTAAAATCTCGTTGTATTCAGTGACGTTTTCAATCAGGTGAACAACCGCGAATGTGTCTGTGAGGCCGCAGCACCGTTCAGAATGGCCGACTTGAGCGTAGCTTGAATGCCCCTCACTGGATTAATGCGATCAAAACAAATCCCTCTTTGACTTGAGGAATCCTGTGTTAGGATGGGGTCCACTGCCGTTGCTCCTCACCTCACCTCGCTAATCCTGCCTGCCCCCTGTTTGCTTTGGACTAAGATACTGAGGAGACTTCTCAGGATTCTCACACGGGTGGTGCGTAAGAAGACGGTGTGCCAGTCGTATGGAGAGCACGAGGATTACAATAAGACCGCTGCTGAATGACTGAAATGTCAAAAATGGAAAACTCTTCAGAATGTGTGCCAATGGAAATGACAAAAAAGTGAAGATGATCAGATATTAACATTACAAAGTTCAAAAACTGAGCGGGCAACATGGAGATCCCAAAACGACTTCAAGTCATAAACAAATTAAAGAGGGTCCTGAGAGGAAAATGACAGTCAAATGTCAAGCCCGCAATGACTTGCCAGTGTGTGATTAGGTCGGGCACCAGTCTAGTCAGATGATGGGCACAAAACTGGCAAAGAGCTGGAATGAAACAAAACCGCAATGTTGAACAACACAAATATCGATTTATGCAGCAAGGTCTGGGTGCGAAACAATGGAGGCAGAAGAGCTGATTGTTATGACTCGGCAGACTTGAGTTATATTTTTGTTAACAATCAAATGTGACATTTTGTGAGGTTTGTATAATGGAGGAGTATGTCGGCCATTACTTCCAGAATCAGGTCGCTTCACATTCCGTTATCTTTTGTATTTATTGATGATTACTGATAAATTCTTATTAAACTTTGGCAGGTGTCTTCATGTTGTAACTTGACAATGAATTCTGATTAGCGTTTCGGTTTCAGTGAACGTCTCACCCTGTGTTGTACTGTATGCCTAATTTGTATTGTCGTTTTGACCCTTGTGTGCCCTATGGAGTGACGTTTGTCTCCTGCTCTCTGCTCCTCGTGTTTGTGGCCTGACGTCATTGACTTTCTCGGCAGACCATTGAGAATCCCACCGCTGACACCACTGCTGTTATGTTTCAGCCAGGGTGTGCTCCCCTTTGACTTGTCATTATTGTTGTACCTGAACTGTGGTTTTGCACGTGTCTTTGTCATTTTATTGTGAATTTTCCCTTGTTAAAGTATGCTTTAGTGTTTGTGTTAGGCTTCTTTTATGTTGAGGTTGTCGATTACTAACGGTTGTGCTTTGTGGAGTCCCAAGTGGAATTGTGTGTATTGTTTTGCTGTTTGGGTTTTTCGTGTCTTTGGTGGAGTTTTGCTTCTGTATTTGTGGAACTCGTATTTGAATTATTGATTGTATAGATTGGACTTGTTACCCTTGGGATGGCATTTTTAGGCAAACCTCTTTTTACCTTATTTTCCCCTTTCCTTGCCATGTTGTTCTTTACCATTTAATGGATGCTGTTTTGTTTATGTCCTTTTAGGCCTGAGGTTTATGATTCTCTTCTCTCTTTAAGGGCATTTTTGGGTGTTTTTGAGTATTTTTCAATTTTTAAAACCCCACACCCAATGTTGGGCCTTGTGTGGGCCTCAGAGCCTGACTTTTAAGTTTGGGGCCAGGCTGCCTGAAGCAAAGCCACAGTTCAAGGGCAGCACCAGTAATTCCTGGTCTGGTTTTTCTTGATTTTGACCAATTTGGTGATGAAATCACAACAGTTATTGTCATAATGGAATTTGAAAGCCAATGGTTTCCAAGTTTTCTGTCAGACAAAACAACGTGAAAAACAGAAAACACAATCAACGCTTGCAGAAAATGGTCAGACAGCACTCAGCTGAGTGACCCAGCAGGCCTGACCCTTTGACGACTGTTCTACCAATGCCAATCTCCGACTGCCCCGAAGCTGTGCACGTGTGCAGTAAAAGCCACGTTTGAACACATTTGGCTGCTTCTTACAGATGGGCATGTAACACACACACAAGGCGGACGTAAATATTGAACTTCTGCTGTGAGTCTGAAGTGCGGCCCAGCATGAGGCTGGGTGGGATAAAAGCAGACAAGACTTGTTGCGGTGCTTGAAGGTCCATCCGTCAACCACAGTATCTTCCCACATGTCGCTTAGCGTGTTTACTGGTGGACACAGTCAGCTGCTTTGTCGGTTTATTTAGTTTTCTCTCAATGTGAACACCAAACCTGAGGTGCTCTTAACTGTGTGAGACTTCCCACGGATGATTTATGATGCAGCAGACAAAGTGCAATAGGCACTGCATGTGTAATGTAAGCTACTTCACTGCAGGGGGTTCTGGGAACAACAGGGCAGGCGGCGCTAAGAGCGACTGCAGGGCAGACCCCCTCGAGTCACACAGGGATTTGATTTGTGACCTCCTGGATGTGTTTTGTAGGACACCCGCACTTTGAGCTCAGGGGGTCACCTCTATGGCACTGGACTGGGGTCCACAATATTTATGGGGTGGTCTTCGAAACACACATGAAAGTCTGTAAAGATTTGTGTTGATTGTGGACCACCGGTAGCAGCAGGTCAAAGTAATCACACTTGGAATGTGTGTTACAGTTGTAGATGTGTATTAACACCGAGCTGGAAATGAAAAAAAAGAAATATAAAAAAGATGAGAAACAAAGAAAAACAGAAATAAACAAACAAACAAAAAATACAAGAAATGAAATTATCAGGTACACCTGAGGAGGAGTGAGAATTAGAGGCCCCGCCCCTTCGGCTAATCGTTTACAATTAAAAAAGACGTAATTATAAAAAATAATAAAAAAACAAAAGTGGAACAAATGGAGGAGTCGGGAAGAGCAACGGCCAAACCTCAGCAGGGAGATGGTAGACGAAGCCATTCTGCCCTTCTAAGGCCCCCGTATGGCACTCACTGAACTTTAAGTAAGCAACTTCATGAGGGTCCATGTGTGCTAGAGATGACGGTCACTGGTCCAGGGACTTGCCTCTCTTTTCTCTTCAAGGTCTGAACTGTCCGTTTTATTTGCCTTTCTAGGGTTTTTTATCTACTGATGTTCTCAGATGACTCTCCGGGTTCAGGGGTGGAGAAGAGGACACAGTAGAGGAGAATGGAAAGATGGTGGAGGGAGAACTATCTCTTACTGAACATTACCCATGTCATGCTGGTATCCCCTGAGACCACTGTGGTCACCACAGAATAGCAGAAATGCTGTGATGAGGAGAGGCTACTCAGCCCAAGAAATTCACCGGCATTGTCCAAAACAATATCACGTCGATATTTGAAGGCCCCCAAACTGCTACTGAGTCATGTATCCCATGTGTCAGTGGTCCTTTGCATGAAAAGAACTTTCTAACGTTTGTGTGAAACCTGCCTTTGACACGATTCCCACTGTGTCCCCATGGTCTTGTTCCTGAAGTGACATCTGGGATCTACAGGACTAATTCCTTTCAGAATTTTTTTTTAATTGAAAAGACTCACAACATTGAAAAAGGAAATGGTGGATACTTGTAAATACCTGAAGGTCCATCTGAACAGTAGACTGGATTGGGTGACCACCACTGACAGGCTGGGCAGAACAGTCCAGAGAAGGCTCTTCTTTAACAGGCTCTGCTCCCTTCATGTGTATGAAAAAAAAAATTGGTGGGGTCCAAGCTGTACATAGTGGCCAATGTGCCCCCCTGTGCTCTGGCCTGCTGGCAGGATGACACCAGACACGTGAATAAGCTGACCAGGAAGACCAGCTGGATTATGGGGCTGACCCCATCTGCATTACAGACAGTGGGAGACATGAAGATGGAGGTAAAAGGAGAGACCATCATAACTAATTCAGCCCAACCTTTGCATGATAATATACTGTACCATGAACAGGACCGGACTGAGAAGCACTGCTCTGGTCTCCAGGGGTATTCTGGAAGAGTACAGCAATGTAGAGAAGTCTGCCATAAATGGAGTTGATGCAGAGTGGGAAGTAGGAATGAGAGCTCATACTGTACCTATGAACCAGAAGCACTTGGGAGACACGTCCCTGTCACAAAAACCCACCAGCCTCAGCATGAGGTACTCAGTGGGCCTCAATCCTAGCATGGATTGGTGGGGAGCAGGAGGAAGCTGTTACCTGGAGTGCATTGTGTGCCAAGGGAGAGTCTGGAAGACAAGGACAGCAGGACTGGCAATGGCCACTGAATAATGAACTGTCCTTATAAGGGTCACCTACTGTCAGCCCGGTCTGAGTGTTAGTCCATACCTCCATGTCTAAGCTGACTTGTGGCACCTTTACTCATTTCCTCATTTCATCATTGCGAGCCATGGCGGCAGTAGAAGGACTTCAGCATCTGTTAATTGAAGATAGATAGATAGATAGATAGATAGAAAGATAGATAGATAGATAGATAGATAGATAGATAGATAGATAGATAGATAGATAGATAGATAGATAGATAGATAGAAAGATAGATAGATAGATAGATAGATAGATAGATAGATAGATAGATAGATAGAATAGAATTAGAATTAGAATTAGAATTAGAACAATCTAGACGAGAACAGGCCATTCAGCCCAACAAAGCTCGCCAGTCCTCTCCACTTGCTTCCTCCAAGAAAACATCAAGTCGAGTTTTGAAAGTCCCTAACGTCTTACTGTCTACCACACTACTTGGTAGCTTATTCCAAGTGTCTATCGCTCTTTGTGTAAAGAAAAACTTCCTAATGTTTGTGTGAAATTTACCCTTAACAAGTTTCCAACTGTGTCCCCGTGTTCTTGATGAGCTCATTTTAAAATACAAGTCTCGATCCACTGTACTAATTCCCTTCATAATTTTAAACACTTCAATCATGTCACCTCTTAATCTTCTTTTGCTTAAACTGTAAAGGCTCAGCTCTTTATCTTTCCTCATAATTCAACCCCTGTAGACCTGGAATCAGCCTAGTCGCTCTTCTCTGGACCTTTTCTAGTGCTGCTATGTCCTTTTTGTAGCCTGGAGACCAAAACTGCACACAGTACTCAAGATGAGGCCTCACCAGTGCATTATAAAGGTTGAGCATAACCTCCTTGGACTTGTACTCCACAGATCGTGCTATATAACCTAACATTCTGTTAGCCTTCTTAATGGCTTCTGAACACTGTTTGAAGTTGATAGCTTGGAGTCCACTATGACTCCTAAATCCTTCTCATAAGGTGGACTCTCGATATTCAGACCGCCCATTGTGTATTCAAACCTAATATTTTTACTTCCTATGTGTAATACTTTACATTTACTGACATTAAATTTCATCTGCCACAAATCTGCCCAAGCCTGTATGCTATCCAAGTCCTTCTGTAATGATATAACGGATTCCAAATTATCTGCTAATCCACCTATCTTGGTATCATCTGCAAACTTAACCAGCTTGTTACTTATATTCCTATCTAAATCATTTATATATATTAAAAATAGCAGCGGCCCTAGCACTGACCCCTGTGGAACACCACTCTTAACATCGGCCAGTTCTGATGAGGTTCCTCGCACCATCACCCTCTGCTTCCTGTGTCTGAGCCAATTCTGCACCCATCTAAAAACATCACCCTGAATTCCCACTTCTTTTAACTTGATGCCCAACCTCTCATGTGGCACCTTATCAAATGCTTTCTGAAAGTCCAGATAAATAATATCATAAGCTCCACTTTGATCGTATCCTTTTGTTGCCTCCTCATAGAATTCCAACATGTTAGTAAAACACGACCTCCCCCTTCTGAACCCATGCTGACTGTTCAGAATAACTCCTGTCCTTGTCATGTGTTGCTCAATCTTATCCTTAATAATTCCTTCCATTAATTTTCCTGTGATGCTTGTTAAGCTTACTGGCCTATAGTTGCTTGGATCTGCCCTGTCACCCTTTTATATAATGGGATGATATTTGCCATTTTCCAGTCCTTTGGAATCTCTCCAGTGCACAGTGACTTCCTAAAAATATGTGTCAAGGGTTTAGATCTATCTATAGATAGATAGATAGATAGATAGATAGATAGATAGATAGATAGATAGATAGATAGATAGATAGATAGATAGATAGATAGGTAGCGTAGTTGGCAGGATTAGACTACATAAGTGATAGACAGACCAATAGATAGGCAGATCCCAGCACTCATATTGCCAGTCCAGATGTCCTCTCCATGCCTGAAGAAGCACTTTATCCAGACCAACTAGAACTCCATGTTGCTTCCTGGAAGCCTTTGCAATTCCATTGCTGATCTTTCAATTTATATTAAAAATGTCCTTTGAGTGCAAGATAAATAGTCTTCTTTCTTCTGACTGTAGCCATCATTTAAATATACCATCCCCAAAAATGCGGACTAATCTGGCACGTATGAAGGGTGTGTACAAGAGTCCAATCCCTTTGACTATCTGTCACGTTGGCCATGTGGACCTCAAGCGATGAGGGCAAGGCAGGCAGGCAGCGGGTCTGAATGGGCGTCCAGTTCAGCGCTCGTTAGACTCCTCGAAGCGCAGGCATTTTTAAATGCTACTTGGAGGTTTCCTTCTGGTAGAGAAGCACTTCCACATTGATCAAGTGCAGAAGTTAATGAGAGAACGAATCTCTGGTGGCCGACTCTACGTGCAAGCTACTCTGTCTCTGTCTTGTGTGCACTTTTGGGAAATGGGACAGATCTGCAGCTAAAGAAATTCACCTGCTAAATGAGCGAGTAAATATGCCGTCCCCAGCCTGTGCAAATGTGCATTAAGCGACAAATATGAAAATGAATCAAAGTCGTGAAAACTGTGACCTACCAAAAGAGAATCGTGACAAAAAATGAAGAATTGTATTTGATTGTATTTATTGTCTGTAATATGGCCTAACATACATATATATATATATATATAATTTTAAATGGTTCTTTTATGTTTTGTTCTTTTTCTTTCATAGTCTGAGGGTCACATTTCTTTTGTCAATTCAAAGTTAGCCCAACCACAGACTCTGAGAAGTTCACTTGAAATGAATTCTTTCTTTATGCCTTATTTTTGCTACATGTTTGAAACAAAGGAATCCAACAGTTAATAAAGTGTTTGATGTAACAATACATTTAAATTGAAAAGTTTAAAAAGCAACACAACACTAAATGTGTTCTCTGAGCCCAGACAGATGGCACTGGCTTCAAGTGTAATCCCAATGGTTGCCGTGTTTGGTGATCAACAAACAGATCAAATGAAAGAGGCCAAAGTCCAGCACAGGCTGCTAAACATCCTGCTGTTGGATTTGCTCATGTGAGCCCTCCACTAATCATAACGGCCCACCATAAATATGTACAGGTGTCCTACTGAAGCACCTCTCGCTCAGTGCATCTCGTCCATTAGTCCTTGGTAATGCTAATCACTCTTCATCCAAGCTTCCTTTTGAACTACAAAATAACCGTGTTGGAGTGCAGGCCTCCTCCTCCTCCTCCTTCTCCATCACGCACACATGTAAAAAGTGAATCCTGAAAGAAGCTAAACACTCAGAAGAGCTGATCTCCTTTCGGTGCCATTCTAATTAGCCAGTCCGTGACGTCAACATATCAGTAAACCTCCGGTGAGCAGCACCTAATGAAGAGCTCTGACCTAAAAGTGTTTAACGCACGCCTTGGGCCCCAGACTTACTAAGACCACCCCTGGCCCTCATCATTATGCTACACAAGTGCAGCCCACGTCTTGCTCTTCATGGACAGACTCCTTTCAGGCCCCTTAATTACCTCTTGGATGAAAGCAAGGACACACGTAATGGCGCTCCAAAAAGACGGCCATGAGGCGAGTTATGAGTGGCGTGCCACGTTGCACAAAAATAAGTGGTCATTATGCTAGAAGAGTAACCTCTCACTTCAACAGTGGGTGGACGCTTTATTAAGAGTAAGAAAAGAGTCCGTCATGTGCCGTGTGAAGACACCATCAGAAGATGAGTCCAGGGTCCTGGCGGACATGGTTGTCAGGCTGTTGCTGGGCGTGACATCCAGGAGTGAGTGACATGAGATGTAATTACCGTGACGGTCTAAAGGTCAGCATCATCCACTACTTTACTGGTCGTTTGTGGCCAACTCAAAACTCATCTCTCTGGAGTCACTGTTATAAAAGGTCTCTCTTGCATTAGAACATCAGAATCCTTTAGACGAGAAAGGGACATTCAGCCCAACAAAGCCCACCAGTCCTGTCCACTGAATTCCTCTAAAAAACACATCAAGTCGAGTTTTGAAGGTCCCTAAAGTCCTCCTGTCACCCACACTACTTGGTCACTTATTCCATGCTTATTTCATTTTCAGGTGTGTCCCCGTGTTCTCGATGAACTCATTTTAAAGTCACCACCTCGACTCACTGGACTCATTCCCTTCATCAGTCAGGTCTCCTCTTCATCTCCTGTAAAGGATCTTTCCTCATAACTCAACCCCTGTTGCCCTGAATCAGCCTGGTTGCTCTTCTCTGGACCTTCTCTGGTGCTGCTATGTCTTAATGGAGTTCAAAACTGCACTCAGGACTCCAGATGAGGCCTCACCAGTGTGTTATATGCACTCGCCAGGCTAATTTGGTGGAGCACACTGCTGAAAACTCATTACTTTAACATGGCTTTCTCATCTTAGTGTAATCCTGATGCTCTGTATGTTCAGTTAATTATCTTTATTATTCATGGTGGCTCCATACTCCATTCTAACCCCTACGTTCTCTGCTGTTCTTTATCTGGTTTTCTGTGGTTTTGATCTGCGCCACCACCACCTGATCAAAGCACCGTGATGTCCTTACATTGATGCATTAAAGTCCACATGACTGTCATCATCAAGCTCTACCATGAGGACTGATTGAGGTCATTGATGTTAGGTGGACTGTCTAGAGGGGGCTGGTCAGGTGGTCTCATGGCCCCCTGCAGATTTTATTTTTTCTCTCCAGCCATCTGGAGTTTTTGTTTTGTTTTTTCTGTCCTCTCTGGCCATTGGACCTTAATTTTATTCTGTGTTAATTAGTGTTCTCTTATTTTAATTCTTATTTATTTTGTCTTTTTTCTCTTTCTTCATCATGTAAAGCACTTTGAGCTCATGATTTGTATGAAAATGTGCGACAGAAATAAATGTTGTTGTTGTTATAAAGCTTGAGCAGAACCTCCGCACATCAAGGCGCTATATAACCTGATGTTCTGTTAGCCTTCTTAATGGCTTCTGAGCGCGGCCTGGCAGTTGAGTCCTCTACTACTCCTCAATCCTTCTCATAAGGCGTACTGTCCATTTTCAGAGCTCCCTTTGTGTATTCAGACCTCACGTTTTTACTTCCTATGTTTTAAACGTTCCATTTGCTGACATTCAATTTCATCGGCCACACTTCTGCCGAGCCTGTTTGCTGTCCAAGCCCCCTGGAAAACACGCTGGCTTACTCTTCGGTACGTGAAACATTCAGGTGTTTGACCTCTCGCTGTGCCTCTCGATTCACGTCGTGGTCATCGTTTACTTGGATCTCGCCCACCCTTGGCTCCTTATCACGTTCCGTCATCACGAATTCTGTCTTTTCAGTTGGTGTGTGGCACTATATTAAATCTTTATCAGTGCAGCCATTTTGTGGTTTCATGAGCCTTTCATCTCCATTTTGTGAGGTTTCTCTCTGATGCACCACAGGCACTTTTTCAAGAAGCTTCTTCTCTTCAGGTGAGTGAGTTGGAGTTGGAAGTGTAGCTGGAGGAGGAGGATGAAGAAGACAATGACTGTGCTTGGGTTTTTATGCTCAGAGCCTTCGGTCAAAGTGTTTGTTGCCGTCGTGTCCTGAGTTTAGGGTGTGGGATGCTGTCAATGTGCGGCTTTTCATTTCAGTTTTCTCCAGATTTTTGAAGGGTGTCGGTTTATTTATTTTGTGTTCCCGTCTGTTTTTGAGGTTGATGAAATGGCTCATGATCTCCCTCTCCCTCTCACTGTCCCGTTTGGCTGAAGGGTGGCGCCGTTTCAGGGATGATTTTGTTGACGGGTCATGACCAGGAGTTGGAGATGCATGACGTTACAACCACAACCGTTGATAGGCTGGCGTTGGACATTTCCTGATTGGGTTGTTGAATGAAAAAAAACCTTAGCCTCACTTCCTATAGTGATGAAGACTATGAGTCCCAGTTTGCTTCTGAGTTTCCATTTTCTGGCGTATGACTTACTGCTGTAATCTTTGAGGCGTCCCGTCTTCCTGGTCACAATCCGCTCCTGAATTCAGATCCTTCAATGCCATCTTCTCATTCCATTCGCTCTCAGAACTGCACAAGCAGCACAGATGCCACCTAGTGGCTAAACGAGGCACAAGACAAGATTCAAGTTCTGGTTCCTCTGGCGGAGGCGAGTCAACATAAGTAAGGCGTGGTGGGACAAGCTGAACCGCTGATGCAGAACACGCAGTTTAAATGGCATGAACAGCCAACAACTCCCAACGTCAAAATCTCGGATCACATGTATTCATTTTATATTTATCCCATGAAATAGAAAAGCACCAAGAGGTGATTTATTTTTTTTACATTTAATTGTGATCCATTAGTTATGACATTATGACACTCCACACCCTGAGGAGAGGAAAGAAACCGTACAGCTTAATGTGTGACAGAAAAAAGCATCTGGGAACCAAAGACTAATGGATTAACTCCGCTCCAGG
The DNA here is from genome assembly GCF_016835505.1 of Polypterus senegalus. Taxonomy (NCBI): domain Eukaryota; kingdom Metazoa; phylum Chordata; class Cladistia; order Polypteriformes; family Polypteridae; genus Polypterus; species Polypterus senegalus. Next base: position 103,819,627 of record NC_053169.1, on the reverse strand, counting down.
CTGAGAGCTATAAATAAGTCAAATCCTTTCTAAAATTGGTCTGATGAAGTAAATTCAATAACATTTCTTGGGATAGTTAATAAACCCGCACAGCAGGACGAACAATATTTGATATTCATTTGTACTTGGCTGGGACGTCGGCGTTCTGTTCAGGGGCCACCACGTCATTTACACTTTATTTAAAATGGCAGGACAAACACCGAGGGGCCGAAAAGTCCCTTTAACATCAGTCGGATCCTTCAGAATGTAAAACATGAATTTGAATCTGAGGTCCCCGGAATTTAAAGGTGCCGCTGGGTTGCATATCTCAGCATTTCCTTCTGTTGTGTCTGATGAGCCATAAGATACTTGGAATGCGGCGAGCAAACGGAGGGCGGCTTCCACAGTGATGGCCCGGAACTTATCAAGACCACCGAGTGTCTCGGACTGCTCGTCTGCTCCGACGTGGACACGACCTCTGACGCCAGTAAACGCCGCCTGGCTGAAATGACAGCAGCTCACTAGAGTTTGGTCGACCAAAGTGAAGATCGATAAAACTGTGGGTCATCCCATCACACCGCATGGCCGGCAGCAGCCAAACATGAAAAGGCACTGAACGTCATGGACTCCCAGCAGGATGAATGGAGTGGCAGCAATAACTGAGAGGACACGTGAGATACGCCTACGACGGCATGCCTACAGCAACGACCACACGGTGGATAAGGAGAGCCAAGCGCCTCCGTCCAGAAAGCAAAAGCCTACTTGGATGGCCAAAGAAACACCGGCTCGGCCAGATGAAGGAGCAAATGAAACATCGCAGTCCCTGAAGATGTCCTGGACAAGACCAAATGGAGAAGGGAACCCCATGAGGGCACTGCACAGTAATGATGACATCCCACGATGTATGAAGATGCTAGAAAGAAGAAGAAGATTGTCTGCTTAACTAACAATCAAAAACAATCGCATCTCACCTTGACCGACTTATTTGATAAACTTCACGCTCCCAGACCTGACTTGAAGTGAACGTTCAATTTATTCTTATAACGCGCACTTCCACGTTCCTCTTACCGATAACTGCACGAATAAAGGAGGTCCGACAAGCAGGAGGGGACATTCGCTCTACGTAGGGTCTCAGCCAGATCTGATATACCATGAAAAAAAAAATGAAGTGCAGCAAAACGCAAAAAAAGGAGGCTGTGAGCCTTGATGGTCCTGAAATGTTCCTTCTGTTTAATCCTTGGAGCTCTATAATATAGTATAATAATGTAGCTCAAAGTGCTTTACATGGTGAATAAAAAGATAAATAAAAGACAAAGTCAGAATTAGAATAAGACATCACTCTGATTAGAATAAGAGTAAGGTGGTCCGATGGCAAGGGAGGACAGAAAAAACAAAAAAAAAAACACCAGACGGCTGGAGAGAAAAAATAAAATCTGCACGGGTTCGAGGCCACGGGACCACCTGACCAGTCCCCTCTGGGCATTCTACCTCACATGAATGAAACAGTCCTCTTTGTGTTTAGGGTTCTCGGGAGAAGATGACAGAAGCTTCCCCATAAGGCTCTTGTGTTCACTTCTCATGGTGTCAGACAGTGACAAGATTCTGGACGTCTCCGTGGACTTGACAGTACAGAAAGTCTTCAGATGCCTCCACATTTTGTGTTGTTTGTGATCAACGTTTTATTAAGCAAAGACACATTGACAGGATATATCAATAAATGGACAAGGCATACAAAGCAAGCCAACCTGCCTGCTCCTGCCCGCCTCCACCTACTGCCACCCAGTCGAACTCACTCCAACCCACTTCCACCAACTCCCATTCACTAGCTAACATCCGCCCACTCCTGCCCACATCCATCCACACCCTCCCACTCCCACCCACTCTCACCTATACCCGCCAACTCCCACCCACTCCTGCCCGCATCCGCCCGCTCCTGCCCACTCCCACCCACTCCTGCCCACATCCGCCCGCTCCTGCCCACTCCCACCCAGTCCCACTTGTGTCCCAGCCTTCTGCTTAAGTCATTTAAATTATTTTTTTTTCCACAACAAGCAACACTCAACACCCCAGCAAGGCAAAGTGAAAACCATATTTTAGACAATCTGCAGATTTATTAAAATGAACAAACTGGTCTCTGACATTGACACAAGTGTGCAGACCCTCTGCTGTGACACGTGGGGTCCCATTCTATGAAGCTGATGTCACCCCTTGCTTGGGTCTCCCCATTTCCAGGCCTTCCTCTCCTAGTGCCTGTGCTGTCTCTTAGAACATCAGCACGATCTGGGTGGCCATTCAGGCCAACAAAGCTCACCAGTCCTGTCCACTTCTGCCAAAGTAACATCAAGTCAGTTTTTGAAGGTCCCTAATGTCTACCACACTTCTTCTTTCGTCTGTGGTTCTCTGTGTGAAGAAGAAGATTGTTGAATGCACTGGCAGAGGGGACGTCATGACAGGATCTTTGTATGCCATATGGCCAAGAGTACATGGACAGCCTCCAGGTTATTGAGTTCAGGCTATTCTTTGCTCACAGGGCATCAGATCGGCGCCCAGCCATAAATGACGGACTGTGGGTTGTGCTGAAGAGCTCAGTGATGTAACAAGTGGCACTGTCATTGGATGCCACCTTCGCCATGTCATTATGCCCCGATCCCAGATTCCATGTTTATGGACATACGTGGAGTTTTGGAGGGGCTGATGTTTCACTGCCTAAACCCAGACAGCATGACAGTTACTTCAAACTTCTCTTAGGACAGATAGGTGTTTAAAATAGAAAAAGAGGTGCGAGGTGCAGGACGTCTGTGCAGGAAAAACTCAATTCTCACCTTCGCCTCCACAAGCCATTCTCACTTTTGGGCATTTTTGATGCCTCAGCAAGGAGCCTCAGTCAGTTACAGGAAGTCCTTGGCTTGGCAGAGGAGTCGGCTGACTGCGTGTCGACGTCCCGTCACCACACACTGCAGGACACTTGGGACCGAGCTGTGTTTTTGGAGTTTAGTGGCCCCTCAGGGGGCTCTGCACCATATTTTACCCTTTTGAAAAAATTTTGTTTTTTTTTTTTTTTTTGCTTATGCAGAGCATTAAAGTTTACAGGAAAAACATGGCTGCGAGCATGTGGGTTACAACCAGAGGGCAAACACGGTGCCAGCGGCTACCTGGAGGCCAGCAATTAAGTGAAATCACACACCATTGAGCACTCATGTGCAAGAAACACGACCATGTGGCTAGGAAAGGCACTATATAATAGTGAAAGGAGTGCGACATAGTAGTTAATGATTAAGGCTGAGGGCTCAAATGACACTACGGAGACTTTGTGACCACAAGCAAGTCACTTCACCTGCCTGTGCTCCACCTGGAAAAACAAAAGAAATAAAACCAATTGTATCTCAAGTGTTGTAAGGTGCCTTGGATTAGGGTGTCAGTCAAACATCATTAAGTTAATAAAAGAGGCACTACAAAATAGATAGATAGATAGATAGATAGATAGATAGATAGATAGATAGATAGATAGATAGATAGATAGATAGAGTGAAAGGGACTATATGATAGATAGATAGATAGATAGATAGATAGATAGATAGATAGATAGATAGATAGATAGATAGATAGATAGATAGATAGAAAGGCACTATGATAATGATAGATAGATAGATAGATAGATAGATAGATAGATAGATGTGAAAGGCACTATGATAATGATAGATAGATAGATAGATAGATAGATAGATAGATAGATAGATAGATAGATAGATAGATGCAAGGCACTATAAATGAACATTTCTATCAAAGTGAAATGCTCTATATAACCAGTAGATAAGTAGACAGATATGTGAAAGGCACTATATAATCACACGCCTATCAAAGTAGCACCTGCTAAGTGACTTCATGTAAATGTCGTCTGAAAGATGCTGCATAATCGATGGATGGTCTGACTGAGCTGTGAAAGGCACTATATAAGTGATTTTCCAGAGAAGGACGCGATTTCAGGTGTCCGTTTGTTTTTTGGAGGTCCGTGAAGCCCACCGGCTAATTCTCCACTGCAGTTTGAGGCCCAGGGTGGGCCGTTTGGTGGGCCGTTTGTCCCGCCCTTCGTCCTTTTTATTTCGACTCCATCCATGTTTATTGCGATTCTCTTATGATGCCAGCGGTAATTGCAGTAATTGAGAAGCACCGGGTATCGGGCGAGTTTTTTCTGAAGGCAGCGAGCAGTTCGGAGCTGTCTGTGTGATGAATGTCCCGGTGAGCAGCAGCCACGGAGATCAAGGTGAACGAATGAAAGGAAGAGGAGGCTTCGAAAATGCAGAAAAACTGCGAGTGCCTGAACAGAAGCGCAGGTGGGTGGAGGCAGAGATTCGCACTCGAGGAGGTTTAGAGTCAGCGAGTTAACGTCATCATCAGGCTCAGTTAGTCTCCAAAGGACAAACATACAAATACAAAAGGCAGTCGAGGGTCTGAAGAAACACAAAAGTCCGAGCAGACTTGGAAGTGAGGGGCCGGCGGCGGACATTTCAGGGCTAATGACTGAATCGTCTTGGGTGATCTCTTGGCCTTTGTTAATGTCTTTCAGCTTCAGTGCCTGAGCAGGAAATATCACAGATTGAAATAAAATGGACGGCTGGACAGATGTATGAGTGGGAAGCACTGACCAAAGAGACCCCAACAGAAGGAGTATTAAACATTAAATGAGTTTGATTCAACAGAAAACAAAAGTCAGAATCTCACATGCAGTGTTCTATCACAAGACCCTTTCAGGCAAAGCTGCTGTCGTTTCATGGAGAGCCCCTGAAAGAGGAACGTCACCATCACTGTCACTCCTGGTGACTGCACTTGTCATTTCATTTCACAGAAACACCAGCAAAAGAGACGAGACGCGCCTCAAATACAATTCACCAAGAAGCGGCCCAGCCAGTAAGGCCACCACTTTGGGTCCTGCTTTGATTTCTCGCAGGGCTCCTTCTCCATCTTGTGTTCACGCTGCCTTCCTCCCCATCTGCAGACCTCCACTTTCCAAGCCCCCAGAACCTTCCATATTTCTACATAAGAAGTCTGTGGGTCTTCAGAGAACTTGATTGTTTGTGGGGTCACATTAGAAGGCAGCCGAGGAAGGACGGACGGCAGGAAGATCTCCCACGTGACTTTTACACGTTTCTTTGGTGTTAGGTGGGGTGTGACACAAAGGTGACTGTAAACATTCAATGCTGTCACTTTGCAAAAAAATGCAGCAAATAAATGGAATTTTGCTTTTTTAGTAAAGCAGGTGCCATTTACACGATAAGAAAGGCACCAGGAAGCTTCTCATTGGTTAATTCTGCACGCACCTGCCTTTCACATCTCTAGTGCCCTGTGTCCCTATGACCTCACTTCCCCTCTTGACATCATTTCCTGCCACATTTTGTTGAGCCATCTTCCTGTTGAGGGGTATGATGCCCATTAGCGATCCTAAAGATGCATCAGAGACAGAAATGAATCCCAAAGCTCCGTGGCGACGTTCACACCTTCATCCTCCAGAATCAAGGAACAGGAAAGGGCAGGCGCGAGGTGGCAAGCGGCTTTCCATGCAGCGAGTCTGGTGTAAGTGCGTGTCGGGGTGTCTTTATGTAGAAAATACGCAGCACGTCACATTTTAAAAAACGCACCGAACCTGTGCAGAGCTGTGAACGAGCGCCATAGACAGAATTACTTTGAGACGCATGCGGACGCTCATGTGAGGTACACGGCCACAGAAAAGACAACTGGAGAACAGAAAAGTGCAGGTCTCGTTGTTGTGAACACCTTGAAATCCCCTCAGGTGCTCTTTTCAATGAGTCTGGCATTTGGTGAAATCGCCAGCTAAACGAGTTTTTCTCACAAAGGTCTTTGCCAATCGAGGCTTTCCTGTTTCACTCCTCCCTTCTGACCCCGAACGAGAGAAGCAGGCCAGGAAATGGACGCCTGGATGGATTTCATTGGGCCAGCACCAAATCAGGCAGCGTCCGCCTTTATGACTTCAATGACGCGCCTTACGTCCCCCTCCTCTACGTGGCCTGATTTTTGAATGGTCCAGACATGGCCAAGCAGCTCAGGGTTGTGCCATGAGATGCCCGCAGTGCCCCTTCTGCCTCAGCTCCCGTGGATGTGTCTCATGCTCCATCCTCTGGCTTGTCCACCTTCTGTTTGGCGGTCTCATGCGCCTCGTCACGAGGGCCCCACGTGACATTTGTGTCTACCCTGGTGGTCTCAGGGCAGCTGAATAACATTGTAACGCACGCCGCATTTCAGATTGCTAATCTATACGAGTTGTGACAGACTCCTGTTTATAAAATCCATTTAGTGACTGAGTCTTACCTATAAAGAAGAAAAATGAACATTTTAAACTGATTACAAAGGAAGCTTTAACTGCACCTAGAAATTTCACGATATGGATTTTTTTTCTCTAAATATTATATACCCATTAATTAATGCAAAATCAATATTGTCATGCACCTACTTTATACTGCGGCTCAAATAGGATTAGCTCATAAAGGTATCGTCTTTTTCCAAATAAAATATGGCCACATTATGATAAAACCTCACAAATGATATGCAGTTAAAGTAGATTAATTTATTATCTCCAAACTGATGGTCAAAAACACTGTCATAATGACGGCCAATTTTCCACAGATGTCAAAGCTTGAGGTGAAAGTGAAATGAGCCAAAGGCAGAGTGACGCCCTTTATTTACAATCTAACAAGGCTTCACCTAAGCGGCATGGAGACAAATAGATGTCTTTGTTATCTGTGAGCTACAGTTATCAGTTTAGGATTACTGCTAATCTAAAAACAACACCTAAACAAAAGAAGAAACAAAAACCAGCAATGATGGCTAGAAATAAAGACGTCCCGCTGGTTTGGACGAACGCACAAGGATGCCTACCCACACGGTGAAATCCTCTACTTAGCGCTAATCTCTCTGTTTAAATTAGATAGCAGCTTCAGGGACGTCGCGCTGGGTGTTCTTCTGCCATGGCTCGTATAGCGCCTTGGTGGCCTTCAAGACTGCAGCCCTAAACGAGTCCTGCATTTCGGAACCTCAAGAAGTCGGCAGTGTGGGGTTTCCTTTCCCTAAATGGCGTTGTGTTGAAAGTCACTCAGGATGGAAGTCGGAGGTGGAGGTCGTGGCCTGAGGCAGAAATCCAAGACCAGTGCCAGGCTGGAGAGTTCACGTTCTTCTCAAGGAGCTCCAGTTTCCTCCCAAAAGCGCTCCTGAATCTCTGTGGCTCTTCACTCCAGGAGAGCGCCATCTGTCTGCCAGCTCAAAACAGAAAGAACGTGTGTGAGAAACCACTGTGTCACTCGACTCTGAGATGCCACCCGCCGTTCTTAGGCACACTTTAAATGTCAAGATGGGTTTTGTAGAAAATGGTGCCCTGGCAGCACAGCGGGTAGCACAACTTCTCGTGTCTGAGGTGGTTTTCCGCTGATGTTCTCCAAGGGTACGTTGATTGGCAGGTCCAAACTGGGCCCAGTGTGTGTGGCTGGCTGTGTGAGTGGCCCCTGGTTTGCTCTGTCTTGATGCTGATTGGTCATTCCATTTTACTTCATTTGGCATGATTGGTCAATGCTACCCAAAGAGACGCTCACTAAAATGTAAGGAGTTTGCTTTGCACAGCATGATGGGTATCAATTAAAAATATCAAACGCCTTCGGATTGGCCTGAATATCGACTGCCGTATTGGAGCTCGATGAGTCGTTAGATTGTTTTATTTTTTATTTTCGACACAAAACTGAATCCACAACCTGAACATTTGTTGGAGTTCAGTGTATTTTACACACTGCATTGCATTTTGTTATCATTCTCGTCGTTTTGTGCTGTTTCTTCATAATGAAATCTTCTCGACATCGTATTTTAATTATTCGATAAACGTAGCCAGTTAAGCGCAATGTGTCTGTGGTGTGACGATGAAGATGAACAGCACGTCATATCCTTCTCGCTTTGCTGGCTGACGACCCTCATTCTGTTTGCATTGACTGATTTTAGTGGTCGCTAATTCCACGAAGATATTAAATGTGTTTTAGGTTACGTTTTAAAATGGCATTCTTAAACAAAAATGAGCTCTGCCCACACTGGCGTTTTCACATCGTTTATGAAAGTATCTCCGCTGCCACTAAAATGACGTCACCAGTTGCCCACACTTTCGTTTACACGCAGAGAACAGCGATGGTGAATACGCTTATTTAGTTTGGTCTGACGATGAGGTGGAATTGTTATTGAGAGTCACAGGAGGGCAGAAGGCAAACAACAAGGAGGGTCCAATCAGCGAAGGACCACATGATAAGCACGGGCCAATCAGAACCTGCATTTACACCCATAAACACGTTTTCTGGAATACGAGGCCCTGGAGAGCGTTTACAAAAGTCTCTGTTTTCAAGGGTTAAAAACGGCCGGACACTGCGGGTGAAAGGGGACATCGGAGACGAATGTCTGCATCTTTAAAAGTGTGGCCGTAGTGTTAGAATCGAGTCGATTTGTTCAAATGTCACGCCGTAAGCTGAGCTTGAGCTGTCACGCTGCTCCTGGTGCGCCACCTCATAAATGACCACGTCAGGTGGCTCTAAACTGGCCTCGGTCCGGTGAGGTGTGACGCACGTGACACGCAGTCTGCTGTGATCGTCTCCAGTGGGACCCTGAAGTGAACGTTCAGCAATGGAGCCTTAGACTTTAGAGCCTCTCAGCACCTTTAAGGAGTCAGGGTCTGTCCTGCCCTCATAAAGCGCCTTTCACACGCTGTTCTTAATAAGATGAAGGCTGACGGATTGGACATTAAAATGCTTTTCCTGCTCCGAGGCAGACTTACTAGCGATTGCCTTTCGGACGACGTCCTTTCCCCTACTTTCTTTATGAAAGATCTCTCACCTTTTGACATTGCTGGCCCGCTACTAGTCTACATTTTCATGCTGAAAGGCGATGTAAACTCGCTAAAATCTCCATCTTATCGTACTTGACAGTTTAACAGAGACGGCCGTGAGCCAAGTGTGCGCGCCGCGTCACAGCTAAAAGGATAAAGCGCTCCCACTGTTGTTTACTGTCCTCTCGGATGAATCAATGGCCACAGCACTTTGAGGCACTGCGTTCTTCCCCAGATAGGCACCCTGTTTGACAGAACAAATTTGCAACTAATTATGCTTCTTTAGCTTTTATCGGCCATTTGAAGGGTGTTAAGTGGGTGCCCCTGAGATCACCTAATGCAGGGTCCAAGGAGGTGACACACATGAACTCACAGAAGGGCTGAGAAAACTGTCAGATGCATCAAAGCGATCTGTGAATTGGTCCATGTAGAGAGGCTGGGTTCAGGAGTCACGCAGAGGGGAAGCAGTTAGGGATGAAGATGACAAAGTCTCACGTCGGGGAAGGGGACCGCTCCAAATGGGGACGTGACAAGTTCCTTTTCACCTTAGCGTTTGTTGCCTTTCCTTTGCTTTTTAAAAGCCTCATTGTGCGTATTAATAATTAACAAAGAGCCTTTTATCAAACGTTTACAGTATTTCACCACACAGTATCCAAAATTACTGTGAAGTTAGATAAAAGCAGCCAGTGGGCCGAGGCTGGGGAGACAAGCTGCACCTCGAAGAACACGAGGTATCACAATAAACCGGTGGGACTGAGTGGGGGGGCTTTACCTGTACCTTCACGTCCATGTATGGGACCCCCTCCTCAAAGTGCCCCTTGTGAGATATCCAAGTAGAAGAGGAGTCGGTGTGGCACCGGAGTGAAAATGAACAAGAGTCAACATGGCTGCTCTTGACGTAGGCCTCAAAATGTTTGTCTTCGGGGAGGCTTCATCGTCAGAGAAATGTTCCTCAGAGACAAGAGCTTCTGCTGTGTCCCTCGGTGTTCAGATTCTGAACAAAAACCTCCATACTTGATGACGTACAGAAAAGAAAATGACAAACAAATTAAAGCAATCAAAAAGGACAAACAAGCAGACAAGCCTTCATGGAGTCTACGTGCTGCCAGAAGTAATGGAACACTCCACCCAAGGTTATCTTTATTATTAAATAAATACTTATGAAAAACCACACTAGTGCCCAGAAGTGAAGAGATTGCCACCCATCCACTCATTTTCTTCTTCTTAAAGCATTCTGTGTCACGGGGGCTGCATTCTCAGCAAAGATGTCCAGACGTCACTTTTCCCCGCCACCTCCTCCAACTCCCAGGCCAGGTGGGAGATACAATCTCTCCTGCGAGTCCCAGGTCTGCCCGAAACTACAGTGCAGGGGGACGTCCAGAAGGCTCCTAATCATAAGCTCAAATCACCTCAAGTGGCACCTTTCAATGCTTTGCGCTCCTCACCCTGACACCCTGAGAAGACAGGTCACTTCTGCCGCTTGTATCTGTGGCCTTGTCCTTTCAGTCACAGGTGAGGGTAGGAACTTTGAAGGGCTTTGTCTTCCGGCTCAGCTGTCTCTTCATCACAACTGACCAATGAAACTTTGGCATGACTGCAGACGCCGCTCTGTTCCTCCTGTAGATCGCCCACTTCCTTCAATCCTCACTCATGAACAAGACCTCAAGATACCGAAACTCCTCTGCCTGGGGCAGCACCTCATCTCCAACCTGGAGAGGGAAGCTGAGAACCATCACATCAGACTTAGAGGTTCGGATCCTCACCCCAATTGCTTCACACTTGGCTGCAAACCATGCCAGTGTGCAACTGGAGTCACCATCTGATAAAGCATCTGCAAGAAACAGCGATGTGATCCTGAGGTCACCGAAATGAACCCCCTCCAACCCTGAGTGGTGCCTAGAAAGTCTGACCATTACAATTATGAAGAGAACTGGTGACAAAGGGCAGCCCCTTACCCTCCGTGAATGAGCCTGACTTACTGCCCTGTAACAGAGGGCCTGCTACCCCGAAAGGACACACCGAGGGACGCGGTTGTCTGCCTTTACCAAGTCCTTAGGCTGGACTGAACTTTTATATTGGAAACAGAACTCCTGACCAAAGAGTAAGGGGGCAGAGGGCCCTCGATTTAAAAGCTCGATCCCGTTTGAACGCGTGCCACCGTCTCGCACTACTCTCGTTTTCCAGAACTGGTTTACTTAACAATATTTCAACAAAAAATGCAGGCGTCTTGGATTTTGTGAGCAAATGACTGGAGATGAGACTCGTGTGTCACGGGCAGCTTGAGATTTTCATGGCCGTTTTGGACTTGTCTGCTTTTGTTGGCCCTGTTGAAGCCTGTCGTATCACACATTTTGCTGTTTCCATTCTCCATGAGATTAAAATGTTTCTCGTCCATCACTACAAACGATACGGGGTCAGATCGATTTTGGGTGGACTGAGTCTCTGCTGAGACCTTTCAGCTTTAATAACGGTGGTGTTCTGTTGACATGCGAGTGGACTTCTGAAGGTGCAGTGAAGTCAAGTAAGTGCTCACCTCAAAGTTCATGGCTGATGGATGACAGCTCAGCAGGTCATGTGACTACGTGAAGACTTCTGCTCTCACTTAGTCTGCACACCTTAATGGAACTGTGGAATTAACGTGAACCACATCAACTCGGGGAGAATCGAACAACGCAGCACTCGAGGATGGCCGGCTGATGACTGATTGGAGAATGCGTAGAGGAGTGGCAGGAGGCCTCCTGCGTTTGACAAAACCCCAGATTGGTACCTGTGCACATCCTAAAGGCTCCCGTGGACATGGTGGACATGGCAGATTGCTCATTTTATGGTCTAATGATGATGGTGGTTTGGTTTATTTTCTCAAAGATGTGAAGACTGCAACGTCAGGGCTAAAGATAGTCTGAATGACACCTGAGAGGAGCCCAGTGGCCAGAGGGTCTTCAAGACGATGCGATGCGTGTGTGTGTCGGACACAAGTCACCTCACTGTGAACACATTTTTGGATGCAGTAGAAGTCTCGAAACTCAAAGATTTATTTTATAAAATATGACTCCCTGTTTACTCCTCTTATATGGTAACCCACCTGTTTGCACATGGGGGGCTTCAAGAAGTATTGGAGTCTCGAAACTGGATAAAGGACCTGACGTGTGCCAAGTTGAACTGGAGATTGGAAGGCAGATCTTCATGCTAACACTGGTGGTCAGCAGGCTGCCATATTTGCACAGGATGTCCCAGAAGTGATTGGTCTGTCCTTCTGCCTTCTCGGCCACCTTGTCCCAAGGAGTGAAAGTCTCGTCGGCTCGTTTCACGGAGGTCGACGTATAAATTGTAAAATAAGTTTGACGTGTGAAAGACACGAGGCCCTCGTTCTGTGACGTTATAAAGTTTAATCAAAAGGTGAGAGCTGAGTTGTGGTTTGGCTCTTTAGATGTTATGGACGCTGATGCCTGTGCTATAATAATGATGGCTGACATTCACCCGGTGCACATTCTCTTAGACTTTCTGCCATCTCTGCTCTGCTCACGTGTGATCGGTGTGACCCCCGGCTGCTATTACAAGCTGGAGTCTTCCCCTTCTTCAGACCTCGGTGACGGTGTCTGATTGGGCTCCTGCTATAACGTCCCCCTTTGCTGTCCCCACCTACCTGAAACGTCCCCCTCGGCCTCGAGCCACTGAAGACCAGAAAGCTCCTTACTGACTGGGACCCAAATGGCGAAGTTAAAGTGTGGGGCGAATTCTAGAAGAGCAGTATTGTGCGCTTGGCTGTTTAGGCCCCATTTCATGGTTCTGTCATCATAAAATGTCATTTGTAGGTGGGCCGTCATGTGTCTTTCATTGCACAGTAGACTCTATGCGCATAAACTGTTAATTCTTTACCATTATGTGTCGGATCATTTGAGATAGCCAGGAATCAGGTGCTCAGATAGTTGGGAAGAAATATGGCGGACTCACAAGGCGGACTCGCATCACAAGGCACTCAGGCACTAGGGTGGGATAAAGGAGCAGCTTAGGGGCCGCGTCTCCATCAAACCCGTGTCCTCTTTTATCTGTCTCCGCAGAGCCTCCGATGCATTCCCGTAACGCCTCTGTCATGTGGCGGTCATGTCCAGAATCTCGATATGCCATCGATGTGTTCAGACCGTCCACACAGGCGCGCACGTTCGCTTTTCTTCTTCCTTTCCCGTCTGTTTTCCAAATCCTGCGTGATGTCGCCCTAGTTGATCAAATCTCTACATTTGTACTCCGTACAGTACAGGGATGTGGCCATTTTTAAAAGGAGTCTCGTAAATATCAGCTGGTTAATATGACGTTACATCATTATTATTATTATTGTTATTATGTATGTGACCACCGTAACCCAGGGGTCTTCCCAAGGTGAAGACGTCATACAATTATGCATCCGTACTTTTTTACAAGTGTGCTCCAAGTGCATTATGGGATTGCTCAGTGGCAGCCAGCCACTCACAGGCTGGACTTGAACTGGCAGCCCACTGGCTTAAAGTCCACCCCACCAGAGCACAGCACACATTAAATGGCAGTAATGACAAAATAAACCTGATGGAAGGAATGACAGATTTTCAATATCCGCTTGAGAAAAAACAGAAAGAGTCTTGTAAATAAAAAAAAAACAACAAAAAAAAACAAATAAACTTTCCAATTTAGCAGAGTGGAGATGAGCATTGAAATACCTCAGAAGAGAGAAATATATTCATGAAAACGCATCTTGTGGGCCTCGCATTTGCTATGCATTGTCGTGGATGAATGAAAGGCTGCATTTCAAAGACACGAGACGGCCGCCCCCTTTGGTCGAAGCTACTGAAGTTAACGTGAACGGAGAATTATTATTCATGTGTCCTTACAAATCAGAAGAGCTGGGAAGGAAATTCAAATGGCTGAATTACATCGAAGGAGACAACACAGCCGAGCCAAAGAAAAGGCGACCATTCAGCCCGTCTGCTCAGCCACACGAAACGGGCACCGCAGAAAAGGAGACGTCCATCTGGAGTATCACACTCGCTTCACCGCATGCGAGGACCTTGTGAATGGTTACTCTCTCCCCTGGGTAGGCGCCACGGTCAGCGCTGCTACCTCGAGCATCGCGGGTTCAAATCTTCTGTGTCTGCGTGCATGGGACTGAGAGTGTGAGGTGTGTGTGAGTGAGTGGGCAACGTGCCCATCCAGAGCTGCTTCCTGCCTTGTGCCCACCACTGCCAGGACTGGCTCGCGTTCCCCATGACCAGGCGCTAAATGACGTCGGTTTCAGATACACAGTGTGTGCTTGTGTGTCCTTACAGTGTGAGGACTTCAGTAGTAGAAGTGCTGTCCAGGGTACAGAGTAGGAGGAAACTGGGCCAGGCAACGTGTCACTAAACAAGGACATATCAACACACAGTGTCCTGCGGTGGGTTGGCACCCTGCCTAGGATTGGTTCCTGCCTTGTGCCCTGTGTTGGCTGGGATTGGCTCCAGCAGACCCCCGTGACCCTGTATTCGGATTCAGCGGGTTAGCAAATGGATGGATGGATGGATATTAACACACAACATTAAAACAAATTACAGCACTGAGCCGCTGACTGGGTTCCTGTGTTCTTCACTTCGCTCTTTTAGGAGATGGAAGTCGGGTGACTGTCACAGGCGTGCCAATATCATAGGCGTCCTTGCAGCTGGCACTGAAACTGCTCGTTTGAATGGTGGAAGGCCAGCTCATAGCAGGGGTGCCACCCCCAGGTTGATTAGGGTTAGGGTGAAGTGCCAGTGCCATTACTATTCATACATACTGTGAAAAGCATGCCCCCTGACACAGACAGACAGATACCAGAAAGTCCAAAATGCACACTTTTATTAATCTCACAATACCCCAGTGCCAACAGTCACAGTCCTTTCTCTTTCTCTTCTTTACAAAATGACCTCCTCTGCCCTCCTCACAAGCTTCATCTCCTTCGTCCCAACTCTGGCTCAGCTTCTTGAGGGAGGCGGGCCCTTTCATAACGACCCGCCTAACGTCACTTCCTGGTGTGGCAGAAGCACTCCGGGTGACCTTGGAATTTCTTCCGGCAGCACTTCCTGGTGTGGCGGAAGTGCTGCCATCCACAGTTCCAACCATGTCCGGGCGCCCCCTGGCGGTAACTCTGTCTTTGCAGAGGGTTGAGCTTCATAGCTCCGTGACTCCCCTGCATTCCAGGAAGGCCGCCCACCTGCACTTAAGGAAAAATATTGTCCCATTTCCGGTCCCCTGCTTTTTCCGGCGTCCCGGCAGGGACATATCCCTGGAAATTTATGACAATACATACACACATATACTGTATATAGGGGTGGGGGTCACCCCTCCAGATTTGTGAATTTTACATTCATGGTTTCAGTTATTCTCAAGTTGGCCACAAACCGTTAAAGGGGAATATCAATAATCAATACTGAAAAGGATGTACACACTGTAGCTTTAATATTAGACAGTGGGCTCTACGCCGAGGGGTGACTCAGCCGATCTCCTCCCGGCCGCTTCGCCCCTTACCTGCCCCTCTCCTTTATATCTGTGCCCACCCACCAGAGCTGACCCTGTTCACTCGCCGTGCCGCTAAACAGAAATCACCTGGTGAGGCGAGTGCACATGTGTGCCAGTGCCAGTTAACCAGCAGGGTAAGTAAAAAAAAAAAACAAACTTAAAGCAATTAATAAATGACATGTAAACCGCGACATGCCACCCCACAGTCTCCCCGAGGGGTGTCCATAAGTATGAAACTGAACCGTTGGACGTGGGGTTGGCTGAAACGTCACGGGTCGTTTTCTGTGCCCCACCTCAAGAACTCGTATCGACTGCCTAATGGTTCTCAGCTTCTCGGTGGTCCACAAGCACGAACGACTTCTCCTTCTGAGCTACGCCCGCCTGCTGAATGTTTGCTTAGCTAAAAGCTCAGCTCTGCCAGTCCAGATACTCTCTGAAGGTGTCCCGTGATGTTATGCATTGAGGACCACAGCACAGACGGACCCCGCTGGCGTCTTCAGTTTCAACTGACCTGGCGGAGGGACCAGGAGGTGAGTGTAAGATAAGAGTTAATGTCTAAGAGCCAGAGAAGAAGAGCTGAAGAGCTAACAAGAGCTGCCAGGAGTCACTGGCTAGAAACGTCAAGGAGTGCAATGCTGTTAGTTGTGAACCAGAAGACATGAAATACTCCGAGCAGTAGGCTGAAGTCGTAATCTCGGGCACTGTATGAGGTTACAGGTCAAAGCCCCCATGACACGGCTCACAGAGCCTTCTGGGCCGCAGCCCTCCCACGGTGAAGAGCAGCACAGTAATATGATGCTGAGACCACAAAATGGTGACGTGACGTGGATGAATTGTTCAGAAATGATTCTTCAGATGAAAACAGCGGCCGCTCTATCCGGAAGCATTCGGCCTTCAGATCTGGAGTCTTAGGTCAATGTTAAGTGTGGACGGCACTGGAGTGATGGGACTGCTCGGCCTCTCGGGCTCCAGATTGGTGACAAAATGTGTTGTGAAGCAGCAGAGCCGGCCACGCCGCCAAATGTGACAACACATGCGAGGAGGAGGCACGTTGATCACTAAGGACTACATTTGGGGCAAAGGCGACACGTAAAGTCGAGGTCCACTTGAACAGCAAAGAGCGCTTCCCCAAGTGCTCAAATCCTCCACAGTATACGTGTGGATAGGAAGACATTTAATTAAGCGAGGAATTTAATTAAAGGCCCATTGAAGACATCAATAATCCTCTAATTATGAAATGGAAATGACGAAATGGCCGCCACGGGGATTCGATTCCTCAGGTTCAGGAGCCGCACCAGACATTGGGGACTTGGCACTTCCCACTGTCTTGGTCTTCGTTCTCCCCCCAAAAATGTTGATAAAAAGGAAGACGAAAGTCGTCAAATCATCTTTACAGATTACATTGGAAGCAATAAAGTAGTGCGGCTGAATGCCGGATTGCTCGGGTTTCTTCTTGGGAAAAGCAATTTAAAATAACAAATTAAAATTCAAGACGGAACCTGCAGCATATTAAAACAAAATCACAGTTTGAGCAGTATTTAAACTAGTGTGTAATAACCTTAAATTACTTTTAATATGGTAAAGTGCAGGTTTATGGCATGGGAGAAATCAATACATTCACTCCTATAAATTTATTAGTTTTGTCCATCTGATATGAAAGTCATGAACCTAAAATTCATTTTATCCAGTGTATTGATTTTCGATAGGTGCTTATTAAGCAAAACGAAACGAGAGGACTCGTTATACTGTAGACTTGGTAAGGCCGCATTTAGAAACGGAAAGAGAAAAAGGGTCACTTCAGCGCCACGAGAAACCAACTTTAATGGAGACCCAGAAACGGCACGCGCAGCGCTCTCGGGATTACAGTGTGAAGGGGAGACAGTCAGAGGCGCTCAGGAGACATGGACTGTGGTCCAAAGAGAAGAGGTGGCATAAGGTCCTGCAAGTCTACAGGAATGGCTTGGCCACCCAAACCGAAGTTAAGACAAACGAATGCATCAGACGATTAGCACGGCCAGTAACATTCAAATCTAAAGCAAAGTCCAAATGTTTGAAGGGTCACAAAGAGATTGAGTCACCCAATCATGGGGGGCACATGAAGTTTGGCCAACGGCGTTGGCTTCCCCGCCACATGTTTATAAAGTCAACATGGGGTCTGACGCACCCAATTATTGATGGAGGACCCTGCCAGACCACACACAGCATACGCGGTCCAGAAAGCCACAACTGTCCCTTACTAACCAGCAGAGTGAACGTTCAAGGCTGCACAAAGGGGTCCTCGTACCGCGACGATGTGTTTGTGCTGGGCTGACTTCTCTGTTCCTGGTGAGTGTGGTGTACGTGAGAACAAACCAGAGGACGGTGATGACTGATATTCCCATAAGCCCCTTAAAGGTCCAGACATCATTATTAGCTTAAACTGGACACACCAAACGCTGACATCCCGAGGTGGGACAGCGTCTCAAATCTTGGTGTAGTGTTGTGTTTTACATATCATTTATCGATATATCTTCTAAAAGTGCCTTCATGAAGAAGTAAATCCCATTCAACTCTTACTGGATTTCTAATATTTATCAGAAGTCGTGATGATGCAATGTGGCCGTTTTCATTTAAGGGGTCAAGCAATAGAACTGGACATTTAAAATGAGGCGCTAAGTGGTGTACACGTAGAGTCGGGCGCAAGGTCTCGTTCTTCTTGAAGAGGCACTTCTGCTGTCTCTTGGGCCTCATTCGCTGTTTTTTACCCCGTCGGTTCAGATCTCTGTCCCGCTACTGTCTGTGTTCAAATAACAAAGACGTGCAGGTTAGATGGACTGGCGGCCATATGGAGGTGCACATGGAGTGTGACGAGCGTGTCCACAGTCACTTCATAACTCACGCACCTTGCTGTGGAGAACATGACAAGTCTGACATGACAAGAGGAGACCATTCACTCCATCAAGCTCATTTGGTCTGCTGACAGCTCAGTGGTCTCACATCTCAGGCAGATACCTTTGAAAGATCGCCCACTTCAGTTATTTTCATATTCCCACAGATATTCCTGGCTTTGGTTTTAAATGCACATCCCCTTAGTCTGCAGTAGGTGTCCCCAAACGTACAGGAGCCTCCATTTAAATGAAGGGCTTCTGCTGGATCCCCTCCACTGATGCCTTTGTGAGTTTTGAAGACCTCAGTTCGTTCCCCATACTGCCTCCTCTGCTCGAGACGGTGCAGAGTGTGTCGCCATTTAATCCCATCATGCCCCTGGTTGCTCTCCTCTGAAGTGTGATGATGGGACTCCAGACATGGTCTCACTAGTGCCACCTACAGTCTGAGCAGAACATCTCTTAATTTACACTAATCAGTTTGGACAAGATGGCCTTTTGGTTGCTTCTTCACACTGCATAGACAATGAGGTTGTGATATCAGAGGAAACTCATAAATCCTTTCCAGAGACGTTCCTTTGGTCTTCATACACAGTAACATTTCACACTCTTCCTCATTGTCCAGGTGTTCTCCCAGTTTGTCCTCCCGGTCTCTTTGAATTCTTTATGCTGAGTCCTTGGTATCTGCTGTCCCTCCAGTTCCAGTATCATCTGTAAATTTTGTGTTTAGGAATCTGAGCTCGAAATGTAAATCAGAACAACTAGAAGTCCTTGGAGAAACCGCTGCTGTGTTTGAGAGGGCAGAATTAAAACAATTACAAATGGCTTCTCTGGATTCTCCTTTGCTTTTCTCTGAGTTTAGAGAAAAAATCCTATTTGTGAATAAGAGAGTAACACTTAGAAATGTTTAAAAAAGGCACTGGGATTGACTTGAAATATTTGAAGCACTTCCATAGCATCAGGATTCATAGGCCCACCAGTGCTAAGCGCTCTGTCGTCTTCTACGAACCACTGAACGTGTGAGTACAGAGTCAAAAATGACTGTGAGGAGCCAAGAGACCCCCATCAGACCCGCCGGTCTGCAAAGGAGGTCGACTTGTGCTTTGGATGGCAGACCCATCAACGCAACTGAACGTGTCCTGATAGCACCATCAACGTCAGCATTCCACATCCTCGATTCGTTTTGTTTTGAAGTCTTCATCGTGTTAAATGGCCCACTTTTGGCCAAGTTTTATCGTCAGTAGCCTCACACTGGAGTGTAAACAGGAGCTTAGGGTGGACTCCACATCGGTGAGCAGCGCAGGTCCAACCCACACCATCGTGCTTAGCGCTTCTCCTGAGGCTCTTGTGCTGATATCACGAGCCAGCAGCGCCAGTTTGGTGCCTCCTATGCCACGCTGTCGTATTCTTTCTGGAGTGATGGGATACGACCAGCTACTCCTCCATGGCAGCACACTGGTTGAGTCTTTCCTTAATAGAGGATTCATGAACAGTGAATGTCCTTCTCCATGATGCCTCGACATCTTTGGATGGAGCTTTGGGGCTCTTTACCGTTCTCATCGTTAGGTCAATTTGCTGGGGATGTCTTGAATGTTTTGCAATTGCAAATGAAATCCTAGACTTCAAATGTAAATTTTCTCATCTGTACTGTAAATCATCATATCTGTCTCGGTTCTCTTCTCTGTTCTCCATCATAATGTCGCTCAGCTTTTAGACACGTCTCCTTTCCCCCCACTTTTTGATGCCATTCTCTCCCTTTTCCCGTGAGCGGGGCACACCACAGTGACAGGCCTGCAGCCTTCCCGGCTCTACAGCTTTACTGTTGTAATCGACTTGGCTGCCTTACAAGTCTGCCCGCCTCTGGGCAAACACTGGCGGCTGGCGAGGTCAGATGTTTAAATTTGTGTGATTGATGGGGTGAACGTGTCTAAAGGGAGTGTTGAGCGTTACTGCAGTGAACACATCTTAAACCTGTGGGGGTCTACATCTACAGTGCAGCTCCACAATAACATATCAGCATGACCAGGCACAGCTTAGATAGGAGGCGCTGACCCAGTCTACGAAGAGGAGCTGCAGACCGTTGCACCTCACATACTCACACCGGGGTTAAAAATGTCTGCTGGTCACCATAGACAACGTGAATACTCAGGGAATAATGACAGGGCTCAAGTGAAGCCCCCAAGGTAAAAGAAGACCCATCTGGAGGTGCCAGCCTACCAAGAAACAGGAGGAAGTCAGCAGCGTCAGCAGCTTTGGAGTTTACTGTTTCTTTGTGTTTTGCTTCTCAGACTGTATTCTATGTCTGATATTCATAATAGTGGCTGTCAAGGGCAAAAAAAAACTTTTAGTAGTCGCAACAGAGAAATGTCATCGGGGTCTCGGAGCAAAATGAAGAACTCGTTGGAGAACAAAATTGAAAGGCTGAGAAACTAGAGATACTGAGAAACCGTGCGACTGGCAGCAGGTCAGTACCATGAATAATGTGATGGGACCCTCATAAAATGCAGTGCGAAATGGGCGTAACATTACAGTACAAACAAAATGGCCGTCCAGTGACATCAGAAAACTAACAATGAACAATGCTAGCAGCACAGTGGCGTCATGGGGTCAGGCTCTCCACTTTTTTGCCGTTATTTTCTTTTCACTAAGCTCACTAATTGTTAATTACTTTAATTTTCGATGGGGCTGAAGGGCTTTACTTGACCCCCAGGGGCCACAGCTACTAGGGCTGCAGTTACCTGAGGGATATACAAGACCCCTGTTTGCCACAGCTAATATCTCACTTAGCTTTGTTTGCTTTGGATTGTTTTATTTTTCTCTCCATTTTGAGAAATTTTGTGAGACTTACTTTTGGCCGTCGCTTTGAAAAATGGAAATAAGTGGAGAATGACTGTATGTTAAATATGGCGTGGAACTTATTACACAAGTTCAACTTTGTGCAAACTGCTGCCAAATCATTCATCCACCCATCCATCCATCCATTCCATCTCGTCAACTTGCTTCTCCAAGGCAGGGTCATGTGGCAGCCTGCACCTATCCCAGAAGTCTTTAGGCAGGGCACACACACACATATAAATCACACATGATGGCCAGTCTGCTTTGAAGAGCATATTGGGTGATAAAACCCAGTTTCAAAGTAGCCACAGATCTTTGTAGCCCCTTTTCTGCCATTTGTCCCACTCTGCCTGCCTGTTAATTTTACTGTCATTACACCCACCCAAGTGCGTCCTCACAGAGTCATGGAGTCTGCTTCGAGATTACACTCGGCATGTAGGAGGTGAGCCTGTCTGAACTAGTGCCAAGCCCGTCGACCCGGCAGCGAGAAGGCAAAGCTGGAGCTGATCACGCATGATGGCGCTCGTCGTAAGGCCCAAGGCTCGGTTCACATGGTATCTCCCTAGCAGATCATTTCTTCCCTACGTCTGCTTCCTCGTGAGAACTTTAGGGTTCACCAAGTCTGCTTTGAGTGATGAGGTTTGTTTGTGTTGCTAGTTCTGTTGGGACCCAATGACAACACATGGTAAGGCATGGCGGCTTAAGATGGCGGAGAATATCAGCTTGGAGATAAATTTAAAACCCAAAGGAAATTCTTCATTCTCTTAATCTCCTTCCATCTCTCCACCGAGCTCAGATCTCTTAGTCCCATCATCAGCTTTGGCGATCATCTCTGGACTTCCTCCAGCACCGCTTTGCCCTTTTTTTGTAATACGGAGAAATAAACTGAACCCTCAGTGGCATCAGCTCGCCTCTGCTCTGGACGAGGACTCCCTTCCAGGTCCCCTTCACACCTTTGAGCACAGGAGTGGACTCAGTGACGGTGTCTCCAAAATGACAGTGAAGCATGAAGTCGAGGTGAGTGAAATAATGGTAACAAAAGTGAAAACTCACGTCTGGAATGGATGGACAATCTGCAACAGAACCCTGGGACTAAACAATGAACTCACAGAAAAGAAGTAAAGAAATAAAAGGAAATAACAAGACGCGCTGTCCTTACAGTTCATGTGCTTATCACCTAAAATGAGTTAACTTGGTGTGTGTGTGTGTGTGTGACAAGCTCAACGTGCATTAAATATTATCGATTCGATTTGTGAGACCATAATGCCATAATAAGATGAGAGCTCCATTACTTCATAGCACAAGCGTTTCTCAGTTGTGAGACTCGGGGACTGTAACTTCAGTTTTTAATTACGAGCGAGCGCTTAATCACCGGATAATACACTGCACTGAATGAACGAGTTAAAGGAGTTTGAAAGAAGAGAGCATCGGGCGAGGCACAGCATCACCTACCTATAAAGATGCTGAAGTTGGGGGTCCATCGTCTGCTAGGCACTGCCCCCAGTGCTCTCGTAGCGCCAAACGGTGGTTATCTGCTGAGGTGGCTCTGGGCGCAAGGTGCTGAAGTGTCTCTCGAATCCCAGAGGACCACCGGAGACGTAGGGAGAGGACACCCCAAACCGTTAAACAAATGGAGGCGCAATCAGGCAGTTTAGCATGCAAACGAGTCGGCAATGTATGTGTGAAATGACGGAAAAGGCCGCGTTCGCATGTGAAAGTCTTCAAAGGAAGTTTAGGTGGGACAGATCTTTGTCTTTGCGTGCACACAAATTTACAGGAATGCAGAGAAGGCAGCACTTGAATCTGGTAGCATTTGCAAATTACACATTTGTGTTTAAAGATCTGCTGAGCCTCCTTATTATACATCTCTGCTTTGGGAGCAGCAGGACGCGGAGGGCCTCGCTTAATGTATGCGACCTTATGGATGAAGATGCTACAGACAATAAAGTTCCTTTCACTGATGATGCATAATCAGGGGAAAGAGCAAGAATCAGAAAGGCTGCCAAATCGATACACAAAGATCCGCTGAGGATTAAACCATGTGGATGCGGAGGAATTAGGTTTAATTTCAATAAACGTAATGCTTTGGATTCTTAGCAAAACTCTCCAGTCGTATTGTCCGCAATGAAGCCACCGGGATCTGCATTCAAGGCAGCTGACACTTAGGGTAAAGAATCTGGGTGACGCCGGAGAAGTAAAAGAAGGCGGGTCTCGAATGTCCAAATGCCTCGAAGGTTCATTTCGACAATGAAAATAAAATCTCAATCAAGAGGAACGCTGTGCCTCTTGAGTCTTCCTAAAGTGCGCACCTTTACAAGTCCCATAGATGAGGTGCTGCCTGTCAGAAGACCTTAGCAAAGGCTCCTCGTGGCCTTCATCGCACTCACCCAGCATCTCTGTACAGCAGGGCGACCGCGAGATACCGAGTGCTGCCGTGTCACACCCGGGCTCGAGATGTGCGAGTAACGGCGTTGCAAACACCCAAGAGAGAAGAGAAAGCGTTCCTCATCCGAGAGGCCACACTTTCAAATACGTGTTTTTCATTGTTTTTATATTACGTTAAATTCACTAAGGTACGGTCTTAAAAGAGATTTTGTACGATATAAACTGGCACAATCGTTTACATCTGTAACTGTCTGTCTAAAATGACTGTGGTCTCAGTGACTCCACATTACCTCGGATATTTGGAGTTCTACTGTGGCCTGATTGTCAAGAAATAACTTTTGACTTGAAGAATGCCCAACTTATCTTGTACGCGTTAAGAAGTATTAACGGGCCTTAGACGGACGGATGCCAGCCCCTCTCTGATGTGCCCTCGTGTGACACAACAGAGATGATTTTAATGGTCAGATTGCCTTTACATTTTGATTGATCCTCGTGTAACGTGGGCAGCGTCACGATCAGTGCTATTACACGCTCATGTTTAAGTGACACCAGTGCGCCTTGTTAAAAAGGGAGAAGACGACCAGAAGATCACGTGAGGCAACTCCTTTACTAAGGCTCTCGTAAGTGGAGTCCTAAAGCATGAATCGCTCTTCTTCATCGCTCAGAGATGAGTTGCTCTGCTTCGGGAGACCAGGAGGCAGTTTGGGTTTGATGAAACCTGCTAAGAAAAAACAAAGAAAGCAAAGTCGAAGCCAGGAAGACAATTAAACCAAATAATGAAGCCAAAACGCTAAAAAATACAAAACTAGATGATCTAAACCAGGGAGTCTTCATCAACACACGTGAAACACTCAAGTGGAATCCGCAATCTCGGATCAGCAGGAAGTGTGTGCCGATGCCCATTACACTGTAGACCCGATTACTTCCCAGGTCACGAGCTCAGTGGCATCCACCATAGCAACAAAAGACAAAGACAATGCAAAGTCCTCGGCTCCCAGAACATCTAAATTGATGTCCAGAATGAATCAACTGATGCAGAGGAATCCTGAGATTAAAACGTCTTCTCGGCCATCACTCCAAAAACCCTGGGGTGTTACAAAACGATCCTTATAGGTGGAACACTCCTTTGACAAAAGCCTTGTGGCTAATGGAGACATGTAGGCCGTCCCAAGAGCCACATTCCCAAGTGTCAGCACCCTCATTCCTCCTGCCTGGAGGAGCTCGGTGAGAAACAACCAGGCCACCACCAAAAAATCAAAGTCAGGTAAAACCACGTCAAGGTCTTTGCCTCACAGACATTGTAAAGCTTTTGCTTTATACAGTATACACAGATAATCCGGGGTGGCTAACCTCATTTTGACATTAACTGGTGTGACTTCATAGCACCAGCAGCGCAGGATGACCAAAACTGAATAGCATTGTGGGTAAAAAATGGCAACCCACTGGAATAACAATCAACTCTCAAAAGTGAGACTAAGAGCCCTCTAACTCCACACACGTGCACCCCGAGCTTCTGAGAGACCACTGTCACTTGTACCAACTTCTCTTTCATCCAAAGACACACCCTGGCATCACTTCTGGTTTTCTCCTTCTCTGGTGCTATCTAAGGAATGACAGCACCACAAGTGGGCATTCACTCGGGACCCCGCACGCGCCGAGCACAGAGCCTCACGGACGCAGACAGGAGCTGGCTCGCTTACGGCACACGAGATGGCCACCACTTTTTATTAGAATTCCTTCTGTTATATTAAGAGGGGTGCGCGGCTGCTCCCCAACCCGTCATGGTCTCTCCCTCTTATCATTTAAAAATATAAAAGTGCATGAAATAAAATAAAAACGAAAAGAAAGCCGATTTCCAACCTCAGACACAGTTTTCAGGTTTGTTATTGCTGCCGTTATTAGCCATCGACTCTGAGCTATCGCTTTACCCAAAAGTCTAATCATAGAAAATAAAGGGGCTTCAAAGTCGACAGGGTCTTTCCTAATGTGCCGAGATGATTCCGTGATTAATTGCCAGCAGCTCACAGAGCATTGCGAGGCCATGCAAGAGTCCCGAGAAGAGTAATGGGGGCTCGGTGTCCGTGTCATTTTCATCTGCAAAAAACTTGTTTGTGCCAACAGCATAAAATAAATATGATGAAGATACACCAACAGGGTCTTCCGAGGACGTTTCCGGCTACTAAATAGGGTCTCTCATGAGAGCGTTTTTCTCCCTTTCTCCCTCCTAGTTAAGTTATTGATATTTTGCGTTATTCACAGTATAATCCATTTCATCTTTATTAGGGATTCCTCGAACTCGCCGTGTCATCTCAGCCATCACAGACAGATTAATTGTCGGACTGGTAAACATTGCATTTGTATGTGTTTGATGATGGCGATGTATTAAGCATTCCGCTAGCAGCCGCGCAAGCACTCCCTGTGGGCCAGCAATACGATATCTCCTCGGCCTCGCTGAATCTCCCTGTAACTGCTTAGCATACATTTGTGTGATGTCTCCTGTCTCGTATGTGATCCATCGACTTCAGGATGGCAGACACTTATCATGTGGATCTGACAGTGGGCCAAGGCCTGGGGGTACGAGACAGTTGGTGCCAAGGATACCTTGGAATCCTGCTTTCATACCAAGTTTCATTGGCAGGCAATTCTTACTGTAATTACCGCCATTGGGGGGCTTTCTTAAGACCAAAGTTACATTTAGCAGACCTCCAGATGCTTGTCCAGGCACTTTTTGTTGCCACCACAGCTGCTGTCTTTAAAAGGACAGCGTAAATATGTGGAAGGTGGCAACGGGTTATGTGGAAAGGAGCTTAGAATGTGGTGAAGTGGCGGGCTGCTCCTCTTCTTAATAAGCATAAGCAATGTGATAGAAATGCAAAGACCAAGCTTGTCAAGTCGATGAATGGCAGACATGGTGGAACGTTCTGGGAAAATTGAGCTATGACCCCGTGAGGACAGGAGGTTTGTGATGACATCCTGAGACAATTCCTTCTATTGTCTTCTCATTGGGAATCAAACAAATGCAGAGGGTCCTGGGCAGAACAGGGGCGGAGGAAATCCACAATCTTGGACAAAAAGCTCCACACGTGAGGCCATCCTTTATACTTTCACGCTGATGATGTCACAGCAGGTAACTTCTGGTGGATGCCCCTTCTAGAAACGTGTCATCACGGCATAGTAACGGCTTTGGTGAAATGGCAGCACCTGCTGAGAAGTAATATGGTGCTGTGGTGACTTCAACAGATAACTATGATGAAATCAATAAAGCTTACACAAAAGAATGATTCAAAATGAAAAATATAAGGGAACGTTGTACGATTAAAATGAATATCCAACTTGTCTCTGAACATAACGGTAATAAAAAGTCATTTAAGGCGAACAACCTACCTGAATGATGAGATAAACCGGTGGGCACACCTTGTCGATCTGCTCCTGCGTGGCATGGCGTGGCATGGCAGACACAATTCAGATGCCCACCCTGTCAGCTTGTGAAGGAGAGGTTTACCTTCATTTTTTGTTGATTATTAGTTAAGAAATTAAACAAAGTTTACTGATATTTCCTTCTCTTTACCCTCAAGAATCAGTTGCTTTTATTTTATTTTATTTATTTTTGGCCACTGCCATTTTCCAGTGTTTACCATCATTCGTAGGTCTGACAACCATTCCCGTAATTCTTTATAAATTATAATAAATAATAATCCTGGGATTATTCGAAATTAGGATTCTGTAAGCAATTGTGAGGAAAGCTTTACTTTGTTTGAATCTATGAGCGTATGATCTCAGCTTTCGTCTTTGGTTTCCTGACGATCGATAAACTCAGCATTTCCTGACCGTGTCCATCTCCAGGTCCTTACTCATACTAAGCCGTCTCTCTGTCTCTGACCAGCCCACCTCGCGGTCACTTACCAAGGCAAAAGGATTTTCAAGGTTCACGACGCCCTTATGTTCACCCACTGTGACCATCTCTCCATCCTGTCACCTGTCTGGGTCACCTGGCCAGCTCCGCCCCTAACTCCACCCTTCAGGACTCCCATTCCATTGTGCTCTACACACTAAAAGGACCCCGAAGCGTCGGATGTGACATCCTCTTTTTCTGATGGCCTCTGTAGCGCATTACCTCACCCTGCCGACTTCATTCTTCTTCTTCTTCTTCTTCTTCTTCTTCTTCTTCTTCTTCTTCTTCTTCTTCTTCTTCCTCCTCCACCATCCCAGCACAATCCAGTTACTATTTTACATACAAAGTTTGAACCGTAGGCACAACACACACAGCAGGTGGGACAAGTTTATTGTCTGTCAGATCCTTCAGGGTGAAGAATTACATTCAACAATAAATTGAGAGCTACAGTGAAACGAATCCATGAATCATACTTTTTGTTTTGATTTACATTTTTAAGTATCGAATGGATGAAAAAAAAAATCCTTTTAAAAGAAGTGTGAGCGTCATTGTTCATTTAGAGCCGAACTGAAAAATTCATTGTGTGGCAGTAAAAACAATTTACTGTTAATTACAAGGAGAAAAATTTGCTATAGAACACTGAGAGACGGCCATGAATCACAGAGCACTCCTCGAGATTTATAACGAATATGTAAGTGGGATGAATTAGCAGGGTTTAATAACAGAGGCACAAATCATGTAGACTTCAAGGAGCTTTAATTGATATACTAGAATGTGACGGGCATGAATCACTCAGCCATTCTACAGCACCGCAACATATGGTCAGCTCAATATGTTGCATTTTAAATTGGTTGGTGTGTCATTGGTTGTTCCATATGGCAAGAAGGAGCGCGATTCCTTGTATTTATTTATGGTAAAGTGCTGTAAAACATGGCTGCTACAAGTCGAGATGCACTCTGTAGTTGTGGTGGAGTTCTCGAGCTATTAAGGACCTTTCAGTAACGGGTGC
Source organism: Polypterus senegalus (assembly GCF_016835505.1). Taxonomy (NCBI): domain Eukaryota; kingdom Metazoa; phylum Chordata; class Cladistia; order Polypteriformes; family Polypteridae; genus Polypterus; species Polypterus senegalus. The sequence continues at coordinate 103,791,305 of NC_053169.1, read as the reverse complement.
ATTGGCTTTAATTAGGAGGCAGCGGTCGGCCCGCGGTGGCAGCTGTAGCTGGTGGTGCGCTGCTCCTCGCCGCCCTGCTATGTTTGACTGTTTTTACACATTAGACAAAGCAACAAAAAAAAGATGAATATTACAAAAGCAAGAGATGGCTGTGAAACGTTGTGCCCGCCGTCCGGCACCGCTGCCAACCTGGGTAGGCGCTCAGGAGTCGAGTTTAGCCACAGAAGACGGCGGCTCACGCTCGGCGCACGTTGTCTGCCAGGATTGAATGTTGATGATTGCAATCCATTTGATCTGTACTTCACTTTTATTATGGTCTGTATACTCAACAGACATTGCGATTATATAAATGCGCCATTAGACAGAATTACCATCTGTTCATACTGAAATGGTGGCATCTGTCTTCTAGCTTTGTCTGTTTGTTTGTTTGTTTGTTTGTTTGTTTTCTGTTAAACTCAAGTATACGCCGTACTTGAAAAATCATTTTTACGTCTTTGCTCTGCTTTGTAGTTTATGGTGGCAGATATCGTTTTGGGCCCCTGAGGGCGTTATTATTACATCTAAGGATGACAATAGAAATGAAGGCACCCTCACTTGCTGCTCACTTTCTCACACATGTGAACATGTTTCGCTTTAACTAAGTGCTCCACAAATTCCTCTCCCTTCATCAATATGTGCATAATTTCATAGCACGTTAGCCGCTTAACTCTTTACTCTTCCTCAGTCTCCCTGCGCTGTTCCTGCGATCCGAACGTCTGCTTCACCGTTCCTGCATTCGTTCTTGTTAAACTCTCAGCTCTTGTTGCACTTTGACGTCCTCTCCGCATTCTGACTGAGTGCCGGGTCTTTTTCGGGTTTTCCAAAGGCCTCCTCTGATTTATTTGGCACATTTCGGAGTGAGGCCGCAGCACTGGACACTTGCATCCAAAAGTAATGGAGCTTTCTTTACATTTTCTGATTTAAACATGTGATCACTTTAAATGAATTCGTATTACAGTTATGTTCAGAGACTAGAAAGTAAAAGTGTAATCTAAAAGCAACGCCACAACACGAGACAACAATCAAAGCCAAAAGTTAGAGCACAGGTCGAAGGTCAGTGGAAAAAAAGGCAAAGAATTATAGAACACAAAACGTTTTTTTGTACTTTGAATCCGAAACCTTGGATAGGAAGTGAAGCTGCCGATGAACTTGTAAAGGCAACGTGTCGCTGAGAAAGGTCACGCCCTCTGAGGACACGCCCTTAACAGCGCCAGATGTGCTGTTAGCGACGAGTGCAATGTAAGCAAACAAAATGGCGGAGAAGATGGCCCAAACTAATGTAGCGAATCAAAATGAAGCCTCCGATATTCACACTAACATTAAATTGAGATTGTAGAGTAATAAATAAAAAGAAAAGAAAAAGAAAAGTCGCAAAATGTCAAAAGAATTTGACACAAAGTAAATAAAGTGCACATTTGCAACACTTCTTTCTAAACTTTTTAAATAATATTAATAAAAGGTTTTATCGGATTGCGTTTTCCTAGACACTCAAGGACATGTAACAAAATAAAACCAGCAGAATTAAGTAAATATCATTCATTATTATTATGATTATTATTATAGGTATTGTCATTATTTAAAGTTTAAGTTGTTGGGATCCATGAATGCCTTCCCGTATTTTCTATTTGAATAAAATCTCACGCCGTTTATTTGTCTGTTTGTTCGTTTGCAGCTCACAAAATGGCTAAGGCTGTTTGTATACAATTTTGCCCGTGCCTTGTAGTTGGTCCAAGTTAAAATACAGGCTGTGTAGCATCATAACGGGCAGAGGGGTCATAACGAGAGGGGGCCACCCGAACACCAGGACTGACATGGTGACTGCTGGAGGACATCGTCATTGGCGCGCATGACATTTTCTGCCAGCCAAAGTGCGATCCTGCAGAGCTTCTCGACTAATCTGCATTGTTTACACCTCCTGTCTGCTTTGTCTCATCGTGGGTTGTGTTTTCCCCTTTTATTAAGAACTGGCAATGCCAGATACCTCAGCTAGTCTCTAATAAAATTGCATTTATTTCCAGATACATGCATTACAGTGGACGAGTTCTAATAACGGCGTCAAGACAGAGGTGGTCTCTAAGCGTATAAAGAGGGCGACTGCCCCGCTAGCCAAAGCCATCTGACGGACTTCTCGGAGGTCTCGTGATTACGTTGAGGTGACGACTGCAGGCCATCGTGTTTGGAACGCGGAACCTTTGACCTGCTTTCATGTGCCCACAATGTGCCCATTGCTGGTTAGCTACACCGGTGCCCCCCACTTCAAGAAGGGACCTCTCTATAGCCAACTCTGGTCACCATTTGAGGAGCCCCTCCATGACTGCTCTGCACCGTCACTTAAACTGGCTTCAGAGTGGGAATCTGAAAGAAAGATGAACTCGCCAGCGAGGCTCAACACAAATCAGCCAGTCGGGTTTGAAATGATATCACACTTTCAATTATATGGACTCAAGCGGTATTGATTGAGCCTGATTTACGGCCCGTATGCAGATAAGGTACGTGAAGAAAACATGCCCTTCGTCCATTTATGGCTTTTATTAGTTTCCATTCTAAAGACGGTTTCAGACTGTGAATAGACTAAATGCACATAGAAGGTGTCACTTTCAGGTAATTTACTTCTTCTTCTCTGATATGAGGAAACCATTTACATTATTACCAGTGTCTGCAGAGATGTGAAATGACTGTAAATGGACTGCACTGTTTTGGAGCTCCGGAAAGATGGAGTGGCCCTAAGGCAGCGCTCTGAGGGTATCCTGGGAGCCGACACCCCCAGGGACGGACCACAAGGGAGGAGCCCCCTTCAGCGAGGCAACTCCATTTCCTGGTCAAAGACCCCTCAAGTCTGACGCCGTCACTCCACTGGCGAGACGGCGGAAAGGCTCAAAGGAACCTCAAGTGACGTTTCACCAAACGTGGCACGGAGGGCCTCACCAGTGTCTTCAGGTGAGCTCATGCTGTCCATCGTGAAGTCTCCATTGGTGTCTGCCTGTGAACGTGTGGCAGCACTCAGTGAAGGGCGCTATATCAGAATGAACTGAACTCAACTCAATATGGCTGCACTCGCTGGGACCAAATCAGGGAGCCAGACGCTGGGCTGGAGACAAATGGGCAGGAATCCATCTTTGATCAAAGACACGAGTGCCACCTGTCATGTTACGACCTGGACACCCTGTTAATTTTCTTCTGCCGTCCAACTGTGGGCTTTTGATGGTTGGTGTCAAGGAGTATTTAAAGCTGGGGATTTGGTATTGTTTTATGATCACTTCTCTGCTTGATTTGATTTTCAACTTTGCAGCCTCTGTGTTTTGCCATTGTGTTGTTAGGGCGAGCTGCATTGTTGTTAAGGGACAGCTTCCCAGAATGCACTGGCTTCATAACACAAACAGCATTTGGCCCAGCGTCCAAGATTCCGGATGCATTCCTCGAACTTCTCTAGTAGAGTGTTCTTAACATGGCACGTATAGTTCCGCTTCTCGACTTCGTTGAGCGTCTTGTTTTTGGGTGCTAGTCAGCGATTCCTGCCAGTCTTTGCTGGACTTCATTTACAGAGCAGCTCTTTGGCCGATGACAGCTGCTTCTCCGAGTCTTAGGAGTATCAGTTTCTCTAATGCACGAGTGTTTCCCGCTGGTTTGTGGTTGGCCACATTCCCAATTCAGGGAGGTCAGTGGAGCAGGTGGACTTTGCCAGCCCATCCTCCTTGGGCACTCATCGCTGGCACAGCTCGTCCCACTGCCACCATGACGTGTCTGGATCAGTTTTTTCCTGGCTTCACGTGAGTGTAAAGGGGCAAAGTAAAGGATTGTGTTGAGACAAATTGTGATCAGCGAATCCAGTTTGGTCCACTGGTGGTTAGAAACACTCAGACTGATGTCTGCTCAATCGTGTTGACTTGTTTTGTAAGTCACTTTGGATAGATGCGTCTGCTAAGCAAATAAATGTACTGTAAATATAAATATCAACTAATAAAAATCCAAACTAAATTGACACCTTTAATAATCCTTATAGGATATAATGGACGGAAACACCTCATTAAAAACAAACTGTTAAACAAAATCAGCAGCAGACTATAACCTCAATAACAAAGTAACACTAAAGAACCCGAGTGCCGCCAATTGGTCAGAAATGCCCACTGTCGCCCAAAATGCAGGCTCACCGCCTCAATGTAACGTCTGCAGGTCTCAGCGCCTTCTGCATTTGTTGTGTTCGCACAAAGACGCCATCCCAGGGCGCCACCAGAAAGCCAACTGCCCGAGTGACAGCACACAAGTCTTCTCAGTCACGGCCTCCATCTCTATAATCCTAGCAAGCTGGGCTGTCGTCCGTGACTGGACACTTGTGTAACGACTCTGCAACTGGCCGCCACATTGTCACCTGTCATAGGCCCACCGACAACCAATCACACTCAGCCAGGAGTAAAATGAAGGAAAGCGGGTTTGTTATACAGAAAAGAGGATCCTCTGTCTCAGGCTTGTCATGCCACGTCAATAGGAGTTAAAGGAGAATGGCAGGCCGGGACTGAGGATGAGCCTAGAAAGCACGGCCACTGGCGTCATCAGCTGGCACGGTGATCGGCCATCCAAAAGCAGCAAGCAGTTCTAAATTTCAAGCTGTGCTGGAAGTCGTGAGGGGAGCCGAGTAGCCCGCCGTCCCTAGTTGTGAAATCTGACGCCCTAAAGGCAGCGAGAGCCAGCAGCCGCCGTGGTACAGTGTGACACAAGTGCCAGTGGGCCAGCTTAATAAACTTTCCTTTCCTTCCATCGACCTACAGATCTCATGTAAACGAAGCAGCTGATCCCCAAAAAATTCTTTTCATTTTGAGTCTCAGCCACGACAAGTGGCTGGCGTGAGGCAGACAGCAATGATCTGGCATTTTTTTCAGAAATGGAATCCATTTGTAATAATTAAAAGTTTCGCCAATTCCTTGAAAAAGAACTTGATAAAGCCATATTCAGTAAACCAAAGCTATCAGTGTGCTAAAGCGACTCCATCCATAACTGGGTTAATGACTGGTGTTTTATTAGAGCGGGTGCAAAAATACATTTTTAAGGTAAAGTGAAATTAAATACATGCCAGCTGATTTGACTGGGACATTTACTTTCCTACAAAAATCAATACTTTTACAGAGAGAGCTTGTTATACATTTGTGCTAATGCCAAGTCAGCTACCAGTTCATGCAACGCTGCGCCGAAAAATGGAGAGCTTGCAAAGAAATGCTCAGCATTTGAAAATGTCTGCCAAGCATTGTAAATAGGTGTCAATGTGCACCATGCGTGCAGATCCATAGGCCCGGAAAAGACGGAGCGACGGAGACCACCAAGGAACGCTGCACCTCCTTACCAGACTTATCAGTCTACGTAAGGAACTCATGGGCCAGCTGCGGCAGCCATTAAACACTCCGATGGCTGGTGCCACACCACTTCGGGGGCTCCCTCTCGGATCATAACACAGAGCAGAAGGTTTGGCTCCTGGCACGGGTGTTGTGAGCTACCTGGTGATAACCGGTGGGGTCTTGTGCTCAGATGGCAGTCAAGGAGGTGTTGCAGGTCCTTATATTCTGAGTGCCACTCACACACGAGAATGGCAACAGCAGTGAAATCTGCAAAACGGAGTCAATAACGCGGGTCAGATGCCCGAGCGGCCTTCCCAGATAAGGCTCACTCCCTGGCCAAGGGAGCTCTGGCTTCAAAGGTTCACATTTTTAAATATACTGTATATTGTCCGAAAATATTATCAAAATATTGCCAGCTGGGAGGGGATGGAGTGAGAATGAGCAAAAATAAATAAAATAAAATAAAAGGCAATCCAAAGCCAGACAAGTCCAAAAACAAAATCCTTCATCGAAATCCGTGAACAGTAGAAGAGCTGAAGAAACAATTCAATTCAAAGAACTCTTCCAAAGTGCACTCCAGGCATGAACTGTGGGGACTCCGCGTCCCAGTTGGCCTTTTATGGTGGTCCCGCCTCCTGGGGTTCAAATCTGAAAACACAAGGAATCAAAGACATGTAAGGAATCAGTGCAGAAATATCCTTAAACATATCAGAAACAATAAACCTATCGAAAAAATAATAACTGGACAGGAGAAATTCACAGAAATAACCCCAATGAAGGATCCAAACTGAAAAAGGAACAGAAAACACAAGGAATAGGAGCATACGCCAGGGAAAGGAATCCTGCTGTTTGCCCCTCGAAAACCTGCTGCCACCCAGTGGACTCAGGGGTCTTTACTTAGACCTACTGTATGTTCATCCCAGTTAGCTTACCTATAAACGTCTCTCATTGGAGAAAGAAAGCCCCTCCATGTGACTGGTGACCCCCCTTACCTAAACTGCTGATTGCCCATTTATCATCCACAGGTCCAGGGGCGCCTGCAGTATGCACAGGGACATACCAACTTTGTGTCCTGTCTTGTCACAGGCCAGTTTATGACACAAGCCACCCCTACATCTGACGATGCCAGTAGAGTTACTGGGAGGGGGACCTCCATGGCTGGGGGTTTCCCATTCTTACTTTTGATAGATGTCACTTTTATGCTGAGCTGCTCATCTATGACGAGTGGATTACAACTTTAAAACTGTACAAGAATAAACAGCGTTAGATTTCTTTTCTTGAATAAATAAATGCATATTCCACTTTTTAATGCATATCAATATTTCATTTATTGAAAGTGTTACATTAAATTGAAACAATAAATATATTACTATGATTATGCTGTTTTCAAATTCAAAGGGTGGTGACTGTCTGTCACATGATTGTCACATGATTGTCACATGATAACTTGTGAAAACTTGTGAACCACTGGTGCTAGAAACTTGATGTCAGTCTTAATGGGCAGCGTACGGTGCACCTTACGACCAGCTTGACCAGTCTGGTGAAGGAAACAATGAGACTGAAGGCAACCCATGTGAAGTCCTTGAGGTTTGCATCTTCCTTGCAGCAAACTGCATAGGCCAGCTGCTGGAGAAAGCAACGTAGCAGAGAAAAAAGAAGAGCAGCAGCACCTACTGAGCAGGAGGCCAAATGCAGGAGCTACTTGCATGATAGGAAGAAGAAGAAGAACAAGAATGACAACCACAGCCCTGGCATTAGCTCACAGCATGAGGCTGGTGGCAAACTCTCTCTAAGATCTCAGGGTTTGCGCCTTTGTCATGACTGAGTGAGAAGATGACATGACATGGCAGTGGTGTCATCTGCTGAGTGTGAAGCAAAATGTCAAAGTAGCTTATGTGACTGGAGGAAGATGCAGAATGACTCGGGCATCAGGGCTGTGCGGTGTGACAACCTGCATGTGTTTGCAAGCCACTAGGATTAGGTTAGGTTAGGGGATATAAGGTTAGGGTAAGACTTAGGGTTAGGCGTTAGGGAAACCTGATCTTGGCAGGCCTGGGGGTCCGTGTGCTTCTAGTTTATATAAAAGTCATCAGAGGTGGATAAACATCAGATGGCCACTGATTGCTTCTTGATAAACAACATTTTCTGTTGCATTTCCTGGTGTGAGGATCATCAGAAACTGGAGAGTGTCACCAACAATGTTTAACTGTCGAAGTTTGTCCCATGTTGGGGGCACAGGCTGTATTGAGGTCTTCCTTTAATTTGTCCTAAACTTTCTGTTTGTACACCACCCTGATTTGTGACTCAATGTGCTGCCAGGTGACATTTCTCCAAGGAGCGGCCCCCCCAAGCGAACACAGTAGGCATTACTCCGCGCGGGGTGAGCTGCTCACCACTGATGACAGGCCAACATCCTTAAACTTCACTTAAACAAATTCTCAGAGATTCTTCACCGCTTGTGTTTTTGCCAGTCGTTATCGTCGTCTTCTTCTTCTGCCTTCCTGTAGTGCGTGGGGTGCCAGACCACCCAAAACTGAACAGAGGAAGAGCTCACAGTGACAGGATAGCACGGTGGCACTTAAAAGACGTCAAGAAGTGGGATTGCTGGGAAGAAACTCCATCATTAGACCGATGACCAGGGCTGAACAACACGGCCATAGAAACGTTTTTTCTCTTTTTTTTTTTTCCTGCCAGCATAGCCTGGAAATGTCAGAGCAGCTTTGACAGCAGAAAATAAAGATTTGAAATCTAATTTTTCCCTCTTCCCCCGTTCTGAAACTCCGGCAAAGTGAAATATGTGTTTTACAGCATCTCAGGAGGCTCTCCGTCAGTGATCACAATTACTGACTCTACGCAAGTAGCATTGTGAACACCGTGGGGAGTCGGCACTGCATACTTAATATTGATCCACTTTTGAAAATTTATGTTTGCTAGTAAATTTATGATACACACCATCAAACAGAGACTAATCGTATGTTGGTTTAGTACTCACCAGAGATCTGCATTCTGAATTACAACATATGTGTTCTAGGAAGTGCAGAAATCAAAAGGGAGGGCGCCATATTTTATTCCTTATTTATTGGGTTGCCTGCTTGGAGCAGATCAGATGCCAGGGCTGCGAGTTTTCTTGTTGCAGTTCACTTAACGTAAAGCTGTCACCTGCAGGGATGGGCGACTCCAATGACTTCAGCCAGAATACAAAAGGAACGACTTTCATTAAAACAGGAAAGTTCATGAACAAGAAGGGGAATAAAAAGTTTAAAATGAAAAATATCCTGGAATTATTTTGAAAGAATGAACTTCACTCTGAAGGCACCTGTCATGTTGATGGAGGCCGTGAAACACCTGTGGAGTGAAGTGACAGGCCAGCGCATCTCGCGGTTTGATGACTGTCCCACTCCTTCCACGGCCTCGGTCACATGTCACATACAGTCGTCACGTGATGTGACATGTCATGCCACCACCACCTATTTAAGATGGTGGCATGTGACCTCAGGTATCCGAGCTTTGGATTCATTTGTATGATGACAGGCTTGTGGGACTCCAGAGGGAGTTGACACATAGCAACAGGCCAAGTGGAGTGCGGTGGTGGCAGTGTCAGAGGCCAAAACTCGGCTGTGAGAAGAGTTCGGTGAGGCTGTTGGCATCGAACTCAGGAGGGAGAAGGAGGCCTTCGCCCACGCGGTTGATAGCGAGGATGGAGTGCTGCTCACCTCACCTCACCTGGGGACATAGTCAGGCAGTGGAAGAAGTGCATCCTACTCAATCCCACCCTGATGAAGCAAAGTCAGGGGACTTGCAGGAGGGCTCACCCATCACCGGAGATAAGGGCACTGAGGTGGCAGGCCTCCGGGGCAGGATGGCATTTCTTAGAGGTGTTGTGAGGTGTTGTTGGGCTGCCCTGGCTGTGCCACTCGATTGGCAGACCATTTATAAGACAGGAGACCACCCCAGGATTCTCCTCTCAGAATGAGAAGCTCGGCTCAAGCTAACAGTCGCCTCTGAAAGTTAAAAAGTTCAATTCTGCATAAGACTGCTGAACGTTCTGTTACTCTCTGTTTCAAATTATTACCATCTGTTCATTTCCCTATGTGTGTATTTATTTTGCCGTTTATAGAGTTGTGTTGTTCTTTACCCATCCTGCACTTGTCCTGTGTTTAAGTTGCACCCCGGTGGTCCTGAGACTCGTTCTACTGTACGCTGCAATGCGGTGTATGGATGGTGTGACAATAAAGGCACTTGACGCGACTTGACCTGATATTTGTTTGAATTTAACAAATCGAGACCAAAAGAAACTTTCAAATGTACTTGAGATATTATGTGAAGAAATAAGATGTAAAGATGATTTTAGTAGCCATTCATTTAATGTCAGAGTCTGTCCAATGCCACATATCCACTCTTACTGGTATGAAGGCGCCCCTCCGGTTTCTGAGGCACTGAAGACCCCACAGCTCCACTTTCCCATTTGCTTCAGTGAGCGGCGTAGTCCTGTGAAGTGGACATAATGAGCCGCTTCTGACCTTATTCATACAGAAATAGATTACCGCTATGACCTTGCACTTTCAGTTCTGTCATTTCCTTATATCTTTATTGGTATTCAGTATTGCAATTTCAAGTTTTCCTTAAATAATGATGAACGGATAAATCTTTATAAATCAAGTCTTAAGTTGACTTCAGTTCGGGGCTAATTGATCAATGGTGGCAGTCAGAGCCAGCGCTCGTCCTTGGGCCCGCTCTGATTGTCAATGGCCGTGAGCGGAGTGATGGGAAGGACCGAAGGTGTTACTCGGTGCTCAGGTTTAATCCTTGGCTCGGCTCGTTTTGTTTTCTATTTTTATTCCCTCTTTTTGAATTTGTTCTTCCTGTTTCTGTTTTCTTTCCTCTCCATAGTTTTCTTAATGAATTCTTTGTTAAAACGACTGTCTGTCTCAGTCGCTGCTTTGCTTATTCATGTTGTGTTATTGCTTTCTGCTTGGAGTTTTCCAATTGGTTCTTTTTGCTGTGTGTCCACATTGAGTCCAAGGGGGCAGGGCCTTCATCGTTACAGCCATGGCTCCGCCCCTAGGGCTATATAAGTAGGGAATATCCTCAAAAGAACGTGGGATGGCCTTTCTAGGGAAGCGGGGAGGGGGGTTATTGAGGGGAGGTAACGAGGTGTTATTGTGGGTGGGGTTACTATAGAGAGGAGACTGAGTGTTATTGGGGGGTGGAGTTACTATGGAGAGGAGACTGAGTGGGCTTATTATGGAGGGGTGACTGGGTGTTATTGGGGGGGTTATTGAGGAAAGGTAATGGGGTGTTATTGTGGGGGGTTACAATGGAGAGGTGACTGAGTGTTATTGGGGGTTACTGTGGAGGGGTGACTGGGTATTATTGTGGTTTTACACGTTTTCACTGCACACACACGTGACAACACAAGAAAACCAAACCAAGCAAATGGAGTGTTGAGTGGCTCTCCGGTGTGAAGGTACTTTAGAACTTTAAACAGCACCTTCTGCCCTTACTGTGCCACTTTGGCCCTGCCATCCTTACGAGAATGCCACTGAGTTACTGAGGACTGCACAGCCACACAGATTGTTTCGTATGAATGATAGGTGAACAGAAATCACATCCGCTCCAAGGCCTGGCCTGCCTGGCACTCTTCCTCTTTCTGGCGTCTTTACGTTTTTTGGTGTTGGTTTGCCGAGTGCAGGAGTTCAAACATCTATGAAAGAACCAACACAAGCATGTAGCCACACTGATGGGATGCACATAGCTAAAGCCGTCCATATCTGAACTAAGCACCCGCGCAGTTCCCAGTTCATCGACTTTGCTTCACAAATAAGAACCATCTGATTGGCCGTCTCTGGGCGGTGTGATACGGTTGGTGGTTTTTATTGCACTTTTTTAATGCTCTTTCTACCAGGACTTACAAACTGCTCTGTCGATGAATCGAGAAATAAGTCGCGTTTAAAACACGGGACAAATATGGACTTTTTAAGAATAAATCAGGGCACCCTGACTAGACAAATTAGAGGATCTGACGGAGGTGTCCGAGAGGAGAATGTTGAAGAAGCTCCTCAGTATCGTGGACAACCCCTCTCACCCCATGCACGCCTCCGAGAGGAACCATCAGAGCACACCCAGCAAAAGACTCATTGCCCCCAAATGCAGACCTGAATGCCACAGGAGTTCTCTCCTAGCTGTGGGACGAAGGCCTTAAAACTCCTCATCGTTCTGTAGGTGATCTTCTTCAGCCTTTATGGCGGCATGTTAGTCCCATCCTGTCATCACAAGCCGCTAGCTCATTTTACTCAGGCACAAGTGTTAAGTCACTGTTCATAACCTACACTAATAATTTGTACTTAATAATAATCTCTCCTATTTTTGTACATTTGCACAATTACTTTTTCTTTTTAATCTTGAGTGTACGATTTTTATTTTTCTTGTTGCACTGAACATGCCGATGACATAAGAATTTCTCTCGGGTTGAATGAAGTTCTTATCTTATCTTATCTTCGGTTTATGGATTAGGATTTGCAGATCACAGACTCTTAGACTGTCCTTTCTTGTCTCCGTTTTTGCGTCTGTTTCTTTCATTCAATCATCGTGTTTTGGCCGGCGCTCTTCCCCCTTTTTCAGATGTGATGGGCCTGTGCAGGGTGAGCCTTGCTGGAGCCTCAGAGCCTGTTGAGTTTGGTGGGCCGGAAGCCCGACAACGGCAGAGCGGCCAACGCCATCACAGACGCGCAGGAAATGGAGCGTACGCCGTAAATTCATATCAGCTCTTGGCGACTTCTCTCTGTGCGTCGATCGACTGTCCACCTCGCATCCCCTCTGCTTTTCCTCGAGTTCTGTGTGCTGTGAGGGCTTTTCGTAAACACAAATGGCGAATCTAAAGCCTCTCGATAAGAAATAATCTTCCAAGTCATTGTATAAAATTGCCACACAAAATGTTAAATGATACAAATTGTATTCCTTAATTAGTTTGATTGATTGTCAAATGTGTTCAGTCAGCTGAAAGTAGAGAGAAACTTTGTACAGACATCATTAGTTTTTCCCCATTTAAAGATTAATCATGAAAAGCTCTGGCTCTTTAATTCTGTAATTTGTATATTTAATGGGCTGCTGCAGAATCTATGACAGTAATTAGCATAGCCTGAAAACTCATTAATACGCAACAACGTGATTAATGCTGCATTAATGCAAACATGACTGAAGTTATTCAGGTTATGTACTAAGCAGATTAAAGCCAAAATGTCCTGTTTGTTTTACTTATGGTGGGAATAATAGGATGAAAAAATAAACACGTTGAAAAAACACTTTCTTTACAAAGGGGCCGGGGGCTCGGCCACAGATCGCTCATTTTTGGGATCATTTCTCCAAATCTAAGCGTAGTCGGC